>NC_090938.1:550100230-550721379 GCF_040938575.1 Ambystoma mexicanum | reverse complement strand
TACACCAGGATCTGGTCTTCAAGCTCTAAATTTCACACTCTCATATGGCAAACTCTCACGAAACCATAGCAGAGGAATTTGGGCCACAACAAATATTCGACTCTGTGAGATCCAAAATGGCTTTCTTAGAGGGTTTTATTTATGGGAAGTTCGAGTCCAACTCTGCACATATACTCAGAAATGAAGAGACTAACTCCTCCTTCAAAATCGTTGCCTCTTCAATCTTCACCTACGCCTCAGCAAAATCTGCACCAGACATTTTAGCCGGAGCCGCCGGGTCCCTCCGTCTGCCATAGTCATACACAGACAGAGGTTTTCTTAGGGCCTCGACATGGCAGGAAACCAGCTAGGGGTGACAGCATAATTGAAGATGAAATAATCATGCTGGATTCAACAACGAATACAACCAAGCTATCCTACCAGGGGAAAAAGTCACACAAAAAAAGAAAACTCAAAACAACGGAGTAGGGCGTCTCAACAATTTCTGAGAAACCTTTGGGGGAAAGCAGTCTGTCTGCCTTTTGTGACAAGTGCACACAAAATAGTGTACTCCCCATACTCACCGTTGAAGTCAGCGGCCTTGGCTGATCATTCTCCTCTGTGTGAAGTCCAAATATACCCTCCTAAAAAAGCTAAAAACGGAAGAAAAAATAACGAACATTTTCCAAAAATCTCCCCCGAGGAGCCAATTGACAAATACCTTAGACCTACTGCAGCGCCTTTAGCAAGCAAGAATATGTGTATTTTATCGCTCCACTCAGACATGGAAAGCATTGGAGAACCAGTGGACAATAATAGAATAATGCTAGAAGTGGTGTCTCCTATATCTGTACTGGTCAGGGCCTTGGAAGATTCACCAGCATATGACTCTACCTATTCCAACTCCCACAACGAAAATCATCTCACCATTTTTCGCCCTGTGAAATGCCAGCTTTAAAGCCTACACCTTTGGCAAATCCTCCCTTGAAGTCCAGTATTACCCCAGATCAAGGGATCCCCTATTTCAACTTGGCAGCAGTTAGTCACCCCATCAAAGAAACATGTCAGGCTGGCCCTGCGGTGAGCTTGAGGGACTTGGTTACGCCTCAGACTTTTATACCAGATTAAATGACTTTTCGTACTTTGGAAGAAAAAAGGAAGGGAGTGAACACAGCTGTGCGTTTCCTGCTCCCCTGAAAACCAACCATCTAAATGTTTTTTTTCTCCCCATTAACTTGGCGTTCTCAGTTGGAAGTGGTAAAGGGGTTGACAGTAGTATCTCAAACCAACCTAAACATGAATCATGAAATGGCCTTCTCGGGAGATCATCAGAAGCATGATACTCTAAATCCCCCAAACTATAGAAACCAGGCCCCTAGAGAGATCCCAGGGGTGGGCCTACCCAGGACCGTAGGGGCGATACTACAGAAACCTCTCCAGGATACAAGAACTAGTTTCTCTGAGAACCACATGCTATTTCTGAAACAGGTTTTTGTAAGTTCAGAGTCTTATGCTTTGAACTGTACACAAATCATGGCCCTGTTCTCTGATACAGCAATATATAGCGCTTGTCGGGTTCGTATTAATGGGAAAATAGGATTGGGTCAAACTGTATTTTCATTCCCGCATGATTAGGTCATTGGTTTTACCAGAGATTGAATCGCTCTTGTCCATGGGTTACAATGTGATATCACCTTTCAACCTGGAGTCTAAACACAGTCAACAAATGCCATAGGGGGGCGGCCCTTGGGCAAACACTTGGATAGATCATTACTAGCCGATCCAGGTCACCCCCAGTCTCTTATAACGCTACAAAGGAGGGCCCTTGCAGGGTTTTTGACCAGTCAACCTCTAAACCTACACAAGCATATGACTTGTCTGCTATTCTATCGGCCTTACACAGTGGGGGTCCTGTCTTTCTAAACTTACACTGATTGGAATCTTGGAACTGCAGAGGCCACGCTAGATTGGTGTCTGACTTTGGTGATTTAGTGACTCACTCATGTCTTAGTTTGCAGGAGACTTGGCTGACAAGTCTCCCTATTATAGATGGTTATAAGGTTTGCACTCTTGAGGCAACACAGGGACCGCGGGGTCAGCCGTCAAGGGGCCTCCTCTGTGCACTAAAAAATGGGTTGGGTTCCACAATGCACAAAGTTGAAACTGCTCTTAAAAGATATTCAATTGGTAATGTTACTTCCTTCCCCTTACCAGGTTGGAGCTGTAAAACAACCTCCTCTGTGTTACATATTTAATGTTTATTTCAACACTAACTCTGGTGATATTGCGTCCTTCCTGAAAGCTTTGTCAAACCTCAGATCCGAGGCTTTGGTAGCTGTGTCCACAGATGTGTAAGTGCTGGGTGATTTTAACAGCGAATGTCTGGATCATAAATGGTATGCTTATTTAAACAGGCTTGGCGCCTCCTTGCAAGCTAAGAAAAGAGGAAATCAGATCAGATCCCTAGCTATTATTTCGGATCGGATCTTGGCAAATGATAATTTGTTGCCAGATATTCCGCCGGAACATACGTGGAAAAAATTACCATTGAAGTCCACAATAGATTACATTTTGCGACATAAGATCTCTACTGGAAGTGTTCTAGTATGAAAGTTGTCAGCATGAAGTCAAGTGATCATAGTATGCTTACCTTGGTCTTAGACCGGAATATATGCTATTTTAGGGAGTTTAAACAAATCCTGATAGAAATAAATCCACAAAATCATTCACTTGTCTGGAAGCCAGTTTTAGCCTCACGTTTTAATGATTGTGTTCTGCTTATGGGGCACAGGATGAGGGTTTCTCGTAAATACCACCACTTACGACAAAGCAGTCCAATTAGTCCTTCAAAATCTATACACCTGTAAACCAGCTAAATCCCAGCAGTCAAAAAACATTCTACCTACACACACAAGTATGATAAGCTAGTTTTGGAACAAAAGCGTACTCTTAATAGATCCTTGAGGCTTTTGAAGAAATCTTCGATAAATTCTGGTGAACAGGCTAAAGTTCTTGAAAGAGGATACAAAAATTGGCTTATGGGTCAACCGTTTTGTTTTACATATTAGAAAGGCTGAAGCTATGATTGCCTCCTTCATAGAAAAGGACACTTGTTCCTTTTGGAGACTGGTGAAGGAACCGATCTGTCAGCAATCTCTTCAGTCCCAACCTAATACAGCAGAACTTTGGGAGGCCCATTTGTCCGAGCTTTACTGCAAAACAGCGCTTGCCATAAACATCCACTCTTGTGATGTTTGTTGGTGGAATGATGAGCGGATGTGAAAAATATGATCAAGAAGAGCAAAGTTTTAAATGCTCCAGGGCCTGATGGATTGGCTAATGCCACCTTGAAATCCAATATTAACCTTTGGTCTGCTATCCTTAGCGTCTTCTTTCAGGATATTCTGAGGACTAAAGCTCCCCCCTCTTGGAAGAAGGCACGGATTGTGGAAATATTCAAGAAGGGAGATGGGTTGATGCCTTCGAACTATTGCCCTATTTCACTGTTGGAGTCCTCTAGCAAAATATTTGGGGCATTGATTTTGAGACAATTGCAGCACTGGGCTGCAAGCAATGGCTGTATTGATAGATACCAATCTGGATTTAGATCAGGTCTAAATACATCTTAACTGTTTTGCAAGGCAATCCACGAAAAGAGGGTCATTTATTGTGCCTTTTTAGATATCTCTCAGGCCTTTGATCTAGGAAATCGTTCGATTTTGTGGAAAAAGAATTACAAGATTCGGGGTGCTTCCTGGATTGATTGGTATATTAATTGCCTTACACTCAGACACCAAAGTAAAAGTTCGATTCAATCAAGATGGTAACTTTTCTAGATCGATAAACACCCTTTGTGGTTTGCGTCAAGGTTGCATACTGGCACCATTCTTTGTTAGTTTCTAAATCAGCTGTCAGTTGGCCAAAGCCCGGGAGCAAATAAATACCTCCACCAAAGTTGGGAATCCTAAAAATGAGTTATTTAGCCTATGGAGACGGCATCGTCTTGTTCGATCTTACCCCTATTGGCCTCCAAAGATCACCGACAGCCAACAACTCCTACCGTTCATCTTTGAACTTACCACTGAATGTGCCCAAATCAAAAATACTAAATTGCCCAAATCAGACCTACTCCTCTTTTGAATGCTTTGCCGATAGGCTCTCTCTCTCTCCTACCCATTCTCTTACTGTGGCAACCATCTACCGGCCTTCTGGTTAAATGACCCTAATTTCTCTGAGTGGGTAGACCTCTCCTCCTCTCTCCTGGCCTCTACCACTAAACTACTCCTCGGTGACGTCAATAGCCATTTAGACTCCTTGTTCCTCCTCTGTTCTCTTCCGTGACCTCTGCGACTCCCTCTCCCTGTCCATCCTCCCCTCTGACCCGACTCACTCTGCAGGGCACACACTATGTCTTGATCTCCTCCGACCTCCCCACTCTCCATCCCTCTGACCACTCCTCTCTCCTGGAGCAATCACTCCCTCCTCTCCTCATCTCATCTCTCCCTCTCTACCCCCAAAGTCAAGCCTACCCCAACACTGCCGCCTACCTTCTCGGACATCCAGCCCATGAAGTGTGCGTCTGTTGAGGCTTTTGCCACCACCTTCTCACCCCCCTCCTCCTCCTCCTCTGTACTGTCTCACATCCTGACACAGCCCTGTCTCCGCTCTACTCTTCAATTTCTGATACACTTGATGCTCTTGCCCCTGTCATGAGGATCGGTTTGAATTCCAAAGCGAAGTGCAATTCCTGGTATGACTCTGACCTAGCTACACTTAAATGTACGTGTAGGGCAGCTGAGAGGAAATGGAGGGCTTTTTGTTCATCCTCTGGCAAACTGGCCTGTTGCCTGTTCCAAAGGCAATACCGACTCTCTGCCCTCACCAAGAAGAGAGTCCACATTCAAACTCGTGTCTCTGCGGCATCTAACAACTCTGCCAAACTCTTTAAAATCTGCAAGGAGCTGGCCAATCCTGCTGCAGTTTCTACCCCTCCTGTTGCCTCCCAGGCCCTTTGCAATGCTTTTGCTTCTCACTTTATCTCAAAGACCCAGGACATCCAGTCCACCCTCTCCACCCCTCCCCTCGTCTGTGCTTGCCGACCCTCCTTCAGCCACCCCCCACCCTCCTTCTCGTCCTTTCCTCTTTTCTCCCGTGATGAGAACGCTAGTCAAGTCTGATCCATGTAAGCCTTGTCAAAACAGGTTAATTCCTGTTTCTCTAAAACTATCAAGGACCACATTGGCACCCGGGCTCCGGCCCTTTGCAACCACTCCTTTGCCTCAGGGTCCTTCCCCCTCCCCTCCCCTCTGAAGCACTCCCTTGTGCATCCACTCCTCAAGAAACCCCCAGCTGATCCTTCTTGTCTGGCTAACTATCGCTCAATTTCCATTACTCCCTTTCTAGGCAAACGCCTGGAAAAATTGGCCATCTCCCAGCATAACCTTCATTCCAATTCTGTTGGCTGTCTCCATGACCACCAGTCTTGCTTCAGAGCTGCCAGAAGCACGGAAACTACTCTCCTGAACATCCGTGAAGATCTGCTCTCCAACCTGGACTCTAACATTCCCTCTGTCCTCATCCTCCTCGATCTCTCTTCTGCCTTCGACACGGTCAACCATACCATCCCGCTCAACCGTCTCAGTGATAACCAGGTTATCACTGATCAAGCTCTGGCCTGGCTGACCTCTTTCCTCTCTCGACCCTCCCAGGTCCAACTTGGGTCCTTCCTATCATCCATCTTCCTCTCTACCTGTGGTGTTCCCCAGAGGTCTAACCTCTCGCCTTGCCTTTTCAACCAATACCTGGCAACTCTCACCCACTGCATTGCCATTTTCTGCTCAAATTTCCAGTGCTACGCTGATGACAACTCATTTTCAGGCTGCCCTCAGCCACCTTCTCTCCCATCTCCGATTGGCTAACTGCCATTCAAGATTGGTGTGCCGCCAACGATCTTTGTCTGAATGCCAGCAAGAGGGAGATCCACCTAATCGGCACACCTTCACCATCCTTTCCCCTCACTCTCTGGCCGACCTCCCTTGGACCTCCTCCTACCCCAACGTGCAAGGCTAAGAACCACGGGGTCATCTTTGACTCCACACTTTCCTTCTCCGCCCGCATCTATGATGTCTCTAAAAAGCCAAACTTCCTACTGCACCTCCTCAGAGGTACTGTGCCTTTCCTCTCCTTCCCCCCAGAAGCTCATGGTCTGCCAAGCTCTGGTTCTCTCTAGGTTGCACTATTGTAACAGCCTCTTTCTAAATCTACCTCATCTACTCCCCGCCCTCTACAACTAATCCACAACAGGACTGCGAGACTTGTCCTTGGCCTCAAGCCCTCGGATCTCATCTCTCCAGCTCTGAAATCCCTCCATTGGCTCCCAGTGGATGCAAGGATTAAATTCAAAATCCTCTGCATTGTCCACAAGGCTTTCTGGGGCCTGGGTCCAACATACCTTCAGCTATCCCACCGCAAATACCTCCCCTCTCGAGCTCTTCGCTCCTCTACCTCCAACTCCCTCAGGGTCAGTCGTTTTTCAAAGAAACGAGCTGGGGTAGATCTTTGTCTTCGTATGGGGCCTCCCTCTGGAACAGCCTCCGTGCCACTAAAACTCGAGGAGAACCATCTCTGGTTCTGTAAGCAACTCAAGACCTTCCTCTTTGATTCTGCATTTGCTTCCCCTCTCCCCTGCTGATCTGTTCTCTCTTGGCACAGTGCACCTGGCCACCCTCTGTCCTCCGGGCCCAGGTACCTGCTCACCCTGCCACCCTCCCGCACTGCCTCCGGGTCACCCCTTGCACTGGTGAATATATCTGTACCCATACTGTCCCCCCGCTCCCCCTTTTCCTTCCTGCACTTATCAGACCTACCCTGTCTGCTGCCTTAAGCTCAGCACTTGCCAATTGCTGACTGTACTACCACTGTTTGTTGCCTTTATTATTTATTATTTATCTGTTTCTCCTTTGCTCCGCCCTTTCCACTTCTCCCCCTTCCATGCACTTGTCCCCTCCCCCCTCTCCCATGCACTTGCGCGTTCTCAATGTCACTGGGCCTAGTAAGATTGTTGCTTTGTTCTCCCCTGTTCCCCTCCCTTGCCTTGTAGCACTCTGAAACACTCGTGTACGAGCGCGATAGAAATTAAATATCAATGTTAAATTACTCCAAAAACAAAAAAAACAAAGAAACAGCACCTCAAGTGGTTACCAGCTTAAAATACGAAGGAGATGAAATCTTTGAAAGGCAGTCAGCTTGAACGGACCTAATTAAGATGAAAAACAAAATCCGATTCAATTCCTTTGGAATATCAGCCTTTGCCAAAAAATATGGTAGATTTTCGGCTCTTCCGGTCTGGAGACTACCATCAAAAGTCAATTCCACGGTTGCTTTATGGGGTTGACATAGGCCTTTAAACAAATCATTGGAATAGACTTGGAGTAGTGCTACTGAAGAGGCTGCTCCTACTCCCCAAGGGCACTCCCATTGCAGATCTCCGACACGAGATGAGCCCTATTTCTCTTCAGTCGCGTGCCGATTGGAGGAGACTGCAACTACTGAAAGTTGTTATGCAGCCACCTGAAAATTCCTTGATGTACAATTTGCGCTTTGTACATGATGTGATACATAATACGATAGTCGCTTTGTACATGATATTCAGTTTTAAACTCAGAGTGGTTTTGTGCTAGAATTTTAAACAGTAATGAACTCTCACTGGACATTTTATTCAAACATGTATTAATCTTGTGGTGTATTAATCAATTGTCTGTTTTTATTGTATTGCACTGTTTTAAAAGTGAATTAATCTCGTTTTAACATGTGTGGGGAATTAAAAACTGAACTTGTACTTTTTTTACACTATGTTTATTTTAAACAAATGTATACTTGTTCTATTGTGTTTTCTTCTGCGGTTTATTGCAAAGGTTTTGTATAACCAAAAGCAATTAAATAAAAACAAATTAAAAAAAATACCACTTGGAGAGCCTGGTGAGCTTGAGGGAACCACTGGCAGTAAGATACACATGGAAACCCCGACAACAGACCTTAAGGAAAAACTAACAGCATACATTCTCAGAGGTAGAAGACTAGCCTGAGCCTTGGAGCCCACTAAAGTCCGAAATATCCAGCAAAAGGGAGAAAAAGGGACACCTTTGCTCTTCGTTTTATGAAATCTACTGGAAGCAGAAAAGGATTTCAAGGAGAAATAGTGGCTAGCAGAAACCGTGACTAAGGTATGAGATTCAAGCGATCCTGAACTTTTCACAGGCCTCAAAAGGTGACTGTAGCATCAGAGAAGAGGCATGACATCATCAGATATCCTTGATTCTTGTTCTAGTCGGAACATCCCTGAAGAGCAACGTGAGGCTTAATGAAGGTCGACAACAATGGGTTTACTTCCATCAATGTGGGAGAATAATGAAGCCTGAACCACTAATCTGACGACGTCCCAGAGGAACACAGCATTTCATCTTAACAAAGGAGGTGAAGTTGGTTGCATGTCTACACCCCTGGTCATTCTGAGGGCAGCCACACGTAGCTGGGTAATCCTTAATTGCATCGTTTGGCCGTGGGAGTTATGGACTGAGTGATGGGTTTAATTTTCCTGGCCTCCTGCGCGTGCCTATGACATCAGTAGTGGGCTCACTGGATAGCCTGTCTGGCCTACAGTGACAGAGCTCTCGCTATTGGGAGCAACGTGATGTCCAGGATTCTTTAAAACAGGAGGCTCCATTGTGAGCGATACAATTAATAACTTAAAATGAGTGACCGATAATGCAATAAATATTTTTCGAGACCACAAGCTTCTCCCTTGTTGTAGCTGCTGGAGCTTCCTCTACACGGCTCAGGATCGAATTCTACCAACAGACAATACATATTTGTGCTAGATTGTATGGATTTTAATGTCTGAAAATGCTACTCAAGCGGTATTATACTTGGGAATTCAACGAAGTATAGCCCAGTGAGGTTTATGTGCTAGAGAAATGGGACTGGTGACTGAACAGACTAAGTGGCAAGATAACCAACCAGTAAACGTTTATGAACTAGTGGGTGCGAGTTCATACATGCCCAGAGGTAGCAATGGGAACTGATGTGTGCTGTTGGAGGGTACGAGTGCAGAAGGCTCCTAAAGCAGTGCCTCGTTCTTTCACAGGGCTGCACAATTTACACGCTGAATACAAAACAGCTATATTTATTTTGCCTATTAAAAATCTAGGCCATCGAGGGTTCAGCTGCTCCTTTATCCCCACAATGGAGGAAAAAGATACCCCAATGGAATGCAGCTTTATTGAACCCTATTGTCAAGCACCACACAGGTGCCAGTGGTAGAACTCTGCTCATGTACTTTGAGGTGGCGCCTCCTGCAGTACCTGTGATCATCATAAGAGAGAAAGAAGGCAAACACCTCCACAGCGTATGCATTGTAGTTTCCGTCCACCGCATTGAAATACTTTAGGGTGAGCAGCACTCAAGAGTCAGAGGTTGTGCAAGCGCCCTGCATATTGCCACATAGAGCTAGACAGCAAGGCTGATACAAAGCATTATTATTTTCAGGTCCCCGCATAATGAATTTATGCCTTTCCTTGATAAGATTGTTTGTAAAAATGTTGATTAATTTTAAATCCTACACACACTTGTTTCAAGAAATCTCTGTACACAGATTTGTTAGCCAGGAATCTGTATGGTGCAGCCTTCATTTATTGCCAGTTTTAATAATGGTTGCATTTGGGGAACCAGCCATCCCCAAGTCTTGTTAAGTGGAGATGTAGACAATCATGTAAACTCAAGTGACATTTGCCTTCCCCATCTTTTGGTTGCATAGTAAATCCTACTTATGCTCCCTCTTGCTCAGAGGGATCTACTATAAAGTATAAAGGGGTGGCACGTGTATTTACATATTAGTTATACGAGTATGCAAGGTCATGGTCTATGGTAAAGCCCAAATACTTCAATGATGTGAGGCTATTCAATATACAACAAAGGTGAAAGCACAGTTAGATTGCACAGGAAGAGGAGAAGAATTAGCTGTACAATTTACTAGAGAACAAACGGAAGTGTTTCAGTCTGACAAGTTCTACAATGCAAATCTTCAAGTGGGCTCACATGAATATGCTATAAATGCATGTCCTCCACAGGGTCCAGGTAGAAGCTATAGTGTACTTTTATTTATGCATGACATTGTGAAAGACTTGGAGAGCCATATACGGTAGAATGGGAAGTCCTGCAAGCATAGGTTTTTGGGTGGTGGACAATTGACACGAACATATGGGATTAAAAAGACTTGGCAAATAGTGAACATGAGATACCAGAACAAGGGAGGCAATTTACAAGATGACAAATAGTGTTGGTAGGGGGTGGATTCGGGGGGGGGGGGGATGCGTGAAAATAGAGAGGGTGGCGTCATGTAGGATTAAAAGAATACACAAGAGGGTGAAAAAATAGTGTTCAATACAGCATAAAGATCTAACTAAAAATGAAAGGGCTTCCGGTTATATACAGATTTCCTATTGTAGCACAGCATCGCCATTATTATAGCACCCAGCAGGTTCCGTGAGCAACTCCAAAGCAGCAAGCATTTCCTCCACCCCTACTTCATTTTCTTTTTTGTTAAACTATGATATTCCCGTCCACCAGCCACTGGTTGCACCCCTGGGTCAAAGCAGTCCGACCTCTATATGCTCTTAGTTTTCCTTCTCCATCTCCTGCCAAGGTCTGAGGTCATGCCCCAAGTAGGCTTGTATTGTCATTCATTCCTCTGGTTATGATCTCCGACAGTGACAGGGAAAGCTTTCTGCAGGCTTGCAGCTTTTGCTCTTTCTCTGCTCCTCCCCCATCCAAGTCTTAAGCCCACGACTGTACCTCTACCATCAGCAAACAGTGCTCTTATTGTGTTATTTGGCTAATCCGGAGTACTCTTTGGAAATTCATGAAAAGCACTTCACTAGCCCCTGTATTTTTGAGGTCTGTTATTGTCTGGATCTTTTTCCTACGTGGCTTAACAGTTGCACTGGTGGCAGTAATCATTTCCCCTCATTAGATAATTTATAATGTCTCTCTCTGTTAGGGAGAATTCTCATTCTAAGGCTAATTTCCCTTACCTATAGAGTCCCCCAGCAGCTTTGCTGGATTTGAAGGGTTTGTCCCTTTTTTCCTTCTAAGAGTGAGACTCTTTTTCCCACTCTTAGGGATTTTTGCTATGTGTGTTCTAGGCTATTTTTTTGGGAACCATCTTTATTCACATGTGTTACACAGCACCCTCAGTGCAGTGACACAGGGGTGTCATAGCGACCCCCAAACAGACTCCATACCCTGGGACTGGCTACTGTCTCCCAGGGCATGTAAAGTCCCCATTGACTTTGCTAGTCAATTTTTGTGAACTAAACCAGTACAACCCATCTTACTATGGAAGTACTGGGAAGGGTTAATAGTTTTTCCCTTATGTTAATTTTCGAGAGGATAACGTACAGTCCCTCTCAAAGGTTTCTGGCTGGTGGCAGTTGTTATGGCTGGTGGCAGTTGTTACTACCAAAAATATTCGACCGCAAATATTTTCCTATGGGATTTTCCCATTGTTCGAGGCTACTACTTTTTCTGACATCCTCTAACATACCGCTGGTGTATTTTAATATTAACTTTACTCCGGTAGGTTTTATTTGCCAGAACTTTAATATAACTTTTTTCTCAGGTCTTTCTCTAAACTCCTAAACCAGGTCAGGGATCCTTTGTTCGTCCTTTTGGCGGGCTTCTGCCAAGAGGCTCTCCTTTCGGTGCCACTGAGTCTGGGGTGGGTCCATTGTGTGGGAGGAAGAGAAGGACCCCTGGACAGGATTGCCTCAGCAACCCATGTCTCACACTATCCTGATAGGCTGGAGGGTCTCCCGCCAAGAGGACCACTCCACTGTGTGAGTGACAACTAGACTGTATGAATGGGGATCTTTTTGCATAAAAGCAGGGTCCTGAGGACTAGAAGAGAAAGATGTTGCCACTGGAACTGAGAAGCCGAAGAGGAGAGAAGCCAAAGACTGCTGCAACGACTGAACCACCGCTGAAGCCTTGCTGCAGCGTCTCACCACTTTTCTCCACACAACGAGAGAAGATCTTCATCGGAAAGAAGCCTTCTTCCATTGAGCTGGTGGGGCCACCCAGTTTGCCAATCGCCTCCCTGGACCTGCCCTGGTTGACTCGCCAGTACCCTGTACTTGGAGACCGGATAACCAGGCACCCATCCACCCGGACCGCAACTTAAAGGAGCGTGCCTTTTATTCGTCGGGCAGCACCGCGGTTGGTTTCATCCCTGGGTAGTGCAGTAACTCGAACCTTCCCCCACGGCGAGAGCCTCTCTTTCTCTGCTGGATCCCCCGAACTGCAGGAACTACCAGGAACAACCGCCACCGGAGGAGCCACTTCTTCATTTTAAAGGTACATTGTTCCGCCAGGCCGCCCTTCCTTTGCGGTAGCTCTAAAGGTGTTTTAAATCCTTTACCTACCTGTTGGGATTGCCACCCCTCTCTCTTAACATTGTCTCACCTTCTGCATCCACCTTTTCGAAATCATTAACCAAAGACCTGACTGCAGCTACAAGAACATTTTGCTCCTGGGCCCTTGCCCTGTACCACTGACTCTGGCACAGGCCTATCGACTCTGGCTACATTTGTTAGAACTGCCTTCTTTAGATTGCTTCTCAATTAGAACTGTGTTGGCGCACCTACTTCTTATAACTACCATTTTCTTCACCTTTTTAAAACCTGTGAAATGCCAGTTTGCTCAGTTTTCATTTAAGTATTCCCTATACTGATGCACTGTCTTGCTTAAACTGGTTCAAAAACTTATGGGAAGTGTTGCTAGGGTGTGCAAGAAGATATTTCTGTACAACTTGTGCTTTCCCTCCCTTGTGTGAAATTGCTAGAGTATCCCTTGTGCGTGGTTTACACTGTGCCGTTTTGCTCAGTTTTCACTCAGGTTCACTTGGTCTACAATTTAACTAGGGAGTGTGTATATTTTTCTTTGACTTATTTTAACTTGCTTGATGACCGTGATAAATGTGTTTTACTAGAAGTGTGTAAAATAAATATATATATATATAACAATGCATTACTTACCGTAAAAGCATTTCTGATGGTTGTATCTGCTTAGATTCACATGCTGTGCATAGGTCCGACATCCAGTGGTCACTGCGGAGTATTGCATTTTGTTTTTCGTAGTCGAAAAGGGGACGTTGACAAGGCGTGTCTGTAACACTATCCCTATAGTGACGTGCGTTGTACCCACAATCCCTCACGCGTCGAGGTCCCTCTGTTTGTATTTTTTCTGCCCTGAGGGAGCCTTATAGACCTGAGTGAGAACAGAAAAGAGAGATAAAAGGATGTCTATGTTCCTTCCATCCGAGCGGGGATGAAGGGTGGGCGCATGTGAATCTAAGCAGATACAACCATCAGAAATGCTTTTACGGTAAGTAATGCATTGTCTTCTGATGTTTGTTAATCTGCTTAGAATCACATGCTGTGCATAGACTAGCGAGCAGTACCCGGAGTTGGCGGTGGGTTATGAGAAGGAACAGTAGAGAAAAGATGTCTTAATACTGCCTGTCCCACATGGGAGTCAGATCTAGGGTGTGCATCTAGACAGTGGTGTTTTGTAAAGGTGTGCACAGAACTCCAGGTAGCCGCTTTGCAGATGGACTCAAGGGGAACATTTGCAATGAACGCTATGGAAGCCCCAGTGCCTCGAGTAGAATGTGCTCTTGGCTTGAAGGGTAGTTCTCTCTTAGCAAGAGTGTAACAGAGAGTGATGCATTGAACAATCCATCTAGATATAGTGGACTTTGAGACTGCATCTCCTTCTCTTCCTGCTGCCACCGAGACAAAGAACTGATTAGTCTTTCTCAGTGGCCTGGTTCTTTCCATGTAGAACATGACAGCTCTGCATACATCCAGTGTATGCAGACTTTTTTCTCCCAAGTTGGAAGGGTTTTGAAAGAACGTTGGTAGTTCTATTGACTGGTTTACATGGAATTTCGAGATGAATTTCGGTGCAAACCTTGGGTGTGTGCTTAGAACCACCTTATCCTTTTGAACTGTTACGAAGGGGTCTAGAACAGAAAGAGCCTGTAGTTCACTTACTCTCCTAATGGAGGTGATAGCTATTAGGAAAGCAGTCTTAAGAGTGAGGTCTTGAAGAGTTGCCTTGTGCACGGGTTCAAATGGCGAGCCCATGAGTCTGGAAAGTACCACATTTAAGTCCCATCCGGGAGCTGGGTTAGCTATCGGAGGGTGTATTCTCTTTACCCCCTCCATGAAGGCCTTGATAACTGGTATCTTCCACCACAACACTGAGTTGGGAAGTGGTGTATGCAGAAAGTGCCGCCAGGTGGACTTTAATGAAATTGAACACTAGAACTGAATCCAGTAAATGGGTCAAGTACAGAACAATGTGTGTGGGAGAGCAGTCAACCGGGTTGATGCTCTTACCTCTACACCAGATGACAAATCTTCTCCGATTGCTAGAATAGCAGTGGCGAGTATTAGGTTTTCTGGCTTCCCTGAGGATGTCCATACATCTCTGCGGAAGTTGTAGATGTCCAAATTCTATGATCTCAGGAGCCAGGCTGCTAAGTTCATGGTCTGAGGGCATGGATGCAGTGTCCTGCCCTTGTCCTGTGACAGCATGTTGTACGGGCAGGGAAGTTTCACTGGGGGAGATAGGGACATCTCCATCAAGTGAGCGAACCATGGCTGCCGGGCCCACATTGGGGCCACTAGTATCATGGTGACTTGTTCCTGGTGCATCTTGTGCACAACTTTGTTGAGAAGGGGAGTCGGGGGGGGGGGGGGAAAGGCGCAAACAAATTTCCCTGACCATTGAATCGACAGACCGTTCCCCTTGGACTGGTTCTGGGGGTACCTGGAGGCGTAACTTTGGCATTGTGAGTTCTCCAGAGTTGCGAACAGGTCTATTTCCGGGAATCCCCATTGCGTGAAGACGTCTAAGACGATGTCTTCGTGCAATCGCCATTCGTACTCTTCGGGCAGGGGGAAGTCTCTGCTGACTTCGTCTGCTAGCAGATTGAGTTCCCCTGGTACGTGTTGTGACAGTAGGAACATGTTGTGTTTGAGAGCCCACTTCCATATATTCTGGGACAGCTTAGACAGTCCTGGAGAGTGGGTGCCCCCTGCTTGTTGATGTAGTACATGGCTGTGGTGTTGTCTGTAAGGACCATCACTATCTTCCCTTGTATGTGTTCCTGGAAGGCTTTTAGTGCTTTGAACACCGCCAGTAGCTCCAGTAGGTTTATGTGCTTGGATGCTACGCTCGGAGTCCACACTCCGTGAGCAGTCTGATGGGATAGGTGAGCCCCCCATCCTGTGAGGGATGCGTCCGTGGCTAGAGTGGCCTCCACCGCGGGTGTGGCAAAGGGTTTTCCTATTATCAGGTTTTCCTTTGTCCACCACCGTAGCGAGAGAACCAAGGCCTGTGAGACCACCACTAGATCGTCCCATTGTCCGCTGGCCTGACACCACTGGCTGTTGAGCCACTCTTGCATTGGGCGCAGGCGCGCGTGAGGTACCAAATAAATACACGACGCCATCATTCCTAGCAAGCGCATCGCTTTGCGCACCATCACCTCTCGACCTGCCACAACATTGGGGGATCTGAAACAGCATGTTTTGGACCCTCTCGTTGGAGGGGAAGACAAGGCCGTCCTTTGTTTGAATTAGAGCCCCTAGGAATTGTTTGACTTGGCTGGGGTCTAAGCTGGACTTCTTCTCGTTGATGGAGAAGCCCAGTTGGAACAAAAGGTCTACAGTCTTTTGGGTGTTTGAGAAGCATGTCTCGTAAGAATCCCCTGTTATGAGCCAGTCGTCGAGGTAAGGGTATACTGGGATGGATAACCTGCGCAGGTGGGCCGCTGCCACTGCCAGTACTTTCGTGAATACCCTTGGTGCAGATGCTATGCCGAAGGGTAGCACTCTGAACTGGTAGTGTTTTCCCTCTATCATGAACCTGAGGTATTTTCTGTGCACTGGCAACATTAAAATATGAAAGTATGTATCTTTCATGTCCAGTGTTGTCATGTACTCTCCCTGCGATAGCAGTGGGATCACTTCCTGTAAGGTCACCATACAAAACTTTTGGGGTTTGACAAACTTGTTCGCTGGGCACAGATCTAATACAGGGTGCATGGTTAGATCCTTTTTTGGTACAAGAAAGTACACTGAATAAATACCTTCCATTACCTGAGATAAAGGCACGACCTCTATGGCTCCTTTTTCCAGCAGTTGGTCCACTTCTTAGAGAAGGATGGCGAGGTGTTCTGGTGTCATGCGGCGTCCCCTCGGGGGTCTGTATGTTGGGGAACTGTTGAACTCTATACAGTAGCCGCGGGCTACGGTGGAAAGTACCCAGCGGTCTGATGTTATTCCCTCCCATGCTGGAAGAAAGGATGTTAACCGGCCCCCGACTTGCGTTTCATGGGAGGGGACGCGAATCTTCACGTCACTTGGTGGTGTTGTTGGCTTGGGAGCCTCTGGGGGTGGAACCCCGGCCTCTTCCCTTGCCACAGCGTTGACCCCTCTGATTGTACTGCCCGCTATTACCCTGGTAGTTGCTGGCAGAATACTGTTGTTGGTTTTGTTGCTGGCGTTGTCCACGAAAAAAGCACTCATTACCAAATCCCCGCCTGTTAGGGGGTTTTGAAATTTGGTCGAAGGTCTTTATTGTATCAAATTCTTTCTTCGCGTTCTCCAGCGCGTCATCCACTGCTCTCCCAAAGAGGTTGGACTCCTCTATGGGTTTATTAATAAGGGACGCTTGTGTTTCCGCCTTAAATCCGGGATTGCGAAGCCAGATGCGACGCTTCAGTAAAATTCCTTGTACCAAAGTGCGGCCAGCCGTCTCTGCTGCATCGAGGGTATTCTTGACGATGCTTTGATTGACCAGAGAGCCTTCGTTAACTGTAGCCAGTAAACGAGTCCTTAGGGGTTCGGGAACTTCTTCGATGTCCTGTTTGAGCTTAGCCCATTGAGCATCGGCGTAGCTTGACAATAAAGTATTATTATTGGCGATTCTGGTAGAGAATGCTGCAGAGATGGTGATTCTCTTGGCTAGGGCATACAGCTTCTTCCCCTATTTATCTGGGGGTGCCTCGCTAGTGGGACTCCTGCCCTTTTCCTGGTGTTGGTCACGACCAGGGAATCCGGGATTGAGTGACCCTTAATATACATTGGGTCGAATTGAGAGGGAGAGAATAGTTTCTCAATCCTCGGATTGACCCCTCTCACCAATGCAGGAGTGGAAAGAGAAGGTGTAATACGTCTCTTAACTGAGGCGAGGATGGGTATAATTTGGCTAGTGGGGGGTTTTTCTTTGATAATCCTCTCCACAAAATCGGTGTCTGGGGTGACCTCCCCAGTTTCGATTTCGAAATGTGCTGCTGCCTTCCTCCGCAGTGCATTGAAGGTGGGTTGGTCATCGACAGGCAAAGGGTTCCTGACTGGTGTAGTTTCAGTAGATTTGATGACTATACTGCTACTGCCTGTGTCAGTCGACCTAGCCGGTGACTGCCAGGGATTTGGGTCGCCCTCGCCTGTGTCTTCATGGAATCCCTCCTCACATAGGTTTGTTTCCTCCTGAAAACCTTCCTCTTCTTGTTGGTCTTCAACATAGGTGAACTCATCTTCCTCCTGAAAGAAGGTGTCTTCCTCAGTGGGATTGTAAGAGTATATGTCCTCCTGTATGGGGTTATAAAACTTCTGGTATTTAGCCCCTGGACTCTCCAGGGGTGCCTCCCTTGCTCTCTTGGGTGCCCTGTCTTCTGGGATGGACATGAACCGGTCTAGTTTGTCCGTACAGGTCTGGAACCTTTCAAAGGTCCACTGAGGTCGGCCAGGACGGTCTGGGAAAGAAAAAGGAGTTTCTTCCTCCTGTAATTGTCTGGTTCTGTCCCATAACGTCGAAGAAAGTGAGCCTTTGTCTTCTGAGTAGCCTTCTTGGTGGCTAGGGCCTTCTGTCGGCATCGGGAACTGGACTGATCTGTTTTCCGGCGCTTTCGGCGTATCTTTGGCCTTGTGTGCGGTTTTCGGCGTCTCACTCGTCGTATGTCTCTGGCCGTCCTTAGATGCTATGCGCGTGAGGCTTTCGGCGATCCTTCTCTCTTCCGAGGGATCGGTCGCCGTCGCGCTATGTAACGTCGAGCCTTTGCTCGTCGAGTCCTTGCCCGTCGAGTCCTTGTTGGCAACGTGAGCTCTCTTGCGATGCGCGTCGCCGGAGGTTTTGGTGTTAGCGTCCTTATTTTTAGAATGCCCAGTTGCCTGTCGCGGAAGCGGTGGCGGGGAGGGCTGACGACCCTTACGGTCGGCGGAAGACGCCGGTGGGCCCGGCGTCCCCGTTGGCGCTATGGCTGCCTTCGTCTTCGACGAATGCGTGCCGGGGGGTATGTGCTTTGGTGTTTTTCCGTGCGCGTCCTTGTCGCCGGGTGTTCATCCCCATAAACTGGGCGTAAGCCGGGCTTGTCGGGGCCGGGGACGGACGACGAGGAGCGTGAACGCTCCTTTGAGAGGTCTACAGCCTCCGTTACGGGGGCTGTGTAGTCACCGTCCTCGTCACACTCGGCGGCGGTGACAGCGGGCGAGGAGTCAGGCCTAGACATGGCGTAGGCCACCCACCTTTTGACCCTGCGGTCTTTTAGAGTTTTGGGCTTTAGTAATTTACAGGCCGCACAGCCGTCGTCCTGGTGATCGAGGGGTAAGCAACGGTTGCACCGTTTGTGCTTATCCTTCCATGTATATTTACCCTTGCAAAGCGGGCAAAACCTAAATGGCGTCCTCTCCATGGCTGAGGGTAATAAGTGTGACTACGACCTCGAAAGAGAGGGAGGGGAAAGAGAAAGGCATTCTTAAAGAGAAGAAAGAAAGACCACAAAACCCCACTCTCCCTACTGTGTATGGCCAGCGAGGCCAGGCCACGTGTTCGGCAGCGCCGAAAGATCCCCTCCGCTCGTCCTTCCGTCGAAGATCTTGCTCGGCGGAGAAACAGCTCTGCGTCGAGGGAGGGATCTACGTTATTGATATTAATAACAAACGACCAAAGGTCGAAGAAACTATTTGGCAATGTCTCTCGAGGAGCTCCGCATAAAGGCGACCAGTAGCTGGGCGGAAAAAAACAATCTGAGGGACCTCGACGCGTGAGGGATTGTAGGTACAACGCACGTCACTATAGGGATAGTGTTACAGACACGCCTTGTCGACGTCCCCTTTTCGACTACGAAAAACAAAATGCAATACTCCACAGTGACCACTGGATGTCGGACCTATGCACAGCATGTGAATCTAAGCAGATTAACAAACATCAGAAATATATATACTTTTTAATACAAAGCGTTGGTCAGTGTTTCCTTGTGCCATAGTACTGTAGGCCTATTGTGTAAACCCTGAATACTGCTCATCTCCCTCTTGAGAGAAGTCTGACTGCTCAGCCACAGCTACCAACTAAATCTTTGTGGTACAGACTGATACCAAAGGGGATTTATAGCCCTCACCTGTAGTGCTCCCTAAGGGAACTGCACAGGATTCTGCCTAACACTCTCACCCCTTACTCCCGACAGCGAAGGATGCGAAGGGTCTAAAACACACACATTCTGGAGTCAGGCAGTAGTGTTTGTTTAGTCGTGCAGTTCAGCTGTTCCATCTTGGGCCATGAGAGCAATTCAGTTGCTTAGTATTGCATCAATGATTTTGGGGGCTAGTGTAAACTTTGCAGGAGAGTCACATAGTTGCATGCGAAATGTAAAGCTCCAGTGCAATAGCTCGCTTCTAGGTTCTCTAGAGATTGGTCCCTGCTAAACAGGGGATGCATGTGCTTGGTGGTCACCGATAATGAATAGAGAGTCTGCCTATGTGTATGCTCGAAAATCAAGGAACTGAATTCTTCTAGTCCCCTGGCTAGGAGTTAAGGGTTTCAAGATGTCCTGATCCAAAAATTATGAGGCTTGGTGGGTTGTCCAGTGTGAGAGAAATTATTGTGTACCACCTCTGTGTAGTTCTTCACAGTAAGTGGGCAACCCCAGCCCTCAGAGCACCTTTATTTCCCAAGTGGGCTGCATGGCATGAGACGCACAGTGGCTGCTAGGTGTAGGAGTTAGAGATTTAGGGCTGAAATTAATGTTTGAATGCTGGTGATACTTTCGATGTCGATGCAGTGTTGTGGGTTGGAGTTCCAGTGAAATGGGAGGGGGAGGGAGCAGCAGAAACGAGAAGGTGCAAAGTGCAGGCGAGGGACATGCAGATTGTGGATGTTAATGTGATTGGTCGTAGCAAAAGTGGCTCTAGAGGTGACAGTGTTGGCGCTGTGTCAAAGAGAACCCCAAGGTTACATGTGTTGGTGAGTGGGAGGAAAGAAAGTCTGGGCACAGAAAGGCTTTATTAGAGGAGTTGTGCAGAAGAGAACAATGTACAATTCACAGAAATGGGAGATTTGGGAATTATGCACAAAAAGGTGTAATTAGAACCAGAAGGAGGAGAGGAGTATGCAGATGTACGAGTTGTGAGTAGTATGCCCAGGACAGAGCCTTGGGGGGACACGTACTGATAATTTAAAATCTGAGGTGCCAGTGTTCCAGGACAGGAGGCAATCCTGGTGAGAGCAGTCTCTTATATTCAAAGTAACGGGCTGACAAGGTTAGAAGGAAGGACGACTGGCAACTGAATAAAGCAGTGGAGAGAGCTTGTGGTCTTTAATATGAGACAGGCCAGTAGTTGGCAGGACAGTTAGGGTCAGCGGAGGGCTTTTTGAGGATAGGCATTATTGTAGCTATTTTCAAGCACAAAGGAAAGGTTACAGTATATCAGTAGATGTTGAGAGGGAATGAAAGATAGAAGGTTATTGATGGAAGTGTTTGATAGCTCTGAAGAGCAGTTGACTGAATAGCACAAATGGTATGGCTGTCTGAAGGATGGGAGCGGGTTTGGTCGGTGAAGTGGGGTGGGGTCCGGGTAATGAGAAACGGCTAGATAGAGTGATCAAGTGAAGTTTGTGGCGAGGAGGAAGGGAAAGGAGGGTGTATGGGGTGTCCCACATCTTACAAACCTCAAAAGAGAAGTAGAGAAGCGGGAACATGAGACAAATAGGTGCACTAGGCAGTCTCTAATGTTAAGAGTATGAGGAGGATCTTCTTGTATATCAATTACATGAATTTTCGTTGTTTTTAACAATTCTATTGCGTATTAATTGTATGCTGGCCCACCTGTCTTGTTAAACTTGACAGAGTAGTCCTTGTCTGTGTAACTGCAGCGCAGGCTGCCTCTTTGATTAAACCCAGTGAACGCGCTGCGCAGCAAACTACAATTCCCAGTGGAATTGTAGTTCGTGCGCTTATTTCTTCTTTTGTCAGGCGCGTCAGGGACTAGCAAGTCTGCAAAAGGCCACGTGGGACACACCGACACTGGCCTCCTGTGCGTCTGCTCTCCGTGGCTGGATTGAGTGGAGGTGCAAGCAGACTCTTCGCTGACGGTGCAGATATGTCCATTGTATGCGATGCGCCACCTAAAGTTCACAAGCCACACAAGCAATTCCTTTGTATTTTTTACGCGATTGTGCATGGGAGGGCCCTGCAACTAGAAATAGCATCTCATCTATAAAAATGTCTCTCCTTAACCCTAGATCGCTAGATAAGTATGCTTTAGATGTTCAAGATTATATAGCCGATCAAGAAATTGACATTATGGGAATCACAGAAACTTGGATGCTAGAGTTAAGTGGACCCAACATTGATCTGGTCACACCACCTGGCTATACTTTCATTGGGCAAAACAGAGGGTAGGGGGTCAGGGGTAGCTATTATAGCACGCACACACCTTCATTTCTTTCACACTCCCATCACGTGCAAGGGGTGTGATATTCCTTTAATTACAACCACCCCAACACCCAATAACTGCCTAAATGTTATTTTGATATATTGCCCCCTTCACAACACTCCCACATTCCATGAGGATTTGGCAGATATCCTGTCCTCTTTACATAAACCCAATACATCAACCATGGTTTTGGGTTGGAATCCTTGTAGATAATGAAGCCACCCACCTTGCTCAACTGTTCACACTCCATCAATTGAACATTGGGAGTGGCGACACAACACACAAGTAAGGAAATGTGTTGGAAAGGGTAACCAGTAAAAATCTGCCATTGGTTAATGTGGCCACAAAACCTTGTATATGGTCTGATCACTATTTATTACCTTTCACTTGGTATTGTCCTGCCTGATACTTCAGAAAAACAATCCCCTCTGCACTTCCTCTAGTAGAAATTATAACAAAATCCATCAGGGAGAGTTGGAACTTTGTCTCATTTCACTTATGGAATCTACTTCAGACTCAACGGACCACTCAGTCTCAGAATTCAATAGACACTTTACTGAGCTACTACATCGTATAGCCCTGGTTACTTCGAAGTCCGTCAGAGAAATCCATATCAAAAATGGTATTCGGCAGCACTGTCTGATCGACAAAAGGAAAAGAGAAGAGCAGAAAGAGCCTGGCTGAAGGACCACTCTATGGTCAATAGGGGCAAATGGAAATCACTGGAAAAGCTTTACCGCAAGGAGATTCTGCATGCGAAAGAAACCTCCTTTGACAATCAAATTGCTCATGCTGAGAATGATTCCAGGAAAACTTTCAGATCCTTCCGGTTCTTGAAAAACCTATGGTAATGCTACACCAGATCACCCCCTCAAAGACGCCATTTGGCCTAAAAATAGCTACTGCACAATCTCAGATCATAGCGAATTTAGCATGAATGGAGAATATAGCCCCAGACTTTATTGCTAAGGAGTTGGATCAATGTGATAAATCAGCTTTTTGCTTGAAGGAAATTTTGGAAGAGACCTTGGCCAATGTGAAAAAAAATGATACTCACTACCTGTGTAGGGGAGGTTCTCTTCTCTAAAATCATTCTCAATAATAAGGAATTATTCCTTCCATTCCTTGTACGCCTCATTAATGCAAGTTTTAGGGAATATTTTGTTGCCATGGCTTTGAAGAAAGTTTCTGGGACTCCTTTATTAAAGAAACCAGGTCTGGATCAAAATGCCTACTCCAACTTCAGACCCATTTCTAAGGCCCCTTTCTTGCTAAACATTTTTGATAAGGTGGCTACATCCCAATTTCTGGAATATATGGAAGCATCTGGAGCTCTACATCTGAAACAATCGGGCTTCAGAGCCTGCTATGGCACACAGTGCTTTAATCAATATGAAAACCGAAATTCTTCAGAATATGGATAATGGCAAGGCAGGGCAGCTGATGTTGCTAGATCTATCCGCAACCTTCGACCTCGTCGACCATGACAGATTGCTATGTAGAAGGGGAAGATTTGTGCTATGGAGGGAGTTGTTTCCAGCCACCTGCAAGAAAAACTAAGTGCGAAAAATACAAGTACCAGAATCCTTAGTCAATTAACTTGCCACACCTGAAAAAGAAATGAAGACATGCCTGAAAAAGCAAAGAAACAGCCTCCATGAAGATTGATGGAGTCATGAAAATGTGCGTTTGGAGGAGAAGCTAATGTAGGAAAACTTAACTGGCAACAGAGCGCCTGCCTTGTTACCAATTCTTAAATTGCTACGTAGCTTGACAAAAGAAGGTAGCCATTCAGTCAAGGCTATAGCCTGGATCAAATCTTTTTGGACTGGGCGAATGTATCGGATAGTGTGGGGCAATGCATGCTCGCTTGACGAGCCTCTGAAATGTTTGTCCCTCTCTCACTTTAATGTCTACTGCCCCCCCCCCACTCTGGACCTCTTGAATCAACTATTCGCCCACATATGCTTGCACATTTCTCCAATTAAATACGATAAGCGAAACCGTATGCATTTAACATTTTCAAACGCTGCTAACAAACCCAAATGTCCCATCAACCTCAATATTTATGGAAACTCCGGACTTGAAAAAATTTGACTTTGATATTCTAGATATCCTTATGATAATCAAAAAGCTAAGTATGTCCAGAGCTCCTGGTCCTGATAATTTGACCAAAGCAATTTTTAAAGCTCACCCCGAAGCTTGGGCCTCTGCGCTTGAATTAATATTAAAAAAAGTCATTCTTACTGGCAAAATTCCTCCATCGTGATAAGAAGATATAATCATTCTGATTTTCAAAAAAGGCGATAGAAATGAACCCAACAACTATAGACCTATCGCGCTTCTAGATGCCCCGTGCAAAATCTTAGCTAGACTTACTTTGTGACCTTCCAAAATAGCTCGCTCTGAGCAATCTACTCTATGTACATCAGTCAGGCTTTGTAACGGGTATTGGTACTGCTCTATATTAAATGATATATCAGCTATATAAAAAACAAGCAATCCAAACAAAGCAACCCTTTTTTTTTTTTTTTAGAGCTAACAGATTTTAAACAGGCTTTCGACTCAGACCCTCGTGAGATTTTATGGACCAAACCTCTTAACACCAACTGCCCGCCCTACATCAGTTTTTTAATCCACCAGTTTTATTCTAACACCTCTATTAAAGTGAAACTCATGACGGAAGGACTTTTGTCAAAAGTTATTCAAACAAACACCGGTCTAAAGCAAGGTTGCCCTTTTGCGTCGATTCTTTTAAACTTTTATTAATGATATTCATCTTGCTTTCAAATCTGTTAGCTCGTTTCCCCCAAAACTAGACACCTCAGATATCTTATCTTTTATATGCAAACAATTTGATGATATTAGATAGAATGCCCTAGGTCTTCAAAGGAAAAGATCAGCCCTAAGTAAATAGGCTGAAGCCAACAATCTCACCATTAACATTAGCAAGTCTAATATACTCCCCTTTCAACATCATTCGAAAAACAGGATATACATTTTTAATTGGCAAATTGCAAAGACCTCTCTCTCTCTCAAATTCACCAATACAAAAATCTCGGCATAAACACCAATTTCCATCCCTCTAACCAGCCTTATAAAACCGAACTTCATGCTCGAATGAGATTCCTTGCCATACAAGGTAAAGCACTTCAAACCAAATATGGGAAATATTAAATTTTTCCAGCAAGAATCTTCTACCAACAAAAAAATATAGTCTTGTTAATCACATATGGCAGTCAGACTAAATCAATGCCTGAGGCACCTAGATGGGACACTATAGAAGGCATTTACTGGAAAAGTATCCTCCCCGTCCAGATAAACACACCAATTGCAATTATCAGATTTGAATTGGGCCTAACCTCTCTTTTGGCAACGATAATCTGGTTAATGCCATCAATTTACAGAAAGTGCTTTTAGCCACAAGCAAACCACACACTCTCTTTCCGGTTCTCAAAGCCCTCTTAGAATCCCCATGTGCAGGCCCGATGCAAGCATGGAAGAGTTATGCCTATCGTCATCAAAAAATGCAGATACTGCACTCGAGCTTCTATTAGACAATCCTGAAAAAGCAAAAACCAAACTCTGGCGTTGGGATTGTATCTCGACTTGGAATAAATGCAATACATACGCATCATTCAAGACAGGGACACTTTTAACCAAAGCCATGAACAACGTTCCACAGTATTTGAGAAAATTTCCTGATCGGATCTAGGCTGACTCGTTCCTGAGATTTTGCCTTAATCTCGTCCCGACAAAAGTAAGAAAAGACAATTATGATAAATATCCTATTATACATATAGCGTGCAGATTCTGTAGAATTGAAAGCTCCATAGAGACCACCGAGCATCTCATAGCTAAATGCCCTGCTGCTATACTAGACCTGAGAGTTAGATATTTACACAAACACGTTAAACACATGACTTTAACGGCAAAAGAACAACTCTGGGATGCAGTGTTTAACACCACTAAAATATCAGTGGTAATAGCCACTGGCCAATTTCTTGTGGCTCTAAATCTCACCTCCCTTAATAAACCGGACCGGCGAGAAGTAGTCCAATTATCTAAAACCACTCCTACCTAGATTTTGGGCAACCAAAGTATATCTCTTAAAACAAGGGAAATAAACAGATAAAGGCCAGGGATTCTACCAGATAATCTAGCTCTCAATCCAAACGAGAATTGTTTTTTTAAAAATATTTTACTGATTTTAAGGAATAGCTTGTAAACATGTATTAATATTTCTAACATAAGTTATCACTACAATCGCCTAAAAATACCTGTACTTTTATTTCATATATAATGGAAAGTGGAGTTATGCTTCGACATAATTGATCTAAAAAGCACTTTGACTGAAAACCTTTTAAATACTGATTTTATTCTGGCTCCATGCTCTCCTTTAATTAAAAAGTTCTGAAATCATATTATCCTGATTTTGAAGATTAGATGTGAGAAACGCTTTAACTGATTATCACAGGTTGATTATGGTTATAGTTCAAAATACCAGCAAGTCTGTACATAGAGAATGCATAGCTGGGGTATGCTTTTAACTTAACTGGTCAAAAAGTCTCTCATTCAACATCGTTTTTATATATTGGTTTTATTTGGATCCAATGTGTTAAGATGTGTCGTTCTTAACTCTCTGGTTATTTTGATAATTTCTATGTGCTCCGAATGAAACCCATGCTAGTCTTTTTTTTCTTTTAACCACTATTCAGATTGTTTATCTGCTCAATTTGGTGAAATAGCTCATAGTATTAAGTACATATGTTCATTCTTACCGACTCTGCCTTGTTGATGTAATATTCAATGTATTGAATTATTGCAGCAGCTGCAACGTTTGGACAAATGTTACTGTAACCTCTATATTGAAAAAGTTGATCAACTAAAACAATTTTTCAAATAAAAAAATAAAAAATAAGCTGGGTCTGCATTTTACCAATTATGCTGACGACACCCAGCTTGTTTTAGAGTTGAGCGGCAAGTACATAGAGGACGTGGAGTGCATTACTAACGTTTATGCCAAAATTCAGAATTGGATGGCTAATAATGGGATGTGTCTGAATGCCACCAAGACTGAGCTCATGCTGTTCCCTCACCCCAGACTAGATCCAAACTTGACACTCAGTATGCCGGTATCCCCATTGAGAACCACTTTATCAAGGCTGTTGGCAAAGTTAAAACACTGGTCGTTCCCTTTGAATCTTCTCAGAGTTCAGATGCTCATTTTTAAAATGTTGCTAACAAAGGCCAATATTTGCTTAGGCTTCTGAGACAAGTCAAACCCTATGTCTCAGAAGCTAATTGTGCTTGCCTTGTTCATGCTCTAATAATGCCAAGGATTGACTATTTCAACGCCTTGATGATTGGGGTTAGTAAAAACAGCCGTAAGCACCTCCAAGTACTATAAAACGATGTTGTACATATTGTTAAAAACATACCTAGACATGAACCCATCTATTCCCACAGACAAAGCATGTACTGGTGGAAGCTTGGATCCACTTTAAGGCCTTGACAATCGCCCACAAATGCCTGTATGGCCAAGACCCTGGCTATCTGAAAAACTGTCAAGGTTCATCACTCGGCTAGAACCACCAGATCAAGTGACAGGGTTTGCTGATCTGTTCATAGGAGTAAGCGTGCTAGAGTCATGGGCAAGTCCGTTGCCGTACAATACGCCACTCTATAGAACAAACGTCCTAAAGTCTTGCGTGCAGAAAATAACTTGCTGAAATTCAGAAACAGATACAGCCGCTGAAATTCAGAAACAGATACAGCCCCTTAAGTGTCGGAGGCAGTGCGAGGGCAACTGAACATGCAGGAGCCTGGGTCCTAGTTCAGAGGATGAACAGGTGACCAGTGGGCGGAGCAGTCGGGTGCATCAACAGGGGAGAGGAAGAGAAAGCAGAAGCAGAAAGGAAGGTCTTCAGAAGAACCACCGAAAGCAACTCAAGTTTCAGAGGCGCAGGGAGGCTATTCCAGAGGGAAGCCCCAGTCAAGGAGATAGATCTGCCCCCAACTCTCTGCATGAAGAAGCGTCTGACCCTCAGAATTGGAGGTGGATGAGCCGAGGCCTCGAGAAGGAAGATGTTTTGGAAGAGAAGGTTGGAGGTAGAGCGGTCCCAGGCGCCAAAAAGCCTTGTGGATGATGCAGAGGGTCTTAAAATGCAGCCAAGGGGAGCCACTGAAGAGATATCAGAGCTGGAGAGATACTATCCCTGTGCTTGAGGCCAAGGAGAAGTCTTGCAGTCCTGTTCTGGATACATTGTAAAGGTCAAAGAGAAGAGGCAGGAAGATTTAGAAAGAGGCTGTTGCAATAGTCAAGCCTAGAGAGGACCAGAGCTCTGGAGACAGTGAACCTTTGGGGGAAAGTGAGAAAAGGAAGAATATCTCTGAGGAGGTGCAGCTGATATGTTGACTTCTTAGAGACGTCAGATGTGAGGAGAGAAGGAGAGGGTGGAGTCGAAGAGGACACCAAGGTTCTTAGGCTCACAGGAAGGAGCAGGAAGAGGACCCAGAGTGGGCAGTCAGAGAGGAAAGGAGGGTGTGGGTGTCCCAATGAGGAGGATCTCAGACTTACTGGCATTAAGGCAGAGATCATTGGTGGCACACATTACTGAATTGCGGCCAGACAGTCTGGTATGAGAAAAGAAGCAGAGGTGGCTAAGGGGTGCCTGAACAAGAGCCGAGTGTCATCCGCATAACATTGACAATTGGAGCAGAAAGTAGCGATGTGCAGGGCATGAGGTGCCAGGTAGTGGTTGAAGAGCCAGGGAGAGAGGTTAGACCGCTGGGGAACACCACAAGTAAAGAGAGAGTTAGGAGAGAGGAAAGACCCCACTTGGACCCGAGAGGGTCAGTCGGTGAGAGGTGGTCAACCAGGCCAGGCCTGATCAGTAATACCAAGGTTGTTGCAGAGACGGTTGAGCAGGATGGCATGGTTGACAGTGCCAAAACGGGAGGATAGATAAAGGAGAATGAGGACAGAAGGGAGATTAGAGTCAAGATTGGAGAGCAAGTCTTCACGGGTGTTCAGGAGAGCAGTTTTCATGCTTCTGGCAGCTCTGAAGCCAGACAGGTGGTCATGGAGGCAACCAACAGATTCAGTATGAGATTAAGTTGGGAGATGGTCAACTTTTCCAAGAGTTTGCCCAGGGAATGAGTGATAGAGATCGGGCGATAGTTAGCCGGACAGGAAGGCTCGGCCAAGGGCTTCTTTAGAAGGGGTGCACAAGAGAGTGCTTAAGGGAAGGGGCGGGGGGGGGGGGGGGAGTTCCAGTGGCAAAGCAGTGATTGTAGAAATCAGCCAAGGCTGGAGCAAGCGTGTCGATGTGGTCCTTGATTGTTCTGTATGAGCAGGGCAGAACCTACTTTGATGAGACATTCATAGATCAGACTTGTCTAGAAACATTGTCAAGGGTGAACAGGGGAAAGGAGCCGAAAGGAAAAAGACTGCCTCAGACGGGCCAGGAGCGGTAGAGGAGGAGGAAGAGGAGGTAGAGGAAGAGCGGGTGGGCAGGATGTCCTGAGTTTTAGTAGTGAAATGAGAGGCCAAAGCCGTGCAGAAGGCCTGGAAGGGAACAGGAGGGGTAGAGACTAAAGCAGAATTGGCCAGCTCCTTGCAGATTTTGGAACGTTTGGCCGAATTGTTAGATGCCTCAGAGATGCGGGCTTGGATGTAGGCTTTCTTCTTAAGGAGGACAGAGTCTTTACTGCCTTTCGAGCAGGCCAGTATGTCAGGAGGTGCGCCCGATGCCCTCCACTTCCTCTCCACCTCCCTACACTTGCCTTTAAGGGTGGTGAGGTCAAAATCGTACCAAGAGTTGCACTTGGTTTTGGGCTTCAAGCGGCTCCTCAAAAGGGGCAAGGACACAGAGTGTTAGAGATAAACAGATGAAGGTTAACGAGGGCTGTGTCAGGGTGGGAGTCAGCCAAAGGTGCAGGAGGAGGAGAGAAAGTAGCGGTGAAAGCCTCAACTAACACGCTTCGTGGGTCAGATGACCGAGAAGGTGGGTGGCAGTGCAGGAGGAGGTGAGAAAGTAGCGGTGCAAGCCTCAACTAACACGCTTCATGGGTCAGATGACCGAGAAGGTAGGTGGCAGTTTTGGAGTCGGCTTGACCTGCAGTGAAGAAAAGAGAAAGTGATCACCCCAAGAGAGAGGAGTGATGAGAGGGTTAGAGAAGGGGAGGACTGAGGAGATCATAACATCCAGGATGTGCCCTGCAGAGCTAGTTGGGCCAGAGGGAAGGGAGTGGGAGAGGGAGAGAGACAGGTTGCGAAAGAGTCCTAAAGAAGGGCTGGTAGCATCCAGGTGGATGTTTAAGTCTCACAGGAGTAAATGTTGAGAGGTGGAGGCAAGGAGGAGAGGTCAGCACACTCAGAGGAAGAGGGAGACCTGGCCAGGCGGCCTGTAGATAGCAGCCACAGTGAGAGGCCAGGAGAGATTGAGAGCCTGCAGACCAGGCATTCAAAGGAGGAGTAGTGCTGCATTGGAATGATTGAAGCAGGGATCCACGCCAGGAAAATCAAGGTAACACCCCCACCGGGACAGTTGGTTCTGGGTTCAGAGAGGATTTTGTAGCCATCAGGAAGGAGAGTGTTGAAATTCACACACACTCCTTGCCCTAGCCTCTTTAACTCATTTGCCACTCAAACTGCATAACCACTTCCACTCCTAAAACAATACTTCACCTTCTCCACAAGCCACCAGTCCTTCCTTCCTCAAGCTGGTCTCTTGGTCCGCCTCAACCTTCACTGCCTACTTCACCGGAATAACCCACACTTCTTGCTCCCTGATCTTTTTTTAAATACCCTTCCCCCTTGAGGGGACTGGCCACCTTTCCTTACCCATTCTGTGCTTGTTTTCCCTTAATGGGACATGTATGTGCAGAGAACATTTTCAAAATGGTGCTAAGCCCTGCCCACTGTTGGGATTGCTGCCTAACAGATATTTCAGTGTAGAAGGTTTAATGTTCCAGTTTCAAGGCCCCATTACGAGGAGACAATCTCTGTGTGGGGGGGGGGGGGTATAGAGAGGTCCGATAGGGAGATCTATCTTCTGTCCAAAACTAAGCTATTCTGTCCCTACCACCATCAAAAGGGATGAAGGCACATCAGTTTGACTCCCTTCTCCTGTGGTCTGCTTTTCAGCACAATCAGCACGTAGGTAGTTCTTAGCAACTACTTTGACCAGTTTGTACAGTTCACAAATATGGTTCTTCAGCTTCTCCATCGTGTCCTTGACACCTCGTGTTCCCCTTCCGAGGTTATCTTCTCGCTCTCTTGATTTAATAGATTTCTTACTTTTTCTTGACACAATGTCCACTCTTTTCCCTGGCTCGGCCAGTTAGAAACACTCTCAAATGGATTCTCACTTTTCTCGATTTCTTTGGTTTTACTGGGCCGAATAGGAAGGTCCCAGTAATTATTCTCACTTGGCTTCCGTTCTTTACTCTTACTGGGACAAGTATGAATGTTCCACTAATGGTTCACTTGATTCTTTAGGGCTCTTTTGTTATTGATACTTGTATCAGAGTTCTCATAGTAATTGTCCATCTTATCCACCATTTCATTTTCACTGAGACAAGCATGATGCATGCACTGGTTATATTCGTTATCCCTCCAGGGTCTCCCGCTGTCCCGTTACCTCTTTTCACTGGGGTTAGTGTTACCGGGCCTGCACTCAGGACAGGAGGCTTTGTGCGTGTCGTCAGGTTGGCTTTGAGCTGCTCCGTTTCTCTTTCGCTCGCTCGGTGTCCACTCCATGATGCAAGCGGGTCTGTGGTCTCAGCGTTGTTTTCAACAGTCCACTGGCACTCGGTCACGCCACCACCCAAGCATTGGTACTTCTGTTGGGTTTCCCTTTCCCTAGCTTCTCCTATTTCCAGCTTTTCTCGTGTCAGCTTCACATCCAGCTTTCACCCAGGTTTAAAAGCTGTGCATCCCGCTCTCTCTCAGCTCTCGCTGCAGTTGAACTCCTTGACTTCTCCGTACAATAGAACCCCTCCCTCTGCTTTTATGATATGTTGCTGGTTTTGGGTCTTCTCCAGCGGAGCCTCATAGTCCTCGCTCTTTATTGCTTGAGTGCTCTATATTACTCGAGCACTCTTCTCAGTATTGAAAGAATACTTCTCATGATGAAACAATTGTTCTACACCACAGTAACAAACAGTAGCTCGTTCTTCTAGTCTTATGTGTTGTAGCTGTTAATGGTGGGTTGTAAATGAGTAACTTTGGGGGTTCCACTTCGAAACGGGAGTCCTTGTCCCCAAGGGGGAGTCTCTCCCGGTCAGATCCTGCTCGTCTCTACCCCTAGGGAGGGTATTGTGTAGCAGGCTCACCTCCCTAGCCTCACAGGGAAAGGCTCCCCGCCTGGGGGAAAAAGTGATGGAATCCCGCGATTCGTCACAGGAGTCTATCTTTTTGTATTTTAAAACCAGGCCGCTACATGACTACACACCCCGCGATCCCTTTTCCCCCCCCGATACCACTGTTGGAGCATAGTACCCCCGTTCCAAACCCCCAAAACCCCTATGCACAATGTTAGGGGTCTGGATTGAAAGCAGAATCCCTGAACAGTAAGATTGCAGAAAAAGTAAAGGTAAAGAACACTTACCTTGACTTGCAGTCGTTCAGCCAGGAGAGGACATAAATGTAGTTTGCAAGGCTGTTTGTGTTGTAAAGAAAACACGAACCGGCTTCCCAGGCTGCATTTCCTTGTCCCAATAAAAAAAAATGTCAGTGCCCTAACCCCTTCGACTAAAGGTCCAGCTCCTGTTAAACTAAGCATGTGCGACAGGTTCTTATTGGATCGGACTGCTGCTCACCAGTTGCTGAAGCAGCAGCCCACTTTTTTAAAAATGTTTTCAATTTGGGAATGCCATGCCCCTCTGGACATGAGGCAGCATCCCCTGCCACCAAAGTGCAGAGGGCGTAATGTAATTGGATCTGTTTTATTGCGTTTTTCCTCCCACCCAGGAGAATGGGCTCTACCTATCCCGACATGGTGAAGTCCTTGGCCTTGTTACACACATCACATCTAGATTGATAGCTCTTCTCTGTTTCACAGTCTAGAACATACCAAATTCAAAACCCTTAGAATCTTTCAAAAATCAGTTCATGGATGAGCTTTATAGTATCTTTCACTACCTTCCACTCCTATCTCGGGTCAGAATTAGAAACCTCTGGGTATTAAGCTTGTTATAAATAGCCTACCATATCATCATATCCTAACAGTCAAACAGATGCCCAAGGTCCAGTCGCTCAACCAACCATTCTGTTGAACAGTCAATGGGGTACAAATAAAAAAAGTACAGCAGGCAGGACACCCATCAATTTACTAGGCTGCACATACCGGAATACCAGATCCGAGGTGTGTGTAGCCTGCAGCTCTCCGTTTTACAATACTACTCCCTTGATGTCTCGTGACTGAAAATACTGGAGAGGGCTGATTATAGTCAAGGTCCAAAATATCTGAAAAGCCAAAGGTTGAAGACCCCTGCCCTACCAGCACACCATAATCAGAAACCTTGATACTGGGCATTCTGAAGAAGACTGAAAACGTATTTATCCCAAATAGCCTTCAGCCCCACCATGCCATGCAAACTCGACCAATTACTCACCCACCCTCACTACATGCCCCTTGAAAATCTTCTCCCCCGGGGTCACATACTACCTGCAGCACCATTGCTTCCTCTTCACCTTGCGCCACCCACGGACAAGCCTGGTGCTTAGAAGTGGCATTAAGGCACATGAGCAATTATGTGCCGAAACTAAGGCCTCAGAATTCCCTTTGTGTGTTCAAACGTAAAAGATTCAGAGACATGTAGAGGTGCAATTTTCTTTCATTTCAAGATGTTTCAGGAATCTTGCTGCAGCTAGGGTCAAGATAATACCATGAGGCGTTTGACTTCGGTTTGATTGGTGCAAAGTGTGTCAATGGTCTAAAGTGTTAATCTGTGGCAAAACCAGGTGAGGGGGGTTTATAGTGATTTCAATGTCGGCGGATTCCAGAACACCATTACACGCAACAAACCATGAAATATGTAGAAGTTGTTTATTTTTAAACAAATGCACAGCTTATGGAATGGTCCTAGCTGATTGGATGAATGGGGACCAGACACGTGAAAGTGCCTCAACAGCTAAGGGATTAAAGGACAAAAAACAAAAAAAGTCACATTTTGCACTTGAACCGGGTGAGGAAACCACAATGTCGGTTGTGGTCCAGGTTCTTGTATTGTAGTGAATGATAAGATTATACACCCAAATAGACGTAAGAGGTGTTGTTAAGAGCCCAATTGCAAAACTGGTGGTACGAATACTGATATGGATGTCACGGTATTGATTTTCAGCGATATTATAACATGCTAGGAAAGTGGTGGTGTACCGCGGTTATCACGATATAGAGCAAGTATTTACAATTCCCCTTAAGGAAGCAAGAATTTGGTTAAACACAAAAATAAAGCTCTACGCCGTCATAAATTATGCAAGGACCGCTATCACCACGTTATTGTTACATTTCTATTCACTAAACTTTATTTTGCTATAACTAGATTGGGCAAAGCCTAGCTCACAAAAAATGTGATTTATTTTGGGGTCCCAGATTTAAAAATGGAGTAAATACGATTATATTGCTTTAGATTATTGTTCATGGAAGAGGGATTTTTTTTTTAGGGCTACCCTTTTCACATGAATATTAACAAGAGGAGGGCACAGACCTATGGCTTTCCTTAAACACTTGGCTGGTGACATCTCATGGCATCTTTCTGAAGGAAAGGGTGGCACGGTTCCATTACAGGGACTCCTACCCATCAGTGCTGATGCTTTATTTTTTGTTTAGCTTTATTGGACATTTGTATGGAGCCTATACACTGGTGTGTCCAGGCGTCGCAAAACTAGATGGGGTGAGGGGAGGGGAGGAGCAAGAGCTGGGACATGGGAAATCAAAAGAATACAACAAAGAACGTTTATATTGGCCTTGTGACAATCCTACCGTGCAGGTGCAGGACAAGGTGATAAGTGCAAGGGGGTGGGCTGTAGAGGGAGAAGTGCAGGAGTGGGATACCCCACTGGTGGGGGCAGGCAAGTGTTTGTCGGGCCAAGGTGCAAGTGTCGGGGGAAAAAGGGTGGGGGGGGAGTGCAGTGAACAGGGTGGTCCAAGTTGGGATAGTCTGGGAAAGGGAGCCCGAGGGCAAGTGCTGGCAAAGGATGCTGTGGGCACTGGTGTGAGGGTAGTCTGGCCCCTGTATGACTCTGAAGGGACCAGGACCCAGTCGCATCGGCAGATGGAGAGTTTAACACGAGAGGGGGAGAGGGAAGGAAGAGGAGAAAAAGAAGTTCTTGAGAAGTTTCCGGAACTTAAGAAGATCCAGCTCAAGTGTGTGGGGGGTGGGAGGGCTGTTCCAGAGGAAGCTGCCAGTCGAGGAAAGGGATCAACCTCCACACTCTCTACTTGGAGAAACGTTTCACCTGCAGAGAGTTGGAGACAGAAGACCAAAGAACTCTGGCCGGGTGGTATTCCGGGAGAGCTTCCAGGCCCCAGACAGCCTTGTGGAAGTTGCAAAGGGTCTTGACGTTGATCCTTGCAGTCACCGGGAGCCAGTGGAGAGATTTTCGAGCTGTAGAGATGCAGTCCGCGGGCTTGAGGCCATCGATAAATCTTGCAGTCCTATTCTGGATTAGTTGGAGGGGGCAAAGGGAGGAAAGGAACAAGTTACTTACCTGTAACTGTTGTTCTCCAGCATGGGTCTGGCATGGATTCACATGCTCATGAATATTCCCCGTCGTCAGGCTGGGAATCCTCGGTAAAGAAAAAACCAGTATCAGTTTCGTTTCTGATCTGTCTTTCGTAGTAATAACCAATCACTGGTCTCTGCGTCATACTGACCACAGCCAATGACTGCCCTCTACCTAAGCACCTCCTCCGGCAGCCATCTTCAGATTTGGAAGCACGTGAAGTGGCAGTATGACCAAGTGAAGAGCCGCAGAGGGGTAGGCGGGAGGGTTTGCATGTGAATCCATGCCAGACCCATGCTGGAGAACAACAGTTACAGGTAAGTAACTTGTTCCTTCTCCAGCATGGGGTCTGGCATGGATTCACATGCTCATGAATAAAGAATACATAGCAGTACACACATGCACAACCACGGGAGGTGGCAAAGGCTCAACATTAAGCATCACATTAACTCAACATTAAGCATCTTACCTCCTCACCAGGCTCACCTCAGGCGAACAGGTTGCGCAGCACTGCTTGGCCGACCCTGGACTCCTCCCTGGAATCCCGGTCGACGCAGTAGAATTTCGTGAAGGTGTGCGTCGACCTCCACGTAGCAGCCCTGCATATGTCCAGCAGGGGCACACCAGATAGGAACGCCGTGGTAGCTGCGATCGCTCTGGTGGAATGGGCTCTCGGACGGCCAGGCAGCGGTCGGTTTGCCAACCGGTGACAGTACATGATACAGCCGGAGAGCCATCTGGAGATGGAAGCCTTCGAGAGAGCCTTCCCCTGATTGACAGGTCCAAAGTTCACAAAGAGTTGTGACGTCTTCCGAAAACCCTTCGTGCGGTCCACGTAGAACTTCAGCGCTCTAGCTACATCCAGCGAGTGCAAAGTCCTCTCAGCCGGCGACGAAGGCGACGGGAAGAACACAGGTAACACCAAGGGTTCGTTGAGATGGAAGTCCGACGGTACCTTGGGCATGAAGGAGGGGTGCGTCCTGAGCACTACCCTCGTGTCGTGGAAAGTCAAGTACGGGGCCTTGCAGGAAAGGGCCTGGATCTCTCCCACTCGTCGTGCGGAGGTGATGGCCACAAGAAAAGCTGTTTTCCACGATAGAAACTTCAACGGGGCCGAGTGCAGAGGCTCGAACGGAGGTCCCATGAGCTTGGTCAGCACCACGTTGAGCTCCCACGCCGGGGCCGGAGCCTTCACCGGCGGGAACGATCTGAACAGTCCCTTCATGAACTCTTTCACCAGACGATGAGACCACAAGGACGTCCGCCCCGTGGTTCTGGTGTATCGGGAGATCGCAGCAAGATGAATCTTGATGGACGCGTGTGCCAGACCAGCCTTGGCCAGCGTCAGCAGGTACGGCAGTACTTGGGGAGCCGTAATCCGTAGAGGGTTAATCTTCTGTGCGTGGCACCAGACAGTGAACCTCTTCCATTTGTGTCCGTAGCATTTAAGAGTCGAGGACGCCCTGGCCTTTGCAAGAACCTCTCTGCAATCGGCCGGTATGTCGTATCCTCCAAACTCTAGCGCTGCAGGAGCCAGGCCTGCAAGTTCAGCGACTTCGGGTCGTGGTGAAGGATGGCGCCTCCTACTCTGGAGAGTAGATCCGCGTCCGCCGGCAGCTTGATCGGCGGGGACGCTGACAAGTCCAGAAGGTCCGGGAACCATATCTGCCTCGGCCACGCAGGTGCGACGAGGATCATCCTGCACCGTGACCTCTTGAGCTGGTTGACGAGCCGGATTAGTAGAGGCAAAGGAGGGAACGCGTAGAGGAACAGGCCCTCCCAGGGGAACGAGAAAGCATCGGCCATGCTCCTCGTTTGGGGAAACCTGCTGGCGAACCTCCGGCACTTGGTGTTCGTCGCCGTCGCGAACAGGTCGATCTGGGGTGTGCCCCACCGTCGGAAGAGGCGATCCACCAGATCCTGCCGTAGTTCCCACTCGTGGCACGAGCGCAGCTCCCTGCTGAGTGAGTCGGCGATGGTGTTTTTTATCCCTGCCAGATGAAACGGCACCAGAAAAATCCCTTGGGCGACGGCCCAATGCCACAGGTCCTGCGCCTCCTTGGACAGCGCTGGGGACCTGGTTCCGCCCTGTTTCCTGATGTAAAACATGGTGGTGGTGTTGTCGGTGAAGACCCTCACCACCTTGCCCTTGAGGGACGGAAGGAAGGACCTGAGGGCCCAAAACACTGCACGGAGCTCCAGGACGTTGATATGCAGGGACCTCTCCGTCGGGAGCCAGAGTCCCCTTGCGTGCAGATTTTGGGTGTGCGCTCCCCACCCTTCCAGGGAGGCATCCGTGGTCACAGTCTCCTGGTGGTCTGGGGTCTGGAAGTCCATGCCCGCCGTCAGATGCGCGCGGGTGCCCCACCACCGTATCGCTCGTCGGAAACTCTCGTCGAGCTTGATCCTTTCCTCGAAGCTGCCCGTCGTCTGGATCCAGCGCGCATCCAGGAATTCTTGCAACGGGCGCATCCGGAGCCTGCACATAGTAATGAGGTAGATGCAGGAAGACATCATCCCGAGGAGGGACTTGATGGACCTCACTTTGGCCGCGTCAGCCACCAACATCCGTTGCACCTTGCCCAAGATGGTCCTGGTCCTCTCCTCCGACGGGGAGGCCAGAAGGGACACTGTGTCGAGCCTCGCTCCCAGAAACAGTGCGACTTGCGCGGGCACCAGGTGGGATTTGGCGTAGTTCACGGAGAATCCCAGGTCCGTGAGGAGTTGGACGGTCCTTGCCGTGTGGACCACGGCGAGCTCCCTCGTCTTGGCGCGGATGAGCCAGTCGTCCAGGTAGGGGTAGACGTGAATCCCCTCGCGGCGCAGCTGCGCCGCCACCGGTGCGAGGCACTTGGTGAATACCCTGGGTGCCGACCGTAGTCCGAAGGGAAGGGCTTTGAACTGGTAATGACGCCCTTGGACCACAAATCTGAGGAATTTTCGGTGCCCCTTTAGGATGGGAATGTGGAAGTAGGCATCCTCCAAATCCAACGACGATAGGAAGTCTCCTTCCTCCAGCTGACCCAGGACGTGCTGGAGGGTGACCATCCGGAACTTCTGCGCCTTGATGAACTTGTTCAGACGTCGCAGGTCTAGAATGGGGCGCCATCCTCCCGTCTTCTTCTTCACGAGGAAGTATCTCGAGTAGACTCCGGAGCCCCGAAGCCTCTTTGGAACGAGTTCGATGGCGCCCTTTCTGAGCATCGCCTTTACCTCCTGGAGAAGTTGAGGGACGTGAAGTTCTTTCCTGGCCACGGGGGGGACGCGCGGGCACCTTCTTTGAAACTCGAGCGCGTGGCCCCGGGCCAGGGCGTCCAGCACCCAACGGTCGGTGGAGATGGACTCCCACGCGCTGACGAAGCCCGCCAGCCGGCCTCCCACCGGGGTGCTTCGGTGGGGGCCCGACCCCACGGCCGGTTCAATCCTGCTTGGACGCGGCCTTGCCGCCTTGACCTCCTTGGCGACGACGGCGGGGTCCGCTAGACTTGCCTCGTCCTCTGTAGGCCTCTTGCGACGACGAGCGGGCCGCTTGACGGTAGGAAGCGAAACCGCCGCCGGAACCTTTGGAGGCGCCCTTGCCTCCGCCGCTCCGAAAGGGCGTCCGTCGTTGCTGCAGGACTCCAAGGGCCCGGGCCGTCTCAGTATCCGCCTTGATGGCCTGGAGGGAATCGTCCACTGTCTTGCCAAACAGGTTGTTCCCGTCGAAGGGCATGTCCAGGACTCTGGTCTGGACGTCCTGCCGGAAGTCCGTAGCTTTGAGCCATCCACGACGTCGAAGGCAAACGCCGTTGCCCAGCTGGCGGAACCCAGTGTCGGCGATGTCCGTCGCCACGGTGATGGCGTGGTCCGAGGCCACCTCACCTTCCTGCAGGATCTCCAGGGCCTCCGCCCTCTTGTCGTCCGGCAGAAAATCCAGCAGGGGAGCTATCTTGTACCAGAGCTCCCCGTCGTAGCGGGCCACGATAGCCAAGGCGTTGGCCGCTTTAATCGTCGTCGCTGCCGACGAGATGACTCTACGCCCCATAGCATCCAATTTCTTTCCCTCGCCGTCCGGCGGGGAAGTCGATGTGGAGGCCGCACCCCCCCCCCCCGCTTTCTTCCTGGCTGCCGCGGAGACGACGGAATCCGGGGTAGGCTGCGCCCGGAGGCATAGGGGGGCCGTGTCAGGGACCCGGTACTTCTTCTCGTACCGGTCTCTTCTAGCTGGCGTCGTGGAAGGGTTCTTGAGGAGGGAAAGGCCCTCATCCCAAATGTCGTCCAACAGAGGCACTGCGAGGACCGTCTTCCTCTTGGCCTCGCGCCGCTGATAAAGGAAGCCTTCCTTTTTCTTCTCCTCAGGGCAGAGTTGGAAAAGCTCGGAAGCCCTGGAGATCATGGAGTGGAAAGATCCGATCTCGTCGGGCGGAGAAGCCCTGGTGGGAGGCGACGACGGAATATCCTCGTCGTATGCCTCGTCGTCCGTACCCGTCGCTGCCGTGTCAGTCCCCGTATCATCCCCTCGGGTGGACGGGGAGGAGGGCAGGACGGGGCGCGACGGTTGAAAAGGAGGTGGTGGATGGATCCTTCTTTTCTTGGTAGGGGGAACACCAGAGGGTCCCGGTTCTGGATCCCCCGACGGGAGAGGCCGTCGGAGGAACATCCAATCGAAAGAACGTTACCAGTTGGCAAGTAACTTCTTCTTCGAATGGATTGTGTCCTCCAACGTATTCCTAATCTTAGATAGACTCCCAAAGCAGTATAGACAATTCTCTGGAGGAGGGAGTAGATTTTCCATACCATTATATGGCAGAATATAGAACTGCTTTACCAAAATTCAGCTCCTTAGACTGGGAAGCATCCAGACCTTAAGCCTTCTGGTGGGTCTTTTTCCGCCAATCTGTAGCATTCTGAAATGCAAAGCACAATCCAACATGATATGGTTTGCTTTGACACTGATTGACCCAATTTCCTTCCGGTGTAGCCAATGAAAAGTTGATTATCCACTCTATGCTTGGAAAGCCTAGAATTGTAAAAGCTTAAAGCTCTTTTCGGGTCCAACCTGTGCAATCTTTCCTCCTCCTTACTAAGATGAGGTGGAGGGTAGAATGCGTGTAGAACAATTTTCTGATTTAAATGAAAATCGGACACAACTTTAGGTAAAAATGAGGGTTTAACCCTTAATACCATTCTGTTCCTATGGAACACAGTATAGGGTGGCTCAGAAGACAGTGCCTGCAATTCGCTCACTCTTCTTGCAGATGTTAAATCAACTAGGAAAGCAGTTTTCCATGTTAGTGATCTTAATGGACAAGTGTGCAAGGGTCCACATGGGGCACACTAAGAATTTTAGAACCAGATTAAGATCCCAAATTGGTATTTGGAAAGGGTAAGGAGGAAACACATTGGCGAGTCCTTTTAAGAATTTTACTATTAAGTGAATTTTGAAATAGGAGCATTCTTCCGACGAGCGCTTGAAAATGGAAAGCGCTGCAAGATAACCTTTAATGGTCCCAACATTTAGACCTCTATGTGCTAGTGACAAGAGGAAGGACAACACATCCGGAATGAAACATAGAAAAGGATCAACATTCTTTTCTCTGCACCAGTTGCAAAACCTTTTCCAACGGCAACAGTATAGAGATTTTGTTGCTGGCCTTCTTGCCGAAAGCAACACCTCCATGACGTCATCTGGAAGGACTAAATCCTTGTACCTCAGCCTTTCAGATACCAAGCATTAAGGTTGAGAATCTTGACCTCTGGATGGAGAACCTGGCCCTCCAATTGTGAGAGAAGGTCCTCTCTCTGAGAAAGACGTAACGGAGGACAGATGGACATGTCCAGAAGATCCAGGTACCATGTTCTCCTGGCCCAATCCGGGCCAATTAGGATCATGCTGTTTCCGAACCGTCTCAATCTCCTGATGACGGGGGAAATTCCCTTGAGCAATACCTTTCGCACTTCCGGTTGATTCCGGTTGATTCCGGTCGCAAATAGGTCTACTTGAGGGGTTCCTCAAAGGGCGAAGATCTCTTGAATGACTTCCTGAGCCAGTTCCCACGCGTGGGACACCGTGCTCTGCCTGCTCAGAGCGTCCGCCGTCATATCCTCCTCCCCGGCTAGATGAACTGCGTTAAGGAGCTTCCTTCTTGAATTGCCCAATACCAGAGCCGCATTGCTTCTCTGCACAGAGGTAGCGACCCTACACCTCCTCTTTTGTTTAGATAATGCATGGCCACTGTGTTGTCCGTCATTATCAGGACATTGTTTCCTCTGACAGATGGCAGAAAAGCCTTCAGAGCTAGTCTGATTGCTCTCAGCTCTAAATGGTTGATGTGTAGTTTGGCCTCCGATGGAGACCAACGACCGCCGATTGTCAGATCGTTGGCATGAGCTCCCCACCGCATGAGTGAGCCGTCCGTCACTACTGTAATCTCCGGCCATGGCTGCCAAAAATGTTCTCCTTTTAGGATATTCTCTGTGCAAGTCCACCACAGAAGATCCTGCCGAACCTTGTTCGGAATCTGAAGAAAATCCTTCATTTGACCTGAGAACTGGGGCCATTGAGTCTTTAGAGCCCATTGGAGGGATCTCATCCTTAGGCGTGCCTCTGGCACTAGGAAGATGCAGGATGCCATGAGGCCGAGCAACCTTAAGAAGTCGTAGGCCTGGAGATTTTGGGCATTTTGGAATTTGGAAACCATCTGAAGAACGTCTAGAGCCCTCGACTTGGGAGGCAAGCCCTTTCCCAAGGATGTGTCTAATACAGCCCCCATGTACTGGAGCTGTTGGGAAGGTGTGATTTGTGACTTCTTGAAATTGAGGGAGAAGCCCAGTCTGTGGAGGAAGTGGCAGGTGACTTTCAGATGATCGAGTGCTTGTTCGGCAGAACTTGCCCTGATCAACCAATCGTCCAGGTAGGGGTAGACGTGAATCCCCCCTCTCCTGAGGTGCGCTGCCACCACTATTCATTAACTTGGTGAAGACCCTCGGGCGGAGGTCAATCCGAATGGCAGGACTCGAAACCGATAGTGTGAGTCGCCAACTACGAACCTCAGGTATTTTCTGTGCTCGAGATGAATTGGCACATGAAAATAAGCATCCTGAAGGTCCAATGAAACCAACCAATCCTGAAGTTGAAGGGCCTGAAGGATCTGAGAAAGATTAACCATCTTGAATTTGTCCTTCCTGAGAAGCTTGTTCAAGCCTCTTAAGTCCAAGATGGGTCTCAGTCCTCCGTCCTTTTTGGGAATCAAAAAGTAAGGGGAGTACCATCCCTTGTTCCTCTGCGCTACAAGTACTGGCTCTATAACACCTTTCTCCAGCAGGGTTAGAACTTCCTGCTGTAGTAGCGGATCTGAAAACTTCAAAGGGTGTCTGCCTAGTGGATTGCTTTGAGGTTGCATTAGAAAAGGAAGGCAGTAACCTTGGGCTATTATTTCTAGAGCCCAAACATCTGAAGTAATGGCTCGCCATTCTTGCAGATGCTGTTAACAGCCTGCCTCCCACAGGTGTCTTGTGATGCAAGTCCTCAAAGTGGTTTTGTGGCGGTTGCTGCGGCCGCTGATGGCAAAGAGGCTGCAGCTGGAGCTGGCTTTGCACATTTTCCTCGTCCACCGCGAGTGGCCCTTCTCTGGCCCCTTTGACTGGCCATTCCTTTTGCCTTTCCATATGACGAGTAGTAACAATGGGATCGTCCCCTCCAAGAGTGTCTTGACGCACGAAAAGGCTTAGGTTGTCTAATAGCAGCTCCTAATGAATTGGGAGCTGCTTTTGAGGTCTGCAACCTCTCAAGGCTCTCGTCAGCCTTGTTGCCAGAAAGGTGAGACCCGTCAAAAGGCATGTTCAGAAGATGGTTTTGCACGTCTGGTGAGAAACCCGACTTCGGTAACCGTGCAAAAATCTGCGCATTACTGTGCTATTGCCCATGGACCTGCTCACACTATCTGCAGTGTCCAATCCAGATTGAAGGGATTCCTGCATTGGCCTCCTTTCCATCTTTAACAATGGCTAGGAATCCTTCCCTTTCATCCCCTTCTGATATGTGCTCCACCGCCATTGCAATGCACTCCCAAAGTGTGTACGAAAATTTTGCCAAGGCACATGTGGAGTTGGCTGATTTTACCGCCATACTCCCAGCTATACTCCCAGCTGAAAATACCTTGCGTGCCCAACCATCCACACGCTTGTCGTCCCTATCCGTAGGGATAGAAGGGTAAGCCACCTTATTTGAAGCTGTGGCAGCCTGGACCACCAGACTCTCGGGAGTGGGATGTTCAGACAGATAGCCGGGGTCGCAACTGGAAGGATGGTATTTTGAAGTAAGGGATTTATTCACCAGAGGAATAGAATCCGGAGTTTCCCAATTTTTGGCCACCCTATTTTGCAAGGCTACATGGAAGGGTAGGATTGGATCTTCGGTGGGACCATGATCCAATATATCGGTCAGATCATCCTGGATGAATGGAGTTGGTGGTCTAGCCCATCCTAAATAATCTACCACCTTTGTCATTAGTTGACGGTATGAGGGACTGGCATGTTCCCATGGTTCTGGAATGCCAAAATCTGTTTCAGGCGAAATATCAATGCCACTTGCATTGCGTAAGGGTTCCACCAGGTCCCCCATTCTGCTTTCCTCAGAATTCAGGCATTCTGGGACATTTGGGGTACCATATTCCAGTCCAAAAGGAATATTCTCCTCATCAGACCTCTCCTGTTCTTCAAAAATTGAAGTTAAGGATTTGAAAAATTCTTTCCTTGGAAGAGGTTTAAAAACCTTTTCTGGGAGAGGTATATCAGTGGAACCTGAAGGCATTACAACCTTTACAGCCTACTCTTTTGCTGTTATTTTTACAGCTTTTCGCTGAGTTGGCTGAACTGGAGCCTTTGGAACATTTGGCGCCGAGGGCTTCGGGATCGACGTCGACAAAGGCGCCGACCAAATAGTGGTCGTCGACAGAGCCAGCGTCGAGGCGCTCTTTGAAGACTTGCCGTTCGAGGTGCGTCAGGTTTCAGACGGCATCTGTGACCTCGAACGGTCAACTCAAGCGGTCTTTTTCGCTCTGCATCCTGGAAGGTTCCCAATCCTTCCTCCTTCGATCACCTGGGCTCGAGGGCCCGCGAATGTCGGAACGATAACGCTCCCGGCCGGCTTCTGAAGAAGGCGCGGACCGAGGCTTAGCTTTTTCAAACACCTTCATCATTTTCACCCTGAATGCTTAAACAGTGTTCGGAGGAAGAATGTTTTGTGGGGCACACCTTTTTGGGGATTCGTCCGAGGACGAAGTGGAAGGGGACCGGTGGCGTCTTTTCTTGGAATTTTTCGTCGTTTCGGGACCTAGACCGATGCCTTTCGCGTTGAGATTTCTCCTCATGGGACCTCGACTCGACACTAGAGGCTTTTCGGTCGGGTTTACGACCTACCTGCAGTTTTCCCTTCCTCTCTCTCAAGGCCTTCCAAGTCATCGCCTGACACTTCGTACAGGCCTCCATGTCGTGGCCTTCCCCGAGACACCACAGACATTCCTGGTGCAGGTCCGTGATGGACATTTTTGAACCGCAGAATTTACACTTTTTGAATCCCGATCACGGGGTCGATGACGAGGACATATCGAATATCTTCTTCAGTATTTACTGCGTCACAGAACTACTCAAGGTGCGCTGAGTCTCCGAAGCAACACGTACTGCGGAAAAACGGAACTGAGGCCAACGGGCGCCGCGCATGCTACTTGTATACATGATGATGTCACCCTCGACGGAGGCCTTCGGGGCACCATCGACTCGACGGCATCGACGCACTGTGCCCTCTGCCGAGAAAAATTTTCTGAAGCAGCTAAAGCTGGATGGAATACATCCAAGATGAGGAATACGTTGGAGGACACAATCCATTTGAAATGGTACTACTGGAGGAATCAAAGTAGGAGACTTCCTCTGAAGTGCGCTTAAATATAGAAAGCGCTGCCAGGAATCTCATGATGGTTCCAATCTGGAGCCCCAGATTTGCCAGATTTAATACACCAATGGTGTTATCTTTTCTATTACATGAGAAAGGGTCAACATTCTTATCTCTACACCAGCTGCAGAACTTATTCCAGTGACAGCGGTATAAATATTTGACTGCTGGCCTTATGGCCGAAAACAAAATATCCATTACATCGTCCAGGAGGTCCCAATCCTTATATCCCAGCCTCTCAGAAACCATGCGTGAAGGCTGAAAGTTCTGATATCTGGCTGGAGAACCTGACTCTCCTCTTGCGAGAGAAGGTCCTCTCTCTTTGTGGAAGACGTGTCTGAGGGCAGGTGGACATGTCCAGAAGATCCGGGTACCAAGTCCTCCTGGCCTAGTCCGGGGCAACTAGGATCATGGATTTCCTAAACCTTCTGATTACATGAGGAATGACGGGGATTGGAGGAAACGCGTATAGGAGTGAAAACTCCCAGTCCACCACGAACACGTCTCCTAGAGCTCCTCATGCGGTAAATTCCATTGAGCAGTACAGTTCGCACTTCCGGTTGGCATTGGTTGCAAACAGATCCACTTGAGGGGTTCCCCAAACTACTCGGAAGGAGTGCTTGGTACTTTGCACGTCTGCTCCTTTGACTGCCATTTCCTCCTGAACGCAGCACTGCGAGCGCTGCTCTTGCTGCCTGGCCGCTTCCTGGAGGGGGCGGGGCCTATTCCCATCACGTGACGGATCACGTGATTATCTCCCTCATATTGCCGGCACAACCGCCCTTGCGGCGTGTTCTTTACTACTCGGAAGGAGTGCTTGGTACTTTGCACGTCTGCTCCTTTGACTGCCATTTCCTCCTGAACGCAGCACTGCGAGCGCTGCTCTTGCTGCCTGGCCGCTTCCTGGAGGGGGCGGGGCCTATTCCCATCACGTGACGGATCACGTGATTATCTCCCTCCTCATATTGCCCGCACAACCGCCCTTGCGGCGTTAAGCCCTGGAGGCAGTAAGGGCTGGAGCCGCTGTTTGGCTGTGAGTAATCTGGTCTACTGCTACTAACATTTTGGTCTACGTCCTTCTTAAGCTTCCAGGGTACGGGGTGGAGAGTCGGATTCTGGCAGCTCCACTAGCCTCCGGGCGTTCCCAACCCTGCAACCGAGTGTTTTCTTTAAATCCATTTCTTAATTGTGGATATTTTAAATAATTATGCTTTGAAGCTGACGTAATCAGAATTATATCAGAGGTTGCGAGTTGTTCTCCCCTCCGGGTTTAATTCAAACACATTCCTTTTGGCACAACTACAGTATAGAATGACTTGGTTTTTATATTAGTCCTGTTCCCAGCCATTTAAAAAAAAAAAAAAATTTGGTGTCTTTGCACCTTAGAGGTTGCGAGTTGATCTCCCCTCAGGGTGTTCTTTTTTCTAATCTAATATTTTCTAATATATTTCTCTTCTGGTTTTTTTCTTTTTTATAATATGCCCGCACTTAGAAGCGGGTTTGAAACTGCTGTGAGTCAAGCTACTAAGATAGTAGAGGACCAATCAGGCTCTCTGACTCATTGTGAGGCGCTCATTAGTATTGACCACATTGAAAATATGGCTGCCTCGATTTTATTGGTTGAGAATATCAATGAAAATTCTAATACTAGAGCTGAAGGGAGCCCGAAGGGACATCCTACTACAGATCCTGCAATTTTGAATGTTGTAGCGTTGACTGAGGTAAATGTGGACATACCAAACAGAGGATACGGGGGCTAATAGGGACATACCAGACTCCAGACAGGAACTTACAGATGAGGAATGTCTTCAACAAAGTCGAATTGATACTAAAAGGGTAGTCCGGTATCATGCGTCCACCCCTCTTCAGAAGAGGATTATTACTGGGAAATTACAGGCAGGAGATAATCAATGCTTGGAGTCTCTGATATGGAAGGGGAAACAACCGTGTGGAACTTTGCAATTCACGCACATTTCGCCGGCAACATTTATCTTTGGGAAGGATAATAAGGATAAGGTGCAATGTGCCCTCGATTCTCCTCAGTCGGGGAGCTCTAAGCAGGCTGGTGGGAGGGACCAATCTAAAGAGACCCCCATTTGTTCCAAGTATAATCTTAACCAGCCCATTGGAGAGAGTGATTTGGATGATTCCTTCTTTATTACGGCAGATGCTACAGGTCATTTGCTGAAAGAAATTGTTTATCTAGAGATACCAGTAGGTAGATTTTTGTCCAAAGACAAGGGGGTGAGGAGCTTATCAGAGGGTGCGCCAATTGATACACTCTCACAAAATAGAAACACTCCTATAATGTGGAAACAAGAGGGTAGACACCTATCCCCTATTAGACCGATTATAAAGACACTTATACCACCTATATACAGTAAGACCAGCTATACCCAAACTGATAAGGAAAGGGATTACTTACCCATAACTGTAGATAAAGCTACCGACCCTCAGCGAACCATACTGGAAAATCGTGGGGTAGCCGAAGATAAACAGGAGTCTCCTGGTTTGAGAAGGGAGGAGAAAGGAGATTACCTGATACCACTTCTATCCAATTTACACATTAGTTTGAATTTGGCTTTGAAAACCCTAGGTGAATCCCAAGAGACTATTGGTTGCTCTATGGTAGGGCAACAAGCGGCTTTTAACCAATTGGTGACTCGTCTGGCTTTCTTAGAGGGTATAGTGGAGGCTAAGAACATTAATGAACAGATTACTAAAGAAAAGAGTCTATTTGAAAAATATAGAGAGAAACAAGATAACAGGTTAATGACCATGGATGCTAAGATTACTACTCTGTTGGAAGTTATGCTTACAGGAGATCGCCCCACCTCGTCAAATATAGTGGTAGAGGATCGAGTCTCCCTGGGAATAGGAGATAATAAAACCAATAATGAAAACTATGGAAAGGAACTGTGCTGTCCAGATAGTCCTTCGGTCCTTCTGGATGCCATAATTATGGCAACAGAAAGGCCTACTCAGGAACAGGACACGGAAAAGTCCAGCGCTCAGATGCAGGTGAGAGAAATAATAAAAGAGGGGGAATGTCTAAACATTAGTAGTGAGGGCTCAATAATCTCCCAACATAATTCTTCTTAAAAAGGGCAAAAATGTAAACAAAAGACAAAATACAGAGAGGAAAAATTAGCAGTCCAGGTATTAGAAATAGGTTCTAACATGAATAATGATGTAACAGCTCCAGTAAATAGCTCAGACTACGATATAAATGAGATGCCCCAATCCCCTGTCGGTAGACGAAAAAAGACAAAGCAGCTTAGGATGCCCAAAAAAAGCAAAAACATGCCTAACATAAAAATTAAAGGCAGAAATGCGAATCTTAAAGGAATTAGAAATATCCCGCTTCAGGAAGAGCCTGATGATAGGGGGAGCCATAAGGCTTCTAATAAAGAAGATGGTCAGGTTCGGGGGGAGCCTAGTAATAAAGACTCCCTGCCCAGGGGGGAAATTAATACTGACCTAAATACGGAGGAGAATAATATACTAAAAGTTGGCCTCGAGCGCATACAAACTAAACAAACAAAGATGACAGCTTTCGGTAAAATAATTAGTACTAAACACGCTAGAACATCTGTAGGCACACAACAAATTGGGCACCCTATTATTTCCCAAGAAATTCCAGTAGTAGCATGTCCCAGTATCACCCCCTTACAAGGGCTGATGGTGTTAGCTGAGAAGGGGACTGAATTTACTAGTAATAATACGGGAGATACCCCCCAAGATACATATTTTTCCAAAACCCAAGAACCTCAAGAAAAGGCTGTGTTCAAATCTAGTGCGGATCACATAAAGAAGCAATCTATTCCGGCCCAGCACCCTATAAAGATCTGTACAGGGAAGATACTGGGTTGGATCAATAATAATAAAACAGACTCGCAGGTTTATTTAAATAGAACTTACCTTTTAAGTCTGTTTAAAAAGATTCCCTTATTACGAGCAATAACAACAGATGATATAGACGCCATCTCTCTACCTAATCATAATAACCATCGTATGGTAAGTTGTTTTCATTCAGCGATGGTAGCAGATATGATACGTGCTCAAGAAAAGAATCTCAACTCTTTGGGTTATGATCTAACTACTTTAGTAGATGACAAAGAGGTTGATAAGTTTCTTCAATATAAGGAAACAGATAACAACCAAACCCAACAAACCCCACAATTAGGTAATAATAAACTAGAAAATTTTGGTCCAGGGTTGGCATTAATTTCTAGCCTTCTAAATAGTGGCCAGGATTGGTCATGGATACAGCCAGCACTTAAAACCTTGGAGACATTCAGACAAGATAGTGGGCGTTCCTAACAGCTCTAATATAGATGTGATTTCCTGGAATTCATGCGGGGGAGCACACCTCGACACGTTTTTGAATAAAAGGGATAATTATGTGCACCCCCGTATTTATTTTTTTCAGGAAACCATGATGCTGTCTGATATATATATAGAAGGTTTCTATACTTTTTCTTCTTTAGCATCGCGTGGACCTTTGGGCAGACCTAGTGGTGGTCTGATTATTGCCATTGATCGTAATTTGGGGTTTCACGGGGAGGTGATCTTTAGGAGTGATTGGCTTTTGGGTATTATTCTCACTTCGGAGAATAGGGTAGAGCCGATCCTCATGCTGAATCTCTATTGGAACCCGTTAAAAGTGGCGATTGATGAAGTGGAAGATACTCTCAATATGATTCTGGGAGGATGGTTCGAGAAAGGGTTTGGTAATCGTATTATCTTGGGAGGGGACTTCAATTCGGCCTGTGCTGAGGGTTCCACATTAAATGAAAGGGGGGTGATTCCTAGATTGCTCCCACCACATATTAAAAGAGGGATACGGTGGGATAATTATCTCGATCATTGGGACCTGGGTCTTTTATATCATGCCTGGGATTGGAATTTACCGAAATTTACTTGGAAAAGAGGAAGCAATAATTCTAGAATCGACTTTTTCTATGTTTCAAATAGCTGGAAGCAAGCCTGTGGAAAATTGATACTTATGGAGGTGGAATTGGGTGATCATATTCCCTTATGTTTTTCTCTTTCCATTCCCAATGTGGGTAATTATATTAATCCCACGCTGTGTGGTCTAAAGGCTGGAAATAATGGGAGAAGGGTTGTATGGAATAAGAAAATAATTACGAAATTCAATAACCTGGTTTTGGGTAACCTATCCAGAAGGTTGCCTCATATTACTAGAGGTGAAGATATCGATTTGGGGGGATTCTACTACAATACCATATTGTCATGTGTTTATAAAATTAGTAGCACCAGTGATAGGGAGGTCATAAAACCTAGGATGAGGGTGGGCGACTCCAGAATCCAAACCTCCAAGCGTAATAAATATAGTGAAATTAAAGCCTTGAAGAAAATGCCCATTCCCTTCTTCGAATTTCAGCTTAGAAAGAAAAAAATTATATTGAAACATAAAAATCTGATCAAATCACTGAGAATGGATCAATATCATGAAGCACATCAATCGATGATGCATAATCTTTGTAAGGGCAGAGATGTTAAATTTTGGGCAACTATTAACTCTATGCTCATGCCTGCAAAAGACAAACTTGATTGCCCGATCCAAGCAGAAGTGTGGAGTGCCTTCTATAAGCAAAAGTTTGCTTTCCCTGTTGACCTTACAAGGGAACAGGACTTGGATTTAGGTCCCCCCGTGGTGGAAGACTGTGGGTGGGATTTAGAGGACATTAAATGGGCCATTAACAAACTTAAACCTTCTAGAGCACCAGGCCCGGATGGCATTCCCCCCTTCGTCATAAAGACATCCCCTGGAATATGGGCTGATTTGCTCAAACCTATATTTGATGATATCTTCAAATACCATACTATTCCTAAAACCTGGGCCCAGAGTATTATTGTCCCTATATTTAAAAAAGGGGACGTTCTTAATCCCCAGAATTATAGACCTATAGCCCTTTTAGATGCAGCTAGTAAGGTCTTTGGCATTCTACTTTTAAGGGACATCAATAAATTTACTAGAAGGAATGCCTGCTTCAGTAAATTTCAGGTTGGCTTTAGAGAAGGTTTGGGAACAGACCTGAACGGAAATATTTTGGCTCATTTAAGAGATACAGTCCATCAAACTAAAATGGGCGAAGTCTACATGGCTTCCTTGGATCGCTCTAACGCTTTTGACGGGGTCATTAGAGATAGACTGTGGATCAAAATGTTAGCAATGAATTTTCCACGTAAGACTGTTCAACTCTTGGCTCTATTACATAGAAATACCTCTGTCAGGGTGCGCTTATCTTACGAAGGCTCCCTTTCTGATCCCATAGAGACTGAGGTGGGGGTTAAGCAGGGCTGTTCACTTGCACCCACGCTCTTCAACCTGTACATCAGCGATGTGGAGGATATGTGGCGGGGTCCTTCCATCGCTCCCATTAGGATGGGAAGTTTGGTTATTGAGTGGATGGCCTTTGCGGATGATTTCATTCTTTTCGATCGTACCCCACGGGGTTTCGTAGAAGGATGGATATTTTCTATCAATACGCTATGATGAATAATCTTTCCCCCAATGCATCGAAATCTCGAACGATTGTAATCTCTAAGAAGAGAGTTGTTAAATCTTATGTCTGGAAGATGGGGGACAATCCGGTGGAACAGGTGCAGGCCATAACATACTTAGGCTATAATTTTTCTAACAATTCTAGCCTAAAGAGGTGGAAATTGAGTCTTGCAGAAAAAGCGTCTATATTAAAGACTCAAATGAAATTTTTGAGGGTTCGAGTATGTAAATTTTCGCTCCTACCCATTAGACGCTTCTACCTTGCTAAATGTGAGCCGGTTCTCTTATATGGTCTGGATATTTGCACCAAGGATATGAGTTCCTATTTAAATGTGGTTCAGGGAAAATTATGGAAGGTAGTAATGGGCCTTTCCATGGCAATCCCTAATGCCATTATCCGGCACGAACTATGTCTTGTCTCACTTAAAGCCAGATATTTGTGGAGACAGCTTTCCTTTTTTAGAAAAATGAATGATCCTCTTATGAATACCCTGTATGAGTTGTTGAATAGGGTGATTAAAACTGGGTCAGTTCAATCAATTAAGGGATTCAGCGACAGAATGAATTCTCTGCTATATATATTTTAGGCTATAGTTTAGACGACTTGGTGCAACGACCCGGCCTGGTTAAGAAACTGTTATTCAAGGCGGATTGGGTGGATACAGTCAATGAAATAGAGTCCTATGCAACTTATAAAGAATATGCTAAATTTGTACATGAAAGGGAATGTATCCCCGTTTATTTACTTAGATTCCCCTGCTACAGGGCGAGAACCACATTTATGCGTTTTAGACTTAACCAGATGCCGACCCTAGAAAGAATTCATTATTGGATACATAAAGAAAAGGTGCCTAATTATATTTTACCTAGTCTTACATGTCGTTTTTGTGGAGAAACTGACATGTTAGAAACTCTCAAGCACCTCGTCTTAACATGTGTCCATTTTGGGTCGAAACGAGCTCTACACCTCACCGATAGATTTGATGAGGATTTAGAAATGTCGAAAAATCTGTTCTGGAGTCGCTGCATGTGGGGTGCTAATATCTCCCTAATTCTCGCTTTGAATTTATTGCTTCAAAATATAACGGAGGAATTGGAAGCCAAAAATAAAGAATTAATTGTGTAGGTACCTATAGGATACAAATGGGTAATGATATTAACAAGGCATATAACTACTATATAATTTGATTTTAGGGCTGGGAAGGAATCTTTTAAGAATTTTGTATAATGCTGATGTCCTAGATGTTTTAGATGAAATTTCTTTCTCTGTTTTTTTTCTTGTATGGTATGATAACCATCTTTTATATCAGTGCATTCTTATATGCTTATGTATTGGTTGTATGAAAGGTATAAATGTGCTTTTCATTTGTGTTATATGTTGCATAAGGTTTTATGCAAACTAATAATACAACAATAAAAATTAAAAAAAAAGGGTGAAGAGCGCTAGAAGGACTTCCTGAGCTAGTGCCCACTCGTGGAAGTTGTGCCCTGCCTGCACAGATCGTCCGCCGTCATGTTCTTCTCTCCGGCTAGGTGAGCTGCCGATAGAAATATTCCTTCTTGTATTGCACAAAACCCGAGCTGCATTGCCTGTCTGCACAGTGGTAGTGACCCTACGCCTCCTCTTTTGTTGTAGTAGTACATGGCCACTGTGTTGTCTGTCATTATCAGGACATTCTTTCCCCGTACAGATGGTAAGAAGACCTTCAGCGCTAGTCAGATTGCCCTGAACTCTAAAAGGTTGACATGTAGTTTGGACTCGATGGAAACCAACGACCGCTGATGGTCAAATTGTTGGTATGGGCTACCTACCCCGTGAGTGAGGCATACGTCACTACTGTTCTCTCCGGCCATGGTTGCCAATACAGTTCTCCTTTCAAGATGTTCTCCCGACAGGCCCACCACTGAAGATCCAGTGAGACTCTGTTTGGGATTTTTAGTAGATCTGACATCCTGCCTGAGAATTCTGACCACTGGATCCTGAGAGCCCATTGGAGAGATGTCATTCTCAGGCGAGCCTCTAGCACCAGAAAAATGCAGTATACCATAAGGCTGAGCAACCTCAGAAAATCAAAGGCCAGTAGATGTCGGTGACCAAATCCCAAGGCTTTTCTCAGGGATGCATCCAGGACTGCTCCGATGAACTGGAGTCTTTGGGATGGTATCATGTGGGACTTCTTGAAAATGTGGGAAAGCCCAGCCTGTGAAGGGATTGACAGGTGGAGCAGAGATGTTCCAGGGCCTGTTCAGGGAACTGGCCCTGATTAGCCAATAGTCTAGGTAGGGGTAGACTTGAATTCCCCCCCCCCCCCTCTCCTGAGACTCGCGGTTATGCTAACCTGGTTCCCACGGAGGCGTCGACCGGAACTGGGCCTCTGTTTCCACCAGCGTGACGTGTAGCGCCGAGATGACTGACTGGACTGGCCCGCTCAGCCTAGTTTGTCTGGCTCGCAGGAATATTCTTCTGCAAAGGAGAAGAGGAATTAACCACCCGTGGAATTGAGTGTCAACCCACCTTCCCCACTCCCGTTGTCTTCCCACAGATCACTCTTGATGTCCCCTCCTTAGTCTCACCTGATGGTTTGGAAGGATGAGCTCTCCATTCTGCGTCGACCGCAGGGGCGCGTTGATGACCAGCTACTTCACTGGCGTAGAGGAATTGGTGAGTTCCAGTATTGACTCTAAAGTCCAATTGTTCATAAGAGTTCAAATGTCTGATCTTCACTCTGTCCGATTCCTTGCAGGTTGCCGATTAATCCACTCGAAGATTTCCAAATGGCAATTGGTAAGATTCAGGTAAGTCTATTGTGGTTTTCCCCTTAGGGGCCGGGATACGGCGATGAAGCAGAGTTGACTGCGCCGACCCGAGATGAGGTGAGTACCCCCCGTGGTAAATCAGGTAAATCCTTGGGGGGTAGCTTGTATAGCCTTAGAGAGTCCCCTTGCTCACCTTGCTGTCTTTGTCTCCTTAGGTGTCGGAGGGCGGCCGCGAGATGGAGAGAGCGTGATGGAATGCTGAAGTACCGCCAAGCAGGTGAGTTCAGCGCGGCGCCGTAGGAATGCGAAGCGATGCTTCAAAGACTTCTGTCTTTCAGCTCCGTGGCGAAATGGATCAGGATTCAGGTAAGGATTAAAGTTAAAACTCCTGTTCTAACCTTTATCCTTCTTTTCTTCTTGTTTCAGGAGACCCAGGACTGAAGCAGGCGTGGCTGAAGACTGGAGCTGCTGAAAACACGGTGAGCGTTACACTGCAGCAAGCAGAATAACGCGAAGCACGTGTGGCTGTCCGGGCGTGGTTTAAATAGCCTTAGAAGAAGATCCAGGTAAGTATTCTTCCACAGCCCCACCCAAGTAACAAAATAGTCCCTTCAGTAAAATAGTCCCTCCTAAGCCTCATTTGGCTTGAGTCTTCATGCAGCATGGTCTGCCTCAGGTGAGTATACAGCATGGTCTGCTTTAGGTAAGTTATCAATAATGAGCCTGGCGCCCATGGCGCCAGACTGACTTTATCTTTATGAGCCTGGCGCCATAGGCGCCAGGACTGCACCCAAACAGCCCCTAACTGGGGCTTTTGGGCATGCTCCAAGTGGCATGATGCCTGCTTCTGGGGCTGCTGGGCCTGGTCTGGTCTTCCGGGGGCAGGCATCATGACACTCGCTGCCACAACCGCCATTAGTTTGTGAAAACCCTCAGAGCAGAGGCAAAACTGATAATGAGACCCGCCAACGGCGATCCTCAGGTACTGTGGTGTGCTTGTGATGGATCGGCATGTAAAAGTAAGCATCCCGAAGGTCCAATGACACCATCCAATCCTGAAGTTGGTGGACCTGAAGGATCTGAGAAAGAGTTACCATCCTGATCTTGTCGTATCTGAGTAACTTATTTGTGTCTCGTAAGTCCAAGATGGGTCACAATCCTCAGTCCTTCTTTGGAATTAGTAAATATGGGGGGAGTACCAACCCTTGTTCCTCTCCGCTACCGGTACTGGTTCTATAGCACCTTTCTCCAGCAGGGTTAAAATCTCCTGCATAAGGAATGGATCTTGAATCTTCAAAGAGTTGTTCCCCAGTGGATGAATGAGGTTTTGCAGGAAAGGTAGGCAGTAACCTTGGGTAACTGTTTCCAATGCCCAAGCATCTGAAGTGTGTTTGTTTATTTATTCATTTGTAGTGTGCACAAGACCCAAGGGTATCAGGGTGCAGGTTCGAGGATATTCACAGTTTAGGTTACAGACATACAAAGATTATACATTACAGATGAATACATGAGGTATGTACAAAAGGAGCAGGCATCAGTACATTATACATTACAGATACATATCAAGGTAAACACAAATGGAGCGAGGTAGGGCAACGCTGAAAGTTGCAAGTTTGTGGGCTTATGAGATCGCATGATTGAGATATACTATGTTAGAACATAGTGGGTCCATTGTGATGGCCTGATAGCAGGGTGTGCGCAAGGCTTTAGTGATCTGTGTATTTGAGCCAGTTAACGCAATTGGATCTGAAGTTCTGGTATGACTGATCTTCGCGGATTGAGGGAGTCATAGAGGCATAGAAGTAATAGCCTGCCATTCTGTCAGATGCTGTGACAACATGCCTCCTACTGCAGACTTGTGTACCAAGACCTCAGAGAGGTTTTGGAGTGGCTGAATGTAAAGCAGACGCTGCTGTTGCGGTCTTAGTACCTCTCCCCCGTCCACCACGGAGGAATCTTTTATGTCCTCTTTGAGCTGGCTGTCCTCTGCCCCTTCCGAATGCGGAATAATAGCAAAAGGACCTACTGCTCCAGGGCGTACCTGTAGGGTGGTTTGGAGTTTGTCTTATGGCAGTTCCAAGGAACTTGGCTGCCGCCTTGGAAGTTTGTAGCTTCCCCAAACTCTCATCAGCTTTATTTCCAAATAAATGCGTGCAGTCAAAGGGCATGTTGAGAAGCCTGGATTGTACGTCTAGGGTACGTCTGGGACTTTGCAACCAAGCAAATCTGTGAATCAGTGTACTAGCCGCCATGGCTCTGCTGATACTGTCAACAAAGTCCAGACCAGTTTTAATGGATTTGCACATAGCATCTTTCCCATCCTTGACGATGTTAAGGAAACAGTCTCGTTCTTCCCCCTCAGGGATATGGTCAGCAGCAATAGAAATGCGCTCCCAAAGGGTTTGTGTAAGTCTTGCTAGCGTGCACATAGCATTGGAAGATTTTAAAGCCATACTGCTGGCCGAGAACACCTTCTTGGCCATGGCGTCAAAGTTTATCATCTCTATCCTGTGTTATTGTATGATAGGCATTTTGTCTACCTGAGGAAGTGGCTGCTTGCACTACCAGACTTTCTGGTGTAGGGTGTTTGAAGCAAAAAGGGTCATTACTAGTGGCTCTGTATTTGGCTGCTAATTTCTTATTTAAAGCTTGAATAACCTCTGGTGTTTCCCAATTGGAAGCCAATATACTTTGCAAAGACTGATGGAAAGGGACAATTGGGTCCTCCTGTGGCCCCTTATCTAATATATCTGTGAGATCATCCTGTTCAAAAACAGGCGTGGGTCTCGACCATCCCATACATTCCATGACGCTGGTCATTAGCTGTCTGCATGTTACCTATGCATGCTCCGCAGGGTCTGCTTTTCCAAAACCAATCTCAGGAGAGGTATCGATACCACTAGCTTCATGAAGACATTCTTGTAAATTCTGCATGTGAGAATCGTCAGATATAAATTCCTCAGGCACCGACGGTGTCCCATATTGCAACCCAAAGGGTCTTTCTTCCTCAGAGGACTCCTCTGCGTCTTCATAAATTGAAGAGAGCGACTTAAAGTAGTCTGCTCGTGCTAGAGGTGTATATGTTTTTTCAATTGAAGTAGGCATTATGGTAATCATCACAGGAGCTGAAAACGTTGAAATTGTCGACGTCCTCAACAAATGCCTTGATGGCTTCTATGGTTTCGACTATAGCGTTAATGGCTTTCAATGATGGCTTTGACGATTGTGCCGAAGGGATTGGGATTGGTATATGTGGCGCCGAGGAGGTCGACACTCGAGGCGTTGATGGCTTCTCCATCGGTATCGGCGCCACATTTTTCGGTCCTGTAACGTCATTTTTTTTGTCTTTGAGAAGACTTTCGACTCGAGGGATGAAATCGCTCTCGGCAGCCGGGTCTGAAGACGCACAGCTCTTGTGGTTCCGAGGTCTTTCGACTGGAGCATTGCCTCTAGGTGTTGTCGAGGGGTGCAAGGACGCGTTCTCGAAAACCTTTAGCACACAGAGTCTAAACTGCTCCCTCTGTGCCGATGTACTAGATTTGAAAAGACAAACGATCCGTTCAGGTGAACTGGACAACGAGGAGGATGGCGATTTATGGCACCTCTTTTCCATGCCTCAAAGTCGAGGAGTGGTGAGAAACACTTCTCGAACCGGAACGTTTAGACCTCTTTCGACGAGAAGTTTTCAACTCATCTGATGTCTATTTAGATGTAGAAGAGGGGGATTTTTGAGGCCTACCTGTCACCAACTTCGCTCTATGCTCTCTCAAGGCTTTGGCCGTCATCAACATGCAGTCCTCGCACTCCAAACTCATTTGACCCCAAACACCACAGACAGAACCTGTGTGGGTCCGTCACGGACATCTTTGCACTGCAGTCACAGCACTTCTTGAAGCCGGATCGAGGAGTGGATGGCGCCGAAGACGAAGCCACATTGCATCAAAACTCGAAGTGATGATGATGAATTTTCTAAGAAAACTCTGAGACGTTTCTAAAATATTCCTGTCAGGAACTAGATGTTGCGCATCCGAAGCTGTGAAGCTCGGAAAAACTGAACTGAGGCCAACGGGCGCTGCACATGCTACATATACCTAATTAGATGTCGAGACGGAGGTCCCCCGAGGGATATCGACTCAACCAGGCATCTACAGCGCCCACTGATGAAAATGTTTTTAGAGGCAGCAAGCTGGATATTGGAAATATCACAGATGAGCAATACGCGGGAGGACACAATCTGTAACGCTTACCTCTGGGGCCGTGCAGGAGTGCCTGGTCCGGTCTGTCGGCGATCACAAGCCCCGTGCAGCTGGTCAAAACACTCCGTCCCCTCTGCTCACTGCAGGTTTAGTCACCCAGTGGTCAGAGAGTTGGGAGTGGTCTGGATTGATGGGTAGGTCCCGGGGCATTCTGTGTTGCTAGGTCTCTTTGGAATCCCCGGGTGTGTGTTGGGAAGTCAATCCCAGTTCTTTCACTGGGTAGGCGGTTTTGCAGCCCTAATCCAGTTTCTTCACTGGATAACGGTGGCCCAGGCCAGCTGCAGCTCACCAGTTCGCTTTGTCGCCTTGAAAAGTCTTTTTGTGTATGGGCACAGATCTACACTGGTAAATGTCCCCTTGGAACCAGCAGAGGTATGAGAGCGGTGTGCCAGCGTACCGTTTTATGGGCAGCGGCACACGTTTGCTATTGTCCAAGGAATGTCCTAATTATGTTCTTATCCCCGTTTTAGGTCTGCTCTGCTATTGCCACTGTGGACCGGAGGCCTGCAACTGAAGTTCGCAAGACAGCCGCACGACCCCGCTATGATGGGAGGAGCGGACCGAGGCAAGTGCTGTGTTGGCGGATTTGGGAGGGTGGCGTGGAAGGTCTATCGCTTATCCCCTCGTTCTTTGTTTTGCAGGTGTTGCAGGTGCTCCGGGATGCAGCAGAAGCAAATGCTGAAACCCGCGGTGAAGGCGGAGCCGAAGAGCGAGTCCAGTCGCTGTTCCTAAGGTTGCAGAGCTGTTCCAGAAGAGTTGCGGCGAAAATCAGGTGAGTTCGCACACAGATGCAGTGTGCATCAGGCAAGTCTGCTGAGGGCGTTGGTATCTTGAAGCTAGATGAACGCTGAAAGTGCTGGGTCTGTGACAGGCAAGCGTCATGCTGATCCCCAGCCGGAGAAAACGCTAAGCACTGGCTGTGGCCCAGGGCAGGGTTTATATACCCTGGGCCCCACCCAGCACCACTAGACCACTAAGGCTTATTGAATAGCAGGCCCATTAGGGGCCATGTTGGATTCAGCCAGGTATCCCAACCCGGGGGCCATTTTGGAAGGGGCAGCTGCCTGGAAACACTGGTAGTAGCCTGTTCTTACACCACTCAGCCATCTTCCTAGACCAGATGCCACCAACACTGCCAACTGAAGGGAAGTCATGACACTCCATTCAAGAGGGACCCACTCAGAGAAGACCAGAGCCACTCTACGACCAAACCGGGAAGGTCTAAAGGTTGGACAGGATCTTTTAGCCCTCAGGAAGAAGAGTATCAAAAGCAGTGACAGAGCTGGCCTTGAACATGTCTCAGTGAGGGCAAGGACATCGAGGTCAAGGTCTTGAAGGAGGCGACAGATGTCAGAGGGAGACGCCAGTCAAGAAGAAGTTTGAGCCAAGAGCCCTGGGCCATGACAGTGCCATTATGATAGAATTAATGGTGTATTTGGAAGATGCAAAGTGAGCCAAGAGCACTTCCCATCTAGTGCCGCCAGCAATGGCTGAGGAGGCGAAAGGGGAGAGGACAGAGACCATATTGGGGGGGGCCATAGGTTAGATGAGGGGGTAGCGAAAAGAATGCCATTCAGTAATAGTCTGTCGGGAGGAAGCATGGATTTAAGTGTTTGCGATGGGCAGACAAGGGTTGGCTCTCGGGGGTGCCTTTTTTTGTTTCTTCCTTCCAGCCTTTGTGTGAGAGGGAGGATATGAGATGGAGAAGCAGTTAGACAAGATATGGGAGCCAGAGAGCACCATGGGGGCAGGGACAAGGAAGGGGGGGGGGGGTCAGAGGATATCAGGGGAGAGGATCACCGGCACTATGCAACAAAAGAATCACACCAGGCGACCAAGCAAACAGAAATCAGTGGGTACGCTGGAAATGCACAGATCATTGACAAGTTTGTACACGTACCTAAATTCGAATTTAGCAGAAAGCACTCAAAAGCAGTGCAAAAAGATGGGTGTACAGTTGGAAGCAGAGAGAATAGGAAAAGCTAAGTTATTGATTTTCTTTGTCAGCAGGGAGATAAGAGAGCAGTAGAGAATCAATCTTTACGAGGAACATCATGAAGGATAATGGTGCTCAGATTAAAGGTTACAGATAGGCAGGTAGGAAAAGGAGCAGGCAGCAGTTTGAGCAGTTGTAGTGCCAAGGAAGGTGACTGGAACAATGCGATCCATAGTTGCTTACAAGGGCAAGTGGTGCCAGGAAAAATAGTTTGTGGTCAGAGCATGCAGGGGACCAAGTCCATAGAAATCTTTTAGGAACAATGCCAAAAAGTAGTTACAGGGAGAGGTGCTCCATCCAGCTTCAGACAGGAGCCTTTGTGTGAGCCTTGGTGCTGGTGGCCAGCTCTCAAGCCGGTCGGCTCCCGATAGAACAATTAGACAGAGGGACCATCAATCCGGAACAACGCAACTGTTTCCTAGGACAACCCTCTGAGGCACTCCAGTGCCAAAGAAGAAGGGGGGCATGATGAAGGACTGGATTAACAACAAATATAAAAACTGAGATTATATTTTGGTCAAGATCACTAGGAGATTCTTGCTACAGTAAAGAAAAATAAACTTGTCCATCCCTACACCATCATATCACTTGCATGTAAAATACAGCACCAAACAATATGTTTTAGCATATTTTGTAAAAAGGTTGAGACCGGAAGGGTATTGTGTTTCTGCTTAGATCAACTATTAAATGAGAGTACTCCTGTTTTGGGTGGCATCTTCAACGAAGGATGCCATTACTCCAGGACTTTTAGTTACCCATTGGCATGTTACATGTCAAACTTGTGTCAAGCAGTATCAGCATACCGAATTCAAAAATGTTTAAGGTTTTGTAAAAGTTTAGAATTTTCGCTTCTCTGTTTTAAGAAATTGCGATTTCAACCACTTGCCACTGTTTGCCCAAGTTCGAGGGTAGCTTCGTAATACTTGACCAGCCCCAATCTTAGAACAAAAGCAAAGCACTAAGAGGTGAACAAATAAGCATTTATATGCTGCAAATACACCATAAAGAAAAGTGGTCAGGTTTCCAAACGTTACCAAGAAATGCTAGAACATGGTTAAAAAGAAAACTTATTTAGCAGACTTTTTCTTCAATAAATTAAACATGCAGCAAGCCAGTGAAACATAGATTCCTGCTATTCAAATATTTCTAAAAGTTTGTTGATGAATAACTAGATAATCAAGAAACTACGTGTTATATCCAAAGCAAAATCATTAAACTGTGTGCTTGCTTCTGCTTTTTCAATAATTAGAATTAACACCAGTAACGGAAGCCAGATTTATAGCGATCGCTACTTTTGAGATGGACCACCAATTTGTTATAAACTCCCACACTGCTCACTTGACTTTGTTCAACAACAAATTCACTGTCCTTTGACAAGAAAAATAGAACAGACAGTAAGCTTGTATGAAGGAAATAAAGGTTACTATTGGAGAAACAAGACCTTCATGGTATAAATACAGTTATACCTTGACAACCCTAGGCAGTACTACCAGTAATGGGGTCAGTACTACCAATAGTAGTACTAGTAATTGTGGTAATACTAATAGTACCCCACTACTATGACCACCACCAGTAGCAAAAGCACTCCTGCTGCTACTACATCTACTACTCCCAGTGGATGAACAGAAGTTGTATTACTATCAACAGCACCACTACTACTAATAGTATTAGAAGTAGAATCAGTAGTACTACTACCAGTATTAATAGTAATCGTGGTGGTGGAAGTACTATTTGTAAAAGAAGCACTAATAGTGCCTATAGAGCTGCTAGTTATCCAAGTAGTAGTAGTGGTCTTGTAATGGCAATGAGGAAATGTGTAAAAGATTGCCCGCTGTGAATATGTGATCAAAAGTGGCAGGTTTCCAAGTGTGTGTCTTAGGTTGGTGGGTAAGTCGGCTATGTATGTGCATTTCAGTGTAAGTTGCAAGGAACATTAGGTAATTAAATATTAGGGATAGAAGAGGGCAAGATCAATAGATATAGAACATGTTTGAATCTACACATGCTAATTGGGAGGAAATGGGGCATATTATTTGCATAATTGCTGCAGTGATGCCACTTGCCAATTCAGAGTTTGTAGGCAGTTTCACAAAACAGAAAAATGCCCAATTGCAAAAAAGACTATATCAAAGTTGAATGTTGTAAGAGAGATGGAAGGAGTCTGGAGAACAAGGCGCTAGTATATAGCATTCTGCAAATCTAACTTTCACATCAGATGCAAACTAACATTTTGTACATTGTGTATGCCACCTTGTGCTTTAAATCTGTGTAGCAGTGTTCTAATGCTTACTTATAGATTGTCAAAAATGCACAGAGTTAATGTCAAATCGGTATCCTGGTTCGTTATCAGTTGGCTTCGGAGCAGACAAGAATCACAGGAATTCGTCAGTTCTCCCCAAGAAAGCATGATATCACAAGTATGACACTGACACGATGGATACAATTTGTAAAACCTTTATTGAAAATGTTGGGGCTGGAAAAACTCCTACTTTGCCCTATAACTTGGATGGGGGTAGTCTCGACCATCAAACGATAAACAAAAAACAGTCCTAGTAGAGTGCGTAAAATCAAAATGGTCTATGCTAACAAAACCTAATGCCTGCCCCATCTCTTTTACAAAAAATTCAAAATGGAGATCTGAATGTAAAGAAAAAATCAGTGTTCAAAAGAATAAAAGGTAGTTGGACCAGCTCTCCTCCTCACGTTAAACCTCACATAGGAAGGCTGTCCTTGTAGGCAGGATGACGCACTCTGGCTCAGTTTCTAACACTCTAAGTAGTTCCAAACCGTGGATTGAGGCCCGCCTGGCCTTCCACGTTAAAGCCGCCGTCATGATCCCTGTCCCGAGCCCTCTTAGGCAAAACACTGGAGCCAGGCCACGATCCCCCACATGGACCTTAAAGGCCTCCCTATCTCATCTGAGACCCACTTGGAGTCAGACCTGGCGCCTATGGCGCCAGGCTCATACATGACTAAGAGGACAGACTTGGAACTGGACTTGGTAATGCACTTTGTGCAATATGAATGCCCCCACATAACTCAGTTCCATGAACTGAGCTATGCGGTCTAGCTTTTTGGGTATGGTTCGACCTAGGGATACCTGGGGGTTATATAAACCACGCCCGGACAGAGAAACACGCTTTGCGTTACTCTGCCCCTGCAGCGTGACACTCACCGTGTTCGGTTTGGTCTCCTGAAGACCTTCGCCTTTCCTCCGCATCCCGAGTACCTGAAAGAACAAGAACAACATTAACACAATACTTACCTTGAGGAGAATCCTGCTTCCATCCATCGTTCCTCCGGTCCTGTGGACAGCATCTCGGTGGTGCCACCTCATTTTGGAACGCCGCATCCTGGGAAGAAAAGAATGAAGGGAAGAGACATTAGTGAGCATTCTCATATCCAGATTCCCCTAAAACAGCAAGAAGAGACACGCTTACCTGGACGCGAGCCGCTCATGGTAATTTCAGCTCCGTAGCATGCCATCGATCTACAAAGGGAAAAGACAACACAGTTTAGCACAGAAAGGAAAAGAAGGCGCCGCACATTGCACTTTACTCACTGCACCTTATTCTCTCAGCCAGCAGCCATACTGGGACATTGCAGCGGCCTGCAAGGGACAAAGAGAGACATAGGTCAGCACAAGAACAGACGAACAGCGCCGCGCATCGCGCTTTCACTTACCGCTTAGTGCTCGGCTCACCTAAGCAGCACAACACCATCAACGACCCTCTCCAACACCTAAAGGGAGAAAGAGGAGACATTATTAGGAGGCAAGAGACAAGAAAAGGACAGTTCACCAAAATTAACAACCTACCTTGTCGGGCTGGAGTTACAGCAAGCCCAGACTCATTGGGCCCACACCAGTGAAGCAACTAGGTCGCGCAGCGCCCACATCAACCGATGCACCCCTGCACCGAGGAGCAGGACGGAGAGCGCACGAAACAAGGGGAGGAGAGGACATAGGGGAAGGTTTGGTCCTCAAGGGAGGTGGGGGTCAAGCAACCAGAGACAATAAGTTAAAATCCGGAAATCCTGTATTTCAGGCTCAGTCCCCAGTCGAACAGATTCCAGGGAAGGGTTCGAGATTGTGAGTGGTCCAATCAGGCTGAGTGGCGTCCCCGCGGATATCAGGTGAGCGTTACAGACTCTTTCTGCTCTTTCAAAATTGTATTCCAACATAAAGTTCACAAAGGTCCCCTCTGACGGGCTCTGACCTCCCGCATCACAGTTCATCACAAACCTGCAAGGGGCTCACTTCCCCAAGTTTATTGTATTTCGGGTGCACAGGTACAGAGCAGGAACCAGGGGGAAGGTGGTGGCGAGACAACAAAGGAGAATCTGTGGTGGACAGCTGGCCCACAAATTATCGTCGATACCATCCCCAATAGAAAGCCACAGGGTGTCCGATCAAGCAACAGAGCACTGGGACACTGCCAGGAAAGGAGAGCATGAGGAGGGAAATAAGGCCTAAGTCATCCATGACAAGAGAGAAGGTCCCAGAGGAAGAAGTCTTCCGAAGATGATGTTCTCCTTCAAAAGTGAAGGCAAGAGGCAGAATGGGAAGCACAGGAGGCCCAGAGAGAATCATTATACCGCATAAGCAACTCATCTCATTAGAAGCCATGGAACAAATGAACTCGAAATGCTGTGATACAAGTGAAAGAGTTATTGAAAATGTGATTACTGGGAGTAAAGAACATGGTGACAAAACCTGGGAGAAAGGCAAACTTAAGCTTGAAAACCATGAAGTTAAAAGGTTGAGATACAAGAAAAAGAATTACTGAACATCTGAATAATGAGACAAGAACAGTGGGATAATACAACCTTGGAAAGATGGGAAAGTAGCTCGATATTTTATACAAGTAGAAAATTAAATGAAAACACGTTATGAGCCGGAGTCTAGAGGAACTCTGCAAGTGAGCCATATACAAATTTAAGTAGACCAAAACAAGCGGAACCATAATTACAGAAGAGGGAAAACCTACCAGAGCACAAGTACCTTCCAAAGATACCCTGAGACCAACAACCAGGGATATAGATCTTACCAAAAAAATCCCCAAAAGTGATTCCAAAAAAAAAAAAAGAAAAGAAAAAGGGAGGGAACCTCAATAGCCCATTTGAATAACTACAGAGACTTATCCAAGAAGCCACGAGAGACAATTTGATGATTATGTATTAAAACAAATCTTACAGACTGGTACTAGAAGTACCCTTAGGAGAAGGAGTCATTCTACTGACCCAAGTTCTTTCATAGCGGTAATGTCAGTTAGGGTAGCTTTGGACAGCAGACCTATTTATTTGGACATTCATGTCTGACTGACACGCTCCTTAATTAGCAACATAGGTAGGGACCACCCATAGAAATAGGCAAGGTTAGGCCTTACAGTGTTACTATAATAAAACATATCATATGCCATGTCCTCAGAGAGCCAGTGTCCTTCTGACTTGCCACAGAGCCAAATGTAGTTCCAGGTAGCCGTCAGTGTCAAGCTAACCAGACTCTTCTAGGCCACAAGCAGGAGCCAAATAGCTCCCAGCTCCACTCAATTTCGAACTCTGAATTGTAAAAAATATAACTTTCCATCTGGTTCAGCCCAATGGGCAGGAAACAAAGTTACCTACTTGTAATCCTAGTTCTCCACTACAGCAATAACTTCACATAGCCCCCAATGGCAGATTCCTCCTGCTACAAGGCGGTATAATAATGTATTACCCAATTTAAGGTGATGGTGGTTGCTGCCATTAAACCCACACACTAGAATATTTCTAGCTACATGGAAGATCTTTCAATACTTTAAATCGGCAATCTTCTGTAACGTTTTTTTCTAAACTGAACATTTTCACACTACTCATCCTCAATCTGCAAAAAAAAAAAGGATGCACTCTTTCCATTTAAGAAGTTACACATTCCAACATAAACATGCTTTGATTTGCAAGAGCTTTTTAATTTTTCAAGCATGTTTAAAAAAAAAGATCAAGCAAAAAAAGAGTGACAAACACTACAGTTTCACAGAAAATCAGCCTCATTATAGGAGTCAGCACACAAGGAAATGCGAGGCGGCTGCGAATTTAATGGAGTGTGTTCACCCTTTTGTGTTTTAGAAAATATAAGAGATAAAGTGAATAAAACTAGAATAAATGAAATTTTTTAGTAGAACAAAGTCGCTCAAAAGATACGAGCATCAAAACGAAAAAGTGAAAGTAATAAACGTTCCTTTGAGCGATATTGTTGTACTAAAATAATTCCATTCATGATTAATTTGTTTTATTCACTTTATCACTTTGAAACACTTGAAATACTTGTGTATAGGCGCATTATAAATGCCATATCATACATTTTCTAAGAAACACGAACGAGTGAACATACACCATTAAATTCGCAGCCACCTCGGTTTTCCTTGTTGTGTGCTAGTTTCTACTCCACTTGGGGTGGCTTCTTTCAGAACTAAGTTGAGTGAGTGACCTCTCCCCTTCTGTTTCTCATTATGGGAGTCGAGCAATTATCAGGCTTTGCTTTCTGAGCAGCATGTTAATGAATGTTTCCACTGTGGAACACACGTCCGGGCACACTGCCCCTCCTCCCCCTCCAATCCTCGTCACGAGTTTAAAATTAATTTCTATGGTAATTATGATTCTTCTAGTGATTAAAAGCGGTTTATTTATTTTTTTAAAGGTTGTCTCTAAGCATTTTTCTTTTCCGCACAAATTATAAATTTCTCTTCACTGTTACCCCGCCGCAATACTTGCTCAGTTGTGCAGCACAAGCACTGTGGGATGAAATCCAGGAAAGAGGAACACGAAATGCTTTATGCTTTGTTGATCTCTGCGAGAGCCACACTGTTGCAGAGTGGCCACTGCCTAATAAAGTGTTCTAAAGAAAGTCACAGGCTAGAGACAAGATGTTCTAAAAAGGAAGTTACAAATCCAATTCTTCATCGAATATCTGCATTTGCGTGCTGAATTTTGGAACACTTATTTTTTTAGCATTGGAGTGCAACCTCCATATATGTAAAATATCGAATAAATCACAATATACGTTACAATAACCACCAATACATGCCTATCTGGCATAATATTCTTTGTTTCAGCTAAACTTACTCCGCTTAAAAAAACAGCAACTTTACATTTTCTATATGCCTTCCTAGAGAGAAACAAAACACGGAGTCAGGCAGTTTTAACGTAATCAAGGCCACTGTCCTTTTAACACATAGTTTAAGCTCCCACAACGGTGGAACAAAGATCTACCCAATTAAAATGTTTTCTCTTCCTAAGAAAAACTTCCAGATTCCTAGCCCCACTTTTATGGAATACAATGTTTTAAACTTGCCAATGTTTTGATCCATCTGGGAGTAGGTTTCCAAAGATATCCAGATGAGCAGTTTTAATTTCAAGTGGCAGGAGAATATCACTTAAATAATGCTCTTCTTACTGACATGTTCGCAATCAAGCACTGGATGGGATCCAACTGGCTTAGTCGCAAAGCTACCAAAACGGAGTTTATAATTATAGGCATAAAACAGAAGATAAGGAAAGTAGGTGTATCAACCATAATTCACTAGACATAATGTAGTATTTCCGAACCTGCCAAAAAGAAACTACTGGTCCCTTTTTAGATCTGTATCTATATGAATGCTCACATTAATGATGTAATCAGTTCTTCCTATTATTCACATCTTGTCCGGAAAATTAAACCACTCTCTGGCATCCCTTTAGGTGGCATTGCCAGTGACATTGTGGTAGCAGAGCTTCATTACTGTAATGATTTTTTTATCCGTATTACACACGAAGTGTACATACATTTGACTATACAAAAAGCAAGATGCTTACATCGTTTTCAACGCTCCCCCTCTTTTGCTTTACTACTTCAAAGGCTAAATTGGTTGCCTGAACAGTCAAGGATTCTGTGTAAGGTTGCAGTGCCTGTACATAAATGCCTATATAAATAGCCCCGAGACCATTTTAATGCCTTCATTTCGCCTTCTTGCCTCAACAGTTCATTGCAGTCTGAATGGGCATTTCAAAGGCCAGTTCTGAGGTTGGATCTCACATCATCAGGGTTTATTTATTTATTCATTTGCTCATTTATATAGTGCACCAAACCCAGAGTTATCTAGGCACTTATGCTTAAGAAATTGGTTACAGTGCTTATGGTTACAGACAAGGATGAACAGGAATTAATTACATGACAGAGAACTGTAAAGTTAAGGTAGTTAAAGAGTTAGATTACAGGCAAGAAAAACAGAAGGTAATCAATCTCAAAAGTGCAGTAGAGTTCGGGTGGGCACAGTAGGGTAGCCTAGTCCCATGTTGCTGGGCAGCTAGGTTACAGTGTGCCGTAAGGGCCAGATGGGCACATTCGTGGAACCTAACCCCATGTTGCAAGGCAGCTACGACACAAGGAGCAGAAGAGTCAAATCAGATGGGCACATTCAAGAAGCCTAACCCCAAGTTGCAAGGCGGCTACAACACAAGCTGCAAAGAGTCAAATCAAAAGGGCACCTTTGTGGTTCCATTCTTTAACGGTCCAAGATTCTGGTCTCTGGAATAAATTTGCCTTATGCGGGTCCGAATAGTTACCCTTTAAAACAAACTCCTTAAAACATATCGGATTTATTTTCAACAGCATTTAATCATGTTGACTGTCGCTGGAATCTGGCTGCTTGTTTATAGCACTATAATATGCTCATAGACTAATTTATTTAAGATTCACCAATAAAAAACTGGATTTAAACCTAACTATTCCTACGGCATCTTGAGATATTCATTGATAGTCATAAACACTGAATACAATACAAGGCTGATCCCCCCGCCCCTAAACAACAGGACACGACATTCAACAATTTAATGCAAGACAAATAAAAACTGTCCACAATGAAAATCAGAAGCAAGCAGTCCTTTAAGATTATTGGGCTACCTATTCAAAAGGAAAGCAAATGGCATCTGCTCTCGCAGAGTATAGACAATGAAGGGAGAGTGTCTAGACGGACCTCCAAGTGGATGCATTGCACATTTCACCAATGAGGGTATTGCTCGTGAAAGCAACCATAACATTTTTTTCCTCTAGTGGGATGAGCCCTGTGCCTTCCCCATAAGGTCTTATTGGCCCTCAGGTATTGAAGCTGAAAACAAGAAATAATCCATCTACAAGTCGGAAGCTAGAAAACCTATATTTATAACTATATAGTTATCAAACAATTGCTTAGACATTCTCAAGTCGTTAGTCCTGTCCATGTAACATTTCAAAGCGCTTCACAGTGTGTGTGCAAAGATCCATCTGCATGTTCCAGCAAATCTGATGCAGGTAAATGAGAATCATTTCCTGCGCACTTTTAGGTCTGTGGGAAGGTGGCCCCCTTGCCTCCCATCGCTAGCCCTCTGACTACTGTTACAGAAAATTAACAACTACTACTTAACACACAATATGGTTTATGATTTGAATAATTCTGATGTGTGCTAACGTAGTGGTTGGTTCAGATTCATTAAGAAGGCAATTCTTTCTTTGGGTTTTATGTTTGGATATTTGGATTCTCCCAGAACACATGAAAAACCCCTCACATTTTGATACAGACCGCTCTCAACTGAGTATGGAAGGAATAACTAGAGAATAGGTCAAGCATTCTGTTAAGCATCATCTACTCTTTAAGCCCCGAAAGCTTGTTAGACACCGCCACCAAAATGTCTTGCTTAGCCTAAAATCTAATTTGTTATCTTTGACCAATGAAGTCTGTCCCTGAGGATAGCTCAGCGGCAATGTTCGTGACAAAGCAACACAGGTTCGTTCCCCGGGTCCACGCTTAGAAACCTTAGACAAAAAAAAAAAACAATTAAGCAACTAAAAAACAAAATTTCTGGAACAGCGCCTCGATGCCGGCAGGCTGTGTGAGCGCTTTAAAAATGTAAATAAATAAATAATAATAATGATTGTTGTGGAAGTTGTACACCATCATAAGACCTTTGTGTGACAGTGTAGCTAAGAAAGATTAATTTTTCTTGCTCTGTCCAATGTATGCTTCATGGAGAGGAAGTAAGTAGTCCATTGTTGAAGCTTATATGAATTAGGCAGGCAAAGATAGCTTTATTGCATCCGTTATCTTCCTCCAATAGCTACATCAAATTTACTATGCATCATTTCACTGAACATATGTTATTTAAGAGAACAGCAGGCACTTTGATAAAACTTTTGGATGGATTTATTTAGAAGAGTTGGCAATTTTATTGAGTGAACATGTTTAAGGTTATGTAAGGGTGCAGAAGGAGGAGACTGACACAGTGGGCATAGTGATTGCTATAGATTTATTTTATGAAAAAATAAAGAGAAAACCAATGTTTCCCCAACTTCTATGAGGGGTTTCCCTGCCTCAACTTAGACACTAATGGGTCTGTCTGACAGGATGTCTTTGTAACTTGAAAGTCCACCACCCTGTGTGAACTAGTCCCCCATCTATGTCCCTTACACTTATTACTAAACTAAAAAGGGTTGCACCAATGTCTTTGTCCAAGGGAACGACTCCCACCTCCTGGACTGAATGGCACAGTTCTGGTAGCAAGTTCTTCACTGGGGGGAATTACTCACTTCCCCATGTCTTCATACTTTGCAAACAACGGATTGTTGATCCCCTAACACTGTGTATCAAAAGTTCACAGTTTCATTGGTCCAAGCGGGAATAACTCCCTTCCCCTGCATCACTGGTGTGATCCTCCTTACAGCTTCCTTGGCTTGGTTCTCATAATTCACAACACCTAGGGTAATGGTTCCTTTCCCCCGGTCTTTCTTGGACTTAGTTTCACAGTTCACAACACCAGAGGGAAGGACTGGCTTACCCTGGACTTTGCCAGCACATTCGGTATGAAAGACCTGGCTCAGTCTCCAGCCAGTTACTGCCACAAAGAAGATTAATTTGATTGATGCTCTTTTCTAAGTGTGGGCCTCAGACCCGTGTTTTTCTGTTCTCTTGAGGCAGACTTGGCTCACTCGTTTGCCAAGTACTGCCACGAGTAAGATGACTGGTAATGATCTTCCCTTTCGGTTAAGGGTCTTGGAACCCAGGTCTCTCTTTCCTTGTGAATGATTATTAGTTTCCTTTGATATTTCACACAGGTTTTCTCTCGTAACCGTGTTTTGGGAAAAATCTTTTGATTCCCCTCCTGTTGCCTCTGCAACCCTCTGGTATCCCTACCAACCGTTCGGATAACCCCTGTACCTTCAGGGTTGAAACCGGCATCCTCCAGTTGGTCTTGGGATCGTCTCTGTGTTCGGGTCTTGCACGGCTTCTATGGCATCTTGCAGCGGCTCTGCAGCTGTTGGTCCCCTGCAGGTTGCACATCTTCCTTCAACTGAGCTGTCAGACTCATGCAATCGTGTAGACCTTTGCTCTGCCAGCTTCTCGCCCGGTCCGTCAACGTAGACCATCAGTGGAGGGCGTCCTGGTCCACAGCCTTTTCTTCCCGCTACGAATTGCTGTCGCATTCTCTGTTCCTCCATGGAGGGATTGACAACTGAGTAAGTCCTTCCTTTGTATGCAAGAGGGCCACTGACAACTAGAATGCTCCTTCACATTCTTCGAAGTACTCTTGTGTGCTCTGCACCTCCTTGTCCCGATACATCTCAAAAAAGTAATTATTAGATCTATACTCTTCCTTGTCTCAGTAGATGCTGGGATTTCAGTCTTACAGGCATGCATACATACAGGTGTGTGGTGGGTTGGGTAGGAGGTGTGTATGGTGTTGGGTGAGGGATGTCATACAGTATCTTCCCTAGATGGTGGTCATCGTCCCCCGAGGGGGGGGGGGGTCTCTCCCCATGAGATACTCCCACTCTATACCACCCCTAGGGGTACTATCGGGTAGCAGCCTCACCTCCTTGGCCTCATGGGGAGGGGCTCACCCTGCCCCCCCGGGAGACGCAACTACACCTCAGAGTTCTTCAGAGTTTATTTTAAGTGGTATTTTTATGGTGGTATGTGCCATCTTTAATGAAGTTGTTACACTTTACAAAAAAATATTGTTTAGACATTTTGACCCTCTACAGAGATGAAGTTCTTCGAAAACAAATACTGTAAAGTAATGGTCTCAATGCGAATTTCTGAAATCCCATTCTGAAGGAAAGATGTATCGTTTGCTAAAGATACCTTATCTCTATGCCAAATAGTGCATCTTTTATGGATGCAGAAGGACAGAATTACACTAAAATAGCAGACAAAAAGTAATTGCCACCTAAAAGGAGAACTTTCATGAAAGATGCTGCAACTGCGTGAACTTGAAAGTCACTGCACTTCATGAAAAACATCTTCCTCTCTAAGACATAGGACCACCTCATAGGGCTTCCAGAGCCATCATTGCATTTTGTACAGATACACACAGACTCATCCCCAAAGGATGTCCGGTCTGCACCATAGAGTGCCCATGGACCAATAGAAAGTTATATCAGGTCCGTGTACCATCAATGGGGCACGCCAGTGCTATAAGGATTATTTTTGCTTGAATTATTCTAGTTTTATTATTCCTTTAGACAGCAGAGGGATGGGATTGGGGTGCAGGTGCATACAGAGGGACACCTTATCAAAAGGATATTTTTCTGGATCCTGACGGGAACCATGGTAATTTTGTATTTTCCACTGTTGCAAATAAGTGTAGCCGAGGGGAACCCAATCTTTAAAAAGTAAAACACACATGTTTTTGAAGAACCTATTTGTGATCTTGTAAAGATCTGCTTAATCCATCTGTCCAATGTGTGTTCCCAGGAGGTGATCGTAATGATTGTGCGGATACTCAGTGGAGGCAAGATGTTGCATAGTTCTTTGAAAAGTACTCTGGATCTTGTAATTCTCCATTTATTCTGGCAAATACATATTTGTGGAATGGTCTGTACTAAAATAGCCCATGGGGTTTTAGAGGCTAGGCAGCCTTAGAGAGGTAGATGGACACATCCCATCTCCATCTTCTTTATGAGATAGGATTTCTCCTTCTCAGACCATGTCCCTTGTGCAGTAACGTGGTCCATGTGTGTTCCTCAATGCTCCATTGAAACATCTGTTTCAATCAATTATTGGGTTTAGGTTTTCGGAAACTGCACAGACTAAGGACAGAGGCTTGTGTCTTCCATTTTAAAAGTTTATCATCAAATGAAAAGGTGCAAACTCCTAAGTTTGCCTAAAACTACAGGTTTTCCCTACCTATCAACTAACTAGAGTGCAAGTCAGTTCAAAACGAACCTATTATGTTCCTACCACTATCAAAACTAAGGCACATGAAAATGATTCTTTTCCCCTGTTGTCTGCTTTTCAGCAGTCACTTTAGTAACGTATTCGTAGGTGGTTCTTGGCAACTACATTAGTTCGTAAATGGGGCTCTTCAATTCTTTTATCGTGTCCTTGACACCTTGGTTCCCCGTTCCGAGGTTCTCTGTTTATCACACTTGCCACCTTTTCTCTATACAATGTCCCAGCCTTTTCCCTAGCTGGGCAGATAGAGGAAAGAGAAAATCCTTTAGGGAATATTTCTAACACTTGATAGTTACTGGAACAAGGGTTCCAATAACAATTTTCACTTATTCCCACTTCTTTATTCTTACTGGGACGAGTATGAATGTTCCAGTAAGGATTCTCTTGGTTCACTATTGTTCTTTCCTTATTAGTACAGGTATCAGGGATCAAATAATTCTCAGCTTTCTCAATTATTCCATCTTTACTGAGATGAGTTTTGAGTGCTTTCATATAACTTCCCACTCTTCTTTGGTAATCTAATTTCGGGTCCTCACTGGGGCGAGTATGTTTATTCCCTTCGTTATATTAGGTATCCCTCCCGGGTCTCTCACCTTCCCAGTTGCCTCTTTCTCTTGGAGTGAGCATCACCGGGCCTGCCTTCAGGATGGGATAATTTCCTCCTTCCGTCAGGTCGGCTTTGTGGTTCTCCGTTTCTCTCTCGCTCTCATGTTGTACCAGTTTCGTGCTCTAAACTGGTCAGTGGCCTTGGCGTCTTTAACAGTCCTTAGTTATCAAGAGAGGAATCCTGGTAGAGCACTGACTTGAGAGGGTTAACAGTGTTTACTCTGTCTATATCCGGGTGGATAGTAGTCAATGTATAATAGGAGACAAAGCTAGTATACAGGTGCTAGAGTGGAAAAATTAAACTAGGGAAGGGAAAGACCAACCACTATTAAAAGATCAACATAATTTTTAATAATAAGTCATAAAAGTTAAAACATATAATTAAATTCAATGGTCCACAATACAATACTTCACATCCAATATAAAACAAGGAATACGTAACAGGCTCTAAGTGCAAACTAAAACAAATTCACAGGAAAAATATACATATACTTGGTGCATATAAAACAAATAATAGAGTACCAGATTCAATTAGGATTGGTATAACAATTTCATGTCTCTGTTTTTAGTCCAGAGAACTGTCTCTCTGGACTAAAAACAGAGACATGAAATTATGATAGAAGTCGTTAGTGGTGCGTTGTAGGTGAGTAATTCAGGGAGTTCCTCTTTGGAACTTTAGTCCTTGTCCCCAATGGGGTGGGGTTCTCCTGGTGATGCCCAGCTTGCCACTACCACTATGCGGTCATTGCCTAGCAGGCTCACCTCCTTAACCTCACAGGGACAGGCTTCCCCCAGGGGAGAAGCGACTGAATCCCGCCATTCGTCACAACACCTTGTAGGGGATTCTTTGGTTCAATGTGTTACTTCTGCATTTTGAAGGCCGAACACACAAAAAATAAATCTTTTTTAGCCTATTGTGTGGCCTCCCAAATCCCGAAATATCACACTCCAAACCACCCCCTTGCCCCTTGCGAAGAGGATCTTTGCCAACACATCCACTCATACACTCTCCAGCGCTGACTGGATTTAAAATCAATTCAATAATACCCAGCCAGCCCTTCCCAGCCCAAAATATTCCCTCACTTTCCATAACTCGCACACACAAACACCTTAACCCTCCCCCTCTTCACCACCACAAACCTTTCCCCTCCTCTATCACACTGATGGACACAAACACACACACCTCACTCCCGCCACTTCTCTTACCTGGACGAGCTCGTCAGCCCCTGTGCGCACTCGTATGCGACAAGGGATGACAGTTTGATTTAATAGATTTATTTTTTGGTTAAGTAAACAAAATTTATTTCACTCCATATGGATTATTTTCCCATGCACAATCACTGAAGGGAATCTTTGGCCGACAATCAAAAATAGACAGTGGAGTCTGGTGACCTATACCTTTTGTGCCAAGGTTGCTTGTCCAAGACAGAGGGCAAAGTAAAAAGTTCCATTATTAGTTTCAGGAAATCTGGTACCCAAGGAATTAGAGCTCCTGGTGGTTTTGTTGGGTGGACTCAAACTGGCAAAGCCCGAGTGTAAGAGGATATGGGAACACTGAGCTTTGGGGAGGGGACGCTCTGGAATCTATGCAAAGCTGATTTCAGCTGGGGGTGACACTTTATCAAGTGATGAATTTGAAGAAATGGCAGAGCAACCAATCCATCCAGAGATATATGTGAAAATATGTTGGAGGAGATGCATCCCTTGGTACAGAAAGGCCTCCGGGTGGGCTTGAAGTAGCTTGCTTGTTTATTTATTTGTAGCGCACGCCAGACCCGAAGTTATCAGGGCGCGAAGGCAAGAATACTTTAAGCTGACAAGCTACAATTACAGGTTACATAGTCGCATAGTTAGAGAGTAATAGTTACAACATGGTGAAAACAGTACAACAAAGGAATGTATATATTTACAAATGGGCAATGTACAATAGAGAAAGCGGGGTTTCGATTAAGATAGGAATCAAATTATCAGAAGGGCTAGATCTTTTCGGTCGTTTTCTTCGAGCCACTTGATAGTGTTTAATCTAAAGTGAGGGTATGACTGGTTAGACCTTAGTGTGGTTGGCAGGGAGTTCCATAATTGGGCCGCTTTGACCGGGAAACTATTTTCTCCGGTAGTGGTCATTTTGAATGGGGGCATAGCTAGGCAGTTGGTGTAGGCTACTCTTGTAGGTCTGACTGTGGCTCTTCTTTTGAACCCATCGGTTAGGTATTTAGGTGATAAGTTATTGATGCATTTGAATGTAATTGAGGCGGTTTTCGGTTTAATTTTGTTGGCTTTAGAGGGCGAGTTGGACTGTCTTCTGACTGATGTGTTTTCTGTTTTAGGGATTCCTAGGGCTGCTCTAAGGGCATTATTTTGCAAAATTTTGAATTTTCGCATAGTATGTTTGTTGGAGCCCAGGTAGAGAGCGTTGCAAAAATCTAATTTGGATAGCACAAGTGCTCTTGCCAATGTGAGGCAGCTAATAGTGGAGAGATATAGTTTTGTTGCTCTGATCAGCTTGCAGGTGTAGGAGGTGGCAGAAGCCATCGCGTTCACTTGCTTTGTCAAGGTAAGACAAGAGTCAAGGTAAAAACCTAACGTTTTACCCCTTTAACTACTTTGATGGTATGGCCGTCTAGAACAAAGGATGAGTAGTCTTGATTCAGTTTTTTGATGTTTTGTGCAGTCCCCAGAACGATGAGTTTCTTTTTGTCATCATTCAGGCATAGACCGTGACGAGCCATCCATGCCTGGAAGATGAGGGAGATCTTATTCACCAAGGCCAAATCCTGTTTGTAATCCCTCGAAAGTGGGATGAGAATATGGGTGTCATCTGCATGTTAGTGTGACACCTAGAAGGTCCAGATCATCAAACAGTGGCTTAGTGAAAAGGTTATACATGGTGGGGGAAACACAAGATCCCAGGGGTACGCCACATGCGATAGGCACAGGGTCTGCAGCTGCTGAGATACAGAAGACCCTCATAGTTCTTTCAAGAATGATTTAATCCATGACATGGCATGTGAGGAGAAATGTGCAGCTGATTCTAGGTGGGTACAGAGCACTTTGTGATTCACCAGGTCAAACGCTGCTAAGAGATCCAATAGGAGGAGCTAGGCAGTTTTTCCCTGGTCTCTAAGCTCATCGACCTCCGTTTTAAGATCGATGAGTGCGGTTTCGGTACCATGCTGTGGTCTGAAACCTGATTGCCGGGTACCTAGGAGTTGATGCAGCTCCAGGAATTTTTGGATCTGTAGGTAAGCCACTCGATCTAAAATGTTTAATAGAAATGGCACCATGGTGATCGGCCTGTAGTTTGTGGGTATGGCAGGGTCTAGGGTTTGCTTCTTAAGGAGTGGGAGGATCCACGATTGCTTAAGATTAGTTGGTATCATGCCTGTGGAAAATGAGGCATTGATGAGTTTGGATATAAATGGTGATAGATCTCTAGCAGCATCTTGTATTAATTGTGCTGGGCAGATATCACCTCAGCAGTTTGAAGGTTTGAGCGAGAGTATTATTTTCTCAACCTCTAGGATGGATACTTTAGTGAAGTTAAAGATTAGTTCAGGTTTTGAGGTAATGGATGGTTCGCCCCCCTGATTAGTAGCAGGAGGTATATATATATATTTTTTTTTTGTCGAAGTTGGAGGGTAGCAATTTTATCATTAAGCGCTTTCTGAATATTGGAACACCATATTTTATTTTTGTCACAGTTATTAGGAACTGGGATAGGGTTCTCTAGTTCCTTTAGTATTGTGAGTAAATCCTTAGTAGCAGATTTTGCTTGCAATATTCTTGTCAAAGCTTTCTTTTTTGGCTTTCCGTATTTCAATTTTGTATTGAGTGGAAGCGTTGATTAGGGCTGCTTTATTAGCCTCTGATGGCGTCGGTCTCCAGGAGAATTCGTACCTTAGTTTTTCGTTCCTTAGTGATTTGAGGTATGGCGTGAACCAGGCATTTAGATGTGCTCTAGGCTTGCTATTTCTCAGTTTCAGTGGGGCAATATTATCCAGGGCGTTGGCCATGGCCGAGTTGAATTTGTTAACTAGTGATGTAGGGTCTAGTGTTTCAGGTAGCGTGTCTAAAGTTGGGAGGATCAGTGGTAATAGCCTGTCTGTAGTTATGTTTTTTTATTTCTTGATGGCATGGGTGGAGCTAGTGTATTATCCGGAGGTTCGGTAGTTCTAGCGTTTATGGAGAATGCTATAAGAGCATGATCAGTCCAAACTTGTGGGCTGATAGCAATAATAATTATGTTACATTTGTGGTCAGCTACCCAGTCGAGTGTTCGACCTTTCTCGTGGGTGGGCTGTGATACTCTTTGGGTAAAACCAAGTTCTGTGAGGACACTGGCTATATTAGTCGCCTGCAGATCTTTGTGGTCATTAAAGCCTGAGTTCAAGTCTCCTAATAGGAAGGTTTGTGATGATTTTTTTAAAGTTGTTTGAGAGGACCATAGAGATGTCCTCTTCAAATGATCCGATGGGGCCAGGTGGTCTATAGATAAGGTGTATGTTAATCGATTGAGAGGAGGATGTTAGGAGGTTGACGGTTAGAGACTCACATGATTTGGTATGCAGAGGTATTTCTACTTTTATGGTTAGGTTATTTTTAGCAATAATGGCTATGCGCCTCCTCGAGATTTGGTTCCATCTTCCCTGAGGATATTGTAGTTAGGGGGCACAGCGAGCATCAAGGGCCAGCCGCTTGGTGTAGCCAGGTTTCGGTTATAGCTAGAAAATCATAATCACCTGTTTGGATGATCTCAGCAATTTCAGTTGCATGGGCTATTAATGACCTGGCATTAATAAGCACTCCTTTGAGGAGAGTGTTCAGTTTAGGTGGCGAGGGACTGGCAAGTCTATTTTTAGTTAGGCTGGTACGTAGTTTGCAATATTTAATGGTATTACAGTTATGGTTGATATCAACCTTGGTAGAGGACATGTTTTGTTTAATGGTAGCCTTGTGCCAGTTTCTACTGTTGCCATATACAGTAAGATGCCTGGCTAGTGGTTCGTATTTTTTTGGTAGTCTTGAGAGTAATTTAGCATTTCTATGTGCAAGGTCGCATGGAATGTTAGTTATAGTAAGGTTGGGCATGGGTGACTTTTCAAGTGGTTGGTCAGAGTCTAGGGTGGTCACAGGTAGGCTCATATCCCTATGCAACATTGTGGTAGTCACAGCTTGCCGTGGGTGGCTTGTTAGCAGCTTTGATGACCAGAGAATGGACAGACAGAGGAGAGTGATGAGCATTCTGTCCTAAGGGTGAGTAGCTGTTTCTGGTGGCGAGCGGCAGTGCTGGCTAGATGGTCCCTGGGCAAGTTTAATTTGGCATTGTGATAGTAGGCAATACCCTGGCTAACTATGGAGCAGTTGGTAATTCATTATGTTAACAACAAGCACTTAGCTTTAAATTTCTTCTAATATAATAACGGCTCCTATATAGGGTCAGAGGAGCGGTTTTATTAGAGACATGTGCTAGCAAACAATGGTCATGATATGGAGTATACAGTTTTATCATAAGTACAGTTCATGTACACTGATTGGCAGACATTTTAATTCTAGTCAACAGGTAATAAAACTGTTATGTAGCATAGGGTAGCTATGTTTTGCATTTTTAGTAGGCAAGTATTCTTCAGTTAGTCTCAGAATATAGCATAGAGGAAATTAACGTTTGGACTACACTCTAACAGGTATACTAAAATGATAGATAGTGACATCAGTAGTTACATTAGAATTTAGAACTGCGAGGCAAGGGTACACAGAGGTTACCAGTAAGTACAGTATATAAGTTGTGACCTTTTCCCCGCATAGCAGTGCCTATTTTGGAGTGTCCAGACACTCATCTTTCAGAGCAGGCATCATTATAGGCTTTAAAAGGATTATAGGATGGCATCACTTTTAATTGACTAAACATCAAACCCCCCTAGACATCAAAGACATCAAATGTCAAGGTCAAAACAAACCTGCTCAACGCCAAAGAGATCACCACAAAAGAACAAAAGTTGAGTTATCCCACGGTCACCGGTGAAGCAGTCAACGTGGAGCCGAGCATGCACCAATGGTCTAGGTGTCACTAGTGTGTTAGAACAGGTCCCATTAGAGAAATGCACCTTGCTGTAAACTGTGTCGGAGGACACCATCCGGTCTCTGTTGCAGACACTAAAATCCACTAATGATTTGCTTTTTGAAATTCCAGCATGCACAGCGCAACGCTTTGCTACCGAGTCTACATCTTTCATGATGTAATTTGTGACTGCATCCCTCTCACAAGGTACTGTTCCACTGAAACTCAAGAATTCAATTACCACACTGCTATTTAAATAAATCTAATCTGAACTCAAATGACTTACTAAATTACAGCCCAGTGGCAGGTCTACCATGGGCAGGTAAAATCCTGGAAAAAGCAGTGATGGCCCAGCTCCAGGGCCACGTAGAGAGGGGTGCCTTTCTGGACCCATGTCAATCTGGGTTCCGTCCAGGATGTGGCACAGAGACGGCGTGACTAGTGGTCTGGAATGAACTCCCCCAGGGTTTCAGACCAAGGGGGCTGGTCGTTGCTGGTAATTTTGGACCTCTCTGCAGCATTTGACAGTGTAGACCACGGGGTCCTACTGAAGCATATTAAGGAGGTAGGGAGGGTCTTGGGCCATGCTATTAAAATGGTTTGACTCCTTTCTATCTGATCGCCAGCAGCAACTGAGGTTGGGAGGGTTTATTTCAGGCACCCTCCCTTAGGGATGTGGTGTGCCTCAGGGGTCATCATTGTGCCCCTTGTTGTTTAATTTGTATCTGCAGCCGCTTATGGATATTCTGAGCAGACACAAGGTCGGCTTTCAATCGTACGCTGATGAAACTCAGGTCTTCATTAAGCTGGGTAATTTTGAAGGATCAGTGTTTGGATGAGGTTAGCAAACTGATTTCCTCAAATTAACTTCAATTAAATTCCAGCAAAACAGAAGTGGCCTTGTTTGGGGCAAAAAAGCTTCTTAGTGCTGAGAAGGGTGCACCTTCACGAAGCTTCTTGGGCAACAGCCTTAATTTTGCCACTAAAATAAAAAAAACCTTGGTTGCATCTGGCAAGATAACTTGGGCTGCGAAAATCAGGTAAGGGGCATATATTCAGTCTGTATTTTATTTGCTACGCTTACTATGGCTTGCTCCTCCATTTATGACAGCTCAAGATCATGCCACTGTAGTGGGAGCTCTGGTTAACTCCCAGTTAGATTATTCTAACAGCTTATTAGCAGGTATCACTTTCAAACACTTAAATGGACTACAGAAGGCACAAAATGCAGTGGTCAGACATAACTTTAAAGTTGGCAAATCTTTCCCAATCTGAGCACTGCACCGTTCTGTTCCCTTGATTGGTTGGCTGTGGGCGACAGAATAGATTTTATGTTTCTGTGTTTGATCTATAAATGCTTAAACAACCTGCCCCAACTATACACAGCGGAAAAGGTGATTAGATGCCAACCATCTCAGGAACTACGATCATTGGACAAACTGTTTGTGATGCCCCTGTCCTCCTGTCTCTCCAGAAGAGATGGAGGCCCCGATTCATAGAATTAAATAGCGCTGAAAGACGGGAGCAAGCATGCAAAACACGTGCAAGCCCCCATTTGTTGATTCATGGAACACATAGCGCGTGGTTTACCGGAGACTTGCGCTGAATCCACGCGGGTCCAACACGCCACTGCGACACTATGAATGCCTTGCGCGAGATGCACAGCGAAGGCGCATACCATCTAGCGCAATCACATAAAAAGGGGGCGGAACGCGTGGAATGGGGAACAAGCGTAAATGTGGGTGTTACGTGGGAAGTACCACAGTAAAATATGTGCAACGCCCACACACGCGCTAACAACACGTATTCATGTAAGTCAGCTCTCTAAATAAATGCATATGTAGTTCGGCCTTGCAAAATAAGCCTTTACAACAAACATCTGCCTGCCAATCAACATTCACACTTAACACTGACTCAGTCATTATAGACCAAACGCAAGAGACCTCAATAGAATTGTTGAATATGTCAACTTACGATGATGAGGACTGCATAGACCTTGGAAATGAACCGTTACTTTCTGGGAGTGAGCAACAAATTGCACTGGAGCATCCGATGAGCGTAACCACACAAGCTCGCACAAATGGTCACCAGGCACTCGTAACGGGAACCGTTACAACAAACATAGACCGAAATCAAGAAGAGTTTCCTCATGATGTGGGTCGACCAACGATGCCAGGTGGCAGAATTTGCCAGGTTGTCAACAAAAACAACCATGCCTTGTCATGTTCACAAGGTCCTGTGAGCCCTCCCTTTCTGACTTTACTAGAAAAGAGGCTGCGGTCTCTGGCAGCAAACCATCAAGAGCTCTTCAGTACACCAGAGGCGACTACACCGAAGGTACGTAACCCTGTATATGTGGAAAGAAAAAAATCACACGACCAAAAAGGAGTCGATAGTACACAGCCTTCGACACGAAATATGGGTTGCCTTAGAGACACAAAGGAAGTGCCAAAACATGTGCGATTTAGTAAAAGATCTTCGCCAAGAAAAAATTCCTCGTCTATGCCGACCAATAAAATTATAATTGAGAGCCTTGAAATCTCGGACAACTTAATACTGAACCGAGGAAACATTGTTAGATTGCTGCATTCGGTCCCCTCTCTACGATCGATAAGTTCAAACGACCTGAAGATTGTGGAATTTTACGATGAGACCAGAAACGACAAAGTAGTGCTGCATGTGGCGTCCTCTTTAATTGTAGCAACAATCATGGAAGCAAATGCAGCACTATTCTCTTTGGGCTTCGACGTATACGAATGGAATGGATTACAGCAAGTATCACCTAACACAGGTGACGTGGCTAATATGTATAAACCTGTAGCTCGAGTATCCATTCTGAAACCATCATTAGGGAATAAGGTGCTAGAGGACATTGGTAAAAAGAAAACCTGTGGTCTAGGAAATAATAAAAATTCATTGTGTGGTATAAACAATCCACGAGCAGTTGAGAAGGACGTATCGACTCATAAAACGGTTCTGGCGGATCAAAAAGACGAGATAACCATAACAATACACGGAAGCTCACCCCAGATCACCATTAAAGATGTTGGAGTGCAATCCGAGACATCCAGCACAGAAGATCTGGAGTGGGGCTGGCTACCAAAGGCCTTGGCAAACACCTCTCAGCTATAATGCCAGAACCCTACGGCTCGAAATACGTGTAGCATTGTATCTTGGAACACGCGGGGATTTATACATTTATTCAACTCAAACTGGATCAATGAAGGGCAGATAATCTGCCTTCAAGAAACATGGCTAACGGAAGTCCCGATTTCGAATGATTTTGAGGTGGTGATTAATCCCGCCATTAAATCTAGTAAAGGGCGTCCTATGGCGGGGCTGGCCACTATGATCAGAAGATCTTCGGGTTGGAGACTTGTAAGTTCAATGAACCACTCACCCTTCATTCAATCTACCCATTTAGAACGGGCTGGTGTAGCAGGCTTGGCGGTGGACTGCTTAATAGTGGTCAACATCTACTGGAATCATAAAAAGGCCGGCGAACAAGTTTTCATGGACGAGACTATGGAGATATTGGACTCTTTGGTGTCAATTTCAGGATGGCCTAACATAATGCTATGTGGAGATCTTAATATTGACCTGCTGAAAACACCGAACTTGAGGTCAAAAACATACTTGAAGCAGGCATGGTTAGAAGAGATGGCCGTTCGTAACTTCCAAATGTTAAATGGTAATACCTGTAACGACATGCCCCCTGCTAATACCTGGCGCCGTGCAGACCAGGCTTCAACGATTGACTATATGTTTGTCTCCGAGCAGTTACATCCGCGTATAGTCTCATTTAAGGTCATAAAGAAAAACGCTAGTGACCATGATATGCTGATAGCAGAACTCACCGCACTCGAAAAAATTCCATCTCAGAAGTGGCAATATAACATTCAGGCTACCTCGAACAGAGTGCGATTATCCCTAAAGAAAGACGAGCTCGAAAAGCTTACAAGCGACTACTGTAAGGCTAGTCAGCAGTTGGAATATGAGCAGCTGCTACAGCAATTTAAACCTAAAAGGGTAGGTCTAAAAAATATGGGCCATGCGCGTGCTCACAGTTTTGACGTGGAGGTACTAAAGCATAAACGTACGCTACGCAGTAACTTAAGACATTCTAAATCCTTGGGTCAACTGGCCCGTATACAAGCAGTTAAGGTTGCAAAACAATCGTATAAGAACTGGCTAAAATCGCACAAACACATGTTACTACAAAAAGATGCCGAAGTCTTGATGAGGACATTACAAAATAAAAATACATCAGCCTTCTGGTCTCTCATTAACAATGTGCACGCGCCCCAAGAAGCAATTCAAATCTGTATGGTGTCAGAGGCTGATTGGATATCGCACTTTAGAAACTTATACATGTCAACTGAACACTCGGAGGTCGGTATTGAGGATTGCTCTAAACCATGGGATCTGGAATTTAGAAAAGAAGACATAATAGAAATCATTCAGAAAGTAAAAAACTCGCGGGCTCCAGGTCCAGACGGGCTTACAAACTTTACGATTAAGCAGTTCCCCGAGATATGGGCAAGCCTGTGCGAGACACTCTTCAATAGAATAGTACAGATTCGGCAATCCCCAAAATCGTGGAAGAGTGCGATCATCGTGCCTATTTTTAAGAAGGGTAACAGATCAGATCCGAAAAATTACAGGCCTGTGGCACTGTTAGACGTGTTAGGGAAAATTTACGCAACAATGTTACAGAAGAAACTATTAGCGTGGTCAATAAGCTCTCTACACGTCGACAAACGTCAATCAGGCTTTGTTAAACAAGTGGGCTGTTCGTTAAACCTTCTACTGATAAACATAATCAAAATGGAGGCAATTAAAACGAACACAAAGGTGTACCTAGCCTTTATAGACTTTTCATACGCTTTCGACACCATTGATAGAGCGCTTTTGTGGGAGAAATTGAAGAACTGGGGTTGTCCAGCAGACTTAAGGGCAGCCATTAAGGAACTCCACTCAAAGACTTCCATTCGAGTGAGACTAGACCGTTCGGGTCTGCTATCCGCCCCCATTGACACTAATAGGGGTGTAAAGCAGGGCTGTCCATTAGGAGCAGCCATCTTTGGACTATTCATCTCCGACATTGGCGATTCAATCAATAATGCAAAATCCTTTTCCCCGAAAGTGGCTAACACACATCTAAGTTGGCTGCTTTATGCTGATGACTTGATTGTTTTGGACATGACACCAATTGGCCTGCAAAGGAAATTGAATGCTGTACAACATTATGTCGCGTCCAATAATCTTGTAATTAATATCAAGAAATGTGAAGTACTGGTATTGCAGAACTTGAACGGCGGCGGCGTAGGTAGAAGGAAAAGAATAGCTTGGTCACTGGGGCATGAAAAGTTGCAGGTCGCACAATGTGTCAAATATCTTGGGATGACAATTAGTTCTTCCATCAACGACGGGCCTTGGCTCGCGGAAACTAAAAGGAAGTGCATCCAACTCGCAAACCAAGCCCTGATACTTAACAAGAAGTTTGGCAAATTCTCACTACGTCCAGTCTTGGCCTTTTACCAACAGAAGGTGATACCGGTTGTGTCTTATGGTGCAGAAAATGCGCTGGGATGCCCTTATGAGACCTGGGCCAATCTTGAAATCTGCTTTTGGTCGAGAGTATTAACACTCCCTAGGGGGGTGAAATCATCTTGCATAAGATATGAACTGGCGCTAATATCCCTGCACGCAAGAATTTGTTGGAGCTTGTTGAGCTTGTATCGAAAAACCTGCAGTCGAGCGCAGATACCACAGTTCGAGATTCTTCACAATATCCAACCTGGAAACTCTAAAATTATCCAGATGTGGTTGAAAAGATGTGAGGCAATTTTGAAAAAATATGATATAACGGCCGATTTGCTTCACGAGAACCCGGATGCAGCTAAACTAAAGATCTGGCGGACAGACTGGGACGAGACCTGTGCGGAAAGAGCGGCTGCTGGAAGTTCGAGTCATGCGCCATTGGAAGCACGTGCCTTTAACAGCCTTCAGAAGTATGTGTCTCTATTTCCCAACTCTCAGGCACGCAGATTGTTTATGCTGTTTAGGCTAAACATGTTCAAAACGAAGGATCGCCTCCGATCATGGAAGGGCTTTGCCCATTTAAGCCCGGAATGTAGGCTATGCGCTAAAGGTCCTGAATCACTAAAACATCTAGTTTTATTTTGCACCAAATTGAGATCTGAGAGGACCTTACACTTGGGTCCATGGAGCTTAGTCCACCCATCATTGTGTGCGGATGAGTGGTGGAGTTCAATGTATCAAGGAACCGACCTAAAATTAATTCTGCCTCTAACAAGACTGCTGGAAACCATAGAAGCACGTTTATTGTCACTAGAGGAAAGCACTTCGGAGAACGGAGCCCGTGGCTGAAGGCCCAAACTTGAAAAGAGAGGAGGAAGCTGTAATGAGGGAAGGAACTTGAATGGGGCAAGGGAAACTTGGTGAAGATGTGTGAACGTTTTGCGTTTGATTCTTTTTTTTTTTAAAGGTTTGTAAAAACCAATAAAAATAAAAAAAAAAAAAAAAAAAAAAAAAAAAAAAATGTGGGTGTTACGTGGGAAGTACCACAGTAAAATATGTGCAACGCCCACACACGCGCTAACAACACGTATTCATGTAATTTAACAGGGCTTTCATGCGCGTGGGAAAAGACGCACTAATCCGGAAACAAGTCCGCCAAGCAAAAGCAGGCTTAAGCGTCACCGTGCATCAAAAACAATGCATAAAAAGAGCGCACAAAAACAAATGCGCGTATACAGCTATGCTGAAATTCCAATTTTTTGCAGCAGTGATCACTGGACACCGCAGGAGTACGAGGATAGCCAGGGCATACATTGTTCTACCCAGGACCAGCCATTTTGGGATGCCTGATGACCAGGTGTATGGCAGGTATAGGTTCCCCCCTCCCCCGATATATTAGACCTGGTCACGGAGTGGGAAGATGACCTCACATCACCCACCCTGTGCTCCCAAGAACTGAGCCCCTTCGAAAAGGTGCTCAATACACAGCATTTTTTGGCCACTCGGCCATTTCAGCAGACCACTTCCATCGTCGGGGGCATTTCACGGGCCACGCAGTCACGCTGCCTACACCAGGTGTTGGCAATCATGACTGCACGCCCCTCAGTCCGCAGGAACATATACATGCCCAGAAGACCCGCAGAAAGGCAGGATGTGGTCCAGGACTTTTTTTTGGGGTGGCGCACTTCCCTAAAGTGCTTGGTGCCATCGACTGCACCCATGTGGTCCTACGTTCACCTAGGGCCACAGAGCACATCTATCGCAATCGCAAGCACTGGGATTCCATCAACATGCAGGTTGTATGTGATGCCAAGGGAATCATCACCTCTGTATATGCCAACTATCCGGGGTCCACCCATGATAGTTTCATATTCAGAATGTCACCCCTACAGCGGCCCCTGGAAGCTGGATGGCATGGCAACACATGGCTTATTGGGGAGTACAAATGGCCCTGCAAATGCATGCAGGTCTCACACAGACCACACCACTTCTGACAACCCATCTCACATCTACAGGGGACAGTGCCTACCCTCTGAGCACCTACATGACGATGCCAATACGGAACCCCACCACATCACCCCAGGTAAGATACAACGTAGCCCATATTGCAACTAGGGGCATAGTGGAGCGCACATTCGGAGGCTAAAGTCACGCTTCCACTCCCTTGACCACTCAGGTGGTGAGCTACTATATGCGCCACCAGTAGTGTGCAGGATCATTGTGGCAGCATGTGTCCTGCACAACGTTGCAACACGGTGAGGCGTACAGGTGGACATGGTGGTGCACCCACATACCAAACCACATGCACAGCGGCTGCGCATGGGAGGGGAAAGCTCACTTAGCGAGGCTGCCTGTACCTAGCTTGTGGCACAATTTTTCACCTAAACTCAAACCCCTGCGGAGTGCACACAGGCCTGGCACATTCTAGGTCACAATCAATGATGACAAAGGGACAGTCATCTGTCCCAACCTTGACACCGTGAGAACGTGTCCTCGGAAGTGCTACATTGTGTGTATCCCTTAGTACTAAAAGTATCTCAATCTGGTGTGCGCAAAAGGAACACATGGAAGATGGAGTATGCAGGAGACGGCATGACAATGTATACATCTAAATTCAAGTATGTCACCTAAACCCTCCCACACTTCATGTCACCTGCTTGACACACCATGCCCTGGCATGCAATGTCTAAACGGAAAAATAAATGCCCAACACACAACACTAATGTCACAAAGCGTACAACAATCAACCTTAAAACTCCACAAATAACTCACACATCAATATAATCATGTACACATGAACAACAATTGGCCAGTATAACAAACCAGAAACACAGGACCTAAGAGTTAACCTGTCTGACCGTAACCAGAACCAAATGCACATGTGCCACAATGTGTTGTGACTTGCACATGCCACCCTTCTAAATTCGTGTGGCACTGCTACCCAAAGGGGGCCAGGGACGGGCATACAGCATGAAGGCTAACAATGGAGACAGTCAAGGCAATACATTAAGATGGAACATGAACAAAGGATGCATCTCAATGTACGAACATAAAATGATGGCAACCTTGTACTGGAAAAACAATAATGAATCCCACTAGAGGTGTATAGTATACACAGGTCGGGCTGGAGACTGCCTACAGATAGAATGGAGGCCCAATTCCACTGTGTAAGTTACTTTCACACGCTGCACTCCTAGCAAGCCCATGGAAAGGGGAAGCAGGAGTGGCATATGTGTCTGGCCTCTAGGCACAAACACGAACACGAGACAAGCCTCTATGGGACCAGCTGGAGCCTACAGTGGACGCCATCGGCTGCCACACAAAGCAACACACTGTCACAAATGCACAATAGACAAAAAATGAATTAAAAAAATACAAAATGCCCGTGGGGCACCGGGGGCAGGGGTGGGGCACCCAGGAGGGAGGAGGTGCAGGGTGCACATCAACAACCACATGTGTGGATGTCAAAAAAGAACCCTCCATGGGTTAATGGGCCGCACGGCTATGATGGCGTGAGACCCGTTGCTGCTGTTGCCACCCTCTGGTGCTGCATCAGAATGTCTTAGTGGAAAGGGAGGATAACCACGCATAGCCCTGGTCTGCTCCTCCATGGCAGTGGCCATGCGGGAGTGAGATGCTAGCATCTGCAACATGATGGCCCAGAGGTCTCCATGCAACACCTCACGGTATGCAAGCAGTTCCTCCATGATGCAAGTCATCAGTTGCGTCTGCTGTTCAGACCGTCTACTGCTGGATTCCTTCAGTGCAGCCAGTGTAGTCCTGAGGGACCTATTCTGACCTCGGGGCTTCCCTGCTGGCCCGACCCTCTGCAGCCAAGGATGCATACAGTTCCGCCCATCGGCTCCTGTTGCTGGCCACCATGTTCAGCCTGTGTGAGTGGCATGTGGACCGCAATGCCTGCTGGTGGTGCTCCACCCGTTTTGCTGGGAGTATCATGGAATTGGCCACCCTATCCATGCCATGATCCAACATCTCATGTGAAGCAGCCTGTTGTTGTGCAACAGCATACATGGACTGCTCCCACACAGTCTCGCCAGCTAACACATGGCCACCGCGTTGGCGGATCCCATGCCTGCCTAGGCCAAGGGTACCTGGCCCTTGATGTGATGATGCCATCTGTGGCTGCAGGACTGCATCCCTCCCTTGATCTGCTGCCCTAGGACCAGGAGTCAATACTGTGGAGCGTGACCCTGCAACCGTAACCACCACAGACGGACGTCCCGACACTGAATGGCCCTGTGAGGGGTCCCCCCCCTCCACAAGTTTGGGATGCAACAGCACCCACAGTCAATTCACTCACCTGCAACACCACAGAGGTATCCATATCTGATTCACCACAAGAGCCTAAGGCTTCCTCAGAGGTGGACTCATACTGAGTCTGGGCCAGGATGGCCTGTAGCACCAATGCAAGTTCATGGCCGGCTCCTCCTCCTCCTCCTCCTCCTCCTCCTCTGCCTCATCACCTGCACATGGACAGGACGAAAATGAAGAGCCATGTAAATACCAAAGACCACACACATAGGCATCACAATGTCGTTGTGTAAAATATCAACCTGCAATGTCACAAGCTCCCACACCTACGCAGTGTCAATGCAAGTGAAGGCTAGCATGAAAGCAGCCATGGACCTGTGTGGAAGGGCTAAATACAACCTGCAGTGTATGTGCATAGCACCTGCAACACACATGAGCACCTGACTGGCATGGTTCATCCACCAACATCACAGATGTGAAAATACATATGCCACGTACCATAGCCATGCCTGATCTGTAATACTGCATCAGATGTGACTTGCTGACTACTGTCGCAGAGCCATGTAGAACGGATGTGACATGACATGTAAATCACAAACTCAATACACACAAGAGTCACACGGTGCAACGATGCAAGGGTGGTGGAACAGAGTGAAGGCAGACACACCCATCCCATGAGGCCAGCTCACATGGACATAGCTCACATGGACATAACGCGAGTGAATAAGCATGGTGAATGTGAGACCTGGGGTTGGAAGTGGGAGTGGGCAGTGCAGTACATGGGAATGGCATACCAAATAAATACAACTACATTACCATCAATGAAAATGCGATGTGCTGGTGGAAGTATATGTGCAGACATCATCGGTCTATAGCTGCCAGAGGGTTGTAGGGATAAATTTAACAGCCACCAAGTGTGGAGTATGGCAGGGAGGCAGTGCATGGGTACAATTGGTGGCTCAGATGCCCGGGTCGGGGATCATAGTGTGGGCAGGTGACTAGTGCATTCTCCCAGTCATTGATGACTCCAGCAGGGGAGAGGCGGCAGAGAAAGCAGAACACATGAGGAAGGATCATAAGAGCTCCCAGACCCAGAGAAGGTTCACCTCCAGTAGCATTGAGGCAGGAGGCTGTAGCAGAGGGAGGCCCCAGCTGAAGATAGACATTAACCACCAACTAATTGCTCTGAGAAGTAACTGACCTTGAGGGAGTAGGCAAGGGATGATCAAATACCATGAGAAGGAAGCAAATTGGGAAGATGGAGTTCAAGGAACTGCAGCACCAGGAGCCATAAGGCCCTGTGGACAATGCAGAGCGATTGACAATGAACAGTCGTAGCCACTGGGAGCCAGTGCCATCATCACAGTCCTAGGGGGAGACAATACCTGCCACCAAGACAAAAGGACAATCCCCACAGCCCAGGTCAGGATGAGTTGAAGAGGGAAGAGAGTAGAGGCACAGAAACTGGGTATAGGCTGTTGCAGTACCCCACCATAAGTATGACCTGTCCACTGGAGACGCTGAGCTACTGGGGGAATCAGAGGAAAGGAGGAATCCCCCAGAGGTGGTGCAGCTGGCAGGGTGACCCGTCATAGATGTGCAGAGAGAGGACCAGTGTGGAATGCAAGATTGTGAGAGGCTATTCGCAATCACAGGTTGGAGCAGGAAGAGGGCCAAGAGAGCCTGGACAGAGTGATATGGAAGGAGTGAGCAGGTGTGGTGATGGGGTTCGTCACGGTGTGCTGCACATTGTGCTTATGCAGTCTGCAGGTCACAAAGCATGTGTCAGTCCACCATGACATGGTTCACCAATTGCAGTCACGGTAATGCAGCCAGAACTGCCAGACAACCAACACACTTCATCCAAGCAACATACACATGACCTGGACACACACGCATCACCACTTACCAGACATTGCCTCCTAGATTGGCAAGTCTCCCACGATTCAGATCTGTTCCACATCAATCATAGCACCAATGATCTCCTCCTGTGGAGTGAGTTCATCGTTCTCTTCTGGTAACCCACCTCCAGTCACCAGAGTAGAGACGTAGTTGACACCCATTTTACCTTTGGCTTGGCGCCACAGGTCAAACCAATGCTTCCTTGCATCAGCAGCTGAGCGCCTCTCATAACCCAAGACGTTAATAAGGTCAGCGACACACTCCAGTGGGCCATACACTGGGCAGGCGTATGTGTGCTCCCTGCCTGCACAAGCATGTCACGTTGGTGTAGCTGCACGTAGTCCATGAGGACCTGGAGCTCCTCATCACTAAAGCTCCTCTTCCTCGACTTGCAGGTTTCCTGTGGAGTGCCTTGGGACTGAGCCTGTTTGCCTACTGCACGATTTGCCTTCTTACAAGGCTGTGCACACCCAGAGTGGCTGGGACCACTTGGGTCCGTAGGGGCTGGAGCACTGGTGGCCTGGGCTGTGGCATCACATACTGATGGTGTGACTGTCGGTGCCCTTGCAGGTGGCCGTACCTGTGTCCCGGTGCCACGATGCTGCACAGCATTTCCCTTCCCCCTTGATGCACGGATGGCATCTGCCCCTGGATCTCCGTGGACCGGGCAGGGAGCACCACAGGCACGGATGAGTGACCTGGAGGCTGGGTGGTGGTTGCTACAGTTGCCCCTGCAGGTACCCGACCCTGGCGGGAGCGTACAGCAGGTGACACTGCTGCATCTGGACTCTGGGTGCCAGTGCCATGATGCAACAGAGCATTTCCCTTCACCCTCGATGCACGGATGGCATCTGCCCCTGCGTCTCCATGGATCGGGGCAGGGAGCACCACAGGTTTGGATGAGTGACCTGGAGGCTGGGTGGTGGTTGCTACAGCTGCCCCTGCAGCTTCCTGAACCTGTTGGGTGGGGGCGTGCCTTCCCCTGCACGTGGCCGGGCACCTCCGCCACCCCGTCCACCTTTGCCTCCCTTCCCACTAGTTGCCCTCCCAGTCATGGCACATATGGAATGGTGCAATGGGAGGTGTAGCTATCGATTGTCCTGGGCAATCTGAGTGAGGGGGCAGTGTACGTGATGTCAAACGTACCGGTGTGCCCCAGCAAGGCTCAATATAACCCCTGGGGAAAACAAACGGGCTGCATAACGCACAGGCACCGCAAAAATGAAAAAGAAATACATGTACGCGACCCCCCTGCAGCCCATGTGTAAAGAAAAAAAACCTAACAGTATGCTGCAGCACCCAGCAACACAAAAAATACATACGCGAAGGACACGTGAGCTACAGTGATGTTAAATAAGGGGTTACGCGACACACAGGGGCACCCACAGATAGCAAAATGCATGCGCAACTCACCGTCAACCTCAAAAGTACACGCATGTGCGCAGAGGCAATCCCCCACCAAAAGAAGAGGCTTGCACACAGGGAAGAGATCGTGTGGAAACCAAGTCCACACGTCCGTCTGCTAGAACTCGGCAAGCGTGTGATGCTCTCCTACGCTCAACTTTATCCCGACCCTGAACTCAACGCCCAACGTATGTCACGTAAGTTACGCGCTTAGGGCCTTTCCTCCGATTTCTCGCTTAAGCATTGTTTCCGCACGTGAAGAGTCACTCTGTTTCCAGCTGACCACGCGAGTAACACGGAAGACCAACTCTCCTGCCTACCAGCCAATCTACTAGCCAATTTACCTGCCTCCAACTGCCCCGAGCTGCCTCCTACATTCCATCTACTGCTGCCAGCCCACTCTGTGTAAATGCTGCCCATGTGCCCTGCATTTTGGTGCCTGCTCTGAAGCCATTGCAAGTGATCCTGTTGTGACCACCTCTGCTGATCCTGAAGACTCCCGACTGCCATACCACCACTCCACAGCACAGCCCCAGGACCATCTTGCCCACCCACACCTGCCTTGGGGGTTGCCATGTCTGACACACCACCATCTGAGGTAAGTGGCAACCCCCCAGCAGAGGGCTGTGAATGTCTCAGCCAGGGAAGTTGGCATCCTGGTGGAGCAAGTCCTGGGGCATCATGATGCCCTCTTAACCAGCCCATCGCAAGTCGGCAATGAAGGACACAAGAAGATCTGGGCAGACATAGTGGGTGCCAACAAACGCGGATGGGGTAGCACCCCACGACTACCATCATGACCACAAGCGCTGGGAAGACTTCCAAGTCTAGGACCCAAAACACAGCCCGGCAATGCTGGTGATGATCGAGTGAGGCGCCGGGGCCGGTTGACCACCGAGATGAGGGTCCTGGAGCGCTTCTAGCCAGCGCTGTACGCCCAGGTCTTGGAGTTGGTGCTCCGCCTGGAGTCGACTGGTAAGTGTTCATGTGTTCTTGTCCACCATACTGCATGTGTATGTTGACGTGTGGCTGGAGTGTGCACCTTGGCCTTATGTCTGGCATGCCTCCTGTACAGATGTCTGTGTGCATGTGCCTGACAGTACTGCATGCGAGTCCATTCAAGCGTGTCCCACATTAATGGTGTCTGTGTTGCAATGCGTGATGCGCACCGGCATGTAACGACGCGCACGTTTGCATACCTGTGTCTGGACTGGGCCATGCGAGAGGTGCAACGCATGGGTGCTTATGTCACCATCATGGACATGCATGGTGTATATGTGCGTGTGTCTGAGTAGTGAGTGTGTGACTGGCCAACACTCCGGGATGTATGTTACTGGAGTTCTTGATTTGTGATTGCCTCACGCTGCCAATTTGCCCTCGAGTGCACTGTGATGCGATAGCTCCATGGCCTGCCTCATAACTGTCAGGTGATGTGTGTGAATGAGATGTGTATGTGCCATGTGTGTGAGCTGAATAAACAATTATGATCTTGGGTCAGTGCCTTGTCCAAGAATGTGAATGTCTGTTGTGAATGACAGACATGTTTGTGAATGTGTGTGACTGGCACTTCACTGTGTGTAATGGAGGGTGATGATGATTATGACCTTTGACAGTGCCACTGATGTACATTTGTATTGGGACAAACACAGATGTTCAGTAGCCTGATGTTTGTGTTCCATGTTTCCCTATCCACAACGACGATGGAAGAAGAAGGCGGAGAAGGCGCTGTGGAGCACAGCAGCAGGGATGCCTCCACCAGGCACAGATGCGGGGTCCAGTCATCCTCCCAGGTATGGTCATCTTCTGGGAGCGAGGACACTGGTGCCGCATCCACGACAACGGCCGCAGCTGCTGAGGGGAGGCCCAAGAGGGTGAAGTTGGTTGTGGGCTCCTCGGCTGTGGGAGGGACAGGTGAGACCACACAGGGGCAATCCGATGCGGAAGACAATTGGGAGGCATGCAGGTTGGTGGAGGAGCAGGAGGCCACATCAGCCCAGCACATGGGGCCAAGCCGGGGTGTTGAGGTAGGTGTGATTGGTGCAGTCCAGGTTCAGGGGCCGGAGGCAATGCAGGTCACCGTGGAGGGGCTTGTGCCCGATCTTGTCTCTGGAACTGCGACTGCACCAGTATGCACCTGTGGGCATGGTTCAGGCCGGACCCATCCACAGGTGGCGGATGTATCCACGCAAATGGATCTACCACTATCTGTGGATGAAGCAATTTGTGACAGGGTGGAACCGTTGCTAGGAGGTATCGCGAGGCGTACAGGCACCATTCGTGGTAATGTGCAGGCTTCCAATCGGAGGCTTGTACATCATCACATTGAGGTCTGTCGCCTCATAAACTGGCTAAGTTCCTGGTCAAGGATTTGGTACGTGTGCTGGCCACTGCTGTATCCCCCTCCTCCTATTCCTCCTCTGTGTGCCAGTCGTCCTCCCTGCCGTCTTCTGGCCCAGATACCACCAGGGCCCCCTGTGTACCTGTCCCAACCCCAGCAGCCAGTCTGGTGGAGATCACATCCCTGCCACAGTCAGGAGTCGAAGAAGGATCAGCAGAGGTGGTCACCGCAGCAACAGGAGCTATGGCAATGGAGGACGTGCAGGAACCAAGCAGCAGGCTACGTGCACGACGGCCCCGGGTGGGGTTATCATCCTGGAAGCTGTCCTTGTGACGCAGGCACCAGGCATTTCGGCAGCAGCAGGCTCAAGGTAGGAGGCAACAGGAATCGGGGCGTTCATCATAAGAGGGGCAGGTATCAGCCAGGAGGCAAACGTGGACCTTGCGACAAGGATGTCTTCCGTGTTGGAGCGGTTGGGCCAGCACATCGGGGCAGAGCGGCAGCGGGCACAGGATGCGCAACTCACCAGGGCGGAGAATTCACTGTGTCGGGCAGAGAGGCGGGCTGAGGTCCTCCAGGAGACTTGCAGGGAGTTCCAGAGGAGCATGGAGGAGTCCCTGCAAGCCCTCGAGGGGGAAGCAGAGGCACGCCTAGCGGAAGTGGAGGCAGTGTTCGATGACGCCCTGGTAGGCACTATGAGAGAGCATGGTGAGGAGATGGACTAGCCCACTGCCTTTGTATATAGTTCTTTAGGAGTAGGTTTAATTCATTTTTTCATTTTATTTGGAGTTGTATATAGTTATTTTTGGATTGTATTTTTAGGATGTTTCTACATGATTTGGGACCATGGACCCTGGATCTTTGTAAATATTTGGATTTTAATTTTTTTATTTGAGTTTATTGAAATGTTCAAAGTAATGTAAAGGTGCATTACAGAACATTGGTCAAAGAACAAACAAATCCAATGTAACATATCTGTGTAAAAATGTCGGTCCCCTAAAAAAGAATGCCCTATAATTTACTCAGAAAATAACTTTTTCACTCCCACCCAAAACAATCTATCCCTGCCTTCTAAAAGTCATTAACATATATATTCAAGGAATAGAGTGGAGACTTATTCGGTGCACATTATAACATATCTAGTATTTACACTGACATGGGTTATGTAAGCATAAAATCCTCTGAGTCGTATTGTATGTCTTTTCCAGCAGAACAGGGTAGGGGTTCTCCCCAGGAGGGGGGTGCGGCTTTTCGGTTACAGTGCATAGTTTACAGATTCGTTCCCGGCATGTACTTGCAAACAAAGTCTCCCCACAATGTGTCACATTGGGTCGCTTTTCTGTGACACATATGTTTGACGCAACATTAATCCATTTGCCCTTGCTCAGGGTTTGTTCAGATTTCCATTTGGTGACTAAGGCTGCGCAGGCCGCCAATAATAGGTGGGCTGCTAGGCCCTTGATTTTCTCTCTTTCGTCTTCACATTGCTCAAATCCAAAGAGAACTAAAAAGGGATCCACAGACCTCTGGACTCCATCGAAGTCCTTGATCCATCCCAAGACTTCACTCCAATAGAGCTTACTTTTGGGGCAGTCCCACCACTCGTGCCAGTAGTCAGCAATACCCCCACACTTGCGCCAACATAGTGGGCTTAGCGACAAACATTTTGGAGAGCCTGAGTAAGCCTAAGTAGTAATTGTATTGCATGAAGTTTATATTGGCAAGCTATAGAGGTTTGGGGGGCAGCACTGCACATCTTAGTCCACGTGTTCGGGTCAATCTCTTCACCAAGATCACTTCCCCATCTATTCTTCAGATGTTATGTGGAACCTCTTCCCGCCTCAACCAGTTCCCTGTACATAGCAGATATAAAGCCTTTCATTTCTGTTCTGGAATTCAGAAGCTTCTCGAAGGGGGCGAATTCTTGTCTTTCCATTCAACCCTAGTCAAAGCTCCCTTGATTTGCAAAAAGTGGAAGACAGGGAGGGGACCCAGCCCAAGCTTCTCACCCAGGTCTGTGATTGTAATAAAGGACCCCTGTTTCCAGAGTGGACCCGCCCTCCCCACACCTGCTTCAAACCAGGTTTGAAATCTGTCTAAATTAGGAATTTTCTCTCTGATGCCAGGTGCCCATAAATGACTCAGGGGGACGGCCATGAGGTTATACCCTTCATATCCCTTCTCTCCCTCCATATCTCCCAAATGGTCCCCAGTATTGGGTGATCTCCAAGTCTCCATACTAATTTATTTCTCGGGACCCATAACCACTCAGAGACCATTGCCGGTGACTGGTAGCGATTGTCCAGCGCAACCCATTGAGGTGCTTTACAATTTCGTAGATGGGGAATCAAAATGCGGAGTTGGGCAGCTTTATAATATTTTTTCAGGTCTGGGAGTCCCGTTTCTCCCTTATCTTTAGGTAATGTTAAAGTGTCATAAGCTACCCTCGCTCTTTTGCCATCCCATAGGAACTTCACTATGGCTCTCTTGGCCTCTTCAAAGAAGGTGGTCGGTATTCGTATGGGGAGCATTTGGAAGGGATAAAGAAAGCGAGGGAGACCTACAATTTTTATCGAATTAAGTCTGCCCATCCACGATATTGTGAGTTTCTTCCATTTGGCTAGGTCCACCTGGAACTTTAGGAGGAGGGGTGGAAAATTGGCTTCATAGAGTTTGGGAATGTCTCTCGTGATCTGTATGCCTAGGTATTTAGACTTGACATTTTCCAAGATAAGGCCCAGAGGGGAGAGTGTCTACATCTGCTTGTGTGGTTTTGTGTAGGGGGAATAAGATTGATTTCACCTCATTGATTTTGAAACCCGAGGGTACCATGCTCTTTAATCACCTGGATTGCTCTGGGGATTGAGGACATAAGGTTCGAAATGTGCAAGAGAAAGTCGTCCACATACAAAGCTACTTTATATTCTGTGGCTCCCAGTTTGAGTCCTTCAACCTGAGGGTTGTCTCTCAGTTTCTGGGCTAGGGGTTCCACAGAGAAAGCAAAAAGGATTGCTGAGAGAGGCCATCTCTGCTGTGTTCCTCTACCTAATTTGAACCAGCGGGAGTATTCACTGTTGACAAAGACTGAGGCCTTGGGTGATGAATATACTGCCTGGATCCCTGCCCTATTCCCACTTTGCGGAGGACCGCCTTCAGATAACCCCATTCCACCCTATCGAAGGCTTTCTCTACATCAACTGAGAGGAGAGCTGGGCCATTCTTCATAGTTTGACATTCGTTAATTAAGTGTAGGGTCTTCCTCAGAGTGTCGGCTCCTTGTCTGCCCAGTATGAAGCCGACCTGATCCATGTGTATTAGGCACGGCATATACTTCTCTAGTCGGACTGCCAGGATTCTAGTATATATTTTTGCATCGATATTCAGTAAGGATAGATGGCTACTGGGCAAGGGCACCAGACAAGGATGTCCGGTGTCCCCGATGTTATTTATCCTTTCCTTGGAGCCCCTAGCGATTTATTTAAGACAACAATACGGAGACGTGGTTATTCCCACGGGAGGAGGGCGGCATTTGATATCATTGTATGCTGATGATATGCTATTGTATTTAAGGTACCCTGAGGAGAATTTAGAATACATAGTGGAAGTGATGGACAGATACGCCGCATTTTCCGGGATAACAGTTTCCCACGGAAGACTTCTTGGGGTTCACTGTGACCTTTAGGTACCTGGGAATAGATGTCCATCATACGACAGAGGCCGAAAACAGACATAACACAGTGAAGGTGGTGACGAATATTGAACGTGGGCCAAGCACAAGCACCCTTGGCTATGAGGGGGAGGGTGGTGCTGCTAAAGATGGTGGTGTTGGCCAGACTGTTACACTTCTTTGGGAACATACCTTAGCTAATACCCAAGAGATTCTTTGTGACGCTACAAAGCTTATGCAGGGGGGTTTATATGGCACAATACAAGAAATAGTATAGCATATTGTGGAAATTGCAAAACTCATATGATGGGGGGGGGCATTAAACTGCCAAACTTCGAGATCTATTTCCTGGCTAGTCAGCTACAATATGTGGCCAGGTGGCTGTCGGACGACCCAACACTGGAGTCTAAGCTACTAAAGGCAGAATGCACCCCGTTCTTCCTAAAGGAATGGATCTGGCTGCTGGCATCAAGTAGAGGGAACGTAAGAGGATGTTGGAACGGGGAAGGAGAGTCTGGCAGAGAGCCTGCCGGTCAATTGAAATCCAGACACCGTGTTCCCCTCAAATACCATTGGTTGCAATGCCGGGGGTCGATGAGCAATTGAGGAAGGTGATCCGTAGATACTGGGAACCAAATGGAGTTGTGACATTAGGGGATGTATGGCAAGACGGGAAAGTGCTGGATTTCGACACGTTAGCTGAAAGTAACAGGTTGTGTCGGGGACAATATATTGCTTACACTAGGTTGATTTGGATGGTAAAAGATACACGGGAAGATGCAGTGCTGGCGGGACAGCTGGACCCTGTCGTAAAAACAATCTATGACATGGCGGAAGGGGGCCATGAGATCTCCCGGATCTATAAACTATTAATGACTAAGGTTGGGAAAGAAGCGATCCAGCTGAGGCGGGATTGGGAAGAAGAAGCTGGAGAAACTATGGAAGATGGGTTATGGGAGCGGGCTCAGAGATACCACATAAAAATGTCTAGAAATGCGAGATTGCAACAAATTCAGTTGTTTATCACCAAAAAGGCGTACATGACTCCTCAGAAGATTGCACGATTTAAGAATGCAGGGACGCAGACATGTCCTAAATGTGGTGAAGCAAACGAGGACATGATACATATGTTTTGGGCATTCCCTGAAATACAGAGATTCTGGGGGGAGGTGGCCCATCGCTTGAATGAGAAAGGCATTAAACTAGAAGTGGAGTTCCTGTGGGGGTGCATGCTGGGGGGGTTTCCCAGGCCACGCAAGATGAAACATGTGAGTAAGCTAAAGGACTTGGCCTATATTCTGGCCAAGCGTAGGATCGCCATGGGTTGGAAAGCCATCAATAGACCGAGAGTCGAGGCATGGTGTGTGACCTCCAGAAATGGGTGGAGGCGGAGACGGTGGTGTGGGGCGAAGCAGTTAATACAGGGAGAGACGACTTGGGAGAGTTGCTGACGGCTTGGAGACAATTAGTGGGCACACTATTTGAGTCGGCGCAGAACAACTGAGGCAGAAGACTCCTCAGCTGGCGCAGAAATGTGTACACTGTTACAAGATGCGATGGAAGTTGGCGTAGAGTAAGCTCGGGGGGGTGAGTTTTTTGCTGTTAATTGCTTTATTTGTTGTGGTTGGTTTGTTGGAAAATTAAAATCAATAAAAAAATGTTTTCAAAACAAGATATTCATTAAGGATATGGGGCGATACGAACCACATTGCTTAGGGTTTCAATCTTCTTTGGGGATCACTGAGACAAGGGCTCGGACAAGAGAGTCCGGGGCTCTTCCGGTGTTCAGGATAAATAGTTCTACCATAGAAGGCAGGAGAGGAAGGATTTATAGAATCCAGCAGAGAAGCCATCTTCACGGGGGGATTTGCCCAGTGACAGTCTCTTGACCGCATTCTTGACCTCTTCTTCCATTATCGGACCTTCTAATGCCCTGCTTTCTTCATAAGTTATAAGCAGAATTTTCACAGAGGATAGGTATTGATCAGTATCTGATTGCCCGAGGTAGGTTTCTGATCTATACAGAGTCTCGTAAAAGGTGGCGAAGGCCTTGGGGATATCTGCATTGGTTGCGATGCAGTGAGTGTCCTTGTTTTGTATTTCCAGCACCTTCCACTCTGTCCGTTGGGCACGTAACCTGGCCCCCAGCATGGAGTCCGCCTTGTCCCCTTTCTCATAGAACCTCTGTTTTAGGAGCTGCAATTTACGGGCTATCATTCCGTGTTCGAGACGGCGAAGTTCCTCCCTCTTTTTCTTTGCCTCTAAAATCTTATCTGCTTTCCCAGATGCTTCTTCCCTCGCTTCCCTGTCCAAATGATAGATCTCCTTCCTAAGTTTGTTTTCGATCAAGTGCCTTTCCCTTTTTTTACTAACACCCTCTCTAATCAGGACTCCCAGCCAGTTCACTTTCCCCGCTTCCCATACTATTAGTTTGGAAACTTCCCCAGTATTATTCGTCTTTATATAATCGGTCATTTCAGTTTCCATCTCAGTTTTAAAGACTGGGTCTTTCCAGAGCGTCTCATTGCACTGCCACCGGCCTCCTTTCCTGGGCAATATTTCCCAATCAATGTCAGCCAGGACAAGGTCGAGGTCTTACCAGGTGACCGGAACAATATCAGACCTTTTCGTGGCATTGTGCATTTCTTCTGTTAAATATATATAATCTATCCTAGTAAAGGTATTGTGCGGAACAGAATAGAAGGTGTACAGCAATTCACTCCCAGTCTGCCCGCAGTACTATGACTCCACCGAACTATGCCAGTTAAGGGCCTTTTAAAAATGCCCAGGTGGCATGACAAAGTATTAATATAAACTGTATTGCAAGCATTATTTACCAGTAATATTCTTCCTGGTGCTTGTATTTGCTTAGAGTCATATGCTTTGCATAGGCTGCCATACAGTGATTGGTCCATATGACCAGTTGTTTTCCTTGAAAACAAAGTAGAGTGATGGGCATGTGCCAGTCATATTATACTGTTACAGGTACCCAGAATCCATAACACATGGACATCCCCAGATTGATTGTTTTTTTCTGACATGACACACAGCAAAGGTAAAGCATATGAGAGACTGTTTCAACTTCAACGTGGGGAGGCCGGCTGGCCACCTGTGCTAAGCATAGAAAGAAGATGACGGGGTAAGTAATGCTCGTCTTCTGAGGCTTGTGAATTTGATTACACCTGCATGCTTCGCATAGACTAGCTATCACTATCTGAACAAGGTGGTGAGTAGGCTGCAGGCAGAGTTGAAAAAAGAGGTTTTAGTATCACTGGCCTCACCTACGAGTTTGCTCTTGCTTGTATATCGACACAAGTGTCGAGCGATGTGTATACAGAGCTACAATTTGCTGCTTTACAGATGTTGTCTAAAGGGATATTAGCAATAAAGGTTTGAGTCGAATACTTGGGTGTAACTTTAGATATCTGAGTGAACGGAAAAGGTCAGTGTGGCAATATGTTACAATTGTATACAACGACCAAACCAACTTCGCAATAATGGATTTAGTGACTTGGTTGCCCTCTCTTTAGCTGCAAAAGACACACAGACAGACCAGTTTTTCTAAGGGCTTTTGAATATTTGGATAGAACATTTCTGATCTACAGACACCAAGAGTGTGTAGGGCTTTTTCTCGCCGGTTTTTGTGGATTCTTAAAAATAGTCATTCTATCGATTGATTTACATCAAACTTTGAAGTGAATTTAGGTGAGAACTGTTTTAGTGTTCTAAATATCACATTGTGTTTGTAAATTGTGACAAAAGTCTTGTCTACTGAAAGCACCTGAAGTTCCTGCGTATTATTCTGATATAGGTTATGGCAATTAGGAAGGCTACCTTGTAAGAAAGTTCTGTAAGAGAACCTTTGTGCATAGGTGCAAAGGTAGGTACTACAAGCCTATGCAAGCCAGGATTTCAATGCCAACCAGGTGGATGGTGTGCCAGTGGTGGGTATATAAGCTTTACTCCTTCCACAAACGCCTAGACTATAAGTACTTTCCGCGATACCTTGAGATAGGGGGTGGTGTTATGTTGGTAGCACTGCTAAGTGTACTTTAAAGGGAATTGTACACTAGCCAGAGTCAAGGAGGAAAAGCAGGGAACTTACAATGGGGCTCACTACAAGTATGGCGGTGCATGAAATAATTGGTGGTAACCAAATTACCTCCCCTTTTCCCGCACCACCATACTAAGAGTATGTCCCTGGAGTGGGGGTGGGTGGGTAAATCCTCCCACTTTCTGCCAGAAATCAGTAAACTCTGCAGAATTACCACATCAGTAATTCTGCCAACAGAAATTCTGCAACACATGCCCCATAGAGTCCAATAGACTCTTGAAAAATGGGCATTAACTCTACCCCTTGTAATCTGGCAGTAATTCCACCGGATCAAGGGGCGGTAACAGCAATTCCGTTGGGTGGTATTCCTGCGGATTTACCGCCGGAATAACCCCCAACTCGTAATGAGGCCCAATGTCTGCAGGTAAACCATTGATTGGCTAGATCTGCTTTCATTTACACAGGATTACAAATTGTTTCCACTGAAGTGGCAGAGTCTTGTGTTCGGTTCCTAGCCAAGGTTGCGTAGCATTTCCATAAATTGCTGAGGAAGGTCTAAATGATCCAACTAGGACCTCAGGAGCCAGGCTGCCAAGTTCATAGTTTGCGGATTTGGATGCATTATTTGCTGATTCTGTTGAGTCATCAGAGTGAAATAGACGCAACTTGATAAGTGGGTGCAATGACATGCGTAGGAAGCGAGGATACCACACCCGTTGGACCTAAGTTGTAGCAATGAGTATCAAGCTCTCTTGAAGTTTGCAAATTACTTTGTGAAGGAGGGAAGTTGCAGGAGAAAAGCATCCATATATCCATAATCACTTAATTCGTAGAGTGTTGCACAGGGACCCCAATTGTGGGTACCATTATGCAAAGAGTGGGAATTTTTCATCAGCATTTGTAGAAAATAAATACTTTTGGAAGACTCCATGTTTTGAAGATCTGTTGCAGTATGTTTGCGCTCAGTTCACACTGATGTTCTTTAACACTCTTCTTGGGCTGCCTGCGAGGCAACGTGCACCCCTGGCAAGTGCTGCACTGTTATGTGGACTTTCCCGTTTTTGCACCACTGTCATATCGGTTGTGCGGGAAAAGACAAAATTAGTGAGTGTGTGCCGCCTTGTTTGTTCATGTAAAACATTGGTGTTATGATGGTGTTTATGAGGATGCTCTTGCAGTGGAGCAGTGATTGAAATGCGTGCAGTGCCAATTTTACTGTTAGTAGTTCTAACAGTGCCAAAACGCTTATTGGGCCAACAACCTGCCTTAAGCCCTTGGCAGCGTGTTCCCCACTTGATTTGTGAAGAATCCATTGTAATTGTGACTTGAACAAGCAGATTCGCGAAAGGCTTTCCCTTTAAGACGTTTGCACTGGACCACCAATTGTAACTTAACACCAGGGTGCAAAATGTGCATTTGCCAGTAGCCATTGGCTAGCGATAATCAACTCTTGGCTGCTAAGAAATTGTGTGCTGTGAGGAGGTGCAGAATTGAGGTGTCGAGGAACTTCATAGCTGGCAACTTGGAAGCGTTTAACCCTGTTAAGACACTGCCACTTAATCTTTCTTCTCGCCTGATGCTTGTGACCATTGACTTGGGAGCCAATTCTGGACTCTATGCATATTGAGGTATGTAAACGAAATGAGAAACATGCACGGCTCCATCAATCATAGGGGTTTCATTACTATGTGTACTGTTCTAGACCAGCATGATAAGAGAATTGCACCCCTAGAGCCACTACTCTTCCCATAGATGGGTAAGCCATTGCTCTTGTTGCCTTTAAAATGATTTGCAAGAACTTTGAATGGTTAGGGAGTAGGCTTGGTTTCAGAGTATTGATTGTGACTAGCAGCTGGTATATGAGATTGATAATTTGTGTGTGTTTCGTAACAGGTCACAGTTTCCCATGAGCCAATCGTCCAAGTAAAGGTATACTGGAGTTTTTCCAACACTGAGGATGTGCCATAACTACTGCCAACACCTTGGTGAAAACAGGAGGTGCAGATGCAATCCCAAAAATAAGTACCTTGAACAGAAAAGGACACGTGTCCACTTTGAATCTTAGCACTTGCCTGGGAACATTTAAATGAAAAAATACGCATTTTTCATGAACAATGTTATATAGTCCCCATTTATAAGAGGGTAGTTACCTCTTGCAAAGTGGTTAACCCGATTTGTTGTGGTTTTACAAATTTGTTCGAGGGCGCAGGTCTGAGAGTGGTCTCATGCTTTTGTCTTTATTAGCACTAGGAAAACAGACAGTAACTACCTTTGTTTTTCTGTCCATTGGGAACTGCTGTCTTGTAGAAGGGGAAGATGTCCTTTTCGTATTCTTCTGTTTCCAAGTGGGAGACTGAGGCTTGGTACAACCTCTTATACCGTGCTTAGCACCCACTTGTCTTTGGGGATTCCATCCCATGTGTGGGTGAATTATGTTAAACCTATGCGAGGCAATGTAAATTAATTTGTCACCGATTGGAGGAGGCAGACTCACCCTGTGGGTGTGCCTCATCGCGGTCTACGCCACTGTTTAGAAAAACCTGTGCCTGTATGCCAACCCCCAAACAAATGCTGCGAGTACTGCATGGTTGCATGCCTAAAGCTGTGACCTCGAAATCTATGCCCATTTGTCTATTTGCAGACGGCCCTGTATGTTGATAAGGTGTATTGGAGATTTGCCCCACTCTTTTCAGGGTGTCGTGTTCTTTTTTTAGCTTTTGCATCTCTTCATCAACTGCCTTGCCAAAGATCAAGGAATTTTCTAGTGGCTTATCTAACAAGTTTGCGTGTGTTTCCAACTTTAATCCAGTGCCACGTAAACGAGTGTGGAGCTTGATGACAGCTGATCTCGTAATCGGACACCTAGAGATCGCTCTGCAGTCTAAAGCATTCTGCCTCCTGCCCTTCCTGCACACTTTTGTGTAAAGTGACGTTTGGTATGTGTAGAAAGGCCAATCCTAAGGCCTTTTCAAGAGGGTGTTGGAACCCATCTCTTACCCCTTCCCTTAGTTCCTATATGAATCGGTACAGTGTATCTTAACCTCACACCTTGCCTCCATCAATTGATACTTGCCAGTCGCGTTTCCTTTGTTCTAGAGAATCCACTCTGGAGGAGCCAGCAATGGCAAGAGTTATGGAACGCACCCACCCCACTACCCCAAACCTGCACACCCGACAGCAACTGGGCTCTCCTCTGGCAGTCTGACAGCAGCACATAGTTGCGGTGCAGGAAGACATCGCACCACAAGACTTGTCGTGGCACACCTCCGATGATGCAGGCAATAAGACTGCAGTAATCCCAGACCCCCCCTGAGATCCATGCAAAGGACTGGGACATTCCCCACACTGGGACATACCTGTGCGGGGACTAGAAGCCAGGTCAGGGTACGAGGCCTGAATTTGGCCTACCATGGAGACCCCCGCAGTAGAAAAGTGGGAGAAATGTGAGCTGGCATAGCCCGGTATTATGCCTTCCGCTTACACCAACAAAACTCAGGGTAGGAGAAACGGAAAAACTGTTTACCAGAGAAGAGGGGGTGGAAGAGAAAAAATAAGTGTGGGGTACCCGGGTGATGTCGGAGGAGCAGGAGACAGACCAAGAGACCAGGAGTAGGATAGAGTGTGGAAGAGGCTAGCTAAAAAGGTGAGGCATTGGTTCAGTGAGGACAAGGTGTGACGAGTCGTAGAATAATGTCACTGCTCCCTAAGAGGGAGCCCCTCCCTGTCAGAGTAGGGTGGTGCAGCATCTACCCAACAGTGCCCCTTATGGGTGGTTTATTGCTGTAGAATCTCATGGTGTGCTCCCTTTCTGGGGAAAAGGACGATCACCAAAGGTACAGCCAATTTAACAGCGTCGCACCCCAACCTACCCCAACCTTCCCCATCCTCCCCCTTCATTACAAACCACTTCCTTGGAAGTAGACCAATGTATTACTGTAGTACTTGGGATACAGAAAGTACTTTGATGAAGAAGAGCACAGAAAACATGAAGATTAATGACTGTGCTAGTACTGGTATGAGGTGGCATGAAGATCAAAGTGTCAAGAAACAAAGGACATTGACAATCTGCCAGGGCGGCACTGGCAACAAAGCATGAGAAGGGACGATGGACTAAAGAACTTGTCAAGCCCAGCTGAGAGAGGCAACAGGTGCGGAAACCATCCAGGGCGGGAGTGTCATACCTTGTCTGCAGACCGGAAATGCATGAAGGAGGACACCAGCAAGTCGTTGAGGGAGACCTTGTTGGGTCTGGCAGGAGCTGACCCAAAGCTCAGCTGAGAGGGGTGGTGGCATGACCTCGGAGATGTGTGCCGCGTGGCTCAAAAACGACGCAGATTTTGTAAGAAGCTGGGAGCCGCGTAGCTGCCGCAGAACTTCCAGGGCACAGCAAAGTCGTGTGAAGCAGATGAGACGCCGACACCAGACCCAGGAAGAACCAGAGACATGCCAAGAGCCCAGAGAAGGTAACACAAAGCAAAGGCGGATCGGTAGGGGCATGGGAGTAGTAAGAGGGTCTCTGCTTAGCCCCTGTTTAACCATGATAAGGCAAACATTGTGAATAGGGTCCCTCACCCACATATTGAAGATTTGTGCATCCACAGCGAGCACCCTCATCTCAGTGGTAGCCCCCAAGGCCAATGAACCTCAAAGTGAAGATTTGCGCATCCAAAGAAATCACCACAGTGGAGGAGAGGGGTCCACTGAATCCCAGAAAAGAATTTGAGACTTGCGAATACTGTGAGAGACTGGCAAACCAAACATCAAGTTGAAAGATATGGAAAAGAACTCTCGAAGACCAGGAGAAGGGTGTCATTCTCCTGGTCCCGAGAGTTGAGTTGAACCGAGATTTTGTTGGAACCACAAGCCAGGGGAAAGGAGTCATTCCCACGGCATCCTTTTGGAAAATAACATTTTGGGGACACCACCAAAATACCAGGAGAAGGGAACTTTCTGTTGGATTATTCTTTAGTTGCAGTGTAAGGGATAGAAGTATGTTGTGACACAAGACGGTGGGGTTTGATTTTGACAGATCCTTTAGCATTAGATTGAGGCAGGGAAACCAGTCTTAGAAGAAAGGGATGGTGAGGGTTTATTTTTTACTATAAAGTTAAAGCAACAATCATGCCACCCTTGTGTCAGCTTCCTTCTTTGACACCCTTACAAAAGGATACTGCAGTGTGAGTGATTGACAGAGGCAAACATAAATAGATTATCTAGTATTTGAGACATGACTCAGCGAATGAAGGGTGTGTTTTAGAAAGAGGTTGGAGTGATAGGCATAAGAAAAGAGTGGTAGGGGTAGGAATAGTATTAGTGGGAAGAACATAGTGGTAGTTGTACTCTTTCCCTCTACGACTCTCCCTCTACAACAGTAGCAGTGTTAGCAGTTGGAGCAGGAAGGAAGAGAAGTAACAAAAAGGGTAGAGATCAGCAGAAAGACGGACTGAAACATCAGAGGGACAGAAAATGGATGGGCAGGAGACTGGGAAGGAAGTAGGTATTGTAGAAGGGCACGGTGAACGTGGGTCTGATTGGAATAAATCTTAAAGAGCCGTGGCAAGGCACAATCCTATTGCCTGTTAAAACACTACAGCCTTGAAAATTGAAGGTATGTGTGAGCTATTTAGCTGCTACTTGTAGCCTAGAAGAGCATAGTTAGCTTGACACCAAAAGCTATCCGGAGCTACTTTTACCTCCCCAGGCCAAATGATGCTGAACTAACATCTGCGTGAATTTAACTCTGTAATACAATCTAAAAATAAAATGACAACGCAGTGTGGGAGGCCCTCTACTGAGAAAGAACATGGGTCAAATACCCTGTTTTATGGAATTTCTTCCACTCAGGAGGGTCTACAACCACGTTTTAGTTCACTGCACCCTTCACAGAGGAGAAATATCCATTTGCACATCAGTCTGGCCCCACCCACAAGGGCAGTCCACCACTGAAATGCTATGCAATTCTCCTCTTTACAGTACCATCAGCAACCCCAGACATGTCTTTCGGTCTTGTAGGCCGAAACGCGTGTCTGGGCTTACTCATGGTACTCATGTTCAGAGGAGAATCCGGGGTCACAAATAATGGACAAAATGATATACATGCATCATTTGCAGAATGCTATGCACTTGCTCCTCATCCCCCACTGGTAGCTCCTGGTCACTGGTTAATACTGGATACTGTGGGGGAGGCATGGTATCACAAGTATGACACTGACAATAGGTACAATGTGTAAAACCTTTATTGACGTTTCTGGGATTGGAAAAACTCCTACATTGCCCTATAACTAAGATGGGAGTAGTCGCCCATCAAACTATAAACAAAACAGTTCTAGGGGAGTCCGTCAAATCAATATGGCCTATGCTAACAAAAACCTAATGCCTGCCCCATCTCTTGAACAAAAAAAGTGTATCAAGGAGAAATGTATGCTAAGGAAAAATCAGTGTTCACACAATAAATGTGTCTGAATCAGCTCTGCCCGCGTTAGACCACATGGAGTAAGGCGGTCCTTGCAGGCAGGATGGCACACTCTGGTTCGGGGATTCAGCACAAAATACGGTTCCAAATCGTGGATCGATGGCCGGTCTGGCCTTCCACATTAAAGTTCCTTTTTCCACTTCCAAATAATGTTTCAACAAAAAGTTCACGTGGGTCGCCCTCTGTCTGGCTCAGACCTCTTCAGAACAAGGTTCAACAAAACTTACAAGGGGGCTCTCTTACCCAACCTTATTACACTTCAGATGTCAAAGACTTTCAAATGTGCGTGGCTTTCTTTATAGACCACCGCTTGACCACTTCAACTAAAAGTTCAAGGTTCAACTTTCACTCTACCATTCTTTAGGAGTTAATTTTGCCTACTTCCCTTTTGCAGTTCATTGACTTCATCGTTATAACAGACCTTTTACAGCAACTTTCGAAGGGGCTACTTCCTTTCACCGGACCACACCGTTACTTAGTATCACTGATTTCACAGCTGTCCTTACTTCAAAAGTTCATTCAGGTCTGCCTTTCTTCGCTTCTCATCCACACACATGAGGCTTTCACTTGCCATATACTGTTGCCACTTCAAACTTTCTAACACTTACCGGCTGTGTGCGTTTTCTTGGTTTTTACGATTTCCCATTCACGAGTAAAGGTTGGTATCACAGGCTTGGCCTTGCTGTTAACCTGGGAGGGCCGTTGGCGTCCTTGAAAGACAATGCAGCCTTCTGAAGTGGGATTTAGCCTTCTCCATGTGTCTTTTGCGGCCAGTTGGAACTCTTGGGGGTTTCGACCCGCTGCTCTCGTCTCTTGGTCCATCGCTCTACTCCAGTAGGTTTGCCTTTGTCCCAAAGTTCTGCCTTGCTCTCTAGATTCTGCCTTTTATCCGTGTGAGGAAAGTAAATTGGTATCAGGTGAATGCACTGAGTCAAGTGCCTGACCTTATTATCGGGATATGTCAGTACGATGTATGAGAGTTAGTCTTGTTATTCTCAGTCAACCTCTTCCTCGGCCCTGCGTTTGTGTAAAAAGGGGCAGCGGGAGGGTGGAGTTGAGACCTCACAATCCTAAAAAATAGGATGGGTCAGATAAAAAAAAAAAAAAAGGAGAATTCAGCATCTCACAATTGGCTGCCTCACCCACACTCAACGAAGACCCCTCACTCAGGTGATCCACCCACACTGGTCCACCCCCAGGGTGTGGATCCAAAGGCAAATGCCGTGCCCTGGCAACCTGAGGGAAGAGATCCCTGGGGACTAGCGGGTGAGACACCCTCTGCTATCTCACAATGCCTAGGAGGTGCTTTTAGGTCTTACTTTTACAATCTTAATTTTGATCCCTGAAACAGAATGGATCATACATAATGGGCAAAAAGTTTGTGTGCATCTCATGTGGAAGTTACATCTGCAGTGCGCTGAGTACTGACTCCAGGATCCCCAGCGGTAGCTGCTGCCTACTGGGCGATGCCCAACATCCAGGAGCTGGTTTTAGCTTCTACTCATTGAATCTAAATTTCAAACCCTGCTCTAACACAAGTTGAGAGTAGAAGGAATAAGAAAATCCCTGAGGAAGTTCATGAGCCATCACTTTGGGAAATCACCCGTAGGCTAAGGTTAAGAATGTAGGAGTTACGGTTTTACGAATGCCTGGAGTGAGTGGTACCAAAGCAAGAGGAAAGCGCTAGAGAAAGTGATGGCCATGGTGCCATCTGTGTGAACTCCTTTTGTCAGGCGCCTTGAATCAAAGAAACTACCAGTATCTCTTCCGGAGTGCAATGAACCAGTATGCATCTCCTGTGACCCTTGTAACAAAAAACCCTGGACTATCTACAAGGCTCAGTGTGTTTCTGTGCCATCTAAGACAAATGCGAACACTACAGGTAGCTGATGAAGCGATCTTTCTTCCTAAGGTATCCATATTCCTCCTCTCTTTCTCTGAAGGCTATTCTGAGGAGAATGGGGTGTTTTTCATACTAGTGGCTATGATTACTAGCGAGTCTGAAGTAGAGACCATGGATGGCAAAGGTTCATACTTTCATATTCCGGGAGACTGCTATGCTAGCAGCAGTCCTCAATAAATAGGGTTTTCTTACAGATTGCATTGAAGTAATGCAACGGGATGAAGGCTTAAGGTCCTCCAGTATATCCTCAATGAATTCTAAATCTTAATCCGCTTCCTGCACCTTTATCTGAGCCTTTTGAGCAGGGCAGCATACTGAAATTGGTCTTTCATTGGGCAAAGTAGTGATTGAGGGAGTCCAATGCCTTCTGAGCATTCATGGAGGTAATCTGGTTTCCTCTCCTACCCGATCCCCTTATTCTTCATATTACTTTACCTCATCATCATGATGCTCATAATCCATCTTTTGATTTCGGCTTAGGGTTGCTCCCAAGGTGGGCGATTGGACTTTGGGTTTCTGTAGCCTGCAATTTTTTGCCCTGAAAGCTGCCATTTTAAAACCGGGTTGTGTTAACAGTGTCCTACATTTGCTTTAAATGTTGACCAGGGACCTCAGTTTTACTCTTCGAGGCTCTAATTGGCCCTCCTCTTCTTCCTGCTCTTCCTCAGATGTTGTGGACGTAGCAGACCCTTGTTGTGAAGTTTATATAGAGTAGTGGTAGGTCTACTTCGGTGAATGCCCTCTGATGGACTGTGGCTGTGTTTTTGTAAATGCCACAGTTCTACCCTGGTAGGTTCTTTTTCTCTGAAAGGGTACGGTTTTCTATCTTTATTCTGAATGTGCCTGTGGGGACTTTTTTTTTGTCGTTTGCGGTGGGATTTAGCGCCGACAATGCTCAACATCTTGGACTGATCGGTCTCTGATGATTTCAGAGTCAAACCTGATTTTTTGGTGCTGCTAGTGCAGGTATGGGTCCCGGGTCTTGCCAATGGTTTGTGCAATTTTGCAGTCTCCAGGTGGGTTCCAAATAGAGCTGCTTGTGGGGATCCTTTCGACCTAGCAGCCTTACAACAAGTTTTTCTCTTTAAAAACCTCTTTCGATGGCTGGTCAGGAGTGATTTAGCCTGCATTGTGTAGGCCACTCAGCATGGACTCTGCACACTTTTCAAGATTTAGCTTTAAAAAGCAGTGGCAGATGAGAACTTCTATTCAGCCAGATCCCTTGGAAAGAAATCAATACACACTTTGTGTCCTAAGGGAAATTTGGGGGACACTCCATGCAGAATTTATATGGAGTATACGCTGCAAGTTAATTCAGAGACAAGGCTAGCCAAAAACATAGGTGTGTGTGGGGAATTCGAGGCATTCTAATGCCACAGGAAGATTATACCATACAACCCCCTCGCTCTCTCCTGTTCAACTGTCGGCAGTTGTTTAACCCAGTCGACCAGCATTGAGTGATGACTCACCGGCCACCTCTCCCTCTCTGAATGATAACATTCTGTTCTGTGTCGAATGAAGTAGTCATATGGGGTGGAACCGAAAAGTTACTCTCCGCTCAAAAATGCGAGCAACCAAAGTAGAAAAAGAAAAAAAAAGAAATGAGGTTATCAAGAAGTGAGGAATGATGGTTACCTGTAGACAGTCGTATATAAAAGGGAAATTAGAACAGTCTAAAAGTAGTACGTTCTTTAATTTAACCAAAGCTGAAAAATCTGCTTTAACCAATCTAGCTCAGAATGAACAGATCATTATTAAGAAGGTCGATAAGGGGGGCGGAATAGTGATCCTTAATCGCAACAAGTATGTTGAAGAAGGTCATCGGCAACTACTAAATGAAACGTATTACAAAAAACTGAGCCACGACCCTCCTCAAGAGCTCATGTTAGCTATAGAGCTTAAAGTAACAAAGGCAAGAGATCCAGAGTGGATTAGCACACAAGAAAGTGCATTCCTGATTAACAAAGACCCTGCGATCCCCAATTTTTATTGCCTCCCGAAGATCCACAAAACTCTTGTGGATCCTCCTGGTAGGCCAATCGTGGCAGGGATCAACTCAATATTAGAACCCCTGTCAGTTTTTGCGGATCACTACTTAAAGAGCCATGTCCAAATAATTAGATCGTATCTTAAGGATACGAAAGATGTGATCAATAAAATTGAAAATATGGATTTTGACCCCAAGACTCAGCTATTGTTAGGTCTGGATATAGCATCTCTGTATACTAATATCCCGCAACAGGAAACTATTGAGAAAATTGAAGAGATTCTTCTCACCCGCACTGACCAGGACCCAGTGCCAACTTCATTCATGCATTACTATTGCACTTACTAAAAACTTTTTTCAATTTGACGGAAATTTTTATCAGCAAGTAGAGGGTACTGCCATGGGGGCAACCATGGCCCCAAGTTTGGCAAACTTCTACATGGAATTCTTTGAAAAACAGTTTTTGTATGTACCTAACCCGTTTACTCAGAACATCAAAACGTGGTTACGGTATATTGATGACGTCTTGGTTATATGGCAGTGCTCTTGAGAAACAGCACACATTTTTCTTACATGGATGAACAGTCTGAATAGACATTTGCAGTTCACCATGACATTAGAAAAAGACAGGATTCATTTCCTGGTTTTAACGCTCTATCATGCTAATGGCATCATTCTCGTAAAGCCGTTTCATAAAAGTACGGTGAAGAATTCCCTTCTACACTACCAGTCCCACCACAAAGCATTTGAGGGACAATTTGCCTTATGGACAGTTCCTTTGACTGAAACGCAATAGCTCCACCAGAGAAGCCTATGAGGAGGAAGCACACCATTTAAAAACCAAGCTCAGGAACAGGGGCTACCCTAGAAAATTAATAAAAAGGGCATCAAACGCGCCTTTAATAACAACAGAGAAGCCCTGCTAGACAACAACCCTAAAAAACAGATGGAGGACAAAATGGTGTGTGTGTGAATACTTTCACCCACCACAGCTTAGCCATTCGAAATATCATTTCCAAACATTGGAAATTGTTGAGGACTACTAAATCCAACCCAGAATTGCCTCTCTTTGCCTATACTAAATCAATGTCGATAGGTAATTGTGTGAGCTCCAGTCAATACCGGGCACCCATAGCACCCATGAGCAACATCACAAGTCAATGGGGTTTACCCCCTGTTGTGGGCCACTATCCGTGTCGGAACTGTTCTGTCTGCAAGTTAACTAAAAAAAGTAAAGAAACAGATATCGGCTTGAGTGTCCCTTGGACACAGAAGTCCTTTTCAAACTGTAATACGGAATATGTAGCGTATTTGATTACATGCCCATGTGGTCTGCACTACATTGGTAAAAACCAATCGAAAGATTAAAATCAGTATCACTGAGCACAAGAGTTGCCTGAGGAATAAGGTGATGCAAGCACCTCTGGTAAAGCACTTCGTGCAGAAAAATCATGGTGTAGAAAGTTTCATATGGACAGTTCTCCTGGTGATTGCAGGTGATAATCCACAAAGAACAGAACCTTATCTTCAAAACACGAAGTGATCGTGTGGGTCTCAACGAGTCTATCGAATGGCATAAAATTAAATAAACTGCATCATCCCAATGCGAGTATTGTCTGATTCGAACACTGTAGAAACATAGGAATATGTATGCTAACTAATGTGCCCGCAAACGGGGAGAAGAGTTGTGCATCTAAGGGATGTCTCCATTTATAGACGTGACGGCACCCGTATTATGTAAGTTTCCATCTGTTTTTTCGTTCGCTGTATAAAACAGCAACTGAACCGCACTATTGATCACACTGTTGTGTGTAGAACTCGAGAAGGCAAACAACAAGAAAAACGGACTACTGCTGGTAAGCAGCTTTTGAAGCTTTTAATAACAGCACTAGTAAAATGGTGGTCACAACTGCAAACACGGCATTTACCACGGACGTTCGAAACTGCAAGTTCGAACGGGACACTTGAATGGGCAGAGAGAAATGCACTGCGCCCATGTGGATGAGGATTAACTAACGTGAAAATCCTCCCCCTGGTAAGCATCTTGATTGGGGTTATGTCATTTTCGAGTAGCACTAAGGTGCGAGTGACTATTTTGTTAAAATAAACATATTGGGAAGTGAAGTCCACGTCTCTAACTGAAGGCATTTCTTTTGCCTGTTCAGTTTTTCAGGGAATTAGTACTGTATCGCCCGTTGGAGGCCCTGTGCCCCTTTGATTTCATCCGAGTTTAGGAAGAAACCAGGAGGTTGCAACAACATGCTTATGGTAAGCTAGTGTGCTGTGTGTGAGTATAACGTGGGAAATTATTTTGGGCCGTTTCCCAGAGCCAATATGCAACGCGGAAAATTAATTCCCCCCCCGGGGCAGCATTCCCTAAGAGTTGTGAGATCTCCAAGCCCGTTTGTACATCTAACTAAGGCGGAACCTCCAATGGGTTAGTGAACTGTGGCAGGAGGTTTTTTAGCAATGCACTTGTAGTGTTTGGTCAGTTTTTTTAGGTCCTTTTTTTGGGTGATTTTTTAAATGATATGAAATTATATAAGGTGCACACAGCGGCAGTGTGTGTTCTTTGGGCTCTCCTTTAAGTTTGACACATGATTTCTGTATTACAGATTACCCTCCCTAATTAAGTTTGGGACCTGGTGGGACTGGCATATTTCGAAATTCCTGTACATGGTTGAGGACTTAACCACAGAGCCTTGAGGTAAATAATTAATTTTCTGCCTCCAGGTAGACGGAATAAGACTGTCTTTTCAATATAAATGTAAATGTACACAAGGGGCTAATTTTGCTCCTGGTTTGTTTTTATCTCCCCACTACCAGCATACCCACCTGTGAAAAACAGTATCAAGACCACATTTTTTTAGTGTTCTTAGAAGTTATGTCAAGGTGGAAATGACAAATTAAGCTTTGTTCCTCCTGAAGAAAGTTCTGTACTAAATCTGTAGAACTGAAACATGTCGAGGCAAAAGACTAGTAACAATTAGTACTAGTTATATGTGTGTTTCTTCTATCTATTTGAAACCCGGCGAGGGATTATTGTCTCACCTGTATATGTTATTGTAAACTTTCAGGTGGTTTTTCCGAAGTCAACTTGACATCGGTGATGAATAATTGTAAAGGAATATTGTAAAATCAGTTATTGTCACGTGCACTTTGGCCTTGCTTTTTTAACAAATATGTTCTGATTTTTTAGATAATTTTTATAAGACTGAATAAAATTTGATTCATTTCTTGGAGTTCCGTTAAGGAGTGTGGGTCTTTCTGGTTGTGTGGGGGAGGGGACTACTTTGTTCTCTATATTTTGATACCTGTAGACAGAACAGGGATAGTATTACATGAACACTCATGTCACCCTTTTTCGTTAGAGGAAAACATTTTTGTAGTACTGGGAAGTCCCTGGATCAGCCCTGTTGGAAGCATCCGGAGACCGGTGCAGCTTGATGTGCTAATTGCAGGGTCCTCTCCTCTAGCACTGAGTTCAAGGCTGTGGTGCTTCAGGTCGATGTGTTGTCAAGTGTATTGGCGTTGTTCTCAGAGGCAGTTTGGCTACCGGCCTTTCCAAAGAGTTGAACGCGGGTTGCTGTGTGTGTTTATGATTAGCTCTCAATTTGTAACCCGGGTTTACTTTGAGTCGTGACTCTTGTCAGTCCGCCTCGCCCTGCACGCAGTGAGGTTTATTGGACTAGTGGAGCTGTTTTATTGCAGGGGAGGTATGTTTTACTGTTTTCTATTCACCATGTCCAGCATTGGAGAGTGTGCTATTAGGGGGATCTCTGAATGTCCAACAGAGTCTGCCTTGCAAATAAGCCCCTCTCAAGGCAGGATTATGGAGATAGAAATGCCCATATGCCCCACACAACCTGGTCTCGCCAGATACTAGCACCATAAGAGGGATTGTGACCCCAAACGGGACCACAGGTCAGCTGTCCATAGTTCTTGCAAAAAGTGCTATGAGAAGGGAATAGTTTCTTACCTGTAACTCCATTTCTCCAGCATTGGATCTTTCATGGATTCACATGCTTAGAATATTCCCCGTCGTCAGACTGGGACCCCTCGGTACACATATATAGCCTTTTCCTATAGGAAAACTTCCAACACTTTTGTGTCCTATTTACGTCCTTTTAGGGCCCGCCTACGCATGCTCCGCAGGCCGTCCCAGTATAAGAGTTCCCCTTCAGATTTCAACCGTCTCCAAAGTAGTGGGATCTCCTCGTGTTGTCTTACTAATTTGTACTAGGTGGCCTTATTGGATTTCGAGTACGATATGTCCTCTGTATTAGGAAAAGCGCTGTTTCGTCCATGCGCGACGTGCGGCTTGAAAAAGGTTTACGAGGGGGACGGGCATATGGATTGTATATATTGCCTGCACCCCCACCATTCGGCGGATGCCTGCGACATATGCAAGGGTTTTTCTCAAAAAACCCTCAAAGACCGGAACCGACGCCTGGTGGCATGGCTGAATGAGGGTGCGGGGGCATACCCCCCCCCTCGGAGGTAGGCTCCACACAGTCGGCAAAAACATCACGCCGCGCGGCCTCGTCGGAACCACCGGCGAAGAAATCTAGATCGTCGGAAAAAGAGTCGTCTGGAACTCACTCCACTACAGACTCCTCGTCAAAGAAATCATCCTCATCAAAAAAGCATGAGAAGGAAAGGAAATCCTCCTCTGGCGATCATCACAGATCGACCACAAGTCGAGAGTAGAGCAAAAGCGGGCACAGTGTGGAGAAGGCGGGACCGCCGAAACCACCTGCGAAGCCTGCGTCGTCGACGGCGATCCAGTCACCGGCCGCCTTCCCGCCACTCGCGCAAGGGGCATCCTCCGTCCCGTCGACAATGGCGTCGACGAGAGCTTTGTCGACGGGGGTCCTACAGGAGGCCTGGAGGCCTGAAGTCTTCGACCCTACCCCCCCAGAGGCTCTGCTACAAGAGCAGGCTATGTTGCTGTCCTCGGAGGACGAGAGCGAGAGAGTGGCTGGCCCAGCAGACCTAGGGCTACGAGCGGCTGACAAGTCGTCGACGAGGGCATCCGTTACACCGGTATCTGCCCCTCTCCTCAATCCTCAATCGGTTTTGTCGTTGGATATTCTGTCCTCGCTTCAGTCCTTGCTACGGTCATTGGACCAGCGACTTCCCCAGGCCAGCCTGCCACAGTCAACCGTCGACGAGCCGGGCCCGTCCCGTCAACCGCCGCACCCACGCACGCCAATCTCAACACTGGCGCAGGAGGAAGGTGAGCTGCCAGATTCGGAGTCTGACAGGGGAGCCATGTCAGAGGTCTCTTTATCCCCCTCCAGGGACCCTACCTGGGAGTCAGAGGCGGAGTTAGAAAACCCCAGAAGCCCAGCTCACCCGTCCCCTCCGGACGACATTGCGTCATTCCATTCGATGATGGAGAAGGCATGCAAAGAATTTGGTCTGTCCCAGGAAGAACAGAAAAAGGACTGTTTTTTGTTCGACCACATGGGCAAGAGGAGGAGGTCGGTGTTCTCGATACCGATACTTGACCATGTATGGAAAGAGGGGTTGCAGACAATGAGACACCCATTCTCAGAACCAGCAGTGAAAGGACCCCTAGAAAAAAAAATTTAAGGCTCCAGAGTCTACCCCCAAGTGTTTATCCTCTCAACCAACACCAGACTCAGTGGTGTCGGCGGCGGCAGCAAGGAAGGCAAGGGCACAGCACAAGTGCACGACTCCACCCGAGAACGAAGCGAGACGCCAAGATGCCTTTGGCAAGAAAGTGCTCTCCGTGGGAGCGACCACAGTAAAGGCCGCAAACTCTCTGGCAATTATGGCCAGATACGATAGGGAGATGTGGCACAGGCTGGCTCCGCTGCTTGATCATCTTCCAGAAGCACAGAGGAAGGCGGAGATGCTACTGGTCCGAGAGGGTGAGGAAGACTCAAATCACGCAATAAACATCGCGGTGGATCTTGCTGAGTCTGGCTTCAAGCAAGTGAACAATGGGGTCGTATTACGTCGACAGTCCTGGCTGAAGTGTACCTACTTCAGACCAGAAGTACAATACAAGGTCTTAGATATGCCCTTTGAGGGAGACCTTCTTTTCGGTGAGAAGGTGGACGAGGCCCTAAAAGGGATGAAAGAAGATTCAGACACGGCACGTTCTTTGGGTGCCCTCCAGAGTGGCAGAAGCTACAAGTCTTTTCGCCCCTTCAGAGGGGCTTCAGGTAATTCAAGGTTCTCTTCTGGAGACCGATCCTTTGCCAGATCGGCTTACCCCTCCCAGGGATACCGACGTGCCTCACAATCGGCTAACCGTCGACGAAACTTCCAGTCTTCCAGAAAACGACCATCATACCCATCGTCGGTGAGAGACCAGCAAACTAAAGATCAGCAGTGACGTTCCACAACCCGTTCTGGGGGGAAGAGTTTCAGCATATGTCGACGAATGGGAAAGGATAACGACGGACCAATGGGTGTTAGACACTATAAGACACAGACACTCTCTTCAATTCAAACACAGCCCTCCGCAAATTCCACCTGCGTTCACCGCTCAATCCCATATGAAGGCACTGCAACAAGAGGTTACACTCATGTTAGCGAAGGGAGTGATAGAATTAGTTCCAACATCACAGAGAGGCCAAGGAGTCTACTCAAGATACTTCGTCGTAAAAAAGCCGAACGGCAAATGGCGTCCCATTCTAGACTTACGCGATCTCAACAAGTCCTTAAAGAGCCTGAAATTCAAGATGCTCACTCTGCAGGAAGTGATCCGTGCAGTTCAAAAGGGAGATTTCCTGGCGTCCCTGGATTTACAGGGCGCGTATTTCCATATTCCAATGCGTCGGAAACACAGGAAATTCCTACGTTTTGTAATAGGGCGAACCCACTACCAATTCACGGTTCTTCCTTTCGGGCTCAAAACCTCCCCCAGAACGTTCACAAAATGCCTGGCTCCAGTGGCTGCCTGGCTAAGGAAGCAAAGCCACCATGTACACCCATACCTCGGCGACTGCCTGGTAAGGGGATCCTCCCCAGCGTCGACCAACACAAGTCTGCAAGCCACCATGCAGCTTCTACAACGGCTAGGATTCGCCAGAAACTTCGAGAAATCCTCTCTGCGGCCATCGAGAACGCTGGTATTCTTGGGGGCACAGTTCGAGACTCAGCTAGGGTTGGTGAAACCTTCTCTCGACAGGACCTCGAGACTCATTCAACAGGCGGCCCGGCTACGGCGAAACACCAGTATCTCAGTGAGAAAGTATGTTTCGGTCCTAGGGGCCATGGCATCCTGCATCCATCTGGTGGGAAACTGTCGACTTTTCATGAGGCCAGTCCAAGAATTCCTCGCAGATCGATGGACACAGGCTCAGGGATCGTGGTCGGACAGGATAACCGTCGACGACGACAAGCTAATTCGGACCCTTCAGTGGTGGCAGAGTTCCCACAATCTGAACAAAATCTTCGGGAAATCTTAATTCATGCTCATCGACTAAGAACTTGGACACCAAATCCAAAAGTTCGTTTACAGGCCTCCGACAGATAATAAGATGATCAGTACTGGCAGTCATAAAGAACACTGGCAACTTACTAAGGAGAACATTATTTTTGATCTCAGCCAATGCCATAACAGCAATGACTTTGGCCGTTGGATTCAAACTCTGGAAATAATATGTCACAATCATTGCCTGTTAGGGTGGATGAACAATGGCAAACTGATGCTTGTCAGATTTGCCTTTCCACGATTAATACCGCATGTCAAACCTATGGGGCAGTTGTAGGTCCCCCTGCTGGGGTAGGCAATGAAGTGTATACACAGACGACTGTTGTAAAGGATGCTGCCACTACAGTTCTACCAAATTCCTTGTGTGCCAGGAAACCAATATCTACAAGAAATTGAAGTGTAGAGAATGTTGATCAACCTAAAGGCCTGCCAATAAAGAAGAACTTATGTTGTAAGAAGATGAATATGCCTGATATTTGGATTCTTAATTAAGAAGTTGTACGATGGATCCAGGGAACTTTGTTGTAACTAATGTAAATAAGGCTGACCGATGCAAATCTAAACAATCATTGGCAAACAAGGTCTTCCACTGGTTACATGCAAGAATGGGGCTTGGCTGTATTAGAATGCAGGACTGGAGATTCCTACGTCGGGTTCAAGTTAAAGGTTGGTCCACTGAAGACAATAGTGACTGTATCATTGTGGGTAGTGGTCTTAGTAACCTTCCTGCTTCTTTAAACCACTGGAAGTCCCTACGGAACTGTTCTCTGGATATCAACATCATGATTATGTTGGAGGAAGTGTATTAGGATTATAAAATGGAAATTAGATAGTTTTTGTTCCTTATATTGCAATCTGTTTCAAATGGCCGATACATAGTATCTTTGGTCTTGTGTTTACTTGTACTTTGTTTATGTGCGCCTGGATGCCTGTGGGCTTTGGTGCAATATAAATACATACACAAATAAATATATAAACCATTAGATGGCAGCCTATGCAAAGCATGTAAATCTAAGCAGATTGACAGATGTTTGTACTATGGTGCACAACCATCCTTACCTTAAAACTCTTCGCAAATTGTGCTAGAGAGGAGGAAACAAAAATGATCTCTGCAAATGAGAAGTAGAAAAGCTCTCAAACTTCAATCAAGTGACAGATTTCACAGCCATTTAATCTTCAAACAAATGTTGATGCTGTTTGAGTCAGTATATATGGTTCATGCTTACAAAATATTTTAATGTAAGCATGAGTGTTGTGAAAAATGAAATTGGCAAAGCCCAGTTTACCAGACTATCCATCTTGAAATGTATATTGCAATTCTATGTTCTGAAAAAGTGCTTTGCTCAGCTGTGGAATCAGAAAATACAATATTGAGGCTTTTACACCATGCAAAGAGAAATACACCAACACGTGCTTGTAAAGATTCCCAGAATCTTTATTGCAACACTGAACAGTTTACAAAACAAAGTACACAAATAGCTATTTGGCCATCAGTACTTCACAGAGACCACCAGCAGGTTCAATGTGAGCAGTGAACATGAATTGCTAGCTGGACATTAGCATATTTATACAGTCTCTTCGTAACGATGTCCAGCCTCTTACGAGTTAATCATGTACTGGGCTAGGGTTCGCGCCAGGTTCATTCCTAATTTACATATCTCGTGCATGTGGTTTACTTCTTAATACATTTACTAACAAGTACTACTATTCTCTGGATTTGACTTTACACTCTTTACACATTTACTTCAATGCAGGTCAAACAGATGTTTCGCATATGATGTTTAAATAGCATTATCGTTCTTGTATACTTGTAGGTTAACATCGCCGATTCGAATAATCCCCCGATTCCTAGGTCAACAGAGGACAAGGTCTACATGACCCTAACATGTAGCCTGCAGGCAGGTTGGACATTAACTCTTCTACAGAGGTTGAAGAGGTTAAAGTAAGAACAAGAGAACACAGGTCGCCGTAACTTTGCACGACAAGCCAAACCTAAAATGGAGGCTTGATTAACTTAAGGTCACGACCTTGCAATACGGATTTCCTCGCAAAGCGACTGGGCGTAGGCCAACATATACAATGGAGACGAAACAATATTATATCAGTTTCGACACAGCAAGTCAAGTGAACTGCTCCGTTTCTGACACCAATACTGGAAGTGATTATGGAAACATACTTTATTTTAAAGCCACTATATAATATAATTTGCGTTTTAAAAAAAAATGTAATTGCTTCTTTCACCATCCTCCCCTTCAAGATATGCGTTTTTCATCTGGCTGTGCTGCTTTTCGCAATGGCTAGGATGGCACTAGGAGAGATAGAACAGCTAAGGTAACTACAATTTTCCTGCAGAGAATTAGTGGATGTATACTGTAGAGGAGGAGCCAAATGCCTCTACCGGAAGTGCCACCCCCATTTTGCCTAGATGTTGGAAACTGGAAATTGCGACATGTGCAACCCCAGTGATGGCATCTGTATCACGAAGAGTCCTTGAAACAAGGTATCCATTGAGAAAACCCCTTTTGGGAAATATATAGGGCAGAGAAACGACAGTCTTCTGAAGGAAGTTCTGGAAGAAGTGTAAAGATGAAAGAAAGAGAAGACTGGCAACGTCACGTGAAGCAAAAAGGACAACCAGAAGAGACCTTATAGAATCGGATAGCGAAGTAAAGAATTGAGCAACATTTAATGAGCAAATGAAGATGGCACGTGCGGAGAGCATTGAAGAAAATGTAAGCCGTTTTATAATTTTACAGATGCTGAAATGCAAGTAGACTAAGTAATTATGAGGCTGGCTATACGTAGTGAATAGACCGCAACTAAAAATATCTGGATATTCCACAACACATTTTAGCAAACTAGGACCCCATTTATTTATTATTTAACAACATTTATAAAGTGCACAGCAGCCCGGAGACATGGTGGCGCTGTTACAGATGATATGAAATCTTTGTTGGTTACAGAAAAAGCTTGGTTACAGGAGACTAAGGCAGATAAGACACAACATGGTAACATAACGGTACAGGAGTATGCAAAGATTCAGTGGTGGTAAAGAGGAGGGGAGTGAGAGTTAGTTAAAGAGTTTGGTTTTGAGGTCTTTCCGGAAAGCAGTAAGGGAGGTCTCAGCCCTTAAAGCTTTGGGTAGGTCGTTCCAGAGTTTGGGGGCTATGTGAGGAAACCCGATCCCACCTGCTTTGGCTCTTGATGGGTGTGATGCAGAGTTGGTTGGCGTACTGGCTTCTTTTTGGCCGCTCTGGGGACTCTCTTGTGATGGTATCAGACAAGTAGGGCGGGGCGGAAAAGCTTAAACATGTATGCGTAAGGGTGAGAGTCTTGAATGTGATTCTCTCTTTTACAGGGAGCCAGTGGGCAGACCGTCTGGCCTGCGTGATGTGGTCTCTCTTGGGGATTCTGAGGGCATCTCTAAACGCGTTATTTCGGACTATTTTGAGTCTATTTAGGTTTTTGGTTGAAGTGCCTGCTAGGAGAGCATTGCAGTAGTCTAATTTCGCTCCAATGGTGGCTCGAGCGATGGAGAGGGAATTTTGGTTAGAAAGGAAGGGTTTAATGGCTGTAATACGTTTTGTGGTATGGGTGGAGGCAGAGGCAATAGCATTGACTTGTTGTAACAGACAGGGAAGAGTCTCAATAAACTCTGAGGGTCTTCACAGATGAGGAGACCAAAATAGTGGTGTTGTCGATGGTGAAGCTGCAGCATTGTTGGTTGAGTTTAGCCAGGGTTTCTTTGGGGCCTAGGAGGAGGATCTCAGTCTTATCTCCGTTGAGGAAGAGTCCATTGGCTGCCATCCAGGCTTGGATGGCAGAGTAAATTTGGAGGAGAGCTGCTGAGTCTAGGTCGTAGGAGCCGGTGAGAGGGAGGAGGATGTGTGTATCATCTGCATAGTTTGTGTAAGCAATGCCAAGGGAATCCAGTTTATCGAAGAGTGGTTTGGTAAATAGGTTGTATAGTGTATGTGCAGTGCAGGAGCCCTGGGGGACTTCGCAAAGGATGGTGGCTGGCGCTGCTTTAGCCTGATCCGAGAAGACCTTTATGGCTCTAAGAATGAAGATATCCAGGAAGTGGCTTGTTTGGAGAAATGAGCTGAGTTGGTGAGATGGGAGGTAAGGATTTTATGATCAACGAGATCGAACGCTGCAGAGAGGTCCAGTAGTAGCTGAAGGGCTGGTTTGCCTGTATCGGTTACCTTAATTATTTGGTTTTCAAGGTCAAGGAGGGCGGTTTCAGTGCTATGGCCTTTGCAGAAACCGGATTCCTTTTTGCCTAGGATGGCGTGGGATTCTATGAAATATTGGATCTGGTTGTGGGCTGCTTTATCTCGGCTCTTGAGAAGGAAGAGGACAGAAGTGAACGGGCGATAGTTATTCTGGGAGGTGGGGTCAAGGCTTCTTTAAGGTTGGAAGGACCGTAGCTGTTGAGGAGGCATTGATGAATGCCGTGATGATGGGAGCCAGGGGCTTGGCGCAATCTTTGATGATGTTGGGTGGGCATGTGTCACCTTTGCACATGGATGGTTTGAGATGTTGAGTAGGTTTATGATTTTCTCTGAAGGAGAAGGGGGGCGGAGGGTTTGTGAGGGGTGGCGCTGTGCTGGTTTAGGGAGTGCTTTATATTGGGTTTGGATTTTGTCTTGGAGAAGTTGAATTTTGTTTGTGGAGCACCAGGCTTCGTCTTTAGTGATATATGTTGGTGTTCCCTTCCCATGGGTGATCGGATCGCCTAATGGAAAGTGTGTCCTTAGATAGAAGACCTACACCTCCACCTTTTGCCAGCTGACGGTCCTGTCGAAGGATAGAGTAACCTTGCTGGAGGGGAAAGGGAGATGGCAGGGCCTGATGCATCATGGAGCGAGGATTCAGTGGCGGCAAGTATGTGGGTGGTGATGAGGTAGTTGATCTCCAGGGCATGGGTGGGAGAGAGCATTAATGAGGGCAAATTTGAGAGGCTGGGTGGGTGCGTGTTTTTTGGGGGTGGTGGTAGGGTTTGTGGGGCATTGTCCATGTGGGGGAGGGCAGTGGCTGCTGGAGGGCTTGCAATGAGGTGGCGCGGTGAGCGGCAAAAGTGTGCACGTGAGTAGGTAGAGGGGACCCATAGGGGATGTACGGTGTACAGAAGTTTGATGGTTGTGGGGGAGCTTAGTTGTGGGGTGGTGAATATGTAAAGGTAGAGCGTGAGCCTAGTTTGTGACTTCCGATGTCTGTAGTGATGGGCAGGCTGGGGTGCAGAATGGGCCTGATGCGTGTTCTAAGCCTAATGAATCTAAATCCTACTTTGGTTTGTGGGTTGGCTGTGGGATAGCTTGTGGGGGAAATGTTGTCTGGACAAGCGTGCTGGTATGGTGTGTGGGGCGAGAGGTGGGTGATAGAGGTAGACATCATGGCTGTGTTCGTGTGCATGTGGGTGGCTAGAGTAAGGGTTAGGGCAGTGAGGAGGTGCAGAATGAGGGTGATGTAGTGTGTGTGCTGGTAGTTGGGCATGAGAAGAACAAGTTACTCTCTTACCTGGTAACGTTCTTTCGATGGGATGGTCCGACGACGTATTCCATATCTATGACAGTAATCACCACAGCTGTGCTGCTTCGGAACATCTTTCGGAGTCTGCGTCCTGCGTCGATGACCTCGAGGACCTCCTCCGACGGCCGATGTCACCGGATGTTATAAGTAGGATGCACGACGCCCGTAGCCACAGTTGTAGTTTTTTCCCCAGAACGTGTGGCACCAGTCTTCTGCCAGTCTGACCACACAAAGCCTTGCGGAAACGTAAGCTGCAATCGCATAAGAAATTCTGTAGCGGGGAAGGCAGGGGGGAGCGATATGGAATAAGTCGTCGGACTATCCCATCGAAAGAACGTTACCAGGTAAGAGAGTAACTTGTTCTTCGAGGGGATTGGGTCCTCCGACGTATTCCATATCTCTGACAGACTCCCAAAGCAGTACCAATGCAAGGAGGTGGGAAAATAATTTAGAATACAGAAATTTAGAATGCCCAATCAAATTGCGGAGCAAAGGACCGCCTTGCCAAAGGCCAGATCCTGCCCACGGATGGAATCGAGGGAGTTGTGACGTACAAATGTATGGACCGAAGCCCAGGTGGCTGCATCACAGATGTTACGAATAGGAACACCCCTCTGTAGGGCAGTAGAGGCAGCCATACCCCTGGTCGAATGGGCCCGCAAGCCAACCTGTGGGTCCTTACCCGCCAAGCGGTAACATTCAGAAATTGCCAGAATAATCCAGCGAGACAAAGTCTGCTTAGTCACAACTTGTCCCAAACACTTTCCAGCATAACCAATGAAGAGTTGATCGTCCACTCTGACCCGGGACATGCGTGAAACGTCAAAGCTCAAAGCTCTCCTAGGATCCAGCCTATGGAGCCTCTCCTCTTCCTTACCAGGATGTGGAGGAGGATAAAATGCTGGAAGAATAACCTTCTGGCTTAAATGAAATTCCGACACCACCTTCGGAAGAAAGGAAGGACAAACTCTAAGGACAACCCTGTCCTTATGAAACACAGTGAAGGGTGGCTTAACTGAAAGTGCCTGTAACTCACTCACTCTGCGAGCTGAAGTGACCGCAACTAAAAACACAGTTTTAAGAGTTAACAGTCTCAAAGGACAAGAATGCAAAGGCTCAAAAGGAGCACCCATTAGAAACTTGAGAACAAGGTTCAGATCCCAACCAGGCACCTGGAAAGGTGACGGAGGGAACACATTAGTGAGCCCTTTCAGAAACTAAGAAATCAAGGGATTTTAAAATAAGAACATTCCTCAGACGAACGCTTAAATATAGACAGCGCCGCAAGGTAACCTTTAACGGTACCCACTTGCAGGCCCTTGTGGGCCAAATAAAGCAAAAAAGACAAAACGACAAGAATGTCACATGGAAAAGGATCCACATTCTGAACCATGCACCAGTCGCAAAACTTCCTCCAACGGCAACGGTACAGGGACTTTGTTGCCGGCCGTCTGGCCGAAAGCAAAACCTCCATCACGTCTTCAGGGAGGTCCCAATCCTTATACCTCAACCTTTCAGAAGCCAAGCGTGAAGGTTGAGGGATCTGACCTCTGGATGGAGAACCTGACCCCCCTCCCGCGAGAGCAGATCGTCTTGGTAGGGAAGACGACGTGGAGGGCAGATGGACAAGTCCAGAAGGTCCGGGTACCACGTCCTCCGGGCCCATGCCGGAGCAATGAGGATCATCCGGGAACCAAACCTTCGTAACCTCTGCAGCACTCGCGGGATGACGGGGACTGGAGGAAACGTGTACAGCAGTGGGAATGACCACTCCATCACGAACGCGTCTCCCAAGGCTCCTCCTGGAGGAAATTCCTGCAAGCAGAACCTTTCGCACTTCCGGTTGACACTGGAGGCGAAGAGGTCCACTTGAGGGGTCCCCCAAAAGGCGAAGATCTCCAGGAGAATCTCCTGAGTCAGCTCCCACTCGTGAGAGATCGTGCTCTGCCTGCTCAGAGCATCTGCCGTCTCGTTTTTGTCTCCAGCCAGATGAACTGCCGAGATCGAAATTTCCTGCTGGATGGCCCAGAACCAGAGCTGCATCGCCTCCCTGCACAGAGGACATGACCCTACCCCCCACCCCTTTTTGTTGAGGTAGTGCATAGCCACTGTGTTGTCCGTCAGAATCAGGACATTCTTTACAGTCGGCAGAAAAGCCTTCAGGGCAAGCCTGACGGCCCTCAGCTCCAATAGATTGATATGGAGTCTGGACTCCGACAGAGACCAACGACTGCTGACTGTCAATTCGGCATGAGCTCCCTATCCCGTAAGGAAGGCGTCCGTCACGATCGTCACCTCTGGCCAGGGTAGCCAAAATGGAGCACCCTTCATCAGATTGCCTTCGACGGCACACCACAGAAGGTCCTGGGCGACCGACGGCGGCACCTGAACGGGGGTCCGACATCCTGCCGGAGGAGTGAGACCACTGGAGCTTGAGTGCCCATTGCAAAGATCTCATCCGCAACCTGGCCTCTGGCACCAGAAGAATACAGGATGCCATGAGGCCGAGCAACCTCAAGAACTCGAACGCAGGGAGACTCTGGGCATGTTGGAACTTGTGCACCATCTGCTGAATGTGATGAGCCCTCACCTGGGGAGGAAAACACTGCCCCAGGGATGTGTCGAGCACTGCTCCGATATACTGGAGCCTCTGAGTTGGGGTCAAGTGGGACTTCTTTAAGTTGAGGGAGAAGCCAAGCCTGTGGAGGGAGTGGCAAGTGACAGACAGACAGATGAGCCAGGACTTGCTCAGGAGAGCGCGCCCTGATCAACCAATCGTCCAGGTAGGGGTAGACGTGAATCCCCCCTTTCCTGAGATACGCTGCCACCACCACCATGAGCTTGGTGAAAACCCTTGGGGCGGCAGTCAATCCGAACGGCAGGACGCAAAACTGAAAGTGTGAGTCGCCAACCGCGAACCTCAGGTACTTCTTGTGCTTGGGCTGGATCGGCACATGAAAATAAGGGTCCTTGAGGTCGAGAGACACCAACTAGTCCTGAAATTGAAGGGCCTGGAGTACTTGAGAGAGAGTAACCATCTTGAACTTTTCCTTCCTGAGAATTTAGTTCAAACTGCGCAAGTCCATGATGGGTCTCAATCCCCCTTCTTTCTTCGAAATCAAAAAATAGGGGGAATACCATCCCTTGGTCCTCTCCGCTACAGGCACCAGTTCTATGGCACCTTTCTCCAGCAGGGATTGAATTTGCTGCGCAAGGAGCAGATCCGGACTCTTCAAAGAGAGATTCCCTGGTTGATTGGCGTGAGGCCTCTGCCGGAAAGGAAGACAGTCGCCATGGGCTATGATCTCCAGAACCCACACATCTGAAGAAATGGCACGGCACTCTACAAGATGCTGCGCCAGCCTTCCCCCAACCGGCGAACCATGGGACATGGCCTCATGACTGAGCTGAAGCGGCTGCGACGTTGCCTGAGGGCAAAGAGGCAACTGCCCGAGCGGCCTTGGCACCTCGAGTACCCTGCTTTCCACCTACGGTGGCCCCTTTGACTGACAGCTCCTCTCGCTTTACCAAAGGATGAGTAACAACAAAAGGAACCTCCCCTCCATTGCTGTCCCCTAAGACGAAAAGGCGGAGGTTGGCGAACTGCAGCGCCCAACGACTTTGCTGCAGCTTTGGAGGTCTGCAACCTCTCAAGGCTCTCGTCAGTCTTGCTGCCAAAAAGATGTTCACCATCAAAGGGCATGTTGAGGAGCCGAGCCTGCATATCAGGAGCAAACCCCGACTTCCGCAACCACGCAAACCTGCGTATTACAGTGCTCGCCGCCATGGAACGGCTGACGCAATCTGCCATGTCCAAACCCGACTGAACGGCCTCACACATGGCATCCTTGCCATCCTGGACCATAGCAAGAAAACCATCCTGTTCGTCCCCTTCGGGAATATGTTCAGCCGCTAAGGAAACACAGTTCCACAGAGTGTGCGTGAAACGTGACAAGGCACATACAGAGTTGGCCGCCTGAAGAGCCATACCCCCTGAAGAAAACACTTTCTTCGCTCAACCATCAAAACGCTTGTCGTCCCTATTAGGAGGGATGGTAGGATAGGACGCCTGCTTTGCTGGGGCCGTAGCCGCCTGCACCACCAAACTCTCCGGAGAGGGGTGCTTGGTCAAGTAGCAGGGGTCGCTACTGGCTGGGCAGTATTTTCACGGCAAAGACTTGCCCACTGCCGGGAGACTCTCCGGAGCAGTCCAAGCCGCTGCCACCCTCCTCTGTAGAGCCATATGGAAAGGCATTGTCGGGTCAGTTGGTGGACCTTGGTCGAGGATATCCGTGAGGTCATCCTGAAGAAAATCCCCTGGGTGAGCAGACCACCCCAAGTACTCGGTGACCCTAGACATAAGGCGCCGCACCAGGAGTCGGAATGGGTGCCAGGCTCAGGCCTACAAAACTCCACCTCCGTAGAGGTGTCCAGACCACTGGCGTCGTGCGGGGACTGACGCAGGTCCTCAATCTGGCTATGGCCCGAGAGAATCTCATCTGGCACCGTATCGGGAACCATGCCATCATCAGAGCCCTTATCCACCTCCGAAATGTACTCAAGCTGGCGGAAAGTGGGCACAAAATGGGGAACAAAGCCATGCTTGACCTTGGCCAGAGCCTTTCTGGGTGTTACCACCACGCCCCGGGCACCTCCGCCACCATAGCCTCGAAAGGCGTTGAGGGCGTCGAGTGAAACAGCGTCGATGGCGAACGTGGCGCCGACAGCATCAATGGCGTCGACACATGCCTCGAGAGCGGAGCCCCGAGAGTGTCCCTCGACATCCTGGGCGCCGATGACGTCGACGACATCCTCGGAGGTGAAGCCTCGAGAGAGTTCCTAGACGACCTCAGCACCACAGGCGTCGACGTCTTCCTCGAAGACATCACAGGCTCACACGGTCTCGAACGCGTCGAGGACAGGGACCTGGAACGGGCATGACTAGAACGATTCCCCTTGTCCGAGCGGTGGCCTACCTTAGCAGTTCGTGGTCCAAAAGAGTATAGCCTGCACAAGAGCACAAACAGGCACTGGACTTTATCGGGCCTTCGCTGTGGCGGGCCAGCTTTCACCTCGCCAGCGGATGTGCGTGGTACAAGATTCGGGTGGCATTGCCTAGCAACGCGACGCCAGGCTTACTGTGGAGGGGCGACAATCTTACAAACAGGCTGCCGCCTCGTATATCCAAGTATGTGGAATGGTGATGAATGATCTGTGGCAAGGTGCTTCTTAGTGGCACCGACATGCTCACCTATGTATTGATGGATGTGCAGTGGATCGTGCTGATGTAGACTCAGCTGCTCCTGCAGCATGAGCGGATGGTCAAAGCAGCTGCATAGGGATCCATGGCAATGAGGAAAGGGCTCCTGCCCTCTGTGTTCTGGTGGTGAGTGGCTGGAAGGAGGCACAAACAGGGCCTTGACTTAGCGGGCCTTCGCTGTGAACAGACAGGCTGAAAGTGAGGTGCAGCTGAAGAAAACAGCTTCCGCCGAAGGAAGATTCAAGAAAGGTTGTCTGGCTTGGTGTCAAGCATTGGAGCAGCCAAGAAACTGGTTATCTATTCTAGAAGATACAATGAACATGAGAAGCACGACGAACTCCTGTTGAGGTGTAATGGAAAAACAGTAGAAGTGCCAGGTTTATTTCATTTAAACATGCTAAATGCAAAGAAGGAGCTCAAAACACAGTCTCCTGTCACATGGTCGAATTGAAAATAGACATCGGGCAAGCTGCACTGAGACCAGAAGATAAGACATTGCTCACGCTTCCTTTTATTCTCAGGAACATTATTCTCGCTTATTTTGCCATGTAGTATGACGTCACGTATGAAGTCACGTATGACAAGTTTTTGCTATGAAATAACTTTGTGAAATGCTTTGAGAGAATGCTTGTGCAGCGTCCGTTGATGGCCTTTGTACTCCCTGATTTAGATACTTGTTAATAAAACAGCTAAAGACTTACCAATGTCCTGAGTCATCGTATTATTGGTGTAAGAGTAAAATCTGCATCCACATCCATCCCAGACAGCACTACCTCGCTTAAAGGGCCTACGTGTTCAAGTGGTAGCAGAAGGAGGATGGTTCAGGCCCATCGATTAGTAGGTCTTTAGTGTTTTCGGATAATCGGACAACCTCCGCCATCTAGCCGGAGGATTGGGAGATTTCCTGTGGAGAGAGGCTGATATAGAACTTTTGCAAGAAAATCGATACAGGTAGGACAGGTTCCTCTAGGACGAAATCCCTCCTGGTTTCCACAGGCGCTGAGCGGACTGAAGGCGACAGTGGTCGATTGGTCGAGGGGATGATCCTGAAGGTCTTGAGCTGAAAAGCGAATGGCGAGTAGATTGAGGGGACTGGCAAAACAAGGGAATGGGATTGTAGTAATGAAGAAAAGCGACAGGGGGGTTTGTTTAGTATAGGATGAGCATTGTGTGAACGAGAAGCGTTCTGTAGAGCCTGGTTTCCTACCTCAAGGCAGGTCTAGAAGGAGTCATTTCAAAACCCCAAGTTGGTAATTAGGCTACATAAACAGATTTATGATAGGGAATGACTCCAACTCCATTTGGGGTATTTTAGGGGCTAGGAGAAAAGTACAACCATGGTGTTTTTGTGAAAAGTCAACTAGTCGGTCTGTGTATTTTGTAATTAAAAAGAGGTGTTGAAGGACAAGAGTAAAACTGAGGTTAAAGAAGAGATAAAAAGTTGTTACCTATTTTTAGTCATTGTCGGCGCAGACTGAACAAATAGTTTGAGATCATTCAGAAGTAGAGGCTTTGAGCAGGGAGGTTGGCGCGTGCTCATATTTGATGTTTTTCTGAAACATATCTGTGTAACTAAACGCTAAGTATTGACAGTCAATTGAGACCTGTCACAATGGGGGAATGTTACTCCACTGATGCATTTGTGCAAGACACTGTTAATGTTAAAGGACATTTGTACCGCGCACTATCACCACCGAAGTGGTCCCCTGGCGCTCTGGCGGCTCTGAAAAGCGGGGGAGAGGGAGTGGGTTAGGGGGGATAAGCTTGAATAGTGCAAGAGAGCAGTGATGTGCTGTTGACAGCCTCAGCCCGGTGGGTCCGTTGGCTGGGCTTGGGGTGTTTTGTGGTCCGTAGTCGTCGTTTGCTGTTGTGCAGGTCTGTGTGTGGTTTGTTTGTTGTTGTGAAGTTTGTGCGGATTGCTGCGTTTTAGGCTTGTGGTTGTGTTTGGTTATAGCTTGAGAGGTGTATGCAGAGCGATGGAATTGTTAGTTGGTTGGTTAGTTGGCATTGCTGTCCTTCCAATTGTGGGATTCCATCTAGGTGTGGCACATGCTGACAGTCACATTTCTATCTAGATTCGACGCAAGCTAGGTTCAGAATTCTAAGTGTGGTGCATGCTGAGTATCATATATGCAAACAGTCACATTTCTGAAATTCCATGTAAGTGTGGCATATGCTAACAGTCACATTTCTGTCTAGATTTGGCGCAGGCTAATCTTTGTGGTTCTCTTGGGGTATGGTATTGGGTAGCATTATACTGCAGGAAGTGTTTGCTGTCCAGCCATGAAAATATGGAGAGTCACAAAAGGATGCCTCCGGTGGTAAATCAGTTAAGTCTATGGTGGTAAGAATTATATTTGTTGGTTCCCTCGGCTCACCTTGTGGTTTTCTTTTGTCTCCTAGGTGCCGAAGTTCGGCGAAAAAATGATGGAGGCAGCGCCGACCCGAAGGATGCTGTGAAGACTGGCGAGTATGGCGCGGCGCTGCAGCTGGAGGTGAGGCGCGTGCAGAAATGATGTTCTTTACAGGTCCGGAGACAAGATGGATCCAGAATCAGGTGTGTGAATAGAAATAAGTTTGTTTTCTAACCTTGTCCCTTTCTTTCCTCTTTGTTTTAGGAGGTCCGGATTCGAGGCGGGCGTGGCAGAAGACTGGATGCAGGCTGCAGGCACGGTGAGTGTTACGCTGCTGGATGCAGAATAACGCGAAGCGTGTGTTGCTGGTCAGGCGTGGTTTAAATAGCCTCAAAAGTAGTCCCAGGTAAGAAGTCCCTAGAACCACACCCGAGTAAAACATAGTCCCTGTAGAAAAATAGTCCCTTTCAGGCTTCATGTTGGATTGGAGTCATTTGCAGCATGGTCTGCCTGAGGTATGTAATGACTATGAGCCTGGCGCCTTAGGTGCCAGGACTGATTCCTACTATGAGCCTGGCTCCTAAGGCGGCAGGACTGAACCCAGATAGCCCCTAGCCGGGGCTGCTGAGGTTTTACTAAATGTCTAGATGCCTGCTCCCGGGGCTGATGGGCTTGGTCCGGATGCCTGGGGGTAGGCATCATGACAGCAATTCCTCCCACCCCAACCCCCCTTCCCAAGGCCCCTCCTAAAGTTGTTCTTCCCCTGGGCCCTGGCTTGTCTGGGAAGTTCAGATGGAATCTTTTCACCAACCGAGGTGCATGGATGTGGTCACTAGGTTCCCATGACCTTTCTTGTGGTCCGTAGCCCTTCCAATCGATTAAATAAAAAAGTTTTGATTTAACCATTTTGGAGTCCAGGATATTTTTTACCTCGAATTCAGGTTCTCCATCTATCAAGATGGGGTCAGGTGGTTTGGTTAATCTTGTTCCTGGTTGAACTGGTTTTAAAAGTGAAACATGAAAGACAGGTTGAATGCGCATATTAGAGGGTAATTCCAATTTGACGGCTACCGGGTTGATAATGGCCTTAATAGTGTAAGGTCCCAAATATCTAGGGTTAAAAGTCCGAGTTCCCTTCAGAGGTATGCATTTTTTAGCCAGCCAAACTTGATCCCCAATCTGGTATTGTGGAGTTTCACTTCTATGTTGATCAGCATTTTTCTTATATTTCTCTTTTGCTTGTTTCAAATGTTCTGTTGCCTCTTTAAAGGCTTGTGTAATAGTAGAATGCAAATGACTAACTGCAGGCATTTCTAAATGCTGAGGCGAATCTAGTTCTGAGGTTCGAGGGTGATGTCCATATATGGTATAAAAGGGGCTTTGTCCGGTTCCTGAATGTACAGAGTTATTGTATGCATACTCGGACATCCATAAAATATCTTTCCAATTACTTTTGGTCTGGTGTAGCATGCAACATAGGTACTGTTCAAGGGTCTGGTTGGTCCTCTCCGTCTGACCATGGGTCTGGGGATGGTGACTGGTTGATAACCTCACGTCGATTTGCGCCCGTTGACAACATTTCTTCCAAAAATGTGAAATGAATTGACTACCTCGGTCAGGGACCAATACGGAAGGAAATCTGTGTATTCGAACAATGTTTGAGGAACTCCTTGGCCAGAATTGAAGCAGAAGGTAATCCCTTTACAGGAATAAAGTGGGCCATCTTGGAAAAAAGATCCACAATAACTAGAATGGTGTTAAATCCATTACATGGAGGTAGATCTGTAATAAAGTCTAACGATAAGGTGTGCCATTGTGTAGGTGGAATATCCAAAGGTTTTAAGAGGCCAGCTGGTTTTTTCCTTCTGACTTTTGTTTTTGGGCGCAAATGCCACAAGACATTACAAATGACTTTACGTCTTTTCGCCAGGTGGGCTACCAGAATTGTCTCTTAATTTTAGCTTCAGTTTTTGCGATACCTGGGTGTCCTTCCATCAGGGTGTCATGATAATTGGAGATGACTAGTTCTTGTAGTTCCTTCTGTGGTAGAAATAGTCGCCCTTGATAATAAGGTAGGTGATTGATGACTGAGTAGTCCCGGCCTTTCTTCACCCAGTCCTGCAGGGCTGTTGGATCGAAGAGTTGTTGGATCTTTACTTGAATATCCTCTAGTGTCTGTAGAGTGGTTATTCCAAGAATTCTTTGTTCTGAAATTATAGGCACCGGTTCCGGGTTCGCATATGCTTCTCCCATCCCTATTCGGGATAAGGCATCTGCCTTGCCGTTTTTACAACCTGGTCGATAAGTGACCACGAAATCGAACTCGGCAAAGAACAATGCCCATCGAAGTTGACGCGACGATTGGGCCTTGGCTGTTTTTAAATACTACAAGTTCCGGTGATCAGTGATTACCGTAATGGTATGCCTGGCACCGAGAAGATAATGCCGCCAAGCCTTGAATGCGGATTTGATGACTAATAATTCTTTACCGGTAAGCGCATAGTTTAACTCGGGTGCCGAGAACTTTCTGGACCAAAATGCTATTGGGTGAAGTTGACCGGTTTCAGGATCCTTCTGGGACAGGACAGCTCCCATGGCTAAACTGGATGCATCAGTTTCAACTATGTATGGAAGTTCGGGGCGTGGATGCTTTAAGACAGGTGCAGACATGAATTTCGCTTTCAGCTCTTGGAAGGCCTTTTCAGCTTCTTCGGTCCACAAGAAGCGTTTGTTTTTTCGCAAAAAAGTGCTGTGATAGGGTGTACAACATGTGAGAAATCCGGAATGAATCTGTGGTAGAAATTAGCAAATCCGAGCATGCTTTGTACCCCTTTAACTGAACTGGGTGATGGCCACTTGAGGATTGCGTCCACCTTTCGAGAGTCCATTCGGACTCCTTTTGGAGTCAGGATAAATCCAAGGAATTCAACTTCCGTAGCATGAAAAACGCATTTTTCCAATTTTGCATATAACTTGTGCTGGCGTAGTTTCTCAAGGACTGCACGAACGTGCTTCACATGGTCTGATTCTGAAGAGGAGTACACTAGAATATCGTCTATGTATACAACAACACAGACGTCAATAAGTTCACGAAGGACATCGTTCATAAAATACTGGAAGGCTGCTGGTGCATTGCACAACCCGAAGGGCATCACCTGGTATTCGAATAACCCATACTTAGTGCGAAAAGCAGTCTTCCTTTCGTCGCCTTTCTTTACGCGTACCAGATGATATGCCCCTCAGAGATCTAATTTAGTGTAGATGCAAGCGTCCTTTACTTGGTCTAGTAATTCGGGGATCAGAGGCAATGGGTATCGGTTCTTAACCGTGATCGGATTTAATGCGCGGTAGTCTATGCACGTTCTGAGGTCACCTTCCTTTTTAGGCCCGAAGAACAAAGCTGAAGATGCAGGGGACTTGGATGGACAAATGTAGCCATTAGCAAGGTATTGGTCTAAGTATTGTCGAAGGTGAAGGTTTTCGGGTTCCGAAAGTGCGTAGATCCTACTACATGGAGGTTGTGCACCGGGTATGAGATCGATTTGACAATCGTATGATCTGTGAAGTGGTAGGGCGTTTGCCTGTTCCTTTTGGAAAACATCCTGGAATTCTTGATATTCCTGAGGTAACTGCACGACTGGAGTAGCGACTGTGGCCAGGCCTTGGTTCAAGGGTTTTTTTGGGTAACAAGTATGTCCACAATCCGGGAAGGTTATTCTCTTCTCTCGCCAATCAATACAAGGATTATGTGTTTCCAACCAAGGTATCCCCAGTATTATTTGGAACTGCGGGGTTTTGATTAAATCAAACACAATAGTCTATCGATGCCCATCCTGACCCAATAGTGTCATCTCTGCGGTGGAATGAGTTACAGGCCCAGAGGCAATTTCAGTTCCATCGACTGTGGTGATGACATCCGAAGTGGTCTTTTTGCAGAGAGACAGATTCATCCTAGAAGCCAACTCGTGGTCCACATAGTTTCCTATGGCCCCGCTATCAATGTATGCCCTCACTGCATGCATACGTGATGGCTGCCTTGCATCTATAAGGACCATTGGTATGACGAAGTGCGAGGTCTGAGTATCCTTCTTCAAGCTCGGCAAGCGGACCTCTACGCTTGTCGGGCGTGGTCGTTTCCCGAATTAGGCTCCGTTTGATTTTTATCAGCAACTCCGGCTACTTTTTTAGATGTTTTTATAGGGCAATCCCGTATTAAATGTCCTGAGGCCACACAGTACAGACACAATTGCATCTGCCGTCTTCTTTCTCTTTCCTTTTGAGTTAAGGGTCCCTTGACCCCCCCCCTGATCTGCATCGGTTCTGATACATCTGTTCCTTTGAGGGTAACATTGGGTTTAACCAATACCCGATTCTCGAACTTAGCTCGATCAGCCTTTCTATTCTGAAGTCGGTGGTCTAACTGGACAACTAAGTCTATATATTCTGCACAATCCTGAGGTGGGTTCACAACTTGGGCCAAAACATCTTCGAGTTCACCCCGAAGTCCATGATGAAATAATGTAATTCGTTTTACCTCTGGCCATCCGGTTTCCACCACTAACCTATTGAAAGTGGCGATATAGGTTAGTAGATCCTGGTTACCTTGTCGTAATGATAAAAGTTTGTTATCCAGGGCCTGTCCCTGTGAATGTCTGGCAAATAGTCTTTCCATGCTCAATTGAAAACCTTGAAAATTCCGAAGAAGAGGGTCATCCTTGTTAACTAATGGAACTGACCAATCCGCTGCGCTGCCACTAAAATATGATAGTACAAAGGCTACTTTGGTTTGGTCGTTCGGAAAAGCTCCAGGTCTGCATAAAAAGTGCAAGCGGCATTGGTTCATAAACAGCAAACTTTTTTGGGTCCCCAGCAAAACGTTCGGGTGGAGCTAAAGGAATGCTCCCTGGTAGAACCACTTGCACAGGATTGCTCGATGAAACAGGAGTTGGATTTCCCCCCTCCCCCCTAATCCCCCTCCCCCCTAATCCCCCCCCCTCCGAGTCCAGGTAATGGTGTTTGCCCAGCTTGGTTTTGCAGTAATTGTCTAGCAAGATCATCAGTGCGCTCCTTTGACACAATCAGTTCTCTCCTGAGGGCATTAGTCTCTTGGCGCACAGAGTGCACTTCTGCCCTAAATTCCCCTAACAATAGGGCTAGTTGGTCGGTTTCTGAGGTTTCCATAACGCCCGGGTGGGGATTTGTAGATAGGCTTCGCGTTCTGTTACGTTCACCTGGCTCCCACAGGGGCGTCGGTCGGACCCGGACAGCTGCGGTCTCCACCCACGTGATGCGTAGTGCTGCGATGACTGACTTGATCTGCCCTCCTAATCTTGTCTGCTTAACTGTAGAAATATTCTCCTTATGTTCTTGAAAGATGAGCTCTCCATCCTGCGTGGATTTGCAGGGGCGCGTCGATTCCAGTTACTTCACTGGTTTGAAGGCTCGGGAGAGTTCCAGAGAGTATTGACTCTGTGGTTCCTGGTGAGGACCAGTAAGTATTAAGTTCATAGAGTTCAATATGTCCGATGTTCACTCTTGTTCCCCCCCTTCCTTTCTTGTCTTGCAGCTGGCTCGTGAAAAGATGCTCTTGTGGCAGCTGGTGGCGCTCAGCTAAGAGTCTGTATTACCCAGCGCTGTCCGGTAAATGTTGCATGAGGAAAACGTGTTGTTTTGTCTCTCTTTACAGATGCGGCACATGAAAATATGGAGAGTCACAAAAGGATGGCTTTGGTGGTAAATCAGGTAAGTCTATGGTGGTAAGAATTATATTTGTTGGTTCCCTCGGCTCACCTTGTGGTTTTCTTTTGTCTCCTAGGTGCCAAAGTTCGGCAAAGAAATGCTGCAGCTGGAGGTGCGGCGCGTGCAGAAATGATTTTCTTTACAGGTCCGGAGACAAGATGGATCCAGAATCAGGTGTGTGAATAGAAATAAGTTTGTTTTCTAACCTTGTCCCTTTCTTTCCGCTTTGTTTAAGGAGCTCTGGATTCGAGGCGGGCGTGGCAGAAGACTGGATGCAGGCTGCAGGCACGGTGAGTGTTACGCTGCTGGATGCAGAATAACGCGAAGCATGTGTTGCTGGTCAGGCGTGGTTTAAATAGCCCCAAAAGTAGTCCCAGGTAAGAAGTCCCTAGAACCACACCCGAGTAAAACATAGTCCCTGTAGAAAAATAGTCCCTTTCAGGCTTCATGTTGGATTGGAGTCATTTGCAGCATGGTCTCCCTGAGGTAAGTAATGACTATGAGCCTGGCGCCTTAGGTGCCAGGACTGATTCCTACTATGAGCCTGGCGCCTAAGGTGCCAGGACTGAACCCAGATAGCCCCCGGGGCTGCTGAGGTTTTACTAAATGTCTAGATGCCTGCTCCCGGGGCTGATGGGCTTAGTCCGGATGCCTGGGGGTAGGCATCATGACACATTTCTGTCTAGATTTGGCGCAGGCCAAACTCGGGAATTTCCATCCAAGTGTGGCATATGCTAACAATCAAATTTCGATCTCGATGCGACGCATGCTAAAATCGAGAATTCCATCAAAGTGTGGCACATGCTGGCAATCAAATCTCTGTCTAGATCCAGCACAGACTAAACTCGAGAAATTCCATCTAAGTGTGGCATATGCTAACATTCACATTTCTGTCTAGGTGCGACGCAAGCTAGGTTCAGAATTCCAAGTGTGGTGCATGCTGAGAATCATATATGCCAACAGTCACATTTCTGAAATAATTCCATCTAAGTATGGCATATGCTGACAGTAACATTTCTGAAATTCCATCTAAGTGTGGCATATGCTAACAATCACACTTCCGTCTAGATCTGGCGCAGACTAAGTTTGAGGAATTCCATCTAAGTGTGGCATATGCTAGCAGTCACATTTCTGAAATTCCATCTAAGTATGGCATATGCCAACAGTCACATTTCTGAAATTCCATCTAAGTGTGGCATATGCTAACAGTCACATTTCTGAAATTCCATCTAAATGTGGAATATGCTAACAGTCACATTTCTGAAATTCCATCTAATTGTGGCATATGCTAACAATCACATTTCTGAAATTCCATCTAAGTGTGGCTTATGCTAACAATTACATTTCTGAAATTCCATCTAAGTGTGGCATATGCTAACAATCACATTTCTGTCTAGATTTGGCGCAGGCTAATCTTTGTGGTTCTCTTGGGGTATGGTATTGGGTAGCATTATACTGCAGGCAGTGTTTGCTGTCCAGCCATGAATAGGTTTAGGCTGGTGGTCACATATCTCTCTGGTAATGCATGGTGCAGATCTGTAGCAGTCTAGGACATTGAAAGGTAAGTTAGAGTGGAAGGAGCTTTCTGGAGTAGAGTAATTGCTCTACCCCCCACCCATGCCAGCACTTACAGTTTTGTCGGTGTCTGGTGGCTTCCCCTGCTGACACCTGCAGACACGATCTGGAGCCGCCTCTGTTGGAGCCGCCCTTTGCCTTGGGACCCTTAGCCGCAGGGGCTGCCGGGCAGAGGGCTGCCCAGGTCTGGTCCAGGATGAGGATAGACATGGCCAATCAGGCCAGGAGGAGGGAGTGGGAGGCAGGACAATGGGGGAGGAAGCACATCCACGGCTGGGGAGCCCGCAAGGGTCCCGAGTTTTTAAAGGCAGCCATGATGCATCTAAAGTGGCCCAGGGGGGTCGCATGCACACGCTCACCTGATGCCAAGATGGGAAATGGCACAGGGAGCGGACGTGCAGCGACTTCAGGAGGCATAACTACAGTCGAGGGACATGGTCAATCAGGCGAGGAGGAGGGAGTGGGAGGCGGGACAATGGGGGAGGAAGCACATCCACGGCTGGGGTGCCCGCGAGGGTCCCGAGTTTTTAAAGGCAGCCATGATGCATCTAAAGAGGCCCAGGGGGGTCGCATGCACACGCTCACCTGATGCCAAGATGGGAAATGGCACAGGGAGCAGACGTGCAGCGACTTCAGGAGGCACAACTACAGTCGAGGGACATGGCCAATCAGGCCAGGAGGAGGTATTGGGGGGCGGGACAATGGGGGAGGAAGCACATCCACGGCTGGGGAGCCCACGAGGGTCCAGAGTTTTTAAAAGGCAGCCATGATGCATCTAAAGGGGCCCAGGGGGGGGTCGCATGCACACGCTCACCAGATGCCAAGCATGCCAAAGCATGTGCCTAAACTCAAACAGTATAGTTCGGAGTGGGTAAAGGGCACAGCAGACATGTTCATGCTATGGCCACAAGGGGGATTGCTGTCAAAGGCGGTTTTGCAACACATGCCCACATACTTGCACGCTATGTACACAAGGAAGAAATTGGAAAAGAGGTTAGCTAGTTTAGAGCTTTGGAAAATTTACCAGAGGAGTGGGAGGATCTGCTTCCGGAGGACTGGATGCTCAATCAGTGTAGGGAGGAAGGTGTTGAGCCTTCTGCTCCCCTTACCTCGCCCGACGTAAACGGCGATAGTACAGACGATGTAGGTTTGTATCCCTTAAAGGAACTAAAAGCGGCAACAGGATATAGCAATTCAATATGAACTGCCTGCCTACAGCAGAGACGATAGTCCAGAAGAGACTAAAAGAAAGGGGGCAATCTTTAAGGTCTTACAGGACAAGGGAGAAAAACGTGACTGACCAAATATATTAGCAGACATAGAACGAGAGATTAAGAGATGGAAAGGAGAAAAGGATAAAGCTGACATGGTAACACTCGTACAGAACAAATGGATGAGTGGACCGATATTGCTCAAGCTCTATGGGAAAAGTATCGAGGAAGTTAGGCAAAGGAAAGATCAAGACAGACGGGATAAAAAAGACATGGAACAGGAGAAAAGATGAGCATAAAAGAAAGAATAGGCAGAAACGAGAACAGATATATAAGGAAGAACAGCAGAGAACGGAAGAAAGGGCAGAGGAGCAAAGGAATTATAACAACAGAGAGTAATTGAAGAATGAGATAGGCAAGAAAAGAAGAGAAGGGGAGGAAGCACAAATTACGGGATAAAAGAATACAAAGACAAAGGAAATAAGAGCGAATGAAAGAAGGGAAGAGAAAAGACCAGAAAGGGAAACGGTTAGACGGGAAGCGAGAAAGCGAAGCAAATTAAATGAAGAAATGGAGCGAAAAAGAAGACAAAGAACGCGACATTGATCGCATTCAAAAAGAGTTAAAGGAACCTAGTCCAGTAATATCATGGAGCCATATAGGAGATGTTCCTCCCGTCACAGGGAGCAACAGCAGGACCATCTAGGATAACCCTAGAGGAGAATTTTGACATAGGGAGCATCAGGGAGAGAATCGATAAAGCCCAACAAGACTTAAGAGAAACCAGCAGATTGGGAAGCCGAGGGAAGGGAGAGGGGGTACATATAGTTCACAAGCTAGGGACGGGTTTGCCTAAGATCAGACAGTGTATCAATCACAAGCGCTGCAAATGCGACAGGTGTTGCAACCACAGCACACACCCATGCAGAAACAGCAAAATGCAAACAGGACAGTTATTGACACCTAGAGTATGGGGTGTCACTGCGGTGGGAGGAAGTCCTTTTATGGGTACGGGTATAAGCATGTACCCACAATAGGACAGCTCACAGGGCGACTTGATATGTTCAGTACTATCGGTGACACCAGACCTTCAAGAGGAACCAAGGGTTGATGTGACCATAGAGAATTGTTGTAGTTTCTAATTCGGCGCGTGTGCGGTTTATTATGCTGGGATTTATCCCATTGCCTTCTCGGCACCTGCATCATCCAATTCCACAAAGTTTGTGATTTTCATTTCTTCCAATCTTTTATTCTCTTGAATTCACCAATTGATGACATAATAGGTGGTGCCGACACGTGTTTTGACCTAACAGGTCTTTCTCTAGGCTGGTAGGTAATAAGGTGGGATTGTCTTGGGTCCTGCTTGTTGTGGGCAGGTCAGTTCGTTACTGGGTAATTTGGTTGGCAAGGGCTCGGTCCGCCCAATTGCACGGTTACTATATACTTTATTTTTTAGTAGACACTGGGGCTACTCGTTCATGTATATGAGAGGGCAAATATCCAATGTCGGGAAATGCCATGAATCCACAAGGTTTCTCTGGAGCTACAAACAGAGTTCCTTTTACTGATGAATTACCAATCTCCATAGGAGAGTGGGACATTTTTGTTCCATTATTGTATTCAAGGCAGACACTGGTTAATATACTGGGTCGATATTTAATGACGAAGCTTAATAGGACCATTTCTTTCACCGATGAAGGAATAGTGTGGTCTACTCCAGGGATACATTATATGAACGTGGGTGAATTTATATTGGCGTTTACAGGACAAATGGATCTGCGAGGAATGCCATTCGAGCCAGAAGCCTTTCTTTATGGGGCATGCATTTTGTTGACATGGCTATCCGGCTTAGTGGGAAAGATTATGAGAATACCTGATGAGTTTTTGTTCAGGCCACAGATAACTATTGATGTAGGGGTTGGGGGGCAGACTATTCCCCTAGAGTTAAATGCAGCCATAGTACGAGAGGAATTTGCCATGCTCGAAGGAACGGATGACTAGGGCAGGCCATGGAGAACAGTGATTGCCATTGGGGAAGGGTATAGATTGACTGACGTCACAGACAAAAACATGTTTAGAGATGATCCGACAGATGATGAAGTAGTATTCAAGATGAGTATTACATATTGGATCAGAATAGAGGAGAGAAATCCCACACCGAAAGATGATAGTGCAGCAGCGCCCAGCATTTCTTTATGAAGGTTTGGAAAAAGTGCCAAATTCTTTAAGGACTACAGGCCCATATGAAGTAGGCCAATTGAAGTGGATAGTGAAGGTTAAGATTAAACTGAAGCCAGGAGCAATTTTACCTCGAGCAAGACAGTACCCAATGACTCGAGAGACAGATAAGGGAATTTTTAAGACTATATCGGCCCTGAAGGAACAGGGTATTTTAGCGATGTCAGAGTCACTGTCAAATACTGTGGTGTACCCTGTGAAGATATTGAAGGGGGGGTCGTGGAGATTAATCCAGGACATGAGATCCATTAACCAGATGGTAGAGGCAGAGCTTCCTTCAGTTCCGAATCAGGCGACGATTTTATGTCGTATCCCAGCAGAGGCACAATATTTCACGGTGATTGCCCTGAAAAATTATTTTTCTCAATCCCGTTGCATGAGGACTCCCAAGACCCTACGTCATTTACGTTTCGTCAAACTAAGCTGAAGAGCACTTGTTTGCTCCAAGGGTACTGTTCATCTCCATCAATCTTTAATAGGGTCCTACAGATGCATCAAAGCAACATTGATTTGCTAAGTGTGCTGCAGTACGTAGAAGATATTTGGGTTTGTAGCGTAGATGATATTTTGGTTTGTAGCACAACAGACGAGTGCAGGCAAGATTCGATTTAGCCAATGACTATTTTAGCAGACAAGGGATATAAAGTAGACCAGGAGAAATAGCAATATCGTCAAGAAAAAGTGTTGTATATACATCAGTTACTCACATGAGGGGAAGAAAGTTACACCTGAAAGAGCCGAGACAATTATGAAAAACGCAAAACCGCAGACGATAAAGCAAATGCAGCCGTTTTTGGGATTGTGCAACTATGTTAAGAGTGTGGGTATTTAATCATAGTTCATATACAAAACCTGTTTTGCAGGCTATGAAGAAAGCACAAGTGAACAAGGAGAAAATAGAATGGACTGAGGAAATGGAGGGAAGGTTTGAAGAGTTGAAGAAAGCAATTTGTACATCTCCAGTTCTAGGAATTCCCAACTACGATGAGGAATTCTTTGTTTTCACATACAAATGGGACAGTTATGACAGCGGTGCTTACACAGAGGACTACATTGGGGTACAAACCCCTAATATATTAGTGGGATTTTAGAACCAGTTATGAGAGGGCACTTTCCTTGCTAACAATCGCTGGCAACAGCCGCTTTCTCAATAGAGAAGTCTACTAGTATTGTGGTGGGGTGTTCTATGACATCGTTGAGCATGCTTTTTTAAAAAATATATATTTTTATTGATTTTACAACAAAAGAAACTCTTAATCCACCCCACTACCCCTCTCCGCCCTCCTCCACCAGGATAGTCCGTGTAACTGCTTCATGCTCTGAAGTGTCTCTGCTTCTATTTAACTGAACATGTCCAGTATCTTTATTTTGTGTGGGCACCACTGTTCCATATAGTTACTTTGAAAGTATTCCAAAGTTACTGGCCAATCATCTCTGAATGTTTTATAGTTCCGTTGCAGATTGTAGGTGATGTGCTCCATCGTTATATGGGACCATACTCTTCTTATCCAGTCTAGTGCCATTGGCGAGTGTTTCTGCTTCCATTTTTGGGCTATTTCCAACCAAACTCCAATAAGTAGGCCCATAAAGTTTCTTTTCTGGGTTTTGGTGAGGGTTCCATCTCTCGGGTCCCAAATCCCACATAGCCAAACTTCCTCCCCTGGTTAGCCCATATCTGGGAACATTAACTTCATGTGCGCCTTGACATCTCTCCAATATTGTTGTAGGTTAGGGCAGTCCTACCATATGTGCCGCCAATTGCCTTCCCCTCCCCCCCACAGTCCCTCCAGCATTCATTGGAGACTCCCCTGAACATCGTATGTAGTCATTCTGGTGTGTAGTGCCATTGGAGGAGAATGTTCATCCACATTTCTTTTGAGTGTATCGCTTTTGTTAATTTGACTATCAGCTCCCATGTGTATTCCCGCCGTTCCCTGGGTATCGTTTTCCTAAAGGTCTTTTCCCACTCTTAATGTATAGCCATTGTACTTCCTCCTCAAGAGTATTTATGAATCTGTATGTGTTTGAAACCAGCTTCCTGGATCCATCGTTTGTCATAATGTACTTTTCGAATGGGGTTAGTTCTCTCGCGGCAGCTTCTCTTATTTTGGGTGAGTCTAGCCAGTGGTATAGTTGTTCGTATTTAGATCTATCGTTGGCGTTGAGTTTCAATAGAGTGGTACAGTCTTCAAATGATCTCATCTGTCCCCCCTAGAACATGTCCCCAACCATTTTGCAGCCTACTTCCTCCCATTTAAAGGTATGCCTTTTTCTCGAGTCCTGGTGGGAATTCGTTTTTTTTTATAGGGGCATGAAGGGTGCTGGATTTATTTGTCAATGTGCCCTTCTGTGTGGCTCTGTCCCATATATCTAGTGCCGTCTGCATGATTTCGCTTATTCGTAAATTGGGATGTCCATGTTTTTTCCCGCCCATAGCATGTGTCTCGTGGGTGTGGTTGCTACTGCCCTTTCTTGCGCTGCCCACAGTTTCTGGGAGTTTTCTGGTATCCATTCTTTCAAGATCCATAGTTGGGCAGCCTCATAATATTTTTTAAAGTGCGGTAATGCACATACCCTGTCTTTTCTAGAGGCAGTGAGGACTCTGTTAGATACTCTCAGTGTTTTCCCCTGCCATATGTATTCCGTAACCGCTTTAGTTAGGGATTTAAAAAATTTCGAAGGGGGTCTTATTGGCAGGGCTTCAAATAGGCACATGAGTTTAGGAAGGATGGTCATTTTGATCACCGTCAACCGCCCCCACCTTGTTATTGCTAATGGGTTCCACTTCTCCAGGTCCCTTTTGATTTGTCGTAGTAACGAAGGGTAGTTTTGGGAGTATAGGTGTTGTATCTTATGTGTCAAGGTATTTCCCAAGTATTTGACTCCCAGCTGTGCTACTTTTAATTGGAGATCTTCTGCGACTGATTGTATCTGATCGGAATCTCCCGCCAGTATCAATATTTCTGATTTCTGTGTTAATCTTAAGCCCTGACAGGGAGCCGAATGTTTCTATTTCTTGCATGAGGAGGAAGGGAGTTTTCTGGGTCCCCCAGCATCACACGCATATCGTCTGCATATGCTGCTATTTTATGTTCAGTACCTCCCATATCTATGCCCTTTATTTCCTTTTTGCTTCTTATCTGCACCAGTAGGGGCTCCAGGAAAAGTGCATATAATAAGGGGGATAATGGGCATCCCTGTTTCGTCCCTCTCTCAATTTGAATCTTCTCGGATAGGGCTCCGTTCACTGCTACTCTTATGTTGGGTGATTTGTAGTTAGCTTTGATCATTTTGACGAAGGGCTCCCCCACCCCCATTCTTCTCAATGTGTGGAACAGGAGCGACAATTTGACTCGATCAAAAGCCTTTTCCGCGCCCAAGGCCAATATTATCGCTGGGGTTTGTTTTATTCCTATTTTTTCCACAATGTGAAGGACCCTCCTGATATTGTTGTGAGTTTGTCTACCGGGGACAAAACCCGACTGATCCTGATGGACCAACCTCAGTATTTGCGTGAGTCTTGTGGCTAAGATTTTGGTGTACAACTTTGCGTCCAGGTTTATCAGCACTATTAGGCGATATGATGTTGGGAGTTCTGGGTCTTTTCCCTGTTTCTGTATTACCAGCATTTTTGCCTCATTCATCGATGGGGTGATATTGGCTTTTTCTTTCAATGAGTTAAATATATCCGTTAGGACCGGGGCTAATATGTCGCTGTATGTTTTTATAAAATTGGGCGGTGTAGCCGTCCGGCCCCAGAGCCTTATTCCTGGGTAGATCTTTAATCGCTTTGATGACCTCCTCTTGAGATACATCCTTATCTAGCGTGTGCCTCTGCACGTCTGTTAGTACCGGAAGTGTTACCCCCTCTATATATGTCTTTTGGAGGGTCTCGTCTGGGTGATCTGACAAATATAATTGCATATAAAATTGCTCAAATATGGCCCCAATTTCCGTCGTTTGTGTCTTTCTACTCCCTTTCTCATCCTGCAGTGCCGTTACTGTCCCATCTAGGGTTTTCTCCTTCAGCTGTCTGGCCAGTAACTTGTCTGCTCTGTTAGCCTTTATGTAGTACCAATGTTTCAGTCTAATTAGGTGTCTTTCTGCTTTATTTGTGCGGATGGAGTCTAGTTGGCTTTGTACATGTCTCTTTGCAGCTTCATTGTTGGTGTCTGTTATTTCTGCTTGGATTTTGCTAATATTTGCCTCCAGCTCCCTCTACCATTGGAGGTTAAGCTTCTCCATTTGGGCTTTTAATGTGATTATATGACCCCTCGTGACCGCCTTTAGAGCTTCCCATTGGGTTTCTATTGTTATGTCTGGGAAGTTGTTATTTTTAAGGTATTTGTTGATTTGATTTGATTTGTACTTGGATAGTGTTTCCCCATCACCGGGTCTCGGACTATCTCCTCTCCGAGTCGCCATTTCCACAACCCGGGGCATCGTGGGGTAAGCATTATCTCTACCGAAAGGGGGGCATGGTCGGAAAGTAAAATGGAGCCGATGTCTGCCTTCCGCGTTTCCCCCAGAATGCCCGGCGGGGCCCATAGATAATCTATCCTCGACATTGTTTGGTGGACACGTGAGTAGTAAGTGAAACCTTGTTCATTAATGTTGATGTGCCTCCAAATATCTACCAGTGCTAGGTTGGACATTTTCTGTTTCAGGGCTTTTGAGGGGGAGCATTGCCCCTGCTGTCTGGGGGCAGATCTGTCGAGATTGGGGTCCCACGCTATGTTCAGGTTTCCTCCCAGCACTATTTCCCCTGTGGCGAATCATTCTAGTTTTCCCAGTGTATCTTTAAGGAATCCCTCCTGCCCCGTGTTTGGTGTGTATAGAGCTGCAAGCATTAAAGGGCGCCCTCCTATTTTCGTGTTTGCTAATAAATATCTCCCCTGTTTATCTGCCTCTGTTTGGAGAATCTGAACCTTTAAGGAGTCTTTGAATGCTATTAAGACCTCTGCCTTTTTGTCTTGTGCATTTGCATGTACTATCCGATTATACCCTTTCAAACGGACCTTTGCCTTGTCTTGTGTTCTTGTATGTGTTTCTTGGAGCATAATGTCATATCTTTCTTGTTTTAGAAAATGCTCCACTTTTTTCTGTTTGACAGGAGAGTTGAGCTCTCGGATGTTATATGTTAATATTTTAGTCCCCATCACGTTCCTTGAAGTTAGTCCCTGAATGTATGCCTTGGAGCATTCTCTGAGTGTTATAATGATTCCCAGTGGTCCCACCCCTATAAGGCAAACCCCCAACTTGCCCTGATCCCTCCCCTAGCCCCCAAAACTGCCCTGAGATGGGCTCTGGTTCCTATGATCGCTCAGGTGTTGCGCCGTACTCGCCATGCCAGACTATTCTCAGGGATAACTTGTAGGGTATTCTAAGACCCATTGGATTCCAAGTGGTGTTCCGAATGCCCTCCTCCCCCTCCTCTGCACCTTTGTTTCTTGACTCTCCTTTAGCCTTGTCGAGTTGGAGTAATTTTTCTCTCCGGATTGCTTTTGGTAATTTCTTCTGATGCCTTTCCTTATTGTTACCTTTCTCTTGGCGGGGGACCTTTCCCTTTTCTTTCATTGTTTTTCCAGTGCGATTCCGCCCTATTCCGGGTTTGGTTGTCTCTCCTTCTTTGAGGTTCTTCCTCTTGTTCGTGTATGCCCAGTATTTGCCTCCCTTCTTCACAGATCGTTACCCTCCTTTGCTTCTCCCATGTGAACAGCAGCCCAAAGGGGAATGTCCATTTATATCTTACTTGCTTCGTCATTAGGAATCTTACAACTGGGCCCATGTCTCTGCGCTTCTGTAGCATGATCTGTGCCAGGTCCTGATACAGCTGCACCTCCTCCCCGTTCATTCTGATGTGGTCCATTGTCCTGGGTTTCCTCAGGATCTGTTCTTTGTGGGGATATGAGGCGAGGGCTGCTAGAACATCTCTTGGCCTTACGCCCGGTTCTCCTGCTCGCTTTGGACCCACTCTGTGTACTCTGTCTATGTGTACTTCTTCCTCTTTTGCGTCTAGGATCTCCTTGAATACCTGTTGGACTGCGTCTTTCAGGTGCCTGTCCTCTACCGACTCTGAAATATTCTTTATTCTTATGTTCGATCTTTGTGATCGATTTTCAAGATCCTCGCACTGTATTTCAAGATTATGGGTCCGTCTCAGCAGTTGTTTCTGGACCTCTGCATATTGTTGTGTCTCTTCATCTAGATTTTGGGCGATTTTCTCCAGGGTGTCTGTACTCTCACCCAGATTTGTAATATCCGTTCTTAATTTTTGTACCACCTTTCTCATGTCATTTTTCATGGATTCAAATTGCGTCTCTGTTTTGGCCATGAACTGTGTTTGAAATTCCCCAAACCACATTTTCATGTCTTCTTTGGTCGCCATTTCAGGGACCGGTATTCCTGTGGTTGCTTTCAAGAGTTGTCCTTCTTGGGGTTTTTTTCCCCCTTGTAGAGGTTGAGGGAGTAGTTTGTTCCGATCCCCACAGTTGTGGGAGGCTCTGGTCCTGCTTCTTCTGGGAGTTTTGGGGAGTTGATTGCGCTGTCCTCCCCCTGGATTTTGACATAAGTGCTGACGTTTGTGTTTGTATTATAGGCGCTGTGTTCGCTACCTGCCCCCCTGGGGGCTTCTCCTACAAAGATGGAGCCTCAGAGTTCTGGGGAGGGAGTGTGCCCTTCCCAGATTCTCCCTGGTCAGGCTTCCCATGCCCTTGTGATGGTCTTCACGCAGATTTTGCCTGTGTTCATGTGTCTTGTGAGCTCCTTTTCATCCCCTGAGGGGGGGGACCTTATGCAGCCTAGAGGTCGCGTGTACTTGGGTGATCTCACACCGTGTTGGCGGGGGGGAATCGCCCCCGCTTGTAGTGCCCCTTGCAGTGGGGGGGTGTCTGGGTACTGGGTGAGGTTTTGAGTAGCCTCTCCGCTTTCCCCAGGGGGGGGCTTCGTTGGTTTCTAGGCACCCCTCCCCCGGTTGTGTGCTGGACCTTGGATGTTGCCCCTCCGGCCAATAAGGGCGTAGGTGCCTCTTTCCCCCCGTGTGCCTTTGTTGTCCGTGGGTTTCTATTCAGCAGGCCCGGGAAGGGGGGTGGGGGGATAGCTCCCCACCCCCCCGTGTGCCCCAGGGCCTCCGAGGCCAAGGTTTGCGGGGTTGGTGGAAGATCCTGTGGCCTTTGTCCTCTTTCCCCAGGACCGCGTACCTGTTTTGTGTATGCTGGGCGGTCCCGATCAGCTCCACTATCATGCTGCCTCCTCTGACTTCGGGGATCACTTTTGTTCGCTCCGCCTCGTTGTTTGCGGGCTCCGGCGCCCTCCCTCCGTTCTCGCCCGTGGCGCCCTTCGGTCTGTGCTGCTCCAACTGCTGGGCAGGGTTGCTCCAGTCTTGTGGCTCTCCAGCGGGCCACAGGGGGGGGGGTATTCCCACCTCTGCCCCCTTCCCTGTGTGTGCGGCACCAGGGTCCTCCTCAGCTCCTCTTCCCCTCAGTGGGTCCGGATTTCGGTGGGTCCGGATTTCGGTGGGTCCCGGCTACCCCCGGTGTCACGTCCACCCGAGGGGGGGGCTCATGAAAGCGCGGTGTTGCACACCGCGTGGGAGTATCCGGCGCCGATACTCCGGTCTCCCCGGGCTCTCCCCACGGCAAGGGAGGTCCTCTCCACGGGGCTCGTCTCGGGCGCAGGAACTGCTCGGCACTCCTGGAGTCCTCTCAGGCCGTCCGACGCCTGCGTGCCTCCACCTCCGAGCGTTCCAATAACAGTTTTCCCGCTACTTTGATGTGCTTAGGTGGTGCTGCCCGGATGGGAGACGGAGTGATGTTCAGACACGTCCTACTCCCATCGCCGCCATCTTGGAATCTGTTGAGCATGCTTTGTTTGCTGTTTTGGAGAAACCTAAGGGAACATTCACATCTCAGAGAGCTTCCGCATACAAGGTAGTTATATCGAATCCAGCGATCAAAATAGTCAGGTGTAAAATAGTGAACCTTGCCACGTTTGTAGCTGAGCCTGTGGTAGAGGGTGAGCAGGTACATGATTGTTCCAACTATGATGAGTTCTACGATGAAATCCCAAGAGTAAAGGAAAATGGGCTATCAGGGGGGAGATTCTCTTTATTGACGGGTCTTCAAAAACTGATGGGGAATTTGAAGTGATAGCAAGTGCAAAACTACCGTCTCATTTTTAGGCACAAGCAGCAGAATTGGTGGCACTTGTGGTCACGCTCGAGAAACACGCAGGGCAGGAAGCGACTTTGTACAGTGACTCCGCCTATGTGACGTCAACTGTGCACGCAGGGCTAGCATGTTGGGAAAGGAGGGGCTACCTCTGAGCGGATGGTACTACAGTGCAACACACATCATTATTGGCCAGGCTTATCAAGGCACTACAACTCCCACTATCATCACAATAGTTAAATGTGCAACACATACTAAGAGAACTGACTACCTCTAGTGGAAACGAAGCCGCAGACGAAGAGGCCAAAAGGGTTGCATATTCACCAGATATTTCAAGTTTTGACACTCCAGATGTAAAAGAAAAACTAGTCACAATTATGATTGTGAATGAAGGGTTTAATCATTTTTCAAGAACACAGTTGATGGAAGTTCAAGGCAGTGCACCACAGAAAGAGCAAGAATTGTGGCAGCGAAGGGGGTGTTCTTTATCCCCCTCTGAAGCATTGTAGCGACAGGAGAGCACTGGAAAGCCGGTGATGGCTGTAGCCTTGTTAAGGTCAGTGCCTGAACAGCTGCACTACCCTGTGCATGTAACTAGGAAAAGCCTTGCAGCAGGATTGCTTTGTAGCTAACCGGTTAGAACACGTTTCATTTTAAGTAGTAAATTGCATCTTACGTCAAAGGTTTACACACTGCGAACAATCCGAGGAGTGATTCCTCGATCGAATGGTCCTTTTCAGCTTTAGCATATTGACCATGTTGATAGGGTGCAAGTATTTAGTAGATACAGGTATATGATATTGGAGGTGTGTCCCTCTTCTAGGTGGATTGAAGCAGGTCAATGCACACACCCTGATGCCACTTGCACAGTAAAGTTTTTAGTCTGGGAAGTCTTTCCCAGATGGGGAGTATGTGAGGTGCTGAGATCAGACAGTGGGCCCAATTTTGTTAATGAAGCATTTGAACAGATTAGCCTTTTGATTAGTATAAAACACACGTTTCTTCTGCTTATCACCGCAGGCGAATGAAATATGTAAGAGTTTCAACGGTCTTCTCAAAGAGAATTGCTAAACTCAAATTGACAATGAAGAAGGGACGGCTGTATTGCCTGCCTCTTGCATTATATGAATTAATCTATCAGCCTGGGTCAGACCACCACCTCACACCCCACGAGCTAGTGACAGGGAGGCGAATGAGAACGCCCTTGTTTCCTCCATCGAGGAGCAGAAGGGATGCCCAGACAACTGCAGAAATGTTAGGAAATGAGTTACGTGCGTATTTGACATGCATGACCAATAATATTACTGTCATTTCAGATCAACTGGAGTGCAATGGGTGTCGGTCTCAGGACACAGATGAAGACCATTCAGCAACCAGACTTCAAAAACTATTATTTGCACCTAAATTATTTATTGGAGATCCAGTCCTAGTGCACAACTTCACAAGGAAGTGGCACGAGCCACGTTTCAGTGGACCCCTTGTCGAAACGACCACTCCTTCAGCAGTAAAAGTCCAAGAGAGATGTGCCTAGATACATTTGGATGGCGTGAAGCCGTATGCAGGTGAGACCGATGCACCCCCAACCATATATAACGTTATAGTATTGAGTGACGTTGTTTCATGGATTGGACACCACCTACATACTAGCATATTGCAGACATAGCATGAGTGCGTATGTCACCTTGTATTAGGAACTGTATTTGTATCTCAGTATAGAGTACTTCCCATACATAGCACTATAAGTCCTTCTGCCTTATTTAATTGACAAAACTGTACCAGATGCTAGTACAGAGTACAACTTAGCCTAGAGTGTTATTGACCTTTTGCATTGAAACCGAATCTAGATGCTAGTACACTGTAGGCATAGCATGACAGAATCCTCACTGTATTCTATACTATAACTGCACTCAGTTATCAGTACATAGAACATTCTAGTCATAAGCATTTCTGACAGATTGCACTAAATTTGAATCTAGACATCAGTATTTCCCATATTTAATACTATAGAACGTTTGCTGCATTTTTATTCTAGGACTGTAATTAGATATTAGCACATAGCATCTAGCCATAACCAGTATCTGCTAGGTATAGTACAGAAGCTTTCCCTACCACATATACCGAATCAACATTTATATGTTTGCATGCCCCTAGCATAGTTTGAAAATGCCCCTTGCCTGCTCGACTAAATTAGCTCAGACTGTACTACTTACCTGCGCTATCTTTACCATTATGGCCATTGCCATCACAACAAATCTTCCCAAGGACAGAAACTTGAGACTTCGGTCCAGATTGCCTCCTATCTATGAACCTAATAAAAACAATGCTAATAAAAGTACCACTACTCAGCCTAAGAACCTTCCTTCCATACTAACGCAAACTACCAACACCATTAACCAAACTTCTACTAAGAATCACACTATCCAAAATACCCTCTCACATAAAACCTCTCCAACAGCCAAACCTAAGAGTACTGTAAGAGTACTGTAATGCTAACAGGGTCCCTCATTAACGCTAGATCGGTGTTAGCACATGCTACTGAAATTGCAGACATTTTAAATAATGACAACCTCGATCTAATGGCCATAACGGAGACCTGGCTACATGAGGCCACAGGACCAACTCTCACGCTAGCTAGCAGTAGTTGACAACTACCAGATCATTAGAGTGGACCGGCCTAATGCTAGAGGTGGTGGCCTAGCCATCATCTTCAAAACAATCCTCCCTATTAGACTTGCCACCTTAGCTCCCTTCACATCTTGTGAAATACTCACTGCCAAATTGCCCCTCTCCAACAACCGCACCCTAACTATCCACCCGATATATAGACCCCCTGGGCCACTAGGCACCTTCGAAGATGACCCAACTAGTCTCTTAGCCAACAATACTAAAGATCACTCTCAAACACTACTGTTGGGAGATTTCAATCTAGGCTTTAATGATACAGACAACAAACATGCTGATTCCATCGCAGCTCTACTAAACGACCATGGCCTTACTCAAAAAGTCCTCTCCCCTACTCACATTAAAGGAAGGACCCTCGACTGGGTATCTAAACTTAACTGCAATATCAATATTACCGATATTGTCCCACAATCCTGGACAGGTCATTACCTAATAAATTTCTCTGCCGCATTAGACCTTCTCAGCCCTAAGACTAACAACATGGTTCCCGCCTCTCCCGACTAGAAGCAAGAAGGATATTACTGCTGAAAAACGTATCCCTCTCCTCCCTGCTATCTCTGGAATGGAAAGTAACAACCCTGACATTCTAGTAAATACCTTCAATAATGCAATGACCAAGGCACTGGACATGATCGCTCTGGTCAAACTGTGCAAAGCTAGGCAGGCAGCGCATTTGAATACCTGGTTCACTCCCCAACTTAAATACTTAAGATTACAAGAAAGGAAACTCCAAACTATTTGGCGTTACTCCCCCTCTGAAAACAATAAAAACAATCTAACGGAATTTGCAAAAGGTACAAAAATAGAAATAACTACAGCTAAAAAGAATACCTTCAACAACAGGATTGCGAAAGCTAACTCTGATACTAAAGAATTATTTTCCATCCTCCGCGAATTAGAATCCCCAATCCAACCAGTAGACAATGCCCCTAAGGATAAAGTATGGTGTACCAACATACAAAATGCTCTATCGAATAAAATCTCTTCCTTACAATGCAAAATTGGCCACATTGCCACCCCTTGACCAACAAACTACTCAACCTTTGGCCACTAGGTACTAGGACAACCTCACCCTTTAGATTCAAGACTATCTCCATAAAAGACACAGAAAAAATAATACTTTCCCTCAAACCCTCAAACTGTAAAGGAGACACTTGTCCAGCACAAATAATAAAGGATGCAGCTAGGGACCTAGCCCCCTGTATTTCCAAGCTTATAAACTCCTCATTCAAATCTAACACGGTACCGGACAATCTCAAAGAATCTTGGGTCCTCCCATTACTAAAAAACAAACCTTGGACCCTACAATCCCTACTAATTACAGACCTATCACAACCATGCCCTTTCTACTCAAAATCGTAGATAGAGCTGCCTACATACAAATCCAGGACTACCTGGAAGCCAACCTTCTACTGGGCTCACGGCAATCGGGCTTCCGCCCCCTCCATGGCACGGAAACTGCGCTGCTAGACCTTAAGACACAAATTGAAGAATTAAAGGATAACGGAAAAACAGCTCTGCTACTCCTACTGGACTTGTCGGCAGCATTCGACTTTGTGGATCATGCAGTTTTATGCAACCACCTCAAATCTGCCACCAACTTCACCAGAGAAGCAATAGCTTGGGTCCAATCCTTCTTAGCTAACCGGACCATGAGAGTCTTCTCAACCTCAGCCTCTGCTGACCCCATCAAAATAACCTGCGGCGTCCCACAAGGCTCTTGCGTCTCGCCCCACTATGTACAATATCTTCACTAGGCCTCTGTTTGACAAGTTGGATAGACTGGGTGTCACCTACACTAACTATGCAGATGATGCCCAGATTCTCATACCCCTTTTGGGCAACTTCGAGGTGGACTCAGCCTTGGTGAACAAGATTTACACCCTCATTCAGGCATGGATGGCATCACATGGCCTCTGCCTGAATGACGAAAAAACGGAGATACTAATCCTAGGCTCCGAAGCCAATATCCAAATACTCAGCCCACACTACACATCCTTTAACATTGATAATAACCCCCATCAAGGTGATGTCTGTGGTTAAGACTTTAGGATTCTACCTGGACTCCTCTCACACTCAAAAAGCAAGTCAACTCCCTCGCCTCATCCACAACCTACACGTGCAAACTTATCTGAGCATCCAGACCATACCTCTCGAGTGCTAGCTGTATCACATTAGCCAATGCCCTGATTATGTCAAGATTAGATTATTGCAATGCCCTGTCCTCAAGAGTTAACAAATATTTCACAGATAAAATTCAAAGACTGCAGAACAATGCCTTGAGAGCAGCGTTGAACATCCCCTATAGAGAGCACATTACCAAATTCAGGAAAGAGGTTAACTGGCTGAAAATAATGGACAGATTCCTCCTTAAAACAGCATCCCTCACTTCCAAATGCCTGAACAACCTAGCGCCTCCCTACCTAGTGGACAAAATTACTAGGAAAACAGCTAGCCGTCCCACGAGATTTGCCAACTCATTTATGTTGGAGATTCCCAGGTTCAAACGATCAACACCGGGAGGATCCAGCTTCCCTGTTAAAGCTGCACAATGTTGGAACAAGCTACCTGTTGACCTTAGACTAGAACAACCCTACCTTAAATTTAGACATAAGGCACTCAAATGGCTACACACCAAGGGCACCCAACTGACAATCTTCACTACTACCAGTCCTGGCCTCTAAATGACCCTTGCTCTTGATGAATCACACGGTACCTTCGATAACTGCTTGTTTGGTTATCTACTATGGTTTAAATGTATGCACTATGGATATATGACTTTGCATGTATGCTGGCTTGTACATGCGCACATATTGATATTCAGGCTATTGTTTCCTTGACTCACCAAGGCTACTGCTTTATATTTTATGTATTTTGCTCCCAGTGCCTTCATTTATTGCTCTGTACTTTAACTATGTAATGTAACTAAGCTATAAGATTTCTTGTGTTCTGTTTCTCTTCTACCTAAGGGTTTGGTGCGCATTATCAAACAAATAAACAAACAAACAAACCATTGATTCGGAAGCAAGACAAGAAGTAGTTCAGCATGTGCAGACTCGATCGATGACGAGGAAGAAGGACGCCAAGATTGCTGATTAAATAAATGCAAGTCTGCATTTGAGCTGTGGCTCAGTCCGGACACTCAAATTTTAGCAGGAGTGCTACGCAAAGTTCTCGAGCCACAGGAATCTTTGAATTGGACTTTAGAAAGTGTTGATGTGCTAAATATGCCAAATCTAGACTTCGAGTTCGACGACTGGAAAAGGGAGCGGTTTCCCCGATTCATTCCACACTGAGTTTCTGTTTGGTTAATCTCATGGTTCTGTCAGATGACGATGCCCATAGACTACTTCTCGCTATCTTTGTATACATACTGCAAGCCTATCCTGCTCTTGTTGGGTGTAGTACTAATACACGTGTTTTTCTGCAATATCCTAAAAAAAGGCCCTGCAATTAGGAGGATACTTGCGGCAAAAGGGGAACAGATCCTGCAGCTACCTGATCATTTAACAAGGTAGCCTGATTTAAAATGTTTTTTCCTTCCTTAAAGTAGTACATAGGCACAATGTGGACTGTCGAAAATAATGCAGTCCCGGAAAATGAGCAAACAATGACGTGTGGAGAATCGAAAGTGGTGGGGTCTAATGTATTGGTGCATAATATATGCGTGCTCCTCATTTATTATTGTTTTTCAGATTTTGCTAATCCATACGGTCTACTTCAATAGTCCAAGTAAGAGAAGAAGTCCCTTTGATTCTTCCCACTCCAGTGACTTATGCAGTCTGGTCTATTGCTGAAAGAGCCATATGTAATTATCCCTACACTAGTGACCCATGTAAGGTCACCCATTTCTTTGACAAGTACTCCTATGATTCCCCTTGTAGGAAGGTCCATTTTTGATATACTTCATGAGCATTATGCACGCGGTCACTTTGCAAGAGGGAGGTCGTCATGGCCACTGTGAGGGGGCACAAGTTGTGGTGCCACAAGCAGGCTCCCACCAGAACCCTGAGGGCCTTAAAACCACTGCAAAAGGGCTCCTGGAGCCAATCCTGGCGCCTTTGGCACCAGGCTCATGTGTAGGAAGGAAGGGCTGTTCAAACTAGGTCGGATTTATGTACATGGGCCTTTAAATCCAACATGGAAGCACCCACACAGTCTAGTTCTAAGAACCAAGCCATGCGGTCTAGTGTTTTGGGTGTGGCAGGCCTGAAACTACTTTCCTTGGTACTACTTTACCTGGTCTATATAAACCACAACCTGACTGCAGAACATGCTTCGTGTCCATTGTCCATGTTCGAGCATTGGTGATTCCAAAGAGTGACATGAACATTGGAGAGTTTCCAAAAGCAGATGCTCACCGGAGAAAGGAGATCAGGTGAATTCCTCAAATTGAACAAAGAGGGAAAACTATTTTTCAGCTAAACTCGAGAGATGTCTTTGATTCTATTCCATATGAACACAGGTTGTTCAGACAGGCTTCAGCAGTATTTGGGACAATCTTCATGCCAGGTATCCAGACAATGGCGAATGCCAAATGGTTACAGATTACCACATGGGAGCTCCTGCAGATGCTCAACACTACCATAAAGGGATTCAATGCTATCAAGGAAGAACTCAGAGCCATAAGACTGATGACTCGTCAGAATAGAATAGATACATCTTGGATATGATTACAGCTATGGATGGAGGCGTTGATGCCAAAATCGGAGAATCATGTTGCACATTCTTACCTTCTCACGACGAAGAGAATGGGACCTTGACAGAGGCCATAACGATGCTGAGGAACTTGCACATCAAGATGGAAGATGAAGTAGAAGATATTGAAGAGGATTGCTAGTTTGCGTCCATCTTCTCACGGGTTCCACAATGGATGGCGTCAAGTTCCTCAAAGCATTGTTGGTGATGATCATGTTTGGATTCTGTGTGATTAGAATAATAACCACACAGTGCAAGAAGACAGCAAAGAAAGCAGCAGGCATGAAGATCATGATGGATGTCGAGTCAGGGTTTGAACCCAAAGAGCTGACAGATGAAGAAATCAAAAAGTACATAGAAGCCAGTATTCTAGCACAGGAGGGAACGAAGTTCCTGTATCCAAGAAACAAGCCGAAGTATGTGGGAAGATGGATCTACTGCAGCCCGAATGGACAGTGTACTCTCATGACCTGGAGTGCTGATGAGCATGTAACATTGGCAGGATCTCTGAAAGGAGTAATTAAGATAGGGACTCCAAAGAAGCAAGTTTTCAGAAGAAGATGTCTAGATGTGAAGAATGATGGGGGGAGTGGTTGAGTAATCAACGAGAGGGGGGAGTGTAGAGGAGGAGCCTAATGCCTATACCAGGAATCCCACCCCCATTTTGCCTATATGTTGGAAACCGGAGATTTTGACATGTGCAACGCCAGTGATGGTACCTATACCACGAAGAATACTTGAAACAAGGTGTCCATTGAGAAAACCCTACACGATGTACCCACAGAGAAGTGACAGTCTTACGAGTGTATATAACTTATAGAATCTGATGGCAAAGTAAAGAATTGAGCAACATTTCATGAGCAAAATGAAGACTGCATGTGCGGAGAGCAGTGAAGAAAATGCAAGCCGTTTTATAATTGTACAGAAGCTGAAACGCAAGTAGACTAATTAATTATGAGGCTGGCTATACGTATTGAATAGACTACAGGCGATGCCGCCAATATATATATATATATATATATATATATATATATATATATATATATATATATATATATATATATATATATATATATATATATATGCAAGTGTGTAAAGAATCTGGATGTTCCACTACGCATTTTAGCAAACTAGCACCCCATGAACAGAAAGTCTGACAGTGTGGCGCAGTTGAAGACAAGAGCTGATGGCGAAGGAAGATTTGAAAAAGGTTGTCTCGCCCGGTGTCAAGGGTTGGGAGTAGCCAAGAAACTGGTTATCTATTCGAGAAGATATAATGAACGCGAGAAGTGAGACAGGCTCCCGTTGAGATGTAATGGAAAAACACTAGAAGTGCCAGGTTTTATTCATTTAATAGTGTTAAATGCGAAGGAGCTCAAAACAGGGCCCCCATTCACATGGTCAAGTTGAAATAGACGTTGGGAAAGCTGCACTGAGACCAGAAGATAAGACCATGCTCACAGTCCCTTAGGCACAGTGATCCTTTGCAAGGCCGAGTTCAAAGACTAATCCGAGTGGTAGACAGCAGGATTGATGGATGTTGGGCTAATTGGGTGATGAAGCATGGTAAAGTCCAACCCTCCAGCACCTGGGATACTAGCTTGCATGCTGCTAGCAAGTGGAATATTCCAGAAGGGTACAAGCATGCCAACCAATTGTAGAGGGCCACGTAGTAAAGAGCCCTATGCCACGTAGTAAAGAGCCCTATAGTTTAAAAGCCAAAGAAGAACAAGTTACTTCTTACCTTGTAACGTTCTTTCGACGGGATGTTCCTCCGACGTATTCCTCATCTTAGATATCTCCTTCCAGCTCTGCTGGCCTCGGAAAATGTTTTCTCTAGAGGGCGCTGCGCGTCGACGTCCTCCGAGTCGATGTCCCTCGACAGCCGCCGTATCAACGTCGACGTCATCCTGCCTATAAAGGCCTCGTGCAGCGTCCGTTGCTCAGTTCCGTTTTGTAGCCCACAATAATACTTTCTGGACTAAACTAAACTAATCACCCTGAAGGAGCGTAAGCTGCAACAACAAGGGAAGTAGAACTGCGGGATGGATGGGAGGGTCGATGAGGAATACGTCGGAGGAACATCCCGTCTAAAGAACGTTACAAGGTAAGAAGTAACTTGTTCTTCGAAGGGATTGTGTCCTCCGACGTATTCCTCATCTTAGATAGGCTCCCATAGCAGTATTCTATTATTGGAGGAGGGAATACTGACTTCACGCTGTCTTCAATTGATGAATAGAATGCAGTACATCCCTTCCAAACCTAGTCTCTTGACTGGAGGAGGAATCCAAATTGTAAAATCATGTAAAGGTATGGACAGACGACCATGTAGCGGCCGCACAGATGTCTTTAACCGGCACGCCTCTTTTGAGGGCCGATGAAGCTGCAATACCACTGGTCGAATGAGCCCTAAGGTTCTGAGGGGGCTCTTTCCCTGCCAGTTTATAACATTCCAGAATGGCTAGAATGATCCATCTGGAAATGGTCTGCTTAGTTATTGGTAACCCCAGCTTGTGACCTGTGTAACCTACAAACAGCTGGTCTGCCTGTCTTATCCTGGCTAGTCTACTGAGGTAAAAACTTAAAGCCCTTCTAGGGTCTAGCCTGTGTAACCTCTCTTCCTCTTTCCCCAGATGAGGAGGAGGATAGAAAGATGGTAGGGTAATCTTCTGAGTGATATGGAATTCAGAAACCACCTTTGGGAGGAAATTAGGCTTCACTTGCAGGACAACTTTGTCTTCTTTGTGAAATATTGTGTGAGGGGGTTTACAAGAAAGAGCTTGTAATTCGCTCACCCTTCTAGCAGATGTAAGTGCTATTAATAAAACAGTTTTAAGGGTAAGGAATCTTAGCGAACAAGAATGGAGTGGTTCGAAAGGTGTGCCCATCAGGAAAGTTAGTACTAAGTTTAAATCCCATAGGGGAACTTGGAATGGTTTTGGGGGATAAACATTGGTTAACCCCTTTAGAAACTGTATTACCAAGGGTAACTTGAAATAGGATGGTTCTTCCGCAGTGCGCTTAAAGATGGATAGCGCTGCGAGATAGCCTTTAATGGTGCCAACTTGAAGGCCTGAATTCGCCAAATATAGAAGGAAGGACAAAACCATTGGTGTACCACATGAAAAAGGGTCGATATTCTGTTCTCTACACCAGCTGCAAAATCTGTTCCAACGGCAGCGGTATAAAGACTTTGTTGCTGACCTCCTTGCCGAAAGCAACACCTCCATAACATCATCAGGGAGGTCCCAATCCTTGTACCTCAACCTTTCAGAAGCCAAGCGTGAAGGTTGAGGGTTTTGATGTCTGGATGGAGAACCTGACCTCCCTTCTGTGAGAGTAGGTTCTCTCTGAGTGGAAGTCGAATTGGAGGGCAGATGGACAAGTCTAGAAGGTCCGGGTACCACGTTCTCCTGGCCCAATCCGGGGCAATTAGGATCATGGTTCTCCGGAATCTTCTCAACCTTCTGATCATTTGAGGAATGACAGTGACCGGTGGGAACGCGTACAGAAGCGGAAACTCCCAGTCCACTATGAACACGTCTCCCAGAGCTCCTCTCGGGGGAAATTCCCTTGAGCAGAACAGATCGCATTTCCTGTTGACGCTGGTGGCGAACAGATCCACCTGAGGGGTTCCCCAAAGGGCGAAGATCTCTTGAAGGACTTCCTGAGCTAGTTCCCACTCGTGGGAGACTGTGCTCTGCCTGCTCAGAGCGTCCGCTGTCAAGTTCTTCTCTCCGGCTAGGTGAACTGCCGACAGAGAGATTCCTTCTTGGATTGCCCAAAACCAGAGCTGCATCGCCTCCCTGCACAGGGGTAGTGATCCTACGCCTCCTCTTTTGTTGAGGTAATGCATGGCCACTGTGTTGTCCGTCATTATCAGGACGTTTTTCCCTTGTACAGCTGGCAGGAACGCCTTCAGCGCAAGTCTGATGGCTCTCAGCTCTAACAGGTTGATATGTAGTCTGGACTCCGATGGAGACCAACGACCGCTGATGGTCAAGTCGTTGGCGTGGGCTCCCCACCCCGTGAGTGAGGCATCCGTGACTACTGTTATCTCCGGCCAGGGTTGCCAAAACTGTTCTCCTTTCAGAATGTTCTCCTGACAGGCCCACCACTGAAGGTCTCGAGCCACCCTGTCGGGAACCTGAAGAAGATCTGTCATTCTCCCTGAGAATTGTGACCACTGAGTCCTCAGTGCCCACTGGAGGGATCTCATTCTCAGGCGAGCCTCTGGCACTAGGAAAATGCAGGATGCCATGAGGCCTAGCAACCTCAAAAAGTCAAAAGCTGGGAGATGTTGAGCATCTTGGAACTTGGTAACCATCTGTAGAATATCTTGAGCCCTCACCTCTGGTGGCGAGGCTTTTCCCAGGGAAGTGTCCAGGATCGCTCCTATGAACTGGAGTCTCTGTGATGGTATCATTTGTGACTTCTTTAAATTGAGGGAGAAGCCCAGTTTGTGAAGGGAGTGGCACACATGATTTAGCTGGATCTGAGCTTGTTCCGAAGAGACAGCCCTGATCAACCAATCGTCCAGGTAGGGGGTAGACGTGAATCCCTTCCCTCCTTAGACTTGCCGCCACTACCGACATTAACTTGGTGAAGACCCTCGGGCGGAGGTCAGCCCAAATGGCAGCACTCGAAATTGATAGTGAGAGTTGCCAATTGCGAACCTCAGGTATTTCCTGTGTTTGAGATGGATAGGCACATGGAAATAAGCATCCTGAAGGTCCAGAGATACCAACCAGTCCTGGAACTGAGGGGCCTGGAGGATCTGAGAAAGAGTGACCATCTTGAATTTGTCTTTCCTGAGGAATTTGTTCAATTCTTGCAAGTCCAAGATGGGTCTCAGTCCTCCGTCTTTCTTTGGAATGAGAAAATAAGGGGAGTACCAGCCCTTGTTCCTCTCTGCTACAGGTACCGGTTCTATGGCACCTTTCTCTAGCAGGTCGAAAAATTTCCTGCAAGAGGAGCGGATCTGGAGCTTTGAGAGCTGATCCCCGGTGGATGACTCTGAGGTATGCGTAGGAGAGGCAGGCAGTAACCTTGGGCAACTGTTTCCAATGCCCAAGCATCTGACGTGATAGCCTGCCATTCCGCCAGATGTTGAGTCAACCTGCCTCCTACAGGTGTCCTGTGAGGGAAGTCCTCAGAGTGGTTTTGGGGCGGCTGATGCGGATGCCGATGGTAAAGAGGCACCTGCTGTTGCTGCGGCTTTTGAATATCTACCCCGTCCACCTCGGGTAGTTCTTCTTTGTCCCCTTTGAGCCGGACGTCCTCTACCTCTTCCGAATGCGGAGTAGAAGCGAAAGGACTTGCCCCTCCCAGAGGTTCCTGTGGGACGAAAAGGTGTCTGACAGATTGCAGCGCCTAGGGATTTTGCTGCTGCTTTTGAAGTTTGCAGTTTCTCCAAACTGTCATCTGCCTTTTTCCCGAACAAAGAAGAGCCATCGAATGGCATGTTCAAGAGCCTGGCTTGCACATCAGGGGCAAAACCAGACTTTCTCAACCAAGCGAATCTCCTGGTTGTTGTACTTGCCGCCATTGCTCTGCTGATACTGTCAGCCGAATCAATGCCCGTCTGGAGGGATTCGCACATAGCGTCTTTACCGTCCTGTATGATATTCAGGAACGCCTCCCTTTCTTCTCCCTCCGGGATGCAGTCAGCCGCTGTAGAAGCACACTCCCAAAGTGTATGGCTGAATCTAGCAAGGGTGCAAGTAGCATTAACAGATTTTAACGCCATGCTACATGCCGAAAAAACTTTCTTTGCCATAGCATCATATTTTTTATCGTCCCTGTCCTGTGGGACGGTAGGATAAGCCGTCTTGACATCGGTAGAAGATGCTGCCTGTACCACCAGACTTTCTAGGGATGGGTGTTTTGACAAAAACTCCGGGTCTGTAGAGGATACCCTATATTTTGTAGACAGTTTTTTATTTACTGCCAGGACGACATCTGGGGTTTCCCAGTTCATCATAATCTTCCTCTGAAGAGCTTTATGAAAAGGCACCACAGGATCCTCCTGTGGGCCTTTGTCAAGAATGTCCGTGAGGTCATCTTGTTGGAAAGATTGTGAAGGTGCAGACCACCCCATAAACTCTGTGATCCTGGCCATTAAGGCTCTATAGGGGGTTTCAGCATGCTCCCCCGGGTCTGGCCTAGCAAACTCCACCTCAGGGGAAGTGTCTAACCCGCTTGCCTCATGTAAGGAATCATGAACATCCTTTAACCTGCGTTCTTCAGAGGAAAATTCCTCTCTAATTGGGGTCACAGGTCCCTGCAACTCAAATGTGTCTTCCTGTTCAGACAAGTCACCCTCTTCCATAGTTGAGGACATAGTTCTCAATTGTTCTGAACTCATAAAGGGTGTAAATCCCATTTCCAAGGCAGAGGGTGCCGAACTTGTCATAATCGGCCTCGAAAACGTCGATGTCGTCGACGCCGAAGGCTTCGAGCGTGGTGTCGAAAACAAAGGCGGAGGCCTCGATGACCTCGACAGAATTGGGATTCTACACGACAATCTCGAAGCCATCGTCATCGAGGACCTGGGGATAGTCACTGGGTGTGTCGTGACCGTGACTTTTCTTGGCGTCAACGCCAGTGTCAAAGCTGGCGTCGAGTCGACAGACGCGTGTGTCGAAGGTCCCTTCGACAACGGCGTCGAAGACACCGACCTCGGCGTCGACGGAACCTTCGTCGACGGAACCTTCGACGAAGGTTTGGAGGTCATAGTCCTTCTCGAGGGTTCGAGACGCGCTCGAGAGGCCGGGTACTGCGACTCGCGGTGTTTTTGACCTTCAGGTCTTTCGACCAGAGCATCGCTCTCGGCAGTCTTCGAGGGGGTCGAGGCCGCTTTCTCGAAGACGCTCATCATATTTTTGCAGAATTCCTCCCATTCAGCCCGGGAACTATGTTTCGTGGGGCAAGGGATTCTCTTTGGTGAAACAGAGGAAGAGGATGACGGAGAAGGGGATCTTCGACGTCTCCTCTTCGAGTGCTTCGATCTCGAGGAGTGATGGGACCCACTCCGAGACCTGGAACGCGAATGGTGACGAGGAGACGAATGTCTCGACTTCGTCGACGAAGAAGAAGCTTTAAAAGACTTACCTTTCTCCAGCTTCCCCCTACGCTCCTTCAGGGCCTTAGCTGTCATGGACATACAGTCCTCGCACTCCGAACAATGGTGTTCAGCTCCCAAACACCACAGACAAACTCTGTGAGGGTCAGTCAGCGACATCTTTTTCCCACAATCTCGGCATTTTTTTAAGCCGGATCGAGGAGTTGTCGGTTCCGACGAAGAAGCCATTGAGTACGGATCGAATAACTCAAGGTAAATAGATATAACCTGACAAAAACTGAGCAACGATATTCTGAGGCACTGAGTAAGCGCGGAAAAACAGAACTGAGCAACGGACGCTGCGCGCGACCTTTATAGGCAGGATGACGTCGATACGGCGGCTGTCGAGGGACATCGACTCGGAGGACGTCGACGCGCAGCGCCCTCTAGAGAAATTTTTTTCCGAGGCCAGCAGAGCTGGAAGGAGATATCTAAGATGAGGAATACGTCGGAGGACACAATCCCTTCGAAATGTGTATTTATATGACACAGAAGATGACTTGCACTAGGGGTGGGCATAGCTGTCCACGTGACAGAGCCAATCACAGTCCTATCCCCCATAGAAAGTATACCTAGATGTTCCCCTTAAGCCTATCGTAACCCCCCCGCAGGTTTTTGCTTATTTTGCCACTTAGATGACATCACGTATGACAAGTTTTTGCGATAAAAGAACAGTTTTTATGAAATGCTTTGAGAGAATGCTTGTGCGGCATTCGTTGATGCCCCTTGTAGTCCCCATTTTATATACTTATTAATAAAAGAGCTAATGAGTTGCCAACTTCCTGAGTCTGTCTGATTATTGGTGTCAGTAAAATCTGCATCCCCATCCATCCCAGATAGCGCTACTTGCATAAAAGGCCTCTGGGTTCAATACGTTTTACTCACATTTATCATTCAAAAGAATTAGTGCAGCCGTAGGTCCATATCCAGAGTTTGTACATCACTGTCACAGGGTTTCAGGAAGACTTAACGAACCACGGCTCTCGACACATTGCATATCAGGAGTGACCACATGCAGATGTTGGCCAGCAACCGTTCACCACAGTGATGCGGTGCAGCCAGGCATATCACACACCAGGCACAAGTTAAAACACTAAGAAACCACAAACCGTAAAAATTCGGGATGGTACCAAATGTACAACTGCCTTGTCTCTACTTGACGGTTAAAGCTGATTCAACTACTTACGACTGCCAAAATGAGTACTGCCTTTTTTTTTACTAAACAGCCAAATGTATAACTCCAGTGGAAACACATTTATATAAGAATCATAGAAACATACAGTGAAATCATGCAACCTTCAGGGGTACCTCAAAAATCCATTCCTTGAAAACAAAGCATACAAATATCAGTCTGTAAAGAAAATGTTGCAATACCTGAAAATGGAAAGTGACATTTTTAAATTAACATATCGCCACAACAAACGCAATACAAAACTAACCGAGAAAGCAAATATAGTTTAGGATTTTGCACATTAAAATATTTTCAGAGGTGAGACAAATTCACATCGTATGCCCAGATATTCACAATTTTACCAACTATTGTAATCGCTGACAGAGGCCACACTCGTTTGCCAGAGGTTCCCATAGCATGCTTAGGCATTTGCGTCACATGGATAGCATTTACATTAAATGGCAAGGCCCTGGCATTACTGCCAGATATGTTCATCATATTGCCACATGCTCGCACAATGTTGCTATTGTCTTCACATGTCTACTTTCCCATAGTGCTCCCAAAGAGCTATAAAAGACAAATAATCAATGCTAAACATAGGATTTGTATTTTTTCGACAGGTGATTAACTTATGGGAAAGAGTTTCTTTAATGGGTCTGAGTTTTCCCCATCTCTTGATTGTAGTCACTGGTGTCGGTATGAACCCCCATTACCATCCCTTTGGTGGTTTTGCATGTCAGTAGCAGCAGTGAACATCAACGGCCCTATGACTGCCCCCTAGGTAGTCATGAACATCTTTGTGGGGGGTAAGGAGGAGACTACTCACGTGACCGCCACCTGCCCTACAACGGGAACGCAGTTGGGGTGGTCTGAGGATCCCCTGTATAACTCGTCCAGGTTCTGCTTGTTGTCCATTATTTAGGGCCCCTTATGATTTAATGGTGTATAGAGGTGTCCCAATGTTTACTTTAAGACTGTCCCAGATGCACAGTTACATTCACGTACTTGTGTTTGTTCAGCATCTTTGTGCCTGGAGAGCTAAATGTAGCCCTTGGTAGCTGTTTCTGTCAAGTTAACAAGGCTCTTCTAGGGTACAAGCAGGAGCAGGAGCTAAATTACTCCCAGTTCCCTCAATTTCGAACACTGAACATGCACCATTGGTTAGGATTTGCCAACACATTCACAGCTACTCGCACTAGTCGAATATTGCCATCGATTGCTTGGGTATCACTTCCTGCGACAAGTGACATCACCATTTTCAAAATACGGGAATTATATGCCCAAGTGTTTACACTACTACTGACAAGGACAGCATTGCCCTCACATACCCAGGTTCAGACAATTTTCAAGGTATTGCAGTAAGTTGGCCAGGTACATTGTCCCATTTTGTCAAATAGTGACATCAAAAGCCCAAATAACCAACCACTTTAAATGAGCCAAGCAGCGTATAGGTAGATCAGCGATAACGCTCCTCTCCTGCACCGCCCTGCCAACAGAAAAGAGTGGATGCAGAGCTCAGTGTCCTTGCTCTCACCTGCATGCCAGTCCGGCTACAAAACGGTATTAGGCAGAGATCCAGGAACTTCAGCTCCTCTCCCATGCTTTTCAAATGAAGCGGGACAAGCAAGTAGTTGGTTCTGCTTCAGTCCCAAAGCCTTTTAAAAGATCCACTGTAAGGTATGGGATTTGGGGATGTCTCAATAGACCAGCAAGCTTCGGCTTGGGAGTGGATTGAGTCTATGAGTCACGCTGGCGGTTGTGGTGACAGACTACCTTCATTCACATTAATCCAGACTCTCCAGGTGGTCACTTTCGCAACACTCTGCAAATCATTTTTGCTCCCTGCACCTTTATATGCCAAAGGTGGAAACCAGAAGGCTAAAAGGTCAAAGAATTTGAGAATAAAAGAACAGACGAAATAAGAAACATGTTAGAACCAGGGCTACAACATGTTTTCGCACTGAGGACTTCAATAATGTTATGAACATTACCCTTGTTCAGCACCATGAATTGCTATTAAACACCCTAGTGGTACATTCTGGCAGTACATCCAAAGAAACATACACAAGTAAAATGTGTCCTCAGTAGTGATACTTGAGTGATTAACGACTGGATCATATGGAATAGATGATGGGTCTGGGGCACCTTCAAAAACGTCAATTAGGCAAGTCTGATTGGGTCGGTCTCAGCCCAGCCTGTTTTTCAGATATACCGATTTCTTGAAAATGCAACATTTTCCCTGCGGCACACCAACTTCTACTACTTTGGAGATATAGTCTGCTGACCAAGTAGATGATTAAGGTCTCGGGTGAGGGTGAGATGGGCTTGAAACCAGACTTCCAGACATGAATAAGTTGCACAATCTACAAATAATTTTAGCGGGTCTCTTAACTTCTAAAATTAGATAACTGAGGAACTCGCCAAAGGCCAGAAAGTATTAAAAAAAAACTACAAATACCAGGTCCAGGGATGCTCCAATAAACAGCTTGTGTTCTAATGCAATATACATCTGGTATAGGATTAAAGCCCATGTTCTTCAGGCTGCACCAATATTAAACAGCCTAGTTCTGCATGATGGTACCTTATACAACACCCACATACTAGATTGTAAATTTTGGCTTCCCCAAACTAGGATCAAAAGCAAATCACTTTACTTCTTTGCGATCAAGTTCCCTGATTCTGCCAAACATGTGTATACTTAAATATGCATTAAATGGCAGCCACAAGCTATTAGCAGAGTGGCCATTTACATCTATAATGAACATCAATTAATAGTGTATAGATCTTACACAACCAAGAAGAGGCATTCTACCTAAACTTTCCTCCAGCAGACCCACATCATTATCTCGCAGATACTGTCAAGAACAGACTACGCAAACAGCCCATGACTAGGAAGTCTCAACAACGTAATCAAGAAACTTAAGCACATCCAAAATACAGCAGCTGCTCGTAAAACCAAACAGGAGGGAACATATTACCCTGGTCTCAACCGGCATGCACCCCATTCTTCCTAAAAGAGATGGTGTGGACCACAGTACCACGAGATCCCAAGCCCCCTCTGTGGCTGAAGCTAGGCATGATGTGGCAAAGAGCCTGCAGCTTTCTGGACAAAGAAACACCCTTCTCACCCCAGATCCAACTGGTGGTACTAAAAAGCGAAGATGCGCTTCTTAGGCTGAATGTTAGGAAATACTGGGAGACTAGTGGGGTGGTGACACTGGGACATATACTGGGAGGGGGGTGAGGGGGATAGCAGTAAAAGTGAGGAGAGATTGCAGGGGTACACAGAAACCCTCTCAAATAGAACTGGCAACAAAACTCACCACCACCTGAGGAAAACGAGCAGCCAGCCTGCACCACAGACTCCTGCAATACCAGAGACTGCTTACAAAACCTTGCTGGAAAAGGGAAAAGGGGGGAGGTGCTTAGAGGTTTTTTTTTTTTTTTTTTAAAGCCTCTCTGTGTAAGAGAACCTGAGGAAAAGACATTTTATTTTATTTTTTTACATTTATATAGCGCACAGACAGCCCAGGGGCATTGTGGCGCTGTTACTTGCAGGTGTTACAGCATTGGAGCGCAGAGATGTAATACATGTTATGCACAAAACGTACACAGTTCAGGTATCCATATAGTGGATGGACGTCAGGAAGGGGTAATGTGATCAGGTGAATAAGGTGGTTTTCATGGTTTTACGGAAGGCAATGAGTGAGGGTTCAGCTCGCAGGGCAGTGGGGAGGGCATTCCAATGCAGGGCAGCTAGGTAGGGGAAGCTGGCACCACTTGCTCTTTTTACCATGGGTGCTGTGAGTAGGTTAGAATAGCGGGTCCTAGTTGGTCTTGAGGAAGAGGCAGGGTGGATCCTTTGCGATAGGTATGCTGGCGCGGCGAGGTGAATGCATTTGTGGGTGAGGGTCAGGGCTTTGAAGATGATCCTCTCTTTTATGGGGAGCCAGTGGGAGGCTCTTCTGGCAGTAGAGATGGGCTCTCTTTTGGAAATGCCTTGTGCTGCGCGTGAAGCATGGTTTTGAATAACTTGCAATTTCTCAAGATTGTTCGTGGAGGTCCCTAGGAAGAGAACGTTGCAGTAATCCAACCGTGATCCAGTGATAGCTCTAGCTATGTTAGTGCAGGTGTCGTTGGAAAGGTAGGGTCCGACTGCATTGAGGAGTTTAGCAAGGTGGGCAGCCGAGGAGGCAATGGCATTCACTTGTCTGGTCATGGACAGACTTGAGTCCAGGTAGACGCCTAAGGTTTTTACTGACTCGGATACTGGAATTTTGATGGGGTCGATGATGAAGTGGCTGTACTGGTCCTCAAGTTTTTTGAGAGTGTCGGGGGAGCCTACAAGCAGGAGTTTGGTTTTATCTGAGTTGAGACAGAGGCTGTTAGCAGCCATCCAGGTTTGGATGGTGTTGTAGATGATGTTGAAGGTCTTGGGAGTCAGTGTCATAGTCGCCCGTCAGGGTGAGGAGGATCTGCGTGTCATCCATGTAGTGTAGGAGATCCCCATGGCGTCAAGGATGAGGAAGAGGGGGCGAGTGAATATATTGTAGAGGGTAGGAGAGAGGCAGGAGCCTTGTGATACCCCAGAGCTAAGACGTTCGCAGTGGAGGTCAGGTGGTGGCATAGGACGTCGTGATCAATAAGGTCAAATGCAGCGGAAAGATCGAGGAGAAGGAGCAGGATGGGTTTGCCTAGGTCCCTTGCATCATCCATCTGGTTTTTGAGGTCGAGTAGTGCGGTCTCAGCCCCGTGTTTGGGGTGGAAACCGGATTGTCTCAGACCTAGGAGTTTATTCTCTTTGAGGAAGTGTTGAACTTGCAGGTAAGCTGCTTTGTCCAGAATTTTAAGAAGGAAGGGGACGGTGTTGATGGGCCTATAGTTGTTGGGTGAGGTGGGGTCGAGTGTGGGTTTCTTTATCAGAGGCCTGACCCATGCTTCCTTGAGGGATGAAGGTACTTTCCCTGTGGTGAAAGAGGTGTTGACAAAGGCTGTGAGAAATGGGGCGAGGGAGTCAGCACAATCCTTGATAATGGTGGCAGGGGTCTCCTTTGCAGTTGGAGGGTTTGATGCCTTTCATTAAGTTAATGATGTCTTTCTCCTGGATGGTTTTGAAGGAGAAGGTGGAAGAGGCATCTGAGGTGTGAGGGAGGGTGGAGGTGGGGGGGTAGGGAGGGTGAGTCTGGAGTTCATAATTTTGGCTTGCAGCAGGTCTAATTTGTTATGCATGGCTGTTTGAATGCCATCGCACCAGGCCTCATCTTTAGTGAAGTTTTGGGGTGTGGGGGTAGGGGTTTCAAGATGAACATTTCCTTCATGTTGGATTTAGCTTCGGCGGTTCTGGCTTCGAATGATTTGGCTTTGGCTTGGATGATGGCTTTTTTATACTCCTTGGAGCAGGTTTTGAATTCAAGTTTGTCTTTGTCGTCATGGGAAGTTTGCCAGCGGGCAAGGGCAGAGCGTTTGTCCGTCCGGAGTTTGAGGAGGTCTGGGGTGAACCAAGTGTTGGTGTGGCTCGTGGGTTTGGATTTCCTTGGTTTAAGAGGAGCAATGGAGTTGATTGCTGCCGATATAGCATGTTGTAATTTTGCGGCAGGGTTTCTGGGTCATTGGAGAAGGGAGGTCTGAAGGCAGGTCCTTGCAGGAATGGTAGGAGTCTTTCTTTGGTGAGAGGTGAGAAGGCGAGCGCTTCTGGTGAGGGCTGGTGGCAGGGTTTGGGGAGGGTGAGGTGGGGGAGTGGTGGTGGGGATGTTGAAGGTTATGATGTGGTGGTCAGACCACGGGGTGGGGGAGTTGCCTGTGATTGTGAGAGGGCAGTTGTGCTGTGCAATCCCGTCAAGTGTCCTACCTAGGGAGTGGGTGGGGTCTGTGACAGTGTTTGTGAAGCCTAGAGTTCCAAGGGCTGAGTTGAATGATTTAGAAGCAAGGTCTTTGGGGTCATTTAGTCCAAGGTTAATGTCAGGTAATGACAGGTACAGATTTGTTGCTAGAGTCAGGTGAGCGCTGCATCCACTGGAAGAAAGAGCGGGGGGGGCGGGGCGGTGGACACAACCAGTAGGACCACAGTATAAAAGGAGACAGAAGAAGCGCCAAAGTGTGGGTTGCAGGGGTGTGGTCAGGAGGTGGTGTGCTGGTGGACTGAGACCAGGAGCAGAACAGGCAGAACAGCGGAGTACTGGAGAGGTGGTGACAGAATTTGAGCAGAGTGAAGGGTGAGGTATTTCTGAAGAGTGGTACCAGGTGTGTGTGTGGGCACGCGTAGTGTGAGGAGGGTGTAAAAGCGGAATGAGAAAGAAAGGTGGAAATAGAGGGGGGAGTGTAAGAGAAGCGTGTGTGTATGACAGTTGGTTCATTGAGATCAAGATGGTAGTGGGGATAGAGGGGAGGCAGGAGTGACGCAGGAGGGCAGAGAGTAGGAGGAGATAAGGGAGAATGACAAACACATGGGGAGAAGAACATCTGAGCACAGAATGAAAAGACCAAGTGGGGCCAGAGTATTTGCAAGGTAGATGTTACATCACATTGGGGAAATTCGAGCATGGACGACCTAAACTGATCCATAAAGACAGACAGATAACGTGTTTGCCTTTAGGCCATCACGACCAGCCAGACAGGCCCTTCAACAGTAGTGGTTAATGATCTCCAGTGACCATCCTGGGGTTGATGGAAGACTGGACTAGGAAGGGAACTGCCCGCACTAGACAAGAGAGGAACAGCTCTTAGCAAGCTAGCCCCTTTTTTCCAGCCCAGTGCATTCCATTGAACAGATCCACCTGTTTGGAAATTCATCTGTCTGTCCCAATCAGGAACAATCTACTTATCATTGACCAGTTCGCTTAGATCTACACGTCTTATGTTGCTTAGAGATAAAAAACCCTTGAATCTTCTTGGAGACTGAGTTTATTAAGGCCATCTGTGACAGTTGTTAGTTTGTTATACTGCAGAAAACATTACCCACGCTGCGTGATGTTATGTTAACACTGCGCATTACATGCTGCATAATTAAGTCAGTTGCAGACTTTCCAGTCGTTTAGGAATAAAGGAAGTATGGGCGAGTACCCTAGTTTTTATGATTTACCTGGGTCCTACCAGTTTTCGATTTTACTTCACTGAAGTATACCATATTGAAAAGATGCTGCTAAACCTATATTCACAAATTTGTATAGAGTTGTATAGTCCAATAAAAAAATGATTTGGGGGCATGATAGTATACATACTATTTCAATGATTTTAAGTTTAAATAGATTGTATTCAAGTGTCATAAATTACCAATAACATTTGATAAAGGTGCTTGAAGCCTTGAAACATGTCATGTTTAACTGACAGAGATATGTCAACAATAAGAAATAATATTCTTCGCTATTCCACCAAAAGAACCAGGTGGTGAACATTTTGCAGACCACAGAAAGGGTCCAGTGCTCTTTCGTAACCAACTTCCAAGGCCCCCAAAATAAAATGAATTCTACCGAGCGAGAGCGAGTGAGTGAGTGGAGTAGCCACTTCAGGAATGTCAATTGCTTTGCTCCTTGCCTTGCATGAAGCCACGGAAGTAAGGACTCTTTTCTCTGCTTTTACTAATTCTTTCTTTGGCCTGCATGGGCTCCGTTAAGGAGAGTCAGATCATGGAATTCTCAAAATCTGTGTAAAGGTCAGAGTCTTGGTTCAAAGGACTGTTGGTTAGAACCAGGGGAACAAGCATTATAGATTGCCAAGATTAACTGGGCCCATAACAGCACTCGCCTTACACTAGTTAAATTGCTACTCCATGGGAGGACCAAATAACTCCTTCACAAACGTTTAATCCAAGACCTTGTCCTGAGCTTCCTGGTGAAGATTAGAGGAATGCAGCCATGCTTTCCAACTTAACCCAGGTCTCTACCTGCAGGAACCACATGGTCATGGGCACAGTTCAGCAAGATGTCTGGCCACCGCTAAACTATAATGGACTGGTTGCTGAAGGCCTGCAGGAAGTTTTTTGAGTGCATTGGAAATCTTGCACTACATGTTGCCCTCTGCCAATAGTGCACCTGCATTTGCAAGGTATTAGCACAATCAGGCACTGTGGTAAAATAGCATTCCTATGTCATCTAGGAACTTGTGCTCCTGGTTGAAAGTTCTGTCTGAAGGTGGTGAGTAATCATCATTCACCAATTCATCTGCAGTCTGTGTGGGAGTCTGGGATGTTAGGCAGAGCATTTCATCATGAACTGGTCTGCACATGGCTCTTCCCCTCAATTGCAAAGTGGAGGACGATATTTGCCAGATTACTGGGGCTATCAATAGGACATCCAGCTGGAGGAATATGCCTGCCTGGTCTACTTTTTTTTTTTTTTTATTTCATAATTTTTTTTTATTATTCAAGATACAGATATTATTACATATGGTCTACTTTTTTACAGGAGGATTTTGTCTTTCAGACAGCCTACCGATTAAGGCAAAGAAGGCTTTCGCCCAAAAACCTGGCCTTCTCCATATTTGCGTCTAGGTCAGAGTATGGCCCATTTTTTTGGGCCTGGGTCCCATCGCTGCAGAACCCTCTGGTAGTCACCAGGTAGGAATCCGGGGGCCGGCGCAGGTCTCTTGAGAACCGCTCTCGGGCACTGCAGGGGTTGGAATGGGTAGGATAGAAACTCCCTCAGCATCCCCCATGCCTGAAGGTGGAGTAGGGCCATCTTTAGGCTGAACTACCACCATAGTTGCAGGCAGTTCTGTAGGTGCAGGAATGGTGAAGGAGAAGGGATAGATAATAAGGGATAGGTTTACTGGCAGCTAAGAATCAGCACCTGCTTAATTATGCCCACCATGCATAACCGCTGAAGTCATTGGTCTGTAAAAGGTAGTCATTAACTCAGCCTCCAGTGTGCTGCTGCCATCCATGTCCTCAAGGATGCATGCCTGGCCACTTTAAGATGAATGGCAAGTCCCACTGGTCATAGGAAGCTATGTGTAGAAACGTCCTACAAGGAGAATCTCATGGGCAATTTTAAATATTTGCTTTTATACTGCGTCAAATCACCACTGCAGTAGTTTCGAAGTGCCTAAGCTTGTCAATGGAGTGACATAATGTGCCCCTGCCAGGAGTATCGAGACCTTAGGTAGGTGTAAGCAACAATATATGAGCCAGGGGAAAATATGAAGAGCTGGGAGGACAATGGATCCAAAATAGACACTACTCTCCAGCATAGATTGTGTTTAACAGCTTGGGTCCCCACTTGTTCCGTCCACCGAGATCAGTGTTTAGATGCACGAGGTGCAACAGACAAAGGTCTATCAGTCCTTCTTTTCCTCTCCCCATCTTAACTTTGGCTGCCACTTACATCACATAATTGGATAGTACAAGCACAAAGGCTAGCCTACTTGCTTGTAATTTAGCACTTTCACTCTGTGGAAAATTCCTAAGATCGAGAAATACTTTGCTCCGCCACAGATGCGCACAGCATAGCACCCAACCATTTAGATTAGGCATTATGCCACATGTCTAAAAGGGGAACAATAAGGCAGAAGTTGCTACTTGTCAATATTTCCAAGTCATCTGCCCTAGAATACTCAAATGCAAACAAAGGCCCATTCCCCCTCAATTTAAAGCAAATAACTATCCAAAATGATACGGGAAACCCTGTCATGGTTAATGGAGGCGGCTGTCCCTGTGTCCAATGTCCATATAATGCCAGGTAACACTAGGTTACATCACAAAGGGGTGTTCTTTTTGTCGCAACCCTAGGGTGGTCATGTAAAAGGATCCACACCTTTGTTACCCAATGTTTAAAACAGTCCAGAAATGCTTGCAGGGAGCAAGGAAGCCTAGCAGTCGTAAGAAGATTTGGGTGCTGGAATCTGGGTAGCTAAAACAGTGCACATTATCCTAGCACACAGAAGAAATTATTGAGAGGAGCCAGAGGAGCTTGTGATGGGGTATTGGGAACAGATGGAGCATCCATTTCCGGCTCCTTAATGTAGTCCGATTTAATTATGTAAAAGCTTTCCTATGAAGGGTGCTGTATACCCCAAAATGTAAAAAGGGGGCTGCCATATAGAATTAACAAACATTCTAAAACGGGGGGTTTGGGGTAAGCACCCAAAGCGTTTTAAGGGTATGCAGGGGCTCAGCCAACTCCTCGCTCATAATTATTGCTATAGCAACTGTCTGTGCTAAATCCACTTCAAGAACAAGCAAGTGTTTGTGAAGCAAGCCCTTTTGATGGCATTATATGAAATTTACAAGGATAATACGCACAAGAACCAGAAACACCACCTGAGAGGTCAGTGAAGCACATAACACCGCTGATCACGCAGGAACATGAACATCTGTATCAAAGGGTGAAACATGTTTATAAACAATGCAAATACACCAAGAGCAAGTAGGAGTACTGCATGAAGGACAGCTAGGAAATCAAGATGCAAAGAGCAGCAGGAAAGAAAACAAAACACCACCTCATAATCAAGGCAGCTGGGACACAAAGGATTGGAATTTGAGAAAGAGCAAGCCTAAACTACAACACTGCCACCGTTGAAAGGGAAGTAAAGTGAACTAGATCGAGAAAAAGGCTTTCTCAAAGAGGAGCACACCTCAAAAACAGGCAAGCATTGCACTTCAGTGGTGTTCAGGAACAATAGTACACTGCAAACGTGCTGGCACATGAACAAGAGGAATAATAGAGTAAAGTCCAGGAAGCAGGAAACCACTAAAAAGCATACAAAACTCATAGAAATCACGAAGAGCGTTGTTCACAACAGGAGCACTCCAATACCAAACGCGAGACTGAAGCAAGTTAGGGCTTTTAAAGCAGACTAATGATCACCAAGCTAAGATACAAATACTAGATTGTGCCAGCCACAGATATTCTGTACCTTCTACCCATCCTTGTCCTACAAGTGTACATACGAAAGTCTGCAAATCATTGTTTGAAATGTGGTCTTTAGAATTTTAAAAGCATAATCGCGCCTTCAACCCCGATAGAATCGGGAGGGGAAACTCAAAATGCTGTTCCTCAGCTTCAGCATGACTGCAGCCATATGTTACCAGATATGGGGTGAACAATCCAACAGAAGTAAAAGGCCCCAAAGCATGTCATTAGTTGCAGGAGCAAACAATGGCAGGCATTTTATTTTTGCACTAGCTTTTATCAGCATTACGACAGCTATGCCAAGAGTAGATTGTTCCCTTTCATGCAATGATCTGAGAGTTTGACATTTAATGCAGCGTTCGAAATCCTAGTTTTACAGCTTAAACCCCATGCCTTAATTCCCAAATGTCAAAGCAATAACTAGTCATCCAATTGCACCAAATGAGTGCATGAAAGCCATGAATAAAAGAAATTATTTATATCCAAAAACACCAAAGAAAGAGGAAAGCCACAATGGTCATTTCCATTGGTAAAGGGAAGACCCCGTTTCTAAACTATTCTGCTTCTTTAAATCGAGGGCCGGGACGATAGCTCAAGGGCAACCTAAAACAACGCCGAGCATCACAAGTTCAAATCACAGTCCTGTGCTTAGCGGTTAACGGTCATGAAGCGAGATATAACATCTCAATCGTCTATAAAATCAAAATCAACAATTGGTAAATATTAATGCTTTTAATAAAATTTCGAACATGGGTTTCATTCCAAATTAAACTGGGAATGTGTTTTAAGTCTTTGCTGCTATTACTTGTGTTTTCTATCAGAAGCGTCCCATAGCAGCCCACCCCCTGGCTCACTTGTTAGCCTCAAAAATCCCTCCTGTGCTCTACGGCCTTGCTGTGCTATTTGAAAGTATTTTACAATACTGCCACCTTCTCACTTCTGCCTATTGTCTTGTCTTGTACCTTTAGGTGGCAAGATGCTCCCGATACGTCATTATGTGCTCCCTTCTGGGAAATAGCTTTCCTTAGTCATAGAAGAACAAGTTACACTTTGTAACGTTCTTTCGATGGGATGTTCCTCCGACGTATTCCTTATCTTTGATAGAGCATCTCCCAGCTTGCTGGCCTCGGAATTTTTTTTTTCAGTAGAGGGCGCTGCGTGTCGACGTCCCTCGAGCCGATGTCCCTCGACGGCCTCCGTATCGGCACCGACGTCACCACGCGTATAAATAGACTCGCGCAGCGTCTGTTGCTCAGTTCCGTTTTGACATCAACAGTTGTTTTATATGAATTGGTTATTGACCTTGAAGGAGCGTAAGCTGCAACCACAAGGGAAGTATCACTGCGGGGATGGATGGGAGGGGGCGATAAGGAATACGTCGGAGGAACATCCCATCGAAAGAACGTTACAAGGTAAGAAGTAACTAGTTCTTCGAAGGGATTGTGTCCTCCGACGTATTCCTCATCTTTGATAGACTCCCATAGCAGTGGTGTACAATTGGAGGTGGGAGTAAAACGCCATGTTTCCTTTTAAGAATGAACCGAATGTAATACGGCTTTGCCAAACCTAGTCTCTTGACTGGAGGAGGAATCTAGGTTGTAAAATCTTGTGAAGGTATGTGCGGACCGCACATATGTCTCGAACCGGAACCCCTCTCTGGAGGGCCGAGGAGGCTGCGATACCCCAGCAGGTTGAATGAGCCCTAAGATTTTGAGGAGGCTCTTTCCCTGCCAGTTTGTAACATTCCAGGATGGCCAAAATAATCCATCTGGAAATGGTTTGTTTTGTTATCGATAGTCCCAACCTGTGCCCTGAATAACCCACAAACAGTTGGTCTGCTTGCCTAATCCTAGCAAGTCTGCTGATGTAAAAGCTTAAAGCCCGCCTTGGGTCCAGCCTATGTAGCCTTTCTTCCTCTTTCCCCGGATGCGGAGGTGGATAGAATGAAGGTAAAGTAATTTTCTGAGTGATGTGGAATTCAGAAACCACCTTTGGGAGGAAATTAGGCTTCACCTGTAGGACAACCTTGTCTTTATGAAAAATTGTATGAGGGGGGTTTACAAAATAGAGCTTGTAATTCGCTCACCCTTCTAGCAGATGTTAAAGCCACTAAGGAGACCGTTTTAAGGGTGAGGAATCTTAGCGAACAAGAGTGAAGTGGTTCGAAAGGAGTACCCATCAGGAAATTTAAGACTAAATGTAAGTCCCATAAAGGAACCTGGAAAGGTTTTGGAGGGTAGACATTAGTTAATCCCTTTAGAAATTGTATTACTAAGGGTAATTTGAAATACGAAGGTTCCTCCGCAGTGCGCTTGAAGATCGATAGCGCTGCGAGATAGCCCTTGATAGTGCCAACTTGAAGGGCTAAATTTGCCAAGTAGAGTAGAAAGGATAACACCGTTGGTGTACCACATGAAAAGGGGGTCAATATCCTCTTCTCTACACCAGCTGCAAAACTTGTTCCAACGGCAGCAGTATAAAGACTTTGTTGCTGGCCTTCTGGCCGAAAGCAACACTTCCATGACGTCAACAGGGAGGTCCCAATCCTTGTATCTCAACCTTTCAGAAGCCAGGCGTGAAGGCTGAGGGTTCTGATATCTGGATGGAGAACCTGACCTCCCTTCTGTGAGAGAAGATTCTCCTTGAGTGGAAGACGAATTGGAGGGCAGATGGACATGTCCAGAAGGTCCGGGTACCACGTTCTCCTGGCCCAGTCTGGGGCAATTAGGATCATGGTTCTCCGGAATCTTCTCAACCTCCTGATCATTTGAGGAATGACAGGGACTGGTGGAAATGCGTACAGGAGTGGAAACTCCCACTCCACTACGAACGTGTCCCCTAGAGCTCCTCTCGGGGGGGAAATTCCCTTGAACAAAACAGATCGCACTTTCTGTTGGTACTGGTGGCAAACAGATCCACTTGAGGGGTTCCCCAAAGGGCGAAGATCTCCTGAAGGACTTCCTGAGCTAGTTCCCACTCGTGGGAGACTGTGCCCTGCCAGCTCAGAGCGTCCGCCGTCAAGTTCTTCTCTCCGGCTAGGTGGACTGCCGATAGAGAGATTCCTTCTTGGATTGCCCAAAACCAGAGCTGCATTGCCTCTCTGCACAGTGGTAGTGATCCTACCCCTCCTCTTTTGTTGAGGTAGTGCATGGCCACTGTGTTGTCCGTCATTATCAGGACATTTTTCCCCTGTACAGATGGCAGAAAAGCCTTCAGCGCTAGTCTGATTGCTCTCAGCTCTAACAGGTTGATATGTAGTCTGGACTCTGATGGAGACCAACGACCGCTGATGGTCAAGTCGTTGGTATGGGCTCCCCACCCCGTAAGTGAGGCATCTGTGACTACGGTTATCTCCGGCCATGGTTGCCAAAACAGTTCCCCCTTCAAGATGTTTTTCTGGCAGGCCCACCACTGAAGGTCTCAAGCCACCTTGTCCGGAATTTGAAGGAGGTCTGTCATTCTCCCTGAGAATTGCGACCACCGAGTCCTCAGTGCCCACTGAAGAGATCTCATTCTCAGGCGAGCCTTTGGCACAAGGAAGATGCAGGATGCCATGAGGCCTAGCAACCTCAAAGTCAAAGGCTGGGAGACGTTGGGCATTTTGAAACTTGGTGACCATCTGCAGAATATCTTGAGCCCTCACCTCTGGTGGCGAGGCTTTTCCCAGGGAAGTGTCCAGGACAGCTCCAATGAACTGGAGTCTCTGTGATGGTATCATCTGTGACTTCTTTAAATTGAGGGAGAAGCCCAGTTTGTGAAGGAAGTGGCAGACATAATCTAGCTGGATCTCAGCTTGTTCTGAAGATACAGCTCTGATCAGCCAATCGTCCAGGTAGGGGTAGACGTGGATCCCTTCCCTCCTTAGACTTGCCGCCACTACCGACATTAGCTTGGTGAAGACCCTCGGGCGGTGGTCAGCCCAAATGGCAGAACTCGAAATTGATAATGAGAGCCACCAATTGCGAACCTCAGGTATTTCCTATGTTTGAGATGGATTGGCACATGGAAATAAGCATCCTGGAGGTCCAGAGATACCAGCCAGTCCTGGAGCTGGAGGGCCTGAAGGATCTGAGAGAGAGTTACCATCTTGAACTTGAACTTGTCCTTCCTGAGGAACTTGTTCAATTCTCGTAAATCCAAGATAGGTCTCAGTCCTCCCTCTTTCTTCGGTATGAGAAAGTAGGGGGGAGTACCAGCCCTTGTTCCTCTCCGCTACAGGTATCGGTTCTATGGAACCTTTCTCTAGCAGGTCTACAATTTCCTGCAAGAGGAGCGGATCTGGAACTCTCAGAGAGCTGTTCCCCGGTGGATGACTAAGGGATGCGTAGAAAAGGCAGGCAGTAACCTTCGGCAACTGTCTCAAATGCCCAAGCATCTGACGTAATAGCCTACCATTCCGTCAGATGTTGAGTTAACCTACCCCCTACTGGTGTTTTGTGAAGGGATTCCTCAGAGCGGTTTGGAGGCGGCTGATGCAGATGCCGAGGGTAAAGAGGCACCCGCTGCTGATGCGGCTTTTGTGTTTTTACCCCGTCCACCTCGGGTGAATTTCATCTGACCCCTTTGAACCGGCTGTCCTCTGCCCACACCCAAATGCGGAATAGAAGCGAAAGGACTTACCTCTCCACGAGGTTCCTGAGGGGCGATATGGTGTCTGACGGATTGCAGCTCCTAAGGATTTTGCTGCTGCCTTTGATGTTTGTAGTTTGTCTAAACTGTTGTCCGCCTTCTTATCAAACAAAGAAGAGCCGTCAAAGGGCATATTCAAGAGTCTGCTTTGCACATCTGGAGCAAAACCAGACTTTCGCAACCAAGCAAATCTCCTGGCTGTTGTACTTGCCACCATGGCCCTGCTGATACTGTCAGCAGAATCGATGCCAGTCTGAAGGGATTCGCACATTGCGTCCTTACCATCCTTAATGATGTTGAGAAACGCTTCCCTTTCTTCTCCCCCCGGGAGGCAGTCAGCCGCTGATGAAGCACACTCCCAAAGTGTGTGGCTGAACCGTGCGAGCGTACAAGTAGCATTGATGGATTTCAACGTCATGCTACATGCGGAAGAGACGTTTTTGGCCATAGAGTCATATCTCTTATCATCCCTGTCCTGTGGAACAGTAGGGTAAGCCGATTTACTACCTGCTGAAGTAGCTGCCTGAACAACCAGACTCTCCGGAGTTGGGTGTTTGGATAAATATTCAGGTTCAGCAGAAGACACCCGATATTTAGCTGATAGTTTGTTAACTGCCGGGATAACCTCAGGTGTTTCCCAGTTTGCCAATATTCTCCTTTGTAATGCCGCATGAAATGGCACTACAGGATCCTCCTGTGGACCTTTGACCAAGATGTCTGTGAGGTCGTCTTGCTGAAAAGCAGGTGAGGGTGTGTACCATCCCATAAACTCTATTATCCTTGCCATCAAGGTTCTATAAGGGGTTTCAGCATGTTCCCCTGGGTCTGATGTGGCAAATTCCACTTCTGGGGAAGTGTCCAGCCCACTTGCTTCCTGTAGGGTTTCATGGAGGTAAATTCCTCTAGTGCAGGAGTTGCAGATCCCTGCAACTCAAAAGGCCTTTCCTGATCTGAATCCTCCCCTTCTTCATAAATAGAAGATAAGACCCTGGAGTGGTCAGGTCTTGAAAATGGTATAAATCCAATTTCCAGAGCAGAAGGAGCCAGATTTGTCATGATTGGCTGAGAAAACGTTGACGTCGTCGACGCAGACGGTCAAGGCTTCGAATCCATCGAAAAAGTTGCCGAGAAAGGTGGTAGAGGCCTCGATTAACTCGAGAGTATCGGGATTCTACTCGAGGTTGTCGATGACATTCTCGTGCTCGAGGCTCTGAGTATGGCCACTGGCTGTGAGGTGGCCGTGGGTTTGTCCTTTTTCGGTGTCGAAGATGGCGTCGAGTCGACTGATCTGTGCGTAGAAGAACCCTTCGATAACGGCGTCGACGACGCCGATCTATGTGTCGAAGGGATCCTCGACGACAGCGTCGAAGACGCAACTTTGCCTTTACTCGAAGGTTCGTGACGCTCTCGAGTGGCTTCTTTCGCCGGGTACTGCGACTCGCGGCTTTTTGATTTTTCGGGTCCTTCACCCAGGGTATCACCCTCAGCAGTCTTCGAGGGGGTTGAGGCCGCTTTCTCGAAGACGCTTAGCATCTTTTTCCTGAGTTCCTCCCACTCAGCTTGAGAGCTATGTTTAGAGGGACAGGAGACCCTTTTTGGGGAAACGGAAGAAGACGAAGACCAGGAAGGGGATCTTCGACGTCTCTTTTTTGAATGCTTAGATCTCGAAGAGTGATGGTAACTGCTTCGAGATCTAGAACGAGAATGTCTATTATGATGGCAAGGAGACGAATGTCTCGACTCTCAAAGAAGTTTTAACTGCCTTACCTCTCTCGAGCTTCCCCTTACGCTCCTTCTAGGCTTTCGCCATCATGGACATGCAGTCCTCGCACTCCGAACAATGGTGCTCGATTCCCAGGCACCACAAACAGATCCTGTGAGGATCCATCAATGACATTTTCTTTCCACAGTCTCGACATTTTTTGAAGCCGGACCGTGGAGTCATCGGTTCGGGTGAGGAAGCCATCGAGTACGAGTCGGATTCACGAGGAATATATCGATATATTTGACTGAAGAACTGAGCAACGATATTCCGAGGCCCCACGAAGCGCAGAAAAACGGAACTGAGCAACAGACGCTGCGCGAATCTATTTATACGCGTGGTGACGTCGGCGCCGATACGGAGGCCGTCGAGGGACATCGACGCGCAGCGCCCTCTACTGAAAAAATGTTTCCGAGGCCAGCAAGCTGGGAGATGATCTATCAAAGATCAGGAATACGGAGGAGGACACAATCCCTTCGAAAGAGGACATTTTGTATGCTAGACAGCCGATCCTGTTGGGTTGGAACAGAGAATGAGAAACGTGTGTGTCCCCCTTTGTTCTCTGAACTTTGCTATTAATATTGTGTTCGTAGTGGGTGTTTTCTATATATTTGATTTAAATTAAGGTTTTTTTTTTAGCTAGAAATATGGGCAAATGGAAATTCACACAAGCAACATTTTTTTAAAAAGTATTTTCAGGCAATGTTCGCACACATTGCTACAATCATATGTTGCTTTGTTTGAGTCATTTTTGTCGTGCAATACTGTAACGTTACATGTTAGGCATAATCTGTGCCTCACAGTCTTCAATAAAAAAAAAAATATATTTTTTTTAAAAAATCAGATGAAGGTTGGTGTAGGAATCCGAGGTTTCATCAGCAGCTCGCACCTGGCTTGAGTGAAACCACTGTTCTTACTACCAATCCTCATTTTCCTCAGGTTTTAATGTTAGAAAATGTTTGATAGCTCAGAAACCTCAGCAAAGCAATTTTTCTATCTGAGGATCAGAAATCAAAAGTTCTAATAAAGCAATAATGCCGCATTCGGGGGCATTATCAGGTGGTAACGGCTCAAGGAGTGGTACCAATAGCCATCACCTCCTTGTCAGGGGTGTACATGGTTGCTAACAGAACACCAACCCGAGCCTAGACAGACCTCAACCAAACATACTTTTATTTAAAGTAAATACTCAGTGGACTTGATTAAAACTATTCAGGAAGCAAGTTCTGTGGGGTTGTACGTTCTTGATCATGTATTGGGAACACTCACTACTGTAATGAGAAAATGAGAAATAGATTGGAGACAGAGGGATAAACCAGGACACGAACTCAAGGAAATGAGTGATCTCTTGAGATTAGTAATGGAAGAGTTCCTGGATACAAATGAGTGGTATAATGTACCGCATGAATGGCTAGAGAAGCCGTTGGCAACACCTGTGGCAGAGCCATCTGGTTTAGGGGAGAATGGGGGGGGGGGCAACTGACCCTGAGCCTCCTGGCACCCACACCAAGCTGACCCCACCCCCTTCCCCCACAACCAGAACCGCTTCTCCTTCCCACCCCCACCTTACTTGCAGCCTGTTTGACCAGGTTTTGTTGTGGTGAACGGAGCGTGAGCGCCGCCTCAGTGGGGACTAGTCCACCAAAGCAACATACCCTGCAATGCACCTTACACAAGGGACGTGAACACTACATTATACGCAAGGAATTTCCTATACCAACTTGTGATCTATGTTACATTAATGAACGCAAGGAGCCAAAGCGAGGACTGTGGCCGAGAGCAGATGCAGGAGTGTTCGTTCATGAGTAACATGGGTTGACAATGGAGTGGGCCCATACTGATCACATCAACCTGTTTTACAGTGGAATGCCTGCATATCTTGGACACAGCCAGTGTGAATTTGTGGTCTTTAAGGTCCAAACACTGACATATATTGTGGGCACAGCAATCATAAAAATATGTCACAAAGTACTCCTATGCGGTGTCGACGACCTGGAATATCTCATTTTTGTGTGTGCCTTACCCTACAAAACCAATTGTAGATTGTATGGCTATGGCTATGGCTATGGCTTTTGCCGTAACCTTGCTGTAAGGTGAACCACCGATTTGAAAACATTTCTCACAATGAGATGCCTCCTTAACTCCAGAGGTGGGTTCCAATTCACTCATTGGCTTGGTCGCTCACACTCATTTCCCGTAAATCTCAATTTATTTCCACTCGGAGAAAACAATAAAAATCACAAGCAGCCACTGACCTGGAGTCATTTATAATGGAGGCACCCAATCAGGAGTCCACCCTCCCCTGGCTCCTATGGCTGCCTCAGACATTAGTTGCTATGAATCCATGTCACTGAGCACGAGAGTGGGTCTTTAGATGCTCAATGCATCTATGTTATGTTAAAGGTTATTTATACTGTACACTATCACCACCTGTTGTGCAAGGCATAGGTTGTTGCAGTTCTATTGGGAAGTGGAAATTGGATCTCAGTTTCAAAATCCAGTGGCAAGATAACCAGACTACATCTCCTACCCACCACAGAAACAAGGCAATCTAATCAGATATGGACCATATGCGGGCCTCCCTCTTGCAAGCCCTGCAGATAACCCGATCCAATAAAGCAAACTGTCACTTTCATGTGATGGAGTTCAAAGAAACGCCCAAGGTGCATACAAGAATGTCCATTATTCCCATACATGAGTAATGAGTGATGCCACTCGCATGTGCAACCCCCCAACATGGAAGGTGTAGGCGCAAAGCTGTGGGGACAACTTTTTGTTTGAAGAACAGCAAGCATAGCCGCCGTTCATGGAAAGAAGGGCTGTGAGAATCAGTCCTAGCATTAAGCTCCAAAAAGGGATGTGCCAACCCCATCCCTGAGATGACCGGGGAAGCGTACTGCAAGGTTCCTCCAAAACACCAGTGTAAAGGAGGAGGCAAAGAATGTCCACTCTTGAGTAGGAAAAGCCAAAGTAAGTCATCATTGAGTATGTGGTACTGTGGTTAAGTCATGTAAAGGGCATCACAAAGTTTGACTTCAAGTTGATTGATATGTCCAAGGGAAGCCTAAACAGCAGGACGAGGGCTGTCCCCTGCTGCTGAATGGAACGCTAAGTGATCCAGAGGTTCTGATATGGTAGTAATGGAATCCCAGAATTAGCAATGGGTTTCCTGCCAGGTTCCAAAAGAGGCATAAAAAAAACCCTGGTGAGGCAGTCAGAACAGCAGACTAAATTAGGCCTCCATCAGCAACCCCATCTCCCAAAGACAGTCAACTTCAAAGATTCCCAACGCAATCTAGACTTTCTGGATCTTCTCCTAAACCATACATAATTTGGAGAAGAAGCCTGGAACCTTCTTCAAAGCCCACTAGTAGGATAAAACATGGGTCCTTTGAACAAAAGATTGGCATGATAGCCAAATGTGGGAGGAGCCAGTGTACCAGCACAAATCTATCCTTTCCCATGTGAGAAACCTGAAGGTGTCTCCCTGACTATTCTCTGGGTATCCGTCATCCAGGTGGCCAGGACACAGCCATCGCTATTGGATCCAGTTCCTGGGGGTGGACCAGTGAGGAAGGATCATCTGGAAGGGGGGGGGGAGTGAAAGTGGGACGTCAACGGGTGGGACGCGGTATCCCCTTCTTATAACACCTTTTCCCCATCCTACCACATAGGATACTCAAACACTCTGCCAAACGCCCTTTTTCCAACATGAACCTTTCGCACATCACGAAAGACGACGGACAAACACCAGAGCCGTTTACCTGACATGTCCCAACACAAGGGTCAGGCAAAGTCAGGCAATTGACCAGAATCATATACACAGATGGCCCTTTCGCTTCCCAACAGGGATAAAAGGTGGAGCACGAGAGCACAATAGGAGCAAGGTAGACTGTACGACGAGAGAGCTAACCCAGCATGGCAGTTCAAGAGGAGGAGAAAGGCGGCCACAACCGAAAGGGTGGCAAGGAGAGACACATCCTTGCCTATTCCAACACAGGCCCACGTAGCCTCTGTGGAAGGAATCTTAAGACTGAACAATAGCCGATGTGTATTGCAGCAGATGTCAACGCTACACAGGGCCCCTCTCCGCTGATAACCAAGCCATGGAGACGGCTGCCACTGTGGTACCAGTCTTGACTCCAGAGACTAGAAAAGCTAAACAGTTTGTGTGACGTCGAGGGAAGAGCCGATAAGAAACCGTACAGTGTTGAATAAACTTAGCAATTTGCTAAATTGAAGGAAAGTACAAAGAACCGTTAAAATGAGAGGGGAAAACCAGCGGCCGAGGAGTCTGCCACCACGTGGGTGTTCACTGAAGAAATCCTGGACCATTCCCCTATTGTTGAAACTACCGTTATCAGAAGGCCTTGGGAAGGGCACGAGAAAGGGGTCAAAGTGGTCATACAGGGGTCTAGCAAAATCCTGTGTACAGTTGAAGGTCTTTTGCCAGCAGACGATTGTAAAGCTAAGGGAAGTGAATCCCGAATAGTTACAAAGTAGAAGGAATTGTGTGATTGGAAAAAGTTGCAAGAGTGAACCCAATGGAGGGATGCCGATGAAAAAGGGGCGAAGCCTAAAAGTCCCAATGAACAGTGAGTTTACAAAAGTGAACCTGACAGAGGGATGTCCACAGTGAAATATTTAAAGGGACATTGAGATTGGTGAAACATGGTTTAAAAAGACATTAAAACCTCTGAATGTAAACAGGTGAAAGTATCTGTAAAAAGCTGTAGTGAACCTGATGGAGGTAGGCAAACAACGTAGAAGAGTTTGGGCCCAGAAGAGGGGGCTCCAAGGGTGAAAAGCAATCACCCACCGACCTGTGAATGCAACAGAGAAAATGCTTTTTAATACATGCCAGAGTGAACCCGACAGAGGGAGGCTGATATTCGAGAAGGGTCTGCGACCAGAAGAAGGGGACCCAGGGGTGAAGAGGTGATCACCCAAGTACAATCCGAGAACAACTTTGGAACTTTCATTAACCTTTTTGTTTATTATTCTAAACCTGTCAGACGCTCAGTGCAAGAAACCTAATTACCGAATGTCCCGATATCGCTAAATAACTTTTTGTGGGTCAGAGCCCGGTAGAGGGGTGTTGGGGTAGGAATACATGGGTGAAAAGGCATCACCCACCGTGCAAGCAGAAAGGAACTTTTGTTTATTATTTTTTGGAACACATCAGGTCCTCGGAGGCAAGAGACTGTGTAGAAAAGAGACTTGGGTCCCGATACCTGAAAGAGGAACTGTAGCCTCATGCTGGAAAAGCTCGAGAGTGGTGTGTTCAGAAGTCCCTTAAACAACCAAAGGGGAAATGTTGCTGTCCCCAAAGAGAGGGACTGGGTTAAATGGTTGGGATAACCACTCTAAGTCAGCCTCTATCTGTCCAGAAGACTAATTTATGATCTGGAATATGATTTTTGTTTTAATACAACAAACAAACCTGTTCGACAGAAAGAACAAAAACACAAAGGCTGAAATACGGAGCAATTCCATTTACAGTTCAGTAAGTGAAGTGAATGGACATGTGTGTTTCAAAACATAATAAAAAACACAGAGAAGCAACATAAAACATTTAAGTGCAAATACAGATGTGTGATGTATAAAAAAAAAACAATGTGTAAAGGTCCTCCCTGCACCTTAACCACAATGATGCGGCCACCTCACTCCTCTAAGAAAGCCGGACTGCCTTGACTTTGCCACCTCCAGAACTATGGGTTAGTTCCCTCCTTATGGACTCACTCCTACTGCCTTTGCCCATCACTGTTCTTTATGCTTGTTACTCCCATGTTGTCATCATGCTGTGCAGTGCTTCCTAAAACCCTTTGCTAACATCAGATTACAAGATTGAAAAAGTCAAATCTTGCTGTTTTTGCTTTGTGCTAAAAAGACAAATCTTGCTGTTTTTGCTTAAAAGTCAAATCTTGCTACCCATTGCAAAATTCTCTGTATTTTGCTTGTGTACTGTTTCTTCTCTAACTTTCCAGCCAAGTGACCTCACCACTCTTTTGTCCCACACCTACCTGCCTTAGCACCCCCAGTATCCCCATCCTCTCCTCACTTCCACCCCAATGGCGCTTTCTGTTTCTCCCATCTTTTCCAATTGCTTCTCCACTGACTATCCTTCCCTTCTCACCAAGTCTGGTAGGAAGAAGTTTAAAAAGGATATCTTGGCCTCTAACCCTGGTCCTCTTCCTCCTAGACCTTGATGTCTTACTGAGACATGGTTCACGGCCAGCTCTGTCACAAGCTTTGACACTCTCCTCCCTAATGGCTACAAGATCCTCTCAGCACCCAGATCCTCCAGGTCCGCTGGGGGGGGGGGGGTAGCCCTGATCTTTCCTGAGTGAATTCCTGCCTCTATCATTCCCACTCAGACCTACTCCTCTTTTGAATGCCTTGTCTGTAGGCTTTCTCTCTCGCCTACTCATTCTCTTACTGCGGTTACCATCTACCGGCCTCCTGGTCAAATCACCTCATTTCTCTCTGAGTGGGCAGACCTCTCCTCCTCCCTCCTGGCCTCTACCACTCAACTCCTCCTCCTCAGTGACCTAAATATACATTTAGATTCTCCTTGCTCCTCCTCTGTGCTCTTCCGTGACCTCTGTGACTCCCTCTCCCTGTCCATCCTCCCCTCTGGCCCAACTCACTCTGCAGGGCACACACTTGATGTCTTGATATCCTCTGACCTCCGTTAGGCAGAAACCTGTGCAGTTCCCTCTGGGACCACTGCAAAAGATTTAGGACTACAGGTGTTTGGCAGTAAACCCACTTGGTAGCAGTCTGTACCACACAGATTCACTTGGCAGCTGTGGCTGAGCAGTCAGACTTCCCTCAAGAAGAGTTAGGCAGTATAAGGAGTATTCACAATAGGTCAAGAGAACACAATAGAACAAGTAAACACTGACCAGGGCTTGGTGTAAAAGAGATATAAATATTTATTTAAAACCACATCTAGAAAAACACACAGGCACTAATAGTAAGTAATTCAAAAACACGGTCACTAAAACATATACACTCCCTTAAAAGAATATTAGACAAGTCTTAAGTAAAGCCCCACTTATTTTCAGACAGCGGTGAGCGCTTAACGTAGATGGCACTCTAATAGTTCGTTTTAAAAAGGGAGAGAAAAACAAAGAATAAATTGAAACAGGTCCCAACACTTTTTCATGAACACAACAAGAGAGGAAGGCAAAGTAACACCGTGAATTCACAGTCAGTAGGCCGGATCCGCTTTAAGAGGATCAAAACGAAATGTGTCCAAGGTCACACGGTTGCAGTGCACAAAAGTCTTGTAACGGTTCAAAAAGGAGTTGGACCAAAGAAAGGGACCAGTTAGAGGGTCAAGGCGGCCAGCCCAGTCCAGAAGGTTAAGGGGTTATTATTACCTTGTAGCAATCTTTAGAAAGGGAGCCCTGGCGGATACGGTACCTTAAAGTGGTGAGAACACTCCAGCGGGGGCAGTTGTTCCTGGCAGCGGATGCAAGTCGGTGCTTCGTCCGGGGGAAGAGAGAATCTCGTCGGGGAGGAAGACAGGAGTCTGTTGCACTGCCAGGGAAGAAACCAGCCGCTGAGTTTCTCAGGTACAAGGAGCGGTCCGTTGATTCGCGGTTCAGTGGTGAGTGGCTATCCAGCCGCCGGGGTGCTTGGCACGGGCAGTTCGACCACAAACCGGTCTGGGGTGTGAAGAAAGAAGGTAAAACTGGTGTGCCCACCAGTCAGGGGAAGAAGCCTCTCCAGCCGGGAGATCTTCTCTGTCGTCGGGAAGTGGTGAGTCGGTTCCGCAGGGCTCCACCGGTGGGGTCGTTGTGGTAGGTCGGCTCAGCTCCTCCCTCGTCGGATTCTCAGGTCCTGTGGCGAATTCTGAAGTTCCAGTCCCCAAAGCCCTGCTTTTATGCAGCACACCCCCATTCACTCAGCCTAGCTGTCAATCAAACATGCTAAGTGGTGAGACTTGGGCCAATCACACAAGAGTGCGACTTGAGTTACCAAGGTAACTCAGTCCAGGGTGCCTAAACCCCCTCCCACACCCCCTGTGGTACCCAGACAGAGTGGCACCACTTTTGGAGACTTCTGCGGAGAAGCCCGCCAAAAAGTGGAACAAAGGGCTCGACTTGGGTTGGAGTCACAGAAGAGAACACAAATGCCATTTTAGAATCGAGTCCTGGCAAAAAATACCAACCGGCGAATTAATATTAATTAAATAAACCAGCGGTATGTTCGAGGCTATGAGAATTAAATAATTCAAGTTGGTAGCCTCGAACAATGGGAAAATCCCATAGGAAAATATTCGCGGTCGAATATAAAAAGTAGTTTCCACTGCCACCAGCCAAAACTCGATCAGTGGTGACGGAGACGTGCCCCCTCGACTAACAGACCCTGGGGCAATCGAATTGCCCCGACCAGTACGTCCACAATATGATGGTTTGTACTGGTTTCTGTTAATAATTTGGGACTAGTAAAGCCAATGGTGACTTTACATGCCCTGGGAGACAGTAGTCCGTCCCAGGGTATGGAGTCTATGGTGGGGTGTCACTATGACACCCCTGTGTTACTGCACGGAGGGTGCTGTGTAACACACATAGTAAAAACACATGAGACCCTATGGAGTAAAGGACCCCATAGCCCATAAAACACTTTACCAGTCAAAGAAACACCATAAATCATGTCCAAGAGTGGGAGAAAAAGAGTCTCACTCTTGGCAGGAGAAAAAAACAAACTCCAGGAATCCAGCAAAGCTGCCGGGGGACTCACTAGGTTAGAAAATTCAGCCTAAGAGAGAATTCTCCCTAACAACCTCCCCCTCTTCATCCCTCTGACAACTCCTCTCACCTAGAGCGATCACTCCCTCCTCATCTCTTCTCTCCCTCTCTTCCCCCCAAGCCAAGCCTACCCCAACACTGCCACCTACCTTCTCCGACATCCGGCCCATGAAACGTGTGTCAGTTGAGGCTTTTGCTGCCACTTTCTCTCCCCCCTCCACCTTTGGCTGTCTCACATCCTGACACTGTCCTGTCTCTGCTCTACTCTTCAATTTCTGATACGCTTGATGCTCTTGCCCCAGTCATGAGGATCCGTTTGAAGTCCAAAGCCAAGTGCAATTCCTGGTATGACTCTGACCTAGCTACACTTAAACCTAAGTGTAGGGTAGCTGAGAGGAAATGGAGGACTTCCTGTTCATCCTTTGACAAACTGGCCTGTCGCCTGCTACAAAAGGCAATACTGACTCTCTGTCCTCACCAAGAAGAGTCCACATTCAAGCTCGTGTCTCTGTGGCATCTAACAACTCGGCCAAACTCTTTAAAATCTGCAAGGAGCTGGCCAACCCTGCTGCAGTCTCTACCCCTCCTGTTGCCTCCCAGGCTCTTTGTAATGCCCTTGCCTCTCACTTCATTTAAAAAACCCAGGTCATCCTGTCCACCCTCTCCACCCACGCCCACACCCCTCCCCTCTCCATCTGTACTTGCTGACCCTCCTTTAGCCACCCTCCCACCATCCCTCTCGTCCTTTCCTCTTTTCACCCGACGAGGTTGCTAGACAAGTCCGATCTATGAAAGCCTCGTCAAAACAGGCTCATCCCTGTTCCTCTAAAACCATCAAGGACCACATTGACACCCTCGCTCCGGCCCTTGCTGATTTTTGCAACCACTCCTTTACCTCGGGATCCTTCCCCTCCCCTCTGAAGCACTCCTTTGTGCATCCTCTTCTTAAGAAACCCACATCTGATCCTTCTTGTCCAGCTAACTATCGCCCAATTTCCATTACTGCTTTTCTTGGCAAACTCCTGGAAAAGTTGGAGTTGAAGCTTAACCTTCATTCAAATTCTGTTGGCTGTCTCCATGACCACTAGTCTGGATTCAGAGCTGCCAGAAGCATGGAAACTGCGCTCCTGAACATCCGTGAAGATCTGCTCTTCAACCTTGACTCTAACATTCCCTCTGTCCTCATCCTCCTCGATCTTTCTTCTGCCTTCGACATGGTCAACCATACCATCCTGCTCAACCGTCTCTGTGAAAACCTGGGTATCACTGATAAGGTCTGGCTGACCTCTTTCCTCTCAGATCGACCCTCCCAGGTCCAACTTGAGTCCTTCCTTTCATCCATCTTCCTCTCTACCTGTGGTTTTCCCCAGGGGTCTAACCTCTCGTCCTGGCTTTTCAACCAATACCTGGCAACTCTGGCCCACTGCATTGCCACTTTCTGCTCAGATTTCCAGTGCTACGCTGACAACACTCAACTCAATTTCAGGCTGCCCTCTGCCACCTCCTCTCCCTCTCTCATCTCTGCCACCTCCTCTCCCTCTCTCATCTCTGATTGCCTAACTGCCATTCAAGATTGGTGTTACACCAATGATCTTTGCCTGAATGTCAGCAAGACTGAGATCCTCCTCATCGGCACACCTTCACCATCCTTTCCCCTCACTCTCTGGCCGGCCTCCCTTGGCCCTCCTCCTACCCCCACATGCGAGGCTAAGAACTTCGGGGTCATCTTGGACTCCACCCTTTACTTCTCCGCCCATATCTCTGAGGTCTCTAAAAAGTCAAATTTCCGACTGCACCGCCTCAGAAGTACTCTGCCTTTCCTCTCCTTCCCCCAGAAGCTCATGGTATCTCAAGCTCTGGTTGTCTCTAACTTGGACTATTGCAACAGCCTCTTTCTAAATCTACCTGCCTCTACTCTCCGCCCTCTGCAACTAATCCAGAACAGGACTGCGAGACTTGTCCTTGGCTTCAAGCCCTGGGATCGTATCTCTCCAGCTCTGAAATCTCTCCACTGGCTCCCAGTAGAAGCAAGGATTAAATTCAAAACCCTCTGCATTGTCCACAAGGCTTTCTGGGGCCTGGGTCCAAAATACCTTCAGTTATCCCTCCGCAAATACCTCCCCTTTTGAGCTCTTCGCTCCTCTACCTCCAACTCCCTCAGGGTCAGTCGTTTTTCAAAAAAACAAGCTGGGGGTAGATCTCTGTCTTCGGCTGGGGCCTCCCTCTGGAACAGCCTCCATGCCACTCTAAAACTTGAGGAGAACCATCTCCGGTTCCGGAAGCACCTCAAGACCTTCCTCTTTTCTTCTGCCTTCGCTCCCCCTCTCCCCTGCTAATCTCTTCTCTCTTGGCACTGTGCACCTGGCCACCCTCTGTCCTTCGGGCCCAGGTACCTGCTCACCCTGCCACCCTCCCGCACTGCCTCCGGGCCACCCCTTGCACTGGGGTCTGTATCTGTACCCATACAGCCCCCCCTTTTTCTTCCTGCACTTAGTAAACCTACCCTGTCTGCTGCCTTAAACCTAGCACTTGCAAATTGCTGGCTGCATTACCACTGTTTGTTGCCTTTATTATTTATTTATTATTTATCCGTTTCTCCTCTGCTTCGCACTTTCCATTTCTCCCTCCTTCCATGCACTTTTCCCCTCCCCCTCTCCCATTCACTTGCGCGTTCTCAATGTCACTGGGCCTAGTAAGATCGCTGTTTTGTTCTCCCCTGTTCCCCTTCCTTGCATTGTCGCACTCTGAAGCACTTGTGTATGAGCGCGATAGAAATAAAATATCAATCAATATAAAAAATGTATAGTTCACATACAGTTTTTTTGAACTGAAGTGTTCAGGAGTCCCGCCTTGTCCCGTGCTCAAACGTGGGTAAGTGTGACCCCCCCCTCGGTACCGCATCCTGACTTATCATTTGTGATCACTTCTTGTGAATATTATCCCACACTTTTGTATTTAGTTGCAAGGATTGGCAATAGGTGTTTCTTAGTATAGGCCCTTTTTATTTTGATAAGACGCCACCAGGACTGCCTTATTATTTAATGGTCGTAGCTTGCTCCCATCTTAGATTTGGGTTTAGATTTGGCATTTTCCAACCTGCATATATAGTTTAACAAATACCCTTGAACTGTGATCACTTGTGTCTGTCGTTACTGTTGCCACCATGAGTTCTTTACACCCAGGAGAGACCAACTATTGCAGCGCTCACATCAGAGTGGACTCAAATATGATTATTCAAGCTGGTCGCCCATCGCCAGCCCTTATATTGGTAGGCGAATTGGTTTAGCATTCCTTAGAGCAAACCTTTAATTGAGGCTATTTAATATTGGGGCTCTCTTTGAATCTTGGTTGCATGGTGCAAGGAGTGTGTATTTTACGAAGGGGCACACTGTTTTGGTAAACCTTCCACCCTAGGACTGCCAGTGTTCCATTCACCCTTTAGACTGGGCTACAAGTGGACAGGGACTAGTTTTATAGTATGATAGCCGCCATGGCGGAGGATGGCATCTGAGATCGCTTTGCAAGGAAGACCAACCTGCGGGGACAGGTCTAGATGCTTCAATGGCTACTTTTTTGTCAAATGTGTTGCAATTGCAACGTCATCACACCCTTCATGAAGAGCTACATCTAATAACAGGACCTCTTAGCCGTGAGACTTGAGGACGGATGGTGAAAGAATCCAGCTTAACCGGGGATCAGAATACAGACTTAGTCTAGCTTTGGGCTTTAGCCCGCATGTCTGATTGGCAGGTCAGTGCACAATCCACTGAGGCATGCAGGTTAGTTAGCTAGTTCACCAAAAATAACCTGACTTTTCCAGGGACCCGCAGGACCAGGTTTCTAATGCACAGAAGGGGATAACCCTGTGTGCCACAGCACTGTAGTGAACCCTGTGGGCAGAGTGGGCAAGATGGCTGCCAACCTAGCTGGCAATAGAGGAGCAGAACAACTTCTCAGAATCAGGGCAACTCTTCCCAGTGACTTCAAGCCAGTGGCATGAAATGAAATAGAGCCCAAATTCACACCGATATGGTTTTCAGGGCATGGATGGACCCAAGGAGCCATCAGAGCTTCCAGGTAAGGCCAAAACACAAGTCATCCTTATCACTATCTTAGATGGCGACAGTTACACCAATGATTTAGAATGGGATGTCAATTTGTGGATGATCACAGTGCTGCTCCATTCATGTGACTGAACTGAAAATATTTTAGGCTCTATTGAGCCTTCATCATTTGTTCTGGTAGCACCGATTAGTAAAATAAGACAGAATCCAACTGACGTTTTCCTGCTTTAGCGTAGGGTGCCATTTTGTGTCCACAATTGCCAGGACAGTGAATTGCACTGGTTGCCATTTTTTCACCCATAGTGTGCTTGGTCACTCATTGTCTAGGAACCTCCACCGTGCTTGACCGGAAGCAGTTTTAACTCAGTAGTACCCGAGTGGCAGAGGCGTTGCTAGGGGGGGGCTAAGGGGGCTATAGCCCCTGGTCTTTTGGCTGTAGCCCCGGATAGAATTTCAGGAGCTACAACCAAAAAGCTAACTAGCCCCCAGTCCTGACAGTTCCGACATTAGCCTAGCCCCGGGTCTTTTCAGACCTAGCAACACCCCTGCCGAGTGGTGATCTTATGGGAAAACCATGGTAATGGGTACAGTTTCACCAGAGATCAATTCTCCGGCTATAGGTAGTGTTTCTGGTGTCGAACCCTGTGCTGGCTTTGAACCACACAGCCCCTCAGTGAGAACCCTGGCAACACGACACATTAGACCTTTGTTATAAGGAACAAAGAGTAATAGGTGTAATACATCCAGAGCCAGCCTCCCTGTTGGCCCCCATGCTGGCCGTAGGTCGGGAATGTGACACCTCAGGGAGCGGCCTTGGAAAAAGGCCTTGCTAAACCCTCAGCAGAGCCATAATCCGTAGTCTACGTTTCCTCTAGTAATAAGAAGATCCCTGGGGAAAACCCTGAGACCATGTTGTTAGCCACTGCAATGACACTGTCACATATAGAAATCATCAGGTGTAACCATGATGAATCCGATGTCATCAGTCCTCTCCCGGAGGTAGCCTCATCTCATGTGGCATGGGACGGCCGTCGCTACCTGATACTGACCCTGTTGGCAGCTATAGGAGGGATTACTGCATGGGGGAGTCGACCCTCATGGGGATACATTGGCAGATGAACACCTATCCCCTTTCATTTAGGGATGTTCTCTCCTTTCCTCATGCCTTGATGGCATGTTTTAACAATCTGCCTCAACCCATTGCCAAATCTATAGCCAATATTCCTCAATACCACATGGAAAACCGCATGACAGAAACTGAGATGAGGAAGAGGCAAGGAATAGTGCTGATTACTGCCAAAAACAACCAAAAACAGCCTCAACACCACATGAAAAACAGCATAACAGAAATGTACAAAGAAGAGGCCAGAGGTAGTAATGATTTAAAAACAACTATCAGCCGCATCAATATCGCGTGGAAAACAACATGACAAAAACTGAGACGAGGAAGATAACTGGAGTGATACAGATCACTGGGGCCAAGAAGCTGGAGACGTACTCTAGTGGTTGGAGGTGTCTAACAATCAACGGAATATTTAAAAGGATTACACCTGGAAAATGGGAGAGAGAAAGTCACGACTCCCGGCTCGCGGAGCATGGAGGACGCAGACAGTTAAGCAGAAGGAAGCAGCTCAAGGAGACGGCGCTCATTGAAATCCTGCTGGGAGAGAAACCCTGTGTGAGCGAGGGAAGAGGAGAAGCCCCATCTTTTGCTTGGCCACGTGAGGAGAACACTGACACATAAGTTTCCCCCGGCACCACACTAGGACAGGCAAAAAGTCACACAGACTAATTATTATAGTAAAATTAAAATGGCTCGTTATAGGCCCTTTATTCACACAATATATGTATATATGAACTTAGCATACATAAACAAACATACACTTAGATATATAGAAATATAGATATAAATTGCTTCACCGTTAGCAAAGACGCAGAAGACATCTTAATCTTGGCCACTACGACACTGCTTAGTCCCTGAGCAGGTAGACGAAGAGATCACTCATGCTAATGGGGTCTGAGGCCGAGCGTCCTCCCTCTCAGCGAGACTGCATCACCCGGGGGGGGGTCCAAGTTCTAACTAACTTTGCCACAGAATGCCCTCTTCTTTATGGGGGGCATGTCCCCGCCCTTCTCAGTTGCGTCTGCCCTCGGCCGAAGAGCAGATCACAAGTGGAAGGGACAGAGAGTGGAAAAAAACAAGTCAGGAGTGGAAAGACCCAGCATCCCCTCTCCTTGCATTCATTCCCAGATCCCCTTGTGCACCTGTAGGACACTCCGACTCCCTTCCGTATTCGTCCTTCAGTGGACAATACCATAACTATTCTCCACAGCAAGTCTACTCAGCAACAATATTTATTTAGTTACGTGACCTTGCTCTGCTTTTGCTACTGAAATGCTTGCTTATTTTGCGAGGCCCGCGAAGACGCAGGCTTTTATTACCGTGATGGGAGATGAATGGCCAAAATGGCTGCGCAACGATGCAATGTTCTAGCTCACATTTCGCACAAGAATTACACAGAGGCACGGAAACTTCTCTACTGAACACCTGTGAAGACTTACCCTTAAATCTCGATTCTAACTCTCTATCCGTTATTATCCTTCTGGATTTTGGCTTTGCTTTTGACATGGTCAATCATGCCACCCTGACAAATCGGCCCTGTGACACCCTTGGCATCACAAGCCTGTGACTGGACTGGTTGACCCCTTTCCTCTCTGACCGACCTTCCCAGGTTCAACTGGGCCCTGTACTCTCCCCCATCACACTCTCCACCTGTGGTGTCCCTCAAAGCTCCATTCTCTCGCTGTGGCTCTTCAACATCTACCTTTCCATCTCCTCACTCCAGTGTTATGCCAACGACACGCAGCTATCCTGCAAGGTTCCCTCTACTTTACTTCCTCCTCGCTCATCCCTGGATGACTGTTATTCAGGCATGATGTGCTGCCAATGATCTCTGCCTTAATGTATGATGGAGATCCTTTTCATTGGGACCACAGCTCCCTGCTTCCCTCGTACCTTCTGGCTGCCCTCTATGCCCCCCCCTGCCTAAACCCTCTTGTGGGGCAAAAAACCTTGGTGTCATCTTTGACTCCTCCCTCTCTTCCTCTCCTCACATCGTGGACCTTGCCCCCTTTAACTAATCCAAAATAGGACTGCAAGACTTATCCTTGGCCTCAAGCCCAGGGACCACATCTCTCCAGCCCTAAATTCTCTACACTGGCTCCCGGTTTCTGCTAGGATCGAGTTCAAGACCCTCTGAATCATCCACAAGGCTTTCTAGGGCCTGGGACTCCACTACATCCAACTCTCTCTCCCTAAATACCTCCATGCTAGAGCCCTTCGGTCTTCTAGCTCCAACTCTCTGCAGATCAAATGCTTCTCTAAGCAGAGAGTAGGGGGTAGATCCCCCCGCTATGCAGGGGCCTCCCTCTAGAATGGCCTCCCTCTGGAATGGTCTCCCTGCCCCTCTCCGGCTTGTGCCAGATCTCCTCATGTTCCGGAAACTCCTCAAGACACTCCTTTTCGATTCTTCCATCCCTCTCCCCCTCCCATGCTAACATCCCCATATGCCACCAAAAGGTGGTTGTTGCCAACAGCTAATCTCAGTGCACTCTTAGTTTGGAGTATATCCAATATACACCATTTGTTATCTTTCAATAAACATGTGCATTGATTTAAAAATATATTCCGTAACGTCAATTAACAAAATACTATTAGTTTTCTTCTTATTCTCAACAAAAAGTCAACAATCACACCGCCATCTGCCTCAGTGACTGGCTGCCTGGTTCTCTCTGAGTCCTACAGGGCAAGAGGCGCCCCCCATCCCCCAGTTCACCCCGTGCCCCCACTAGCACTTAGCATGTGGACCCTCTCCCCCAGCACCCAATGCAATCCCTGGCACTTGCCCTCCTGGCCTCCCTTTAGCACTTGCCTAGCTCATGCGGCCTCCCCCCCACCACCTTTCACTTGCACCCTCTCCTCTTCACCCTGCACTTCCATTCACACCCTAGCACTTCACGCAGAATTGTACTCCCTCCTCCCTCCCTCGCACTTCTTGTTACTGCAATTGCACGATCCGAATGTCACAATGCCTAGTAGGACCATTATTGTTATCTTTCTCCCTTGACACACCAAGCCCATCCCTTTTTTTTCTTGTGGCGCCTTGAAACACCATTTGTTGTATAGGCGCCTTACAAATATCCAATAAATAAAATAAAGTTGCAGCTGGGAAGGAGAAATGCGTGAGGAGTGGCAGAGATGATGCAGGAGGAGTGGCATAGACAGTTCGAAGTGCTGCGATTGCTGCGTAAAGAAGAATACAGCTGATGCCGACACAAGAAGTGAAGGCGTGCAACACTGCAGACTCCACCCAGCAGGAAACTGCATCAGGAAGAAAAGACCAGCTGAGGGGAGAAGTGCTTCCAACCCAGTGTGTTGCACTTCAGTACGCGAGAGGTCACAGAGGATCAACGGAGCTGCTAGAGCTCCAGGGAATAACATGCAGTCCGCCGAAGGTACGCAGGAGCTGGCAGCAGAGCAGGCAGGACACAGGAGGTCGCCACAGCAATGAGCAGGGAAGCAGAGATGCCAAAGAAGACCAGTGAGTTGGCCTGGAGCTAAAGGTGACCCCGGGGGCGCTGCGAACAGGACAATGGATTCCAAATAATAAATGAGGGGACAGGGGCGCAACTCCCCTTCTATGGGATACTAATTGGGCGGAAACTTGTAACTAGCATTGCCAACAGCCCAGAGGTTGTAAAGAAACAGTCAAGAGGCAACTTGGGCGCAATTCTAATTTTCTGAGTTTCCGGCTTGGGGAAACCTGTGACCCACATTGCCAAGAGTCAAGAGACTATAAAAAAAAAGGCAGCTATTGTTCAGCCCTTCTCACATGGGATACTGGTGTGGAGAATCCTGGAACAAATATTGCCACCAACATTAATTGTGGGAGTTTTCTTCCTGGCATGCGAGTACACCATGAAAGAACATGTTTTGAAGAGGTGCGTTTGTGGTAAAAAAGGTGTGGTGGAAAGAAATTTTGCATCACCAAAAGTAGTAGTAGTGCTATCCTGACAAAGGCATTCCGTTGGAAGAATAAGTGTGATATGTTAATAATTGCTTTACATCCAGAGGAGAACAATTGTCTTGGTTTATGAACTTGTTTTGTGAGAGACATTTGCCTTACCAAGGAGGACACTGGAGAACAGTTTTGATTTGTGAACAAGTATTTGTGGAAGAGACATTTACTTTACAAAGTGGAAGGACACAGTGGAGGGAAAATATATATTTTTGTTTTATTGATATAGCTGACTAAGTTAACTTTTCAATAATCATATTTTATACAACATTCAAAACTACAAATTACAGATAACAGTTTACATTTTAGAATAATTACAATAAGAGAAAAAAATAAAGGAACAAACAGGAAAGGAATTAAATGATTAATAAAAAAGGCACAAAAAACAACTCCAAAAGAGAATTTTTCTCTTGATCAACATTAAAATCCTCCTTTTCTAAGGTTTAAAACACAAAATCTTTCTAAAAACGATTGGATGCATTCAGTGTTTCTTTATACAATGAGCCAGTCATGAAAAGGTAAACCTAGCTTTAACAGAAAGCAATTCATTGGGCAGGACCAAACACAAAACAATAGAGCGATGTTTTACTCCTCAAACAGTAATGCTCACTAAACCGCCACTCATGTCATCACACCATCACGGTTTGCAGCATTTCCAATCGCAAGGCTTTAAGGAAGGTAACTGCACCAAAGCGAAACAAAGCATGCGGACCAGAGAATATCACTTGCCAAAGCGAATCAGATGTCATTCCACTAGACTCTCTAAATAAGGGTTTCAGGTATCGCACCCTCACTGGTATTAGTTTTTCACACAATACCAATAAGTGTTTCAAGTTTTTGTTGTTATTTGCATTACAGCAATAACGGCAATGATTTTCATCCTTACTTATCTTTTTGCTGTTTGGTCAGTACTTCTTTGGTATACCAGAGATTAAATCAGCCTCACTCACCCCTCTCAGTCGCAACAGCTCTTACGAAGCTCTTGCCGAAATGCGCACATGCGAAATGCGCGTGCGTTGTAATGATAAAGGTATTGTGGGTAGGAAATGTGTCTTCCTCCCATGATGCAATTCACGCTGTTTAAAGCGATATACAGCTTTCTCCTGAAAATAAATTGACTGCAATTACAATTCTTAAAGTACTTTTTTGTATTTAGTCCAGATAACAGTCTTTGGTTGTGATCATACCGTGGTAACACAGGTCACAGTGCACGATTAGCGAGTTCAGAGTCCAGCTTCTCCAGCACACGAGCAGACAGACCAGACAACAGCTCTTACGAAGCTCTTGCCGAAATAGATTTTGTGTTAAAATTAATAGAACTTTGTTGAATCAGAACTTTTCTAAGAATATTCCTGAATTGACACAGTGGAAGGAAGCCCAGCCCTGGTCAAAAGGAGTACTTTCTAAAACCTTGAAGTTTGAACTGTTATATTGATTTGTTGAACTGAAGGTAGCCAAATATTCCCTGTATACTGGTGTTTGTATTAGTGTGAGGGTCAGTCTTTTTGGACACTAGGTCATCTTTATTTGGTTGTAGTTTTGTAGGCAGAGACATCATTGTTAGGATAGGGAAAGAGGCGTTTACCTCACCAGTTCATTTAATAAATGGCAAATATTAAGAAAACTTTACGTGTGTGTCCATCTGACCCCTCACGATAACTACCTCGTAACAGTCTTGAGCAGTGGGCATGGCAACACTTTATATATTATATAGTATATATATAGTAAAGTGTTCTTTTTTTTACTAAGTGGGAATGAGGTATTGTAAACATGCCAACACTTCTAACCTTGGATGCTTACTTTAGAGAGTATTGTACATGTGCAGAATACTCAAACGGTTTAATGTCGGTTGGATTGTCTCATTCCGTCCTGCTTTCCATTCTCAGACTTGCAATGCTTTATTTATAATTATCCCATGGTGAAATTAGAGTAATGGGAATGGGTGGGCTAGCTGCGCCTGATATGGCGTACCTTGAAGACTCAGCAGAAGTCATTCCATGGGTACGCTTGATCAACATGCTTTAGGGGAAGTTTCGACTGGTGCTGGTTTTTGGGTCAACTTCAGCTGTAAATGAGTTTCCATTTCTAGTAACCCTTTGCTGTATAGCAATAATAGTAAGTAAAAGGAAAAATGCATGGAATCCATATGGCGCAGAGTTGGCGGAAGGTTGTGAACACAGAAGATCTGCGAAGTGGGCCTCTGAACGTGGCGAGTCGGGGCTGAAATCTGACACCACCGGCTGTGGATGGGAATTTCCACCATCCTGATCGTGTTTCGATAGCAGCGGGGGAAGACGTGGTGAGCCCCGGTGGCAGCGAATGGTGATCCCTGGTGTTGTTCGCAAGTAAACCCAATGGTGTCTGAGGGGGATGCAGGCCGCTCCTGTCTCCAAGGTAGCTCTGGACAATAGGAGCCAGGGCTTCCCCCCGACCCTCCCACCTCCTATTTCAGTGAAGGATGCAGTGGCTGACCCGTCCCAGTGTATTGATGTGGATACATCAGATGTGTGGATAACATCTGGGCAACTGGCTCAGATGGTCCATGCTGCCGGCTCCTGGAGCCCATAGCTAAAAGAAAGGCCCTGTCCTTTAGGTGCATTGGGGAAGCGAGGGACAAGCTGAAGGTATTGGTTTTGTTAACAAAGAGCAGACAACGCAAGCAGGCCAAAGCATAACCAGTAAGCATGGGAGTGCTCGTGGCAGTAGGGAGGCGCCCAGGGGGGAGAAGGAGAGGGAGAGAGATATACATGCCAACCCCGGCCCATGCTCTATCAAGACAAAAGGTCGGGGAGATGCCCAGTGGGCCTCCGGGTCTACCATAGAAGACAAGAGGAAGCAACGCAAGGCCCCACAGCATTACCCCTAAGAAAAGGCTAGGAAGGAGGGCACTCCCACCTCATGCCTAAAGGCAAGACACCCGATCAGAAGACCTGTGGCAAGGCCCAGCGCCCCTTGGTTAAGGGGAGCCGGCAATATCAACCTCCCCCCACATCACCAGGCCAACAGCTTCTATCTGCAGGGTCAACAGTGGTAACTAAACACGACATCATGCAATGTTTGACCACTTTCCAGGACAAGCTGGCATCGACATTTTAAGAGCAAATCTCTCTGTGGGCAGACCTGAAGGAATCTGTGGTGGAAATTAAAGGGGAGGTGAACATACTCGAGACACAGACTCACAATGTAAAGGGCACTCCAGGAAGTGGTGGATGATGTGAAAAGGGCTGAGGAGGCCATCGAATGCCTGATAAGACTGCCGCACAACTTGGGGATCCAATGTGAAGATTTGGAGAACCAGCCCCGCGGAGTGAACATCTGCATCAAAAACCTCCCCGAAGATGTATCGGTTTAAAATGTGAAGAGTAAGGTTCAGCATTTATTCTGTTTCCTCCAGGAAGAAGTGCCAAATGACTCAATCAACTGCGACAGGATTCACTGTATCGGCCCCAGGACGACGGAGCCTGGGGCAAGATGGAGGAATGTGTTGGTAGCAATGGTTTCATACATGCAAAATGAAGACCTATTGAAAGCTGCCAGTAATTCAGGCCCAATCTGTATTAATGGTAAATAAATCCAGCTATTCAAAGACATCTCTCAAATTACACCACAGAAGAAAAAAGAAATGGGGCAGGTAATTCGAACGATCATATAGAAAAGGGTCAGATAGAGATAGACGTTTCCTTTTGGACTGCTGTTCAAATGGGACAGCAAACGCCACCAAATCACCACCTTGGAAGACGGTCTCCGTATTTTCAACATAGCAGAGGAAACTGGAGAGGTGGGGAGGGGGGATTCTCAAACCACAGCTAAAGACGCCTAGCAGGAAGAGGGTGTGGGAATGGTCGACTGTGAGCCGGACTGCTCAGTCTAGTAAGATCAGATCGCAACCACTTGGAACTGGAAGAGGGCTGTTGAACAGGTCAAGGTGTTATAGTTGTTCCAAGGTAAGGTGGTGTGGTGGCGGGGGTGACGAAGCGGGGAGTTAAGGGTACAGGGAGGATATCCAGGGATTTATAGATGGGCAGGGAGCACAGTGAGGCCCACTGGAGACAGAGCCATAGCCGAGCCGTTACTAGAGTTTCAGAGCGGGCTTTAGGACACCCTTGCATGTGTGTGGGGTAGGGTGGTCATTCCGAGGGCTCCGTTGGGCTACAGTCATATCCCACAAAAGGGTTTTTGCTGTTTTGAGGTTGGGGAGGGTGAGGGAGAAGAGGGGAATGTGGGGGACCAGAGCTGGCTTTGTGGTTAGGTCAATTTACAGGCTATTCAATACTAAGGATAGGTGGGTTAGAAGCAAGCTGCATTAATTTAATAAGGGGTCCCAAATGGGGGGGTGGAGGAGGGGAAGCATTCAAGAGACAAGGCCAGAGATATATAGTATGATGCAGGGGCAGATTAAGATCCAATCGCAGAATATAAGGGGGCTCAATTCACTGGTAAAATACACAAAGGTGGACCATGTCTTCCGAAAGGAGAAGAAGTACCACTTCTGGAAACGCATTCGGAGGTCGGACAAGAGCATGGGATTCAGGGATTTTTCCCAAATCTACCGGGCAACGGCCTCATACAAGACATGTGGAGTTTTAGTGGCTTTTAGTAATGATATAAAGGTTATGGTTCAGGGGGTGCAAGGGGAGAAGAAAGGGTGCTTCCTTTTTGTTAAAGTGCACAATAGGAAGCCAACTGTAGCATATACGGGCCGAATGCGGGCCAGGACGGCTTTCACAAGGAGGTACTTTCCCTGTTGGAAGAGTACGCTACAGCGATATCATTTTAATAGGGGATCTCATTGCATGGGATCCTAGGAAGGGTAGGAGCAAGGGCTCCACAGGTGGCAATATCGCACCGTATGGAATAGATGAACTAGTTACTCTTACCTTGTAACGTTCTTTCGATGGGATGTTCCTCCGACGTATTCCTTATCTTAGATATAAATCCTCCAGCTTTGCTGGCGCTGGCCTCGGAAAATTTTTTCGCCAGAGGGCGCTGCGCGTCGATGATCGCCGAGTCGATGACCCTCGACGGCCTCCGTGCCGACGTCGACGTCATCCTGCCTATAAAGGCCGCGCGCAGCGTCCGTTGCTCAGTTCCGTTTTGTAGTCCCCAGTAATGTTTTTGGATTAGACTAATCACCTTGAAGGAGCATAGGCTGCAAACCCACAGGAAGTCATACTGCGGGGATGGATGGGAGGGTCGATAAGGAATACGTCGGAGGAACATCCCATCGAAAGAACGTTACAAGGTAAGAGTAACTAGTTCTTCGAAGGGATTGTGTCCTCCGACGTATTCCTTATCTTAGATAGACTCCCATAGCAGTGGTATTGTGACTGGAGGCGGGAGTAATAAAAGTTATGTTACCCTTCAAGAATGGACAGAGTGTAACACAGCCTTGCCGAATCTAGTTTCTTGACTAGAGGAGGAATCCAGGCTATAGAATTTGGTAAATGTATGTGCGGACGACCATGTGGCAGCCGCACATATATCTCGAATTGGCACCCCTCTTTGAAGGGCTGAGGATGTTGCGATACCCCTGGTAGAATGAGCCCTTATATTTTGAGGAGGCTCCTTTCCTGCCAATTTGTAGCACTCCAGAATGGCTAAAATAATCCATCTGGAGATGGTTTGTTTTGTTATTGGAAGGTCCAACTTATGTCCTGCATAACCTACAAAGAGTTGGTCTGCTTGTCTGATCTTAGCCAATCTGCTGATATAAAAGCTCAAGGCTCGCTTAGGGTCCAGCCTGTGCAGTCTCTCTTCCTCCTTCCCCGGATGAGGAGGAGGGTAGAAAGAAGGTAATGTAATCTTCTGAGTGATGTGAAACTCCGAGACTACCTTCGGGAGGAAGTTAGGCTTCACCTGAAGAACAACTTTGTCCTTGTAAAAGATTGTATGTGGAGGTTTACACGATAAGGCTTGCAACTCGCTAACCCTTCTAGCAGATGTCAATGCTATTAGCAAAACAGTTTTGAGGGTGAGAAGCTTCAATGAACAAGAGTGTAGTGGTTCAAAGGGGGCACCCTTTAGGAAGTTTAAAATTAGGTTTAAATCCCATAAGGGAACTTGAAAAGGTTTCGGGGGATAAACATTAGTTAATCCTTTTAGGTATTGTATTACCAATGGAATTTTGAAGTATGAAGGCTCCTCTGCAGTGCGCTTAAAGATTGATAGCGCTGCGAGATAGCCCTTAATTGTGCCAATCTGTAGGCCTGAATTAGCCAGGTAAAGTAAGAATGACAACACCATAGGTGTACCACAAGAAAAGGGTTCAATATTCTTTTCTCTGCACCAGCTGCAAAATTTGTTCCAACGGCAGCGGTATAGAGTTTTAGTAGCCGGCCTTCTGGCCGAAAGCAACACCTCCATAACATCATCCGGAAGGTCCCAATCCTTGTACCTCAACCTTTCAGACACCAAGCGTGAAGGTTGAGGGTCTTGATGGCTGGATGGAGAACCTGACCTTCCTTCTGCGAGAGAAGATCCTCTCTGTATGGCAGTCGAATTGGAGGGCAGATGGACATGTCTAGAAGGTCCGGGTACCACGTTCTCCTGGCCCAATCCGGGGCAATTAGGATCATGGTCTTCCGAAACCTTCTCAACCTCCTGATCATTTGAGGAATGACAGGTACCGGAGGGAACGCGTACAGAAGTGGGAACTCCCAGTCCACTACGAACGCATCTCCTAGAGCTCCTCTCGGGGGAAATTCCCTTGAGCAAAATCTGTCGCACTTCCTGTTGATACTGGTGGCGAACAGATCCACTTGAGGGGTTCCCCAAAGGGCGAAGATCTCTTGAAGGACTTCCTGAGCTATCTCCCACTCGTGAGAGACTGTGCTCTGCCTGCTCAGAGCGTCCGCTGTCAAGTTCTTCTCTCCGGCTAGGTGAATTGCCGATAGAGAGATTCCTTCCTGAATTGCCCAAAACCAGAGCTGCATCGCCTCTCTGCACAGTGGTAGTGAGCCTACGCCTCCTCTTTTGTTGAGGTAGTGCATGGCCACTGTATTGTCCGTCATTATTAGGACGTTTCTTCCCCGTACAGACGGCAGAAAAGCCTTCAGCGCTAGTCTGATGGCTCTCAGCTCCAACAGGTTGATATGTAGTCTGGACTCCGATGGAGACCAACGACCGCTGATGGTCAAGTCGTTGGCGTGAGCTCCCCACCCCGTGAGTGAGGCATCTGTGACTACTGTTATCTCCGGCCATGGTTGCCAAAACATTTCTCCTTTCAGGATGTTCTCCCGACAGGCCCACCACTGAAGGTCTCGGGCTACTTTGACCGGGATCCGAAGGAGATCTGTCATCCTTCCTGAGAACTGTGACCACTGAGTTCTCAGTGCCCACTGGAGGGATCTCATTCTCAGGCGAGCCTCCGGCACGAGGAATATGCAGGATGCCATGAGGCCTAGCAACCTCAGAAAGTCGTAGGCTGGGAGATATTGGGCATTCTGAAATCTGATGACCATCTGCAGAATATCTCGAGCCCTCACCTCTGGTGGCAAGGCTTTCCCCAGGGAAGTGTCCAGGACTGCTCCAATGAATTGGAGTCTCTGTGATGGTATCATCTGTGACTTCTTTAAATTGAGGGAGAAGCCCAGCTTGTGAAGGAAGTGGCAAACATAATCTAGTTGTCTCTGAGCCTGTTCCGAAGATACAGCTCTGATCAACCAATCGTCTAGGTAAGGGTAGACATGAATCCCTTCCCTCCTTAGACTTGCAGCCACAACCGACATTAGCTTGGTAAAGACCCTCGGGGCGGAGGTTAGCCCAAATGGCAGAACTCGAAATTGATAATGAGAGCTGCCAATTGCGAACCTCAGGTATCTCCTGTGCCTGGGATGGATCGGCACATGGAAATAAGCGTCCTGGAGGTCTAGAGATACCAACCAGTCCTGAAGCTGGAGGGCCTGAAGGATCTGAGAGAGAGTCACCATCTTGAACTTGTCCTTTCGGAGGAATTTGTTCAATTCCCGTAAGTCTAAGATGGGTCTCAGTCCTCCGTCCTTCTTCGGTATTATGAAGTAGGGGGAGTACCAACCCTTGTTCCTTTCCGCTACAGGTACCAGTTCTATGGCACCTTTCTCTAGCAGGTCTAAAACCTCCTGCAAGAGGAGCGGATCTGGAAGCTTCAAAGGGTTGTTCCCCGGTGGATGACTCTGAGGGATATGTAGGAAGGGCAGGCAGTAACCTTGGGCCACTGTCTCCAGAGCCCAAGCATCTGACGTAATAGCCTGCCATTCCGTCAGATGGTGAGTTAACCTGCCCCCTACTGGTGTTCTGTGAGGGGAGACCTCAGAGTGGTTTTGAAGCGGCTGATGCAGTTGCCGAAGGTAAAGTGGCTCCTGCTCCTGCGGGTGCGGCTTTCTTTCCCCTACCCCGTCCACCACGGGTAAATCTTCCTTGGCCTCTTTGAGCCGGTCGTCCTCTGCCCTTTCCATATGAGGAATAGTAACGAAAGGACCGTCCTCTCCACGATGATCCCGAAGGACGAAAGGTATTCTGACGGATAGCAGCTCCCAATGACTTGGCTGCTGCCTTGGACGTTTGCAGTTTCTCCAAACTGTCATCCGCCTTCTTTCCAAAGAGGGTAGAACCGTCAAAGGGCATATTCAAAAGCCTGGTCTGCACGTCAGAGGCAAAACCAGACTTCCTCAACCACGCATGCCTGCGGATTGTGGTACTTGCCGCCATGGCCCTGCTGATACTGTCAGCAGAATCTAGGCCAGTTTGTAGGGTCTCGCACATCGCATCTTTACCATCCCTGATGATGTTTAAAAATGCGTCCCTTTCCTCTCCTTCTTGGAGGCAGTCAGCCGCTGATAAAGCGCACTCCCAAAGGGTGTGGCTGAACCTAGCGAGCGTACAGGTCGCGTTAATAGACTTTAACGCCATGCTACAGGCAGAAAAAACCTTCTTAGCCATGGCATCATACTTTTTGTCATCCCTATCCTGCGGAGCAGTGGGGTATGCAGATGTGCTGCCTGATGAGGTTGCAGCCTGTACAACCAAGCTCTCAGGAGTAGGGTGTTTTGACAAATATTCAGGGTCAGAACTAGCCACCCTGTATTTTGTTGACAGTTTTTTATTTACTGCCGGGATAAATTCCGGCGTTTCCCAGTTTGTCAAAATCCTTCTCTGTAGAGCAGAGTGAAATGGAACCACAGGATCCTCCTGTGGGCCCTTGTCCAGTATGTCAGTGAGGTCATCCTGCTGAAAGGCAGGAGAAGGTGCAGACCAACCCATAAATTCTATGATTCTAGACATCAGAGCTCTATATGGAGTCTCCGCATGTTCTCCTGGGTCTGGTTTGATAAATTCTGCTTCAGGAGAAGTGTCCAAGCCACTAGCTTCCTGAAGTGCATCCTGAAGATTTTTTAATCTTCTTTCCTCAGAGGCGAAAGTCTCTGGCTCTGGTGATGTAGTCCTCTGTAAATCAATATCTTGGTCTGAATCCTCCCTTTCCTCAAAAATCGAGGTTAAAGGGGGATACTTTGGTTTTTGGAATGGTATAAACCCCATTTCCAATGCAGAAGGAGCCATCATCACAGGCCTTGAAAGCGTCGATGTCGTCGACACCGACGTGAAAATACTCGAAGGCGCCGTGAAAGGCGTCGAGAAATGTGTACTAGGCCTCGAAGAACTCGAAAGGATCGGAGTCCTGCTCGAGAACGACGTCGACGTTCTCGGCGTCGAGTCGGAGGTCTTTTGTGTAACCGTTGGCTGTGGAGTAGCCATGGTTCTTTCCTTCACCGGCGTCGATATCGGCGTCGACGTCGGCGTCGACTCGATCGACTGATGCGCCGATGAATCCTTCGACAACGGCGTCGATGGCGCCGACCTCTGTTTCGAAGGAGTTTTCGACGATGGCGTCGATGATGCTTTATCTCCCGATGGCTCGAGGCGCTTTCGGGTTGACTTTTCCGCCGGGTACTGCGACTCGCGGCGTTTAGATTTTTTGGGTTTTTTACCCGGGGTATCACCCTCAGCTGTCTTCGAGGGGGACGAGGCCGCTTTCTCGAAGACGCTTAGCATCTTTCTCCTGAATTCCTCCCACTCAGCTTGCGAGCTGCGTTTTGTGGGGCAATGAACTCTCTCAGGAGAACTCGACGAAGATGACGAGGGGGATCTCCTACGTCTCTTCTTCGAGTGTCTCGATGTCGACGAGTGGTGGGAGCCACTTCGTGATCTAGATCGAGAGTGTTTTTTATGGTGAGGAGACGAACGTCTCGACTCTACCGAAGAAGCTTTCGAGGAAGTTAAAGTTGACTTACCTCTCTCGAGCTTCCCCCTACGCTCCTTCAAGGCTTTCGCCGTCATGGAAAGGCATTCCTCACACTCCGAACTCTGGTGCGTGATTCCCAGACACCACAAACAGACCCTGTGAGGGTCCGTCAACGACATTTTCTTCCCGCAGTCTCGGCACTTTTTGAAACCGGACCGAGGGGTCGTCGGGTCGGAGGAGGATGCCATCGATATCGAGGTAAATAGTAGTATTATATACGTTATTCTGACGAGAACTGAGCAACGGTGTTCCGAGGCACAACGAAGCGCGGAAAAACGGAACTGAGCAACGGACGCTGCGCGCGGCCTTTATAGGCAGGATGACGTCGACGTCGGCACGGAGGCCGTCGAGGGTCATCGACTCGGCGATCATCGACGCGCAGCGCCCTCTGGCGAAAAAATTTTCCGAGGCCAGCGCCAGCAAAGCTGGAGGATTTATATCTAAGATAAGGAATACGTCGGAGGACACAATCCCTTCGAAAAACCTAATATGTGGAGAGCACTGCATCCCCAAAGATCATGGGTTTGCATTTTGCCATGTACATGGATCCCACTCTAGGATAGAGTATGCCTGGATATCTGTGCAGCTGTTGGGATAGGTAGAAGCAGTGGAGCTGGGTTCTATTTCACTCCCATCAGTATTTGAATATGATGGCCGAGGGTGAAATGTCTGTGGAGTTGGCATTTTCCAACAGAATTGCTCAAGGATACAGTCCTTGAGTTTGAAGTAAAGGACAAAATTGGAGACTTTTGTAAATAATCCAACATCCCTTACTACGTCAGCAGGAGATACTGAAAGCATGTAGCGTGGAAAAATCTCTACTGCTCACTAAAAAAAGATATTATGTGAAGGCCAATAAGGCAGACGGGTTCGTAGCAAAACTGCTAGATGGCCAGACAGCAGTAAAGACCATAGAAGCAATTAAAGATGAAGGGGGTCTATTGGTCATGGAAAACTGCCAAATAGCAAGCGAGTTCTCCAGTTTCTACTCCCCATTGTATGCCTCAGAATCCCCTGCCCGAGGCTCCAAAAGGCAGAGAACCTGGGTGGATGGTCATTAAAAATAAATATCCCTGAAGGACAGGGAAAGCTTAAAATCAGACATCACCTAAGAAAAGGTGATAGGATAGAGGTCATAAAAACGTTCCCAAACAATAAATCACCGGGACCCGACCGTTTCTTGGCTCTCTTCTACAAGACGTTTCATATGGATTTGGCACCCAAAAAAAGTAACACTGTTTTAATGAAGAAGGGATTACCCCTTTGATGAACAAGGCCAAAGTAATATTACTCCCCAAACTTAAGGCAGGTCCTTGTGCGGGTCTCCATGTCCAATCACTTGAATCAATACAGAGGCCAAACCAAAATTTAGACTGATGCATCCCAAGTTTATAGGTCCTGACCAATCAGGCTTTGTGCACCAGCACCAGAGGTTCAACACCAGGAGAGTGGTGCACCCGATTGAAAAGTTATCGAAAGCAGGGACCCCTGCGATCTCTCCATCATTGGACGCAGAGAAGGCCTTCGACAGGGTGTAGTTGCCTTTACTTTTTAAAACATTAGCACGGATGGGATTTGGGTTTCCCTTTCTTGGTATGGTGAGGGCTAACTACTGGGACCCTTCGATACGCCTTGTAATCAACTGTCAGGTATCCAAAAGGATTCCGGTCAGCAGGGGAAAGAAGCAGGGATGCCCATTATCACCTCTTATTTTCCATATATTTGGAACCACTCCTAGTATACGTGAGAGCAGAGGCAGCAATTGGAGGGATAGTATTTGGAGGGGAGGAAGATAAAATATCAATGATTGCAGACAACATGCTACTCACTCCCTGAGCCGGTGGGCTCACCGATTGTGACAGTTTGGGTATTGCAGACATTTGGGAAGGTATCGGGTTTGAAGATTAACCTGAGCAAGTCAGAGACTCAACATTTCTGCCCAGGGGGAGACATTGACACAAGCCAAGGAATCTTTATCATTTAGCTGAAAGACGGGGGTATATCTTATCTAGGTATCAATTTGACGAGGGACCTCGTCTCGCTCTACAATTGAATAAAGTAAAAAAGGGACTTGGCGCGAGGGGGCACTTTGTCCATTTCCTGGCTGGGTAGGATTACGACAATGAAGAGGATGACCATGGTTAAGCTTGTATACCTATTCCAGGCCCTACATATAAGAGAGCCACTCTTTCTTTCGTCATTTGAACAAACGGGTAATCGAGTTTGTGTAGAACCGGAAGAGGCCACAGGTGGATTTTAACAGCACCCAGAGCCAATGGGGGGGGGGGTGGAGGGGGGGGGGGGGTTATTTTGTGCTTCTGAACTTCTGGAAATATTACGAAGCGGCCAAGATCCAAGTGATTAGTGAATGGTTCACGATGGATACAAGCAAGATATGGGTGAGGATGGACAGGGTCGTGGTGGGGTCCCTGTTGAATGAGGTTCTGGGGGTACACAGGCAGCATATGCCGGAAAATATGTATTGTAATAGGATCACAGGGTTGGTGGAGGATATCTGCGACTCGATGGTCAAAAGGGAAGTAATCACGACAGTCCCAACACTGATTACCTAGATTCACAGTAATCCACTCTTTGCTCCAGGACTTGTAGCGGGTGCCCTTCATGCCATGGTAGCATGTGGGCTGTAGAAAGACCAGAGACCTTTATTGGGTGGGGGGATAAGCAGGAGGACAGCTGAAGCATTTTGAGGAGGGCAGGTAGGCATTCGGTTTCTTAGAGGGACAGATTCTGATTTATACAGCTTTGAAATTGGGTTTCAGATCCTGGGGATCAAGCAAGCAGAAACCGGGTCCCTTAAGCCTTTCTAAACTTTTGGGGGTTTTGGTGTCACAGTCAGGAACTAGGAAACTGATCTGCTCGATATATGCAATTTTTAGCAAGCATAAGCAGGAGAGTCATTGGCCCTATATGTCAGCATGTGAACAGGCACTAGAAAGAACGTTTTTGCAAGGGCATTGGGATATGCTGTGGAAGAACATTCCAAGATTATCGAGGGCGATTCAGATTAGGGAATTGTGGAGCAAATTGATGGTGCAATGGCACTATACGCCAAGTAAAAATCAGATAATGTTCCCTCTTGCAAACTCAGGGTGGTGGAGGGGTATGATGGGATGGGAGACTGGATCCATGTTTGGTGGTCTTGGAGGATTTTTGGCTCATGGCGAGTGCTCGCTTGCAGGGCATCTTTGGGTAGAGGCGAGATCGGGGGGTTGAGGAGTGTGTGCTAAGAAGGTGGGACCCGGACAAAGCTCCGAGAAAGAAACCTCTCTTCAAAGCCTTTTTGATTCTCCTTCTTGCCACAAATCTACTAATGCAAACTCTGATAGCCTGCAGCAAACCTATATGTAAATCTGAATTAATATGTTTAAACTAGAAGAGTGCAGGGGAGAATCCAACACTGGGCTGACACTGGATTATAATATCAATGACTTAAATAAGTAAGTGTCCACAAATTTGTGGAGCACTCCCGTCCACTGAACACCTAGGATTATTTTTCTAACTATCAACAGTTAAGACCTTATACAGAATCAATTTAAAATGAAAATGAGTCACTCAAAGTTGTATGTTACAATCTTGATTGCATATATTATTAATGTACAAACAACTTCACAAATTTACCAGAAGAAAATATGGGGTTTTCAAAATCAACAAGCAGTCAATTACATGTTCTACGTGATCTACGTCAATTACACAATCTATGATTCTCATTCCCATCACGGTAGACTACTTAGTTGACACCAAGGCCCTGAATGACGTCTACCTAGTCATCCAAGCCTGGATGGCCCAACACCAGCTTTGCCTCAATGACGACAAGGCGGAGCTCCTCATCTTGGGCACTACAGCAAACTTGATCCGTCCTACCAGTCATTTATCATTGATGGCAATACTATCCAAGTCTCGAAAGACACAAAAACCTTAGGCTTTTACCTGGACGCCACCCTATCTCGCCAAACAAATGCAGTCAGATCAGCCTCTGCATACACCTGCAAACTTATTGCAGCCTGCAGGCCATTTCTCACTACTCCGAATAGTGTCACACTTGCCAGAACCCTCATTACGTCTAAAATTGACTACGGTAGCGCCCTCTACTTAGGAACTAGCCAAGAGAACCTGAATAAATTACAAATCGCCCAGAACAACGCTATCAGAGCTGCCTTAAACATCCCTCGAAACCATCACATCTCCGAATCCAGAACTAATTTACAGTGGCTACCCATCAAGCAATGAATCTCACTGAAATCACTTGCCCTCACACAAAAATGCCTGGCCAACAAGGCCCCCCGTACCTTTGCAGTCGGCTATCCCGCCATGCGCCCACCCAACCTCAAAGAACCGTCCAGACCCACTGCTTATCGATCCCTAGATTCAAACTTCAAAAAGCGGGGGGCACAAGCTTCCCTGTCCTTGCCTCCAAGCTTTGGAATGCCCTCCCTATCACCATCAGATCTGAAGATTTTTTTTACGCATTCAAGTCTAAAACGAAATCATGGCTCTTCAATCAGCATTGAATAATGCTTTGCACGCCTCTGCCCTACTAGCACCTACCCACTTATCACGCCTGCTGTACACTTCTGACTATAGGTCATGTAAATCATTTGCTCTGTAAACTATGTATTGTGTTCCATTTCATGATTACTATGTATGTACATTTGCCCTGCTTGTAAGTTCTATGTTTATATGCTCTGCATGTAACTGCACAAGTTGCGCCCTGATGCCTCCGTGCCTGATGGTGCGTGTTACAAATAAACAAAATACAAATACGTGTTTCGGGAAGACACTTGCCTTCCTCCGGATCTAGTGATATTTTTCTCTTTCATGCGCGTTACTGCTCAAAGATATACAAACTTCTATTTTTTTTTTATTTAAAAATGCATTTGGTTTACCTCTTAAACCTTACATTTATGAATCAATTCAATTTGTTTAGTCCTCATTTAAAATCTTTAATTGCTATACTCCGTCTTCTGCTGCCATTTTCTGAGGTAATGGTTTCCCAGAAATGAATGATCGTAGCAACCATCTTTCTGTTTCCCATAAGGATTTGACTCCATCGTTCCTCGGTTTCCATTTCGACGGGTGCACTTTGGTATTTGCCAATATATAACAGTCTTTTTTGATTGAGTGCCTCACGTTCGCATTTTTGTTTTGGGTGCATTTTCCCAAAACTTCTCTTGTAGGGAGTAGGTTTAATCTCAATCTTAAGAACATATCTCATATTTTTCGATCTGGGTATAAGTTGAGATAGTGGGGTAGTTGGTTAAGTGCTCGTGACTCTCCGTTGCACTTTAAGTTCAGTTTATATCCGTCTTTCTTTTCTTGCGTCGCTATCCAATCAAGTCGACTCAGCTTCTTTTTTGCGTTTTGTGGCATTCGCGTCAATGTCTCCAATGTAATTCCCTTTTCGTTACATATGCTCATTGACACTTCCTTCCATTTGTTTAGTGCTATATCGTTTACCTGTAAATCTGAAGTTCTTAAAATGTCCAAGGCCGGTATCTTCTCTTCGCTATTCAATGTTCTGAATAGATCCAATGTTTTCCATTCTATTAATGATTCAAGCGATTGAAGGCCCAGCTCGTAGCGTATGCGGGACATCGGCATATTTTGAGGTAGGCCTAGTACTTTCTGCCAGCAAATCGCCTCCAGCTTTGTCCATATTGATCTATCCAGATTGATCATTGCTTCTGCCCCATACGCAAGAATCGCTGTCGCCTTTTGTTTATAAAAGGTTACCACAGGCCTTAGCGAGAATTTCCCAAATTTCTTATGGATCACCAGACCTTGTCGTGCTAGTGCTTTAGTTTTGGACTTCAAATGTTGTGTCCATAGAATTTCAGTGAGTGATTGATCTATATTCCTAAATATTTGTACGTAACAACCTGTATCAATTTTTCCTGTTGTAAATAATATGAAAAAACTTTTTTCCCCTTTTTGCTTTCTATATGTCAGGGCCATAATTTTTGTCTTCTTGATGTTTATTGTAAGTTCATTTTTTTCCATATATTCTTGTGTTTTGTTGAGTGCCTTTTGTAGTCCACACAATGTTTTTGCCAGCAGAATACTATCGTCTGCATAGATCAAGCATGGTACCGCTGTCGCGTTTAATTTCGGAGGGTTGATGTTTGGTGAATTTATAGACTCTTCGAAATCCGACGTGAAGTGACTAAACAGAGCCGCAGCCAACGGACATCCTTGCTTTAGACCATGCCAGGTATTGATTTGGTTAGTTATAATGCCATCTGCTGTCATTCTCACTTGTATTTTAGTGTTAGTATGCAAGAGTTTTATCGGCTCCAGTATGTCACAAGGACATCTCCATTGCTCGAGTTTGGTCCAAAGCAAGTCTCGGTTGATTTTATCGTAGTCAAGACTCAGGTCGACATATGCTACGATTATGTCCGTTTTAGTTCTTTCGCACGATTATGTCCGTTTTAGTTCTTTCGGCTTCATGCTTCATCAAGTTTAGAATTGTCAGGTTTGCACTCGTGCCAACATTGCGTACAAATCCTGTCTGTCGGACTGCGAGATGGTTGGTTTGTTTTGCCCAAATATTTATTCTTGTAAGTAAAAGGTGAGCAAAGATTTTCCCAAAGGGATCCAAGAGTGCCAATGATTAATAATTCATTGGATCCTTGGATGATCCTTGTTTGTATATAGGTATGAGTGTTGCTAGTCTCCATGAGTCCGGGATTCTTTTAGTGAGATTAATCAGCTCTATGATTTTTCCACAAAATTGTGCCCAAATTTCAGGGTTCTGTTTTAATGTTGAATTTGACATGCCATTAGGACAGGGGGCTATTGATGCGTTTAGTTTTTTTTATTGTGTTGGTCAGTTCTTCCGTGTCATAGCTCACACTCCAAGTCTTTTCCGTGAGGTGCAGGGTTTTATTCCCAACTTATAGAGTTCCGTAAAATACTTTACCCAAGCTTCTTCTGAGACGTCCTCTATCATCGCATCCTTTGTGTTTTTATTCTGTTTCAATAGTTCCCATAGACGTCTTGTATTACTGTTTTTAAGAGTCTTCATCATGTGTTCGGCATTTTCTCGCTCTTGCATCATTTTTGCATTTTTAAGCCAATTTTTAAATTTTTGTTTTGCTTGGCCAATCATTCTTTTTTTTGTTCTAGGGGGGGGGATTCCTTTTTGGCTTGCTTTAGAACAGATTTCTTTTTGTGTTTCTTTTCCGCAATTGCTTTCTTATATGTGTATTTTGATTCAGGCTGTAAATATTTGTTCTGTCTCTGCATTAGTTGGAATTGGTTGAATAACCATCCATAATTGATTTTGCAGGAATCTTCTTTCTTTGAATTCTTTAGGGTATCTGTGATATCTGTTAGTTTACTTTGTAGTATCATCAAACGATTCATTCTGTTTGACAAGGTCAATGTAGGAATATTTATTTTAGAGCGTTCGCTGGTATTCATTTCCCACGAGCGCTTAAGTATGTAGTGGTCGCTATGCGCGCTAAACAAATATGTGGCCTTGGTTTTAGTTTGTGATATTCCTTTACTGGTGTAAATGTAGTCAATAATTGACTTAGTTTTCCCACGTGACCATGTAGGTGTCGGTGTATTCGTTAATATGTTTAGTGCATCCCATCGTTCAAAGTTTCTGTTACGTGTCTCTATTGTCCATCTTCGGGCTCTATGTTCGAGCAGAGGTACTTCTATTATTTCTCCTTTGCCATCAAATAGATGTAAATTGAGATCACTTCATATAATAAATTATACATCTTGGCGTTTGAGCGATGTTGTCGATCTTAGCAGATATAGAATCTATTACTGTTCCTTCATTGAATTTCCTCGGGTTCCAGTAAACATTTGTGATATTTAGGTACTTGACACTTGTTGACGTGGTAGGGTTCGGTTGTTGCTTCATTGTTTGTGTCTTCAATAAAGTATTTTGTGCCCAATTTCCTATATTTTGATACTCAATTCTAAGGCTGATTCTTGTCTGATTAGGGTAAGGAGACCTGCCAACGGTCTGCCTGCTTTGTTGGTTGTTGCAGGATTCATGTATGTGAGAAATCATTTGCATACTGGTGGTTCATAGATATACAAACTTAAAATAGAGAATGCACTTATTTAGTTGGATGATATGTTAAAGCTAATTTTTAGTGATACCAGACAAAAACCATAATGGTTTTGCTCCCTTAATATTCACTTGGTGTAGGTCAAGGAAGTACAGCCCAAGCAGTTGGTATCTTAACCAGGAATGTAAGGACATGACGGTGAATCCCGTAAGATTATGTGGCCTAGTAAATTGAAATGACAGGTGCCATATTCCATAATATCACATGTTGCATACTTCCCATACTATTTAAGCCAATTGTCTTGCCTTCAGTAGAAGATATGGAGTCTTATGCAGTGATGATGTACGTCTAGTGTGCTCATAAGGGAAAGCACGATTCCCATGTGGTTCTCAAAGTCGCCCTCAATGAGTTTATGAGATGGATGTACAATATACAATTGAATGGGATTAGGGTCCAGAAAACCACTTATTAGACCAGGATATCAAGTTTAGTCAAACATTTTTTATAAGGATACACATGTTGCTTTGGTGAACTGATGCTATCAAGCTTACCCCTCATTAGAAATTGCAGGAAGCTCCTGGTTAAGTCCAATTAGGTAATGCGTCCCTTTATATAGAGATAATCCAATATTGGATGGTTCATGCAAACCTGTGGGATGGTGGGTTTATCAGTTAAATGTACATTAGGTGCTCATTCCGCTTACTAAAAATGTCTATCAATAGAACTCGACAATTATTGCATTCAAAGCATCTGCGGACATTCGTCAATTCTCCTGGACTATTCACGTCCGAAACTACGATGGACGCCATTATAAGACGTGATACGCTTACACCATGGCATAATGACATCAAGTTCATTTATCAGTGGGTGACGTAAAACGTCAGATTGCCATGATTCCTTGTATACTTCACTTAATTTCTTAGAAAAATCAACTTTGGCTCACAAATAAGCAAACGGATGTTATTACTATATGTAAATAGCAAGGGGAAAAAAAACATGTATAGAAATATACTAAAACGTAGATGCATAACTCTTAATGCCAAATCCTAAATCAATAGTGTCTGGGCACCATAGCCTCATACTGTCAACATATCCACATAAGGGTTGATACATTATGTACATTTGCTGCCATCAAAGCTGCGAAAAATATTATACCATACCACTAAAATTGAGGCCTCACTGCGTCAGCCTATGGCCCTCTTCTCAACAGTCAAGACTCTCCCCTCTTCTGAGAAAAAGACTCCTAAGGTTATTCCTACCAAGGAGTTATGTGATGCTGTGTTGCAACATTTAATTATGAAGATTGACACTATTCGACAAAACATCTCGATGACCATCACTACGGCTCCTCCTGCCGCTAAAAACTATTTGCCCCGCGACTCTCTCTCATCCTATGACGATGAGCTGGTCTACTTTTCCCAGGTTCACTGAAGTGACAGTACTGACGGCTATTCAAAAAATGCAATCATGCTCGCCTTCTGACGCTATTCCACTTAGAGTCATGAAGGAGATCTCTCCAGACCTCCTTCCTGAGATTACAGCGGCCATTAATGACTCATGTCAATCTGGGTTGGTTCTGCAGGAACAGAAAGCAGCCAGTGTGATCCCCCTTCTGAAGAAGCCCTCTCTGGATCCTACTGTTCTCTCCAATTTCCATCCTATTTCTTTTCTCCCTCTGATCTAAACTTCTTGAATCACTGGTGTCCCCTCTGCGCCTACATTTCATGAATTTTCCCCATCTTCTGGACCCTGCCCAGTCTGGTTTTTGACCTGGTAGGAGCAACGAGTGTGTACTAGGCTGGTTGACACAGTTGAATTGGAGCCCTGATTTTGTTAGATCTATCAGCTGCGTTTGACACAGTCGACCACTCCATCCGGTAGACCCAACTTGCCCAGCTGGGCATTTCGAGTCAAGTACTGGCCTGATTCGCCTCATTCCTGGTGGATCGTACGCAGACTCTCTCTATGCCCCCCTTTCTGTCAGTTCCTTGTCACCTCAGGTGGAGGCTCTGTAGGCTCCTCCTGGTTTCCTACTCTATTTAACATCTACATTTGGGCCCTTGTATGTTTGATCCGCTCCTTCGGCGTCAGATGCTACTCGTACGCTGACGACACCCAAATCCTGATCAGACTAAACCTCGATCGGGCTGAGGTGTTGTGCTTGCGAGTGTGTCTGGCAGCCTTGGGAGAGTGGATGAACTGCAATTGGCTCAAATTGAACGGAGATAAAACTGGTGGTGGGCTGTCGTCCCGATTCTACCCACTGGGTGTCCTCCTTCTGGCCTCCATCTCTGGGCCCTCTTCCTGTGCCGGGTGATAAAGTGAAAAACCTGGGAGTAATTCTGTCTGCGTCACTCTATGAACAAGCAAGTCACTGCGGGATGTCAAGCCAGTCACTTCCAACTTAAGATCCTAAGGAGGGTTTTACCCACGATTCCTGCCCGCACTGCATCCCCCAGTGGTGGCAGCCATGGTGTTATCCCAGCTAGACTACTGCAACTCCCTCTACCTGGCACAATCGAAGGGCCTGATTCAGCGGCTGCAACATTTGCAGAATCTAGCTGCACATTTGGCAACTGGCACACCATATGGATTGCATCTCTCTCCTGTGCTTCAAGCCCTTCATTGGCTCCCAGTGGGTCAACTTTAAAGCACTGTGTATAGTTCACCGTGCCCTCCACGACCAGGGCGCCGAATACCTCCAAGCTAAGTTTACTCGTTTTCATCCCAGCCGTAGTCTGCGTTCCGCCTAGACTAATCGTCTGGTGGTACCGATCTATAAACGAGTTTGGGTTGGAGGCCGGGCGTTCTCCACAGCTGCAGCTGTTCTATGGAACGATCTTCCACTTAGCCTTTAGGAAGGCTGTTAAAACATATATATTTTAGGCAGAGTTGCTCATAGTCGCAGCCGCAGTTCCCCTCTCCTAGCACCAAGAAACTCCAGGGTGACTGTGCGATTTAGAAGTAATGCTAACATAACATACATGGGAGCACATGCTCCACGTTCTCTAGACTTCTCCAGGTTAAACATTAAGCAGAGATGCCAAGCTTACAATATAGAAATGCACAATTCAAACCACTATATCCAGGTCTAATAAGCCGTTTTCTGGCCGGTAATCCCTTTAGGTTGTATATTGTACATCAATCTCAAACGCAACAAGGGTGACTTTGAGAACCACATGGGAATCGTGCTTTCCCTTATGAACACACAAGACACAAATAATCATACTGCATATTACTCCACTTCTTGGGGACTAGCTATATAGTGGTAAGATATAGATTTTACTGACCTTGACTCACAGGTTTCCATTATGATCCATTTAATTGATTGAAATAGGAGGTCTTAACAGACTTTACTCTGGTTTCTTCTAGATCACTGTCGATACCAGACGGGATATATTTGGACATTGTTCATGAATCATATACATGACCAGAGATTTTCTGGAGTCTATTACCAAAAAGGTGATTAAGCTTTAGGTGATCTTGACTTTATACATCATCATAATTTGTGTTTTAAGAATAGCGTAATCTAAAATGTGCATGAACGTATTTTTTGTTAAATGACAGCATACTTTACAGTAGAATACCCCTGATGAAGAGCTTTGTAGCTCAAAACGCCTTGGGTTTCCTATTAAAGTGACAACTGTGAAGAAAAAGGAATATCTGAGGTTCATTCATACATTCATTGTTTTTGAGTAATGTTTGTTGTAACATGCACATTATTTAAGCAACTTGGAAATTGTCTTATCACCATAACCAGCAATTGTTTGGCTGATTTTCAGCCAGTAAGAGTGTGCAGGGGACAGGAGTGGAAATTATACTTTGTGATGCATGATGCATATTTACATGATGCATGTGCCAGGATCGGTTATTTTCCCCTGCACCTCAAGTCTTTCATCTATTTAGTAAAGATTATATCAAACTAATACCACTAGTATATTTTCTCCAAACTGGTGTGTGTTGCCCACCATTTTTGCTTATTTTATTGGACATTTGTATACAAATATTTGGGAAATCATAAGAATACAACAACAAAACTGTTATATTGGCATTGTGACAATCCTACCGTGCAAGTGATTGACAAGGTAATAGGTGCAGGAGGTTGGGAGCGTAGGGGGAAGTGCAGGAGTGGGGAAACCTCACGGGTGAGGGGGCGGGCAAGTGCTGGTCAGTCCAAGGCGGCAAGTGCCAGGACATAGAGGTGCGAGGGGAGGAACAGTGCAGTAAACAGGGAGGACTAAGTTGGGATAGTCCAGGAAAGAGCCCATGGGCAAGTGCAGGAGGGACTGGTGGGGGGTGCGCTGGTCCCTGTAGGACTCTGAATGAACCAGGCCCCAGTTTCAGCGGCAGGTGGAGAGTTAAGCACGGGAGGGGGCGAGAGAAGGAAGAAGAGAAAAGTAAGGTCTTGAGAAGTTTCTGGAATTTAAGAAGATCCGGCTCGGGGGAAGGAGGGCTGTTCCAGAGGGAGGCACCAGCCGAGGAAAGGGATTTACCTCCCACTCTCAGCTTGGAGAAACTTTTGACCTGCAGAGAATTGGAGCCAGAAGACCGAAGGATTCTGGCTAGGAGTTATTTCAGCCGAGAAAGCTGGATGTAGAGAGGTCCCAGGCCCCAGGCAGCTTTGTGAATGATGCAAAGGGTTTTGAATTTGATCCTTGAAGTCACCAGGTGCCAGTGGAGAGATTTTAGGGTTGAAGAGATGCGGTCCCTGGGTTTGAGGCCAAGGAGAAGTCTTGCAGTCATATTCTGGATTAGTTGGAGGGGGCAAAGGGAGGAAAGAGGAAGGTTGAGGAAGAGGCCATTTCAATAGTCAAGCCTAGAAAGAACCATGGATATGGGGACATTGAGCTTCTGGGGGAATGTGAGGAAAGGTATAACACCCCTGTGGAGATGAAACAAGGAGCAGGCGTCCCAATGAGAAGGATCTCAGTCTTGCTGGCGTTGAGGCAGAGATCATTGGCAGAGCACCATGACTGAATAGCAGTCAGGTATAAAGGAGAAGGAGGAGGAGGTAGAGGAAGGCAGCCAGAAAGAGAGCCGTGTGTCATCTGCGTAACAATGGAAATGAGGGGAGTACTAGATCGGGTGGGCCGAAGTTAGAGAGTGAGATGTAGGAGACAAAATGACCCATTTGCACTTGGGAGGGTCTGTTAGAGAGGAGAGAGGTAAACCATGCCAGTGCCCTTTCCGTAATGCCTCAAGTTTCACAGATACAGTTTATGAGGATGGAGTGATTGACAGTGTCAAAAGCAGAGGAGAGATTGAGGAGGATCAGAACAAAGGGAGTGTTAGAGTCCACATTAGAGAGTAGGTCTTCAAAGATATTCAGGAGAACAGTGTCAGTGTCTCTGGCGGCCCTGAAACCGTGCTGATGATCATGAAGTGTGAAAAACCTGAAGGGGTCCCCCTGGCTAAATCCAGAGGATCTGTCATCCTGGTGGCCAGGTCACGGGCATCGCTATTGGATCCAGTTCCTGGGGGTGGACCAGTGAGGGAGGATCACCTGGATGGGGTTCCTCGAGGAGTGGGACACCGACAGGTGAGACGCTGTATCCCCTTCAACACCTTTTCCCCATCCAACCATGTAGGACATTCAAAACCACTGCCCCTCCCTCCCTTTTCTGACACGAACACTTCCGCACGACACGCTAGAGAACGGACTAACACCAAAGCAGTTTACCGGACATGTCCCAATACAAGGGTTAGGCAAATGATCAGAATCACACACACCGACGGCCATTTCCCTTTCCCACAGGGATAAAAGGTGGGGCAAGAGAGCACAGTACAAGCACGGCAGACAGCACAACGGCACAGCTAACCAGGCACGACAGTTCAAAAGAAGGAGAAAAGCGGTGGGAATTGAGAGGGTGGCGAGGAGCCCTTTTCGTCCAAAGCCCGCTGAACCTTCATGGAAGAGGACATAAGACAGGGAACAATAGCACAAGTGTCCTGCAGCAGATCTCAAAAGGTACACGAGGCAAGCCTCCGCTGATAGGCAGGAGCGAGGGAAGCTCCTACGACGGTGGTACTGGCCTAGACTCCAGTGAACCCGAATGTCAAGCGGTTTATCACAGCCCGTGAGTCAAGGGGAGAGCCGATAAGAATCAGGCTATGTTGAATGCGAATAGCAAGGTGGCACATTTGAACTAAGTTCAATGAACTGTGAAAAGTGTTAAGGGAAGACCAGCTGCTGAGGGAAACTGGCACCACTTCGGTGCCAACTTGAGAGACTCTGGTCGATTCTCATCCGAGTGAAACTACAGGTACCAGAAGGCCATAGGAGAGCCGCCAAAAGAGGTCAAAGTGGTCATACAGGAGGCCCATCTATACAATCGAAAGACTTTGATCTGCAAACTGAGTGAAAGCAAGGGATGTGAATCCCGTAAATTCAAGTCAATGTGAAGTTGGCAAGGGTAGGCACGACCAAGGGATGCTGACGAGAGGGGCAAAGTCTAAAGTCCCAAGAAACAGTGTGTTGACAGAGGTGAACCCGGCCGAGGGAGGTCCACTATGCTGTTTGAAAAGACATTGAGAAACCAAGGGAAGTGAAACCTGCTAAAGAGAAGAGAGGGGTCCAAGCCCAACCAAGGGAGATCCAGGGGTGAAGCTATCACCCAAAAGTTCACGGACAAAAGAACCGTTATAATTTGTGAAATGAGATGTGTAAAAATGGTCAGCGCCCAGAAGAGGGGAACCCAGGGTTGAAGCCATTATCCTACGAATGATGGCTGAGATTTGAGAAGGGTCAGCGCCCAGAAGAGGGACACTCAGGGGTGAAGCCATTACCCTACGAACGGTGGCTGAGATTTGAGACCATTACCCTACGACCGGTGGCTGAGATTTGAGAAGGGTCAGCACCCAGAAGAGGGGGATATAAGGATGAACCAATCACCCAGCGAACATTGGAAACTGAACTTCTTTTGTTAAAGGAACTTTTGCTTTTGTTATTTGAACACGTTAGGCCCTCGAAGGCAAAAGACTTTCAAAGGAAACGAGACTTGCCCCTCGACTGTCCCGAGAGCTGCAATTTGAGGGGTGAATCTGTCACCCAAAGTCCATTAAGAAAAGGAACTGTTAAATATTTATGGAATACTATTTGTGACGGGTCAGCACCCAAGCGAGGGAGATCCAGGGGAGTCACCCAAAAGAAACCAGGAGAAGTGGAACTTTGTGTATGTTTATTTTACTGACCCTCTAAGGCTTACTGACCCTCGAAGGCAAGAGACTTTTTTTGAAGAGACTTGGCCGTCAAGGCTTCTGAGAAGTTGAAGCAGGAACTGTTGTCTCGTGCTGGGGAAAGCTCGAGAACGGTGCTGTGCTCCAAGATCCCAACACTACCCCATGCTCGGAACGTGGGGAAGGAAGGCCGAAGCCACTGCATCCGGACATATTACTTGAGAACTCTCTTATTTCCTTGAAAACCATCCCACACCCTTTTTTGTATTCATTTCAAGGTTTGGCAATAGGTTTCTTAGTACAGGCCCTTTTATTTGACAACGTCACTAGGACTGCCTTATTTTTTATTTGATGGTCGACGCTTGCTTCCATCTTAGATTTAGGTTTCCAATCTATATACATAATAGTTTGTTCAATAAACACCCTTGAACTGTGATCACTTGTGTCTGTCTTGCTTGTTGCCACCATGTGTTCCTCACAGAAGGGAGCCAGCCAATTCGGTGTGGAGGGTCAGTTGGTGAATTACCAGCTTCTCCATGAGTTTGCCCAAGAAAGTGGTGATAGAAATATGTTGATAGTTAACGGGCACGCGGGGTCAGCAGACTGCTGTTTTAGGAGAAGGTGCACAAGAGTGGTTGAGGGAAAGAGCCTGTGGCAAAAGAGTGGTTGCAGAGGTGAGCCAAGGTAGGGGCGAGAGTGTCAATGTTGTCCTTGATGTTTCTGTAGGAGCAGGGTAGCACCTTTTTAAAGGAGACTTTCATAAAGCCGACAACACTAGAGACCTCATCTGGTGCAATGGAAGAGAGAAAGGAGAGTGAGGGGATGGGAGGAGAGGGGAGGGGAAGTCAGGTGAAAGAAGGAGGGAGGTGGGGGGAAGCAGATGACAGAGGATGTCAAGAGTTTTGGAAAAGTAGAAGACCAGTGCAGAGCATAAGGCCTGGCAGGGAGGAGAAGAGGAGACTGCGGTAGGATTGGTTAAGTTCCTTGCAGATTTAGAAGAGTTCATAAGTGTTATTTGTGGCTCCAGAAATGCGAGCTTGGACATGAGCTCTTTTCTTGGAGCAGATGGAAAGACGGTATTGTCTTTGGAGTACCCAGCAGGCCAGTTTGTCGGGGGAGAAGCTAGAGGCCGCTTTGCATTTTCGTTTCAAAGCGACTAAGTCAGAGTCATACCAAGAGCTGCATTTGGAGGCAGGCTTCATGCGGATCCTCATGACAAGGACAAGGACGTCCCAGGTGTTGGTGATAGAGAGATGGAGGTTAGTTAGGACAGAGTCAGAAGGTGAGTCCAAAGAAGGGAGCTGGGGAGGGATGAAGGAGGAAGCAAAGGCAGCAACGGACACACGCTTCATTGGTCGAAGGACCATAAGGAGACTGGCAGTGCGGGGGAAGCAGAATGGGGACACGGGAGGTCAAGGAGGGAAGAGAGGAGAGACTGGCTGGACCAGGAGAGAGGGGTACTGAGGGAGTTGGAGAGAGGGATATCTGTTGAGAAGAGAGCATGCAGGGTGTGCCCTGCAGAATAGGTTGGGCCAGAGGGGAGGATAGTAAGGGAGAGAGTGTTGCAGAGGTCACAGAAGAGAACGGTGGCCACATCATGTGGGATATACTGACCCACTCAACAGCATTGACCCACTCAATGGCATTGCCCCACATCACTAAGCTGCATTTGCGCAAGAAACCGCAACATGGCTGTGCTGGCTCCTGTGCGCACCAGGACCTCAAAACTGTGTTTTGCAGCAACAAAAAAAATGGCTGCACCATCCTGCCTAGCACACTTCAGGCAAGATGGAACAAGGGGACACACTGAAAAAATATGCCAGTGTGTTCTGAAACATATATGGAATCAGGTGAACAGGCAGCACTGCTTGGCGGAAAACCCAAAATTCCCCTTCAAAATGAAATCTTTCCACCCTTTCAAAATGCTGCTTTGACGCCAATTCCATCTGTTCATTCTGAAAACACTGTGTAAAAAGGCCCCGTCATGCCCAGGATATTTCACTGTGCTTCACCAAATCCTGAGTCACAGGCCCAGCCAAACCAGCTCTGAAAGAAATCAATAAGCAACTTCACTTTCACTCGCACGGGAACACGTGTTTATTTCTTACCAAAAGGTATCCAGGCTCAGCAGCTCGAAGAGACTTTAACCTTCTGAGCCAGGTCAAGTGTAAATGTATCTATAATAATAATTTAGCATTTATATAGCGCTACGAACCCTCAGGCATCTGAGCGCTGCTCATTACCCATGGTGTGTGGTGCTCATTTATCAACCTTGGAAGGATGAAAGGCTGAGTTTGGCCCTGCCAGGATTCGAACCTGTGTCAGAAAGCTCTGCACAGATGTCCAGGCTGGGACAATAGAAGTCCTGGGACACTAACCTGTCAAGTGTAAAGGTCAATAAAACCTTCAATTAAGATGAGAAACCCACACTTTGCCTGGAAGGAAATAACAGTTGGTTGCAGTTGAAGTTGAAGAAAAAAAGTCCAACAAAGGAACTGCCATTTGTTCACAAAGACTATTTCATAAAGAAACTTTAAAGAATTTTTTTTATCTCTGCAGCAATAATTAGTAAAAAATGTAAAAAGTTTGCAGTTTCAAATATAATTTTGTGGGCTTTCTTTTAGAACTTGGTAGAACTCATTGCCGCATGGGGAACAGAAGTTACAAAATATTATCATTTCCAAGGAAAGTCTTAATGTTGCAAACGTAAAATTTTGTACATACACCCCTGGGGATAATTTGCACCCATGTATAAAACTGTGGAATTTTAGGCCACATCTTTCATGTATAAAATTACCAAAATGTATCAGAAAGGCAAAACAAGGTCCCACAGACCTGAGGATTGGACTGATATGTGCTGCACATAACATGTAACCTGGGTGTATAATTTACCCAGAGATTGCAAGTGTATAAATGTATGTTTTTGGCAAAAATCGGATTTTCAGTAAAATAAATTTGGGCGTTTTGGACATTGTAAAACTCACCTAATAAACCGGACATCATTCCCTTAGAAAGCCAACCAGTTGAGAGCAAAGCGGAGACTGTAACGCTCACCTGGTTCCCACGGAGGCGCAGGTCTGGCTTCGAGTGCTGATGCTTCTTCAATGGTGAAGCACAGGACTCTGAAGATGGACAGGAAGGGCCCTCTACTCTGGCTTCTCCGGCTCGTAGGAATATACCCCTGTGCGTGAAAAGGGAGTATTACCTACTGACAGAGTTATGCTCAAGCCTCCCACTCTCTTCCAACCCTCCACGATACCCTTCCACGATTCCCCGTGAAGTCTCACCTTAGGGTCTGAAAGGACGAGCTCTCCATCCTGCTTCTGACGCAGGGGCGCGTTGAACCCAGTTACTTCACTGGATTGAGGTTGGATGGGAGTTCAGGTAAGCTTGATTATACTGGTAAGGCGCTGTAAAAGTTGTTGCAAGTTCAAAAGTTCAAGCTTTAATTAATAATGTTCATTGTCTTTTTTCAGGTGATGAATGAAGATTCCTTTGGAGACTTCTTGCAACAAAGCGCTAATGTTGATGTCTTTTCCCCATAGGGGCCGGGGTTCGGAATGCCGGAGATATGGCGCCGACCCGAAGTGAAACGTGCAGTTCCAGTAAAGATCTGGTAAGTCCTAGATGAGCGCTCAGGTAATGTTTTTGCATTCGCTCATCTAATGTCTTTGTCTTTTTTCCCCATACGGGCCGGGGTCCGGAAAATGCTTGGAAGCAGCAAGTCACGAAATGAAATGGGAATGACCCAACAGGTAAGTCTTAGAAGGAAACTGAGCTTTTCCTATTCCCTTCCTTCTCTCACCTCTTATTCTTGTCTTTTTCTCTAGGCTCTGGGAAGTGGCTGTGTATCCGGATGATCGCTGCTGAAGATGGAGGAACCCAGGAAAGGTGAGTGAAATGATGTTTTCCCTTTCAGGATCGTCGGTGATGTCTCTGTGGTTCAGATTAGCTATTAGGTCTCTTGTCTCCCTTTGCAGGTGACCCAGGATGCTGACAGGCGTGGCTGAAGTCCAGATGCAGGAGCGGACACAGTGAGCGTCCAGCTGCGAGGAGCAGAACAACGCGAAGCGTGAGTTGCTGATCGGGTGTGGTTTAAATAGCTTTGGAAGGAGTTCCAAGTGTGTATCCTTCCTCCGATCAGGTATGTATCCTTCCCCGACCACACCCGGGTGGAAAGTAGTTCCACAGGTAAAGTAGTTCCTATTCAGGCCTCAAGAGGGCCTGGATGTGGCAGCATGGTCTGCATCAGGTAAGTGCACATTAAAACACTTCAACACATGTCTAGCTTTATGAGCCTGGCGCCTAAGGCGCCAGGACAGAGGTCCAACGTGAGCCTGGCGCCTAAGGCGCCAGGACTGCGTCCAAAGGGCCCCAGCTTGGGCCAGCTGGCACTATCCTGGGGGAAATGATGCCTGCCTCTGGGGTTGCTGGGTCGGACCTGGCTCCTTGGAGGTAGGTATCATGACAGAGACTAGCACCCGTGTCCAATCCAAGTAGCTAAGGGGCGTGCATAGTTAACCCTGCCCAGCCTATACTTTGATGATGTCCTTTTGCACTATAAATAAGGGTCCCTGACAAGACACACACAAACACACACACACACTCTTCCCGATTTCCTGTGCTGCGTTCTTGTACCCGTCATCTTCCCGATCAAGACTCCAACTACAAGGCCAAGCATTGCTGATCCTACTCCAGGGCCCAGTGCAAAACCCAAGCAGTGCTGATCCCATTTCCAGCCAGGCCTATAATATAAACAAACCCATAAAATTTCCCATTAACAAGGGGAAAACTGTGGTACCTTTGGCATCCAGATCGGCTTGCTGCCACTCACTGCATGCTGCTGCCATCCTGCTACCCTGATGACCTATATTATCCAGTGACCAGAATTGCCAGTCCAGAAGTGCTACCCGTTAACCAGTGCCTGCCCAGCTGATCCTGTCCTGCTGATTTTGTCCAGCTGTCCTTTGTTAGACCAGATCCATGTGGTGACCAGAATGCTAACTGTCCAGAATCCAAAAACTAAAAAGTGGACGGAGTATCAATTGCCACCCCACCTAAACCCATAGCCTTCATTGTCTTTTTCCTCATCCCACTCTCTAAGCCACCCTATCCTTATCCGGATTTCTTGTTCAAACTGTCACAATCATTCTTGCCACCCTGCCTTTGATTTCTAGTGCTCGCACCAGCTCTTTTAGTAATTTTGTCTTGTGAAATCCTAAGCCATTAATCCTATTTCAAGTGATCGGACTGGTTCCGCCATGGCGGGCGCTGGGGAGCGAGGTTGAATTTGCGAATCATCCCTGGAGCTTATGTTGCCCTCTTTGGTAGTCTAGCCTGAATGCTCTAGAGTAGAGTAAAACTGTTCTTGTCAAAACTGATTTCCTTTCCTTTTTCACCGCTCCATTTTACTCAAAACACACCTTTCTAGATCTTGCATAACTCACTCAATTTACCAGTTAGAGACCTAATTTCACTTCCATATTGTACCTATGATCTATAGCTACACCCCAACACAAAGACCGCATTGCGGTTTACAATATTTCACCCGTTTTTATTAAAAATGGGTTTAGGTAATTTCAGGCGGGAATTGCAAAGTTTCCAATGTGTCATTTGCTGCAAAATGTTTTCAAACCCTGCCACTCATTTTCAACCTGTATGCTCTTGCTAATCCATTGCTTGTGATTGTTAGTATATTTGCATTGTTGTTTTATTGAAGAATTGTATTTGTTTCAAGGTTTTTTTTTTTTTTACACACATTCATTATTTAATTATCCATTTCCGAGTGTCATTTTAACATTACAAAGGGGTTTAAAATCCGTTTTTCTCTATTGTTTGGGTAGGGAAGTTCAGATTTCAATTCCGTTTTCCATTTGTCATTCCCGATTACCTGCTGCTTCTGTTTATCCACTTAGAATTGATTATTTGTGGGTGGAGGGAACATTGCAGGGGGAAATTCTAACTTAAGCGCCATCTTACCTAAAATCAAAAAGTGCTCCTATTCACTGGTGTTTTGTAGCTGTGTCGACAGAAGCTTAAACTAAGTGCATTGCTTACATTCCTATTGTTACCACCCCATTGGTGATTGCTGCCCCATATTAGAAAATGCATGATTTCTTTTAATTTTCAAATAAATAAATATTGTATTTTACCAACCAACCTGGTTCATGATCCCTTGTGACCCGGGGTATTTGAAAAGAGGGTGCGATACTAGTGGTGTACCATCTCAATATTGAATCTAATCTAAAAATCATAAGCATTTCAATCGTGTGCTCCATACTAGGCCGAGACTAAGGTGTGCGTCACTGGTTTGAAATCCTTAGCATTCAGGGGAGTCGAGATGAATGTTGAAATCCCCAAAGAAGATATGTTTGGGGGGGTGGAGCCAAGAAGAGAGGAGGAGAGGTGGGCCCATTTAGAGAAGAAGAGGGAGGAAGAACCAGGGGGTCTGTAGAAAGTAGCGAGAGTAACAGAGAAAGAATGGAGACAGACAGCCTGCAGACTAGGCTTTCAAAACGAAGGGTAGGAGTGAGTGGGGACGATGGAGGCAGGAACCCACTCAAGGAAGATAAGAGCCACACAACCACCAGAACAGGATGGTCTGGGGTTGGATATGTATGATCTTGTAGCCCTCAGGAACAGGAGTGTCAAAAGCAGTTGTGGAGCTTGCCTTCAACCATGTCTCAGTGAGGGCAAGAATATCAAGGTGTTCAAGGAGGTGACAGATGTCAGAGGAGTGTTTAATGGCAGGGCGAGAGTGGAGGGTACCTAAGTGAAGCTGGTGACCCCCTTTAAAAGATTTGTGAGTGGGTACAGGGGTGTGGTGCTGCCCCTGAGGGAGGAATTTGGGGGGGGTGAGGGAAGGAAGGGTGGAAGGAGATGGTGGGAAGTTGAAGAGGGAAGGAAGACACCTGTCCAGAAAGAGAAGGATGGGCTGAGATCCCTGGGCCATGGTAGCATCATTGTGATAGACATTAATGGTGCATTTGGAAGATGCAAAGTGAGCCAAGAGCACTTCCCATCTAGTGCTGCCAGTAATGGGAGAGTAGGAGAGAAAGGGGAGAGGAGAGAGACCAAATAGGTGTCCATAGATTAGTTGAAGGAACAACAAAGAAGATGCCAGTGATAGACTGTCTGGAGGAAGCATCGATGTAGGTGTCTGCGATGGGCAGACCAGGGTTGGATCTCAGGAGTGGGTTTCTTTTTTTTATTTCTTCCTTGCAGACTTTGAGAGACTGGGCGGGAAGGAGATGGAGAAACAGTTAGAGATGATTGGAGAAACAGAGAGCACCATGGAGCAAGGGAGCAAAAGGGGGTGGGGGTCAGAGGATGGCAGGCAGAGGGTCTGAGCCACTATGCAACGATAAAAATTGTGCCAAGCAGACAGAAAACAATAGGTGTGCTGGGAGTGCACAGATTTACACATCAATGACAAGTTTGTAAACTTACCAAAATTCCGATTATGCAGAAAGCACTCTAAAGCATACAAACCGAAATGGCTGCACAGATGGAAGGTACACCCAATTTCGAATTATGCAGAAAGCACTCTAAAGCATGCAAGAATACAACATGTGATATTATGGAATATATGACACCTGTCATTTCAATTTCCTAGGCCACAATCTTACAAGATTCACTGGCATGTCCCTACATTTCTGATTACGATACCAACAGCTTGGACTTTACTTCCTTGACCTACACCAGGGGAATATTAAAGGAAGCAAAATCATGACAGATTTGTGTCCGATGTTATCACTAAAAATGAGCGTTAAAATATCATCCAACTAAATAAGTGCATTCCTTATTATCGGTTTGTAGATCATTGTGTGGTAACACGCATGAAGGAGAAAACAATCACTAGCTCCTGAGGAAGGGAAGTGTCTTCTCAAAACACGTAGAGTATACAACGGTTCCATGTAATAATGTCCCCGCAAAAATATTGCCATGCAAACGAAAATCGCAGAAAAATTGCCGTTTTTTGTGGGGACATTATTACATGGAACGTGCGGGGGGACACCCCCACACCCCGCTGCCCCTGTCCCCATATATATGGTCACCCAAATAATATTGCCACAACTTTTTCCCGGCGATATTATTTACGGCGACCATATATATGGGGATAATATTACCTGATACCTATACAACTGACTGCTTGATGTTTTTGAAAAACCTGTATTTTTTCTGTTAAATTTGTGAAAACCTTTTTTTTGTACATTAACTATATAAACAATCAATATTCTAACATAACTGAGAATAATTTTCATTTTTTGATTCTATATAAGGTCTTACTTAACTCTTTGTTAGACAATAATTCTAGGTGTGCAGGGGAAGGAAGTGTTCAACATATTTGTGGACACCTGCTTGTTTATCACAAACCTACTGATGGCACAAAGGTGGAAATCAAAAGATAAGGAAAATAAGGATAAGGAAAACATGTGGGTTTGTGGCAATGGAATGGGTGAAATATTCCATGCAAATGAAGTGGGATACGTTTCGACAGGACTGTGTTGGACTTTCTACACAAGGACTATAAAAACCAATATGCCTGCTAAATCTGAGGCTGTTGAACCTACATTGAGAAGGGAATCGTTTGTAAAAACTGCAGGAATATGAGGGGAACAAATGCATGCTGTGGACTCGAAAGGAGGTTAGGGGGAGGGGGTTGGATGGTAGAAGGAGGGGTTGGGTGGGAAAGGGTGTTGGGGGCTTATGTTCATGTTGTGTATTTGGAAAGACTACTAAAAATAGGTTTTAAAAAAACCCATCAATGTAAGCATCCGGTATATGTGTCCCTAATAAATACACAGACACATAAGAGATGGGTATAATGATCCTTCTCAATTTCTTTGTGTGTGCAACACTTCCCTTGCCCCATCTTTGCAGTACTCGTTTTCCCCTCTTCTGCTCTGCTGAACTATCTGTGTACAGTGATGAAGACCACTTTGGCCTTTCCTTCCCATCCCGATAGCCAGCCACCCACCTTATCCACTTCAGCCGGACTGAAATATATACACACAGTTAAGTGGCAGTTGAACCCCATGCATGAGCTGCACAGTGCCATGCATCTCACTGGTTACTCAGCAACCAAACTGATCCCATCAGCAGCCGAATGTGTGCTGTCATTTCCACCACCCGGCTGCCTGTTCCAGGAATTTAGAATCATGCTGCCCTGAACAGAAGACCGATCACTACACAGTAAGCATTTGCAAGCATGTGCATCTAAAGTTTTATATGGGTGGGGGGGGGCTTACATTTGTATAGCTGGAATAAAATATAGGCACGGGCATCATGAACATTTTATAAAATGCCCCTGTGTGCAGCTGCTGACCAGACACCGGTTTCATTTCTTCATGGTTCAACCTAATACAACTGCAAATTGTATGGCTTTATATAGCTTTTATTCCACCATTTCAGCCATTAGTTTAAAAAATGTCTCGGGAGGGAACTGCCCTGATCCCCCTTACATTTGTAGACTCAGAGAAATGTTTTCACAGTAAAACAGCAGAAACTATTGGCTTAGTCAGTGCTGGTTTTCGCTTTGGTGGTGCTGGGGTTGTTGATAAAGGTTGCAATAAGAAAGAGGGGTTCGCGTTGTGCGCACCATATTGGTGAAGGGGGTGGGCGGCGATGTTGACGCGATTTTGGACTTTAGCATGTATCTAGTGCAGTTAAGTGTTACTTTGTGGTTAAGTTGATACATTTTAGATTCACACGCGCAGCAAGATAATGTCAAATATGCCAATGCAATATGAACACAATATAGGTGTGTGGTGTGCCTCATGGGGCCTAAAAGTTAGGAAGCGAGGAGCTACACATGCGCATGCGAGAAAGGTGGTTTGCAATGAAGAAACCACTGAAGACGCTGTAGTCTTGAACATACATGCAGACATACATACATGGGGTCTTTATGGACATGTGTTTGGGACAGTTGGGATACATGGTGAATAACAAAAATCTTTACGTCGCAAGTCCTCTCATAGCTAGGGATTGCGCAGGGTCAGAAGCCTGGAGTAGCGAGATGAACTCTGCATGACTGGGAAAACTGGTTTAGAAAGGATGAAGGTTGAGGAAGGGCAGGGCAAGGCAGCAGGCAGCTGTGATAATATAAGTTAGTCAGCTACAGCCAGGCTCAGGTTTTTACAACTTCGTACCATTTTGGCGAGGAGATGCAATCTTTTTAAGTAGATGGGAGATTGTTGAGAACGTGGGAATTAAAGGAGATTACATCCATCTGTATAGGTTTGACCAATCATGAGTGGGAGAATGATTTGTAAATAAATATGTGGGAGTGTTTTGGCAGTTACAAAATGTATAAAATGTGTAAACTTGTGTGATTCGAGGAGACTCAGGTTAGTTTGACTCCACAAAGAGTCATCTAGCTCCTCCCAGCCATTTGCACAATAAACTTACTTTACGGACAAACGTGTACTAGCGTCTAAAGAAGTGGGCCTACTTTGGGTTAAGGTGCTCAGACGTCCATCCACACAGTGGGAAGATGAGAGGGTAGATCTAATTGCAGGCAAGATGATTTTGATTGGCGCTTAGCTGGTCACATAAGGTTTTGAGTCAACATGCGCATGAATAAGCAAGTCTTGCCTTCATCTCCAGGTCAAGGATGGAGTGTACAATTCTCGGCTATTAATCTCTTCACTGTGGCCAAAGAAGCTCTGCTCTTGGCCGGGATAAAAGTGGATTGCAAAACCCAGACAGAAGGGCCGAAAGCACAGCTTGATGCATTTTCTATGGCCCCACCGTCTGTCCACCAAGGTCCAGGTTAAAACAAGACATCTCTGCTACCTTGCTGTTGGGGCAATCCAATCTACTAGGGGCCGTGTCCATGAACATGCAATGGTGGAGGTGCACACACCTCTCTGCGCTGAATAGTGCAAGAATGCCACCTCCATGCTGCTATCTGGATTAGTCAGCCTTAAACAAAGATAGTTATGGCGACAAACAAAAGAGTGGTGCTCGCGAAGAAGCAGCAAATTAACACCGGCAGTATATCTTCTGCAAGTAGCATTTCATTTTTTTCTTTTAAAGCGCTCACACAGCCCGCGGGCATCGAGGCGCTGTTACAGAAATTGTCTTAGTTGCGCATTTAGAATGCGTTAAAATACCCTGAGGTTTCTAAGCGCGGACCCGGGGATCGAACCCGCGTTGCTTCGTGTCTGTCTTGCTTCTAAGGCGAACTCGTTGCCGCTGAGCTATCCTCCTGGGACAGTAGGCCTAAGGTACTTTGTGTCATGGGGAAAAGAGCGGCAGGGGAGGGCAGACAATTGTCTAAACACTGGGAGAGGAAGAGCAGAAATGTTTTAAAGCAGAAATAGGAGCGCAAAGAAAGCAGATCTGATTCTGCAGAGGTGGGGGGGGGGGGGGAGGAACAATAAGATCAGCTGGATTTCCTCCAATGATAATCTCCAGTAAAAATAAATGTTTAGGAACTTTTCCAGAAAAATGAAATGCGATAGTTAAGAAAAAAATACAAATGTTAATGTTTACTGAACATTCTTCAACAAACAATCCTTATCCTGCAAACCGCTCTGAAAACACTGTTTTGCTTATAAATATTCAGCTAAATCTTGTGCCAAGGAACTGGAAGGAATTCATGCACAACAAACTATTGTGTTGGTAAAGAGAAGAAAAATCTGAATACATTTTCGGAGGGGAAAACTAACATTGACCGTTTTTTGTGAGAATTCCAATACAAAATGCTTCTGCACAAGATCTGTGCAGAAACCAAACACTATCATGTTCAAAACTTTACTTGTGTGACTCCGCCCAACCCATCAAAATTACATCCTGCACTTTTAAAAAAACGGATACTTTTGCAAATTTTATTTAACTAGCAAATATTTGGGGGACAATTTATTGAAACAAGCAGCATTGAAAACTTCCTAAATAAGGGTGAAATCTTTCCGAAATGTGATGCAGAAATGTTTTTTTTTTTTTAAACTTGGATTTTAATGGCATTTTCATAATCAAACAAAGTACAAAACATGGAATAAGAACCCTCCCGTGCTCCCCCCACCCCAACCCAAGGTTCACCGATAATCCAACGTTACCCCGCCTCTCCATGATTGACCAACACACCCCCCTTCCCAGACCTCGACCCCTTTCAATTTGACAGAACACTACTTGTCCAGCTCCTTGCTTGCTCAACCTCCTCACCGTTGTTCATTATACCCAAAAGTTGCATACTGCGTGGGCACCATCGGAGCCTGACGCCGTCTACCAGGAATGTGAGCGCAGAGTCCCAGTCCGACCTAAATCTCAGATGGTCTCCCTGTATGGAGTACGTAAGCCACTCCAGCGCCACCAGAGACCACATCTTTGCCACCCATTCATGATCATACGGTGGATCCGTCGCTTTCCATCTGCCCACTAAGACCATGGCAGCTACCAACATCATTAATGCACAGAGCTTGCGATCCGCCTTAGTCTTGATTGATGCTAGGGTCCCCCCCCAATCCCAGAATCGCCAGGCCTCTGCTCCCCCCAAGCTTGAGTCCCAAAACTTGGTTAAGTGCGCTCCAAACCCTGGCCCAATATTTCTCAAGTTTTGGGCACTCCCACCAAATGTGCTCCCAGGTGCCCGCTGAGCCACAATCTCTCCAGCATAGAGGGGATACCCCAGGATACATTCTGTGAAGTTTGGCGGGGGGGGTCATATGTCATTGGACGAGTAACTTCAGCCACATCTCCCTAATTTGAAGGGATCTTGTTAACTTTGGTATCTGGTTCCATAACCACCCCCAGTGATAGTCTTCAATGTCGGACTCCGTGGCTCTGCGCGGAAGGACCTCTCCTGCTTTCACATGCTTGTACAGGTCCGCAATCAAGTGCTTGTCTCCCGATTCCCTGCTAAGATATTGATTGGAGAGGGTACGTTCTATGGCAGCAGCTTGCTTTAAGGAGCGATGGGTAAGCCAGTGTCTAAGCTGGCAATATCAGAACCTTTCCCTTTCATCCAGCGCAAAGTCCTTCTTAGACTGTTCAAAGAGTTTTACCTGCCCTCCCTCAAACATGTCCTTTAACGTCCTACACCCCCCCCCCCTTGATGCCAGTGCTGAAACGCGGTCAAATTTTGCCCAGGGGTGAACTGTGGATTATTGAATAGAGGGGTAAAGGGCGACGGTTGCACCGTTAGGTGGGCCTGTTGCACCGCCTCATCCCAGGTGCTGGCTACCAGGGCTAGAATTGCACTTTTATACATCCGAGGAGGCCTGTCCTGTTTTGGCTTCCACAGGACCCCTTCCAGGTCCTCCCCCAGGACCGCCCTATCCATAGCCCACCACATTTTCCCCCGGTCATCTCTTTGCCAGTTCCGGAGCACTTTCAGTTGTGCTGCCCTATAATAGACCCGAAAGTCAGGTAATCCCATGCCCCCTCGCTCTGTGGGAACTCGCATCAGCCTGGCCGCTAACCTTGGGGACTTTTTAGCCCACACGAACCTGTTGGTAATTTTGTACAAATTCCTAAAGAAAGGTGGGGGACTCGCACCAGAAGGGCGGCAAAGTGGCACAGAAGCTTTGGGGGTATGGACATTTTTAAAGGTGTTGATACGACCTAACCACGAGATACTAGGGGCCCCCAATTTAACATCTTGCTTTTTATCCTCTCCAGTAGGGTGGATAGTTTGCCTGGTACAGCTCATCCACACTTGTCGTTAGTTGTATTCCCAACTAAGTAAGATAATGCTCTACCCCATCTATATGGAGAGGAACACCTCAGGGAGAGGGCTTCTGGGTTCGGAACAGTGAGGTTAAGGATCTCTGTCTTAGAGGGGTTTACTTTCAAGCCGGCGATGCTGCCAAGGTGTGCTAACTCAGCTTCCACTGTGGGGATCACAGTCCTCAGGAGTCAGTGAGAGTATGATATCAGCGAAGGCTGCGATCTTATGCAGTTCCCCTGCAAAGGGAATGCCAGATATGCGCGGATTAGAGCGCACCGCCTCGAGGAATGGTTCTAAGTGGAGGGCGTACAATATTGGGGACAGTGGGTCTCTCCGTTTGGTGCCCCTCTCAACCCGCTCCAGTTCTGACAATTGCCCGTTCACCACTAGCCCAAGGGATGGGCATCTATAGTTAGCTCTAATCCTATTATAAAAAGGAGGGACTGAAACCCATCCTGAGCATAGTTGTGAAAAGGAATCTCCACTCCACCCGATCAAAAGCCTTTTCTGCATCTATTGCCATCAAGAGCGCGGGGACATCCTTCTTGTGGACCTTCTCTATTAGATGAGCTATCCTTCTAACGTTATCCGAGGGTTGTCTGCCACTGACAAATCCCGATTGGTCTGGGTGTACAAGCTTCGGGATCAAGCAATCCAATCTTTTTGCTAGGACCTTGGCATACATTTTAGAGTCCACATTAATTAGAGCGATGGGGCAATAGAAGGTGCACTCAGTTGGGTCCTTGCCCTTTTTATGAATGAGGATCACTTTCGCCTCCTCCATTGTTCGCATGACTGCGCCATCCCGCCCTATTTGGTTATAGAGACTGGTTAGGATTGGGATGAGTAGTTCCTTATGTAATTTGTAAAACTCGGCCACGTAGCCGTCTGGGCCCGGTGACTTAAGATTGGGGAGGGCTCGGATCGCTTCCCTTATCTCATCCTCTATGATGTCCCTTTCCAGCGTTTACATCACCTCGTGGATTATGCAGGGGGGAGTATGACCCTATCTAGATAATTTAGTTGAGAGGCTTGTGCCGGGAAGTCAGACGCATATAAGGTGGAATAGAAACAGGTGAATTCCCTTGAGATGTCTTTGTTTTTACTGCTGACACTACCTTCCTCCACCTTAATTTTCAAAATTGTCTTCTCCTTCTGGTCTTTTCTAAGCATTCTCGAGAGTAGGCGATCTGCTCTATTGCCTTTAATATAGAATTTCTGCCTGATACAGAGCAAGCTTCGCTCTGCTGCCCGGGTCTGGATCAGGTTCAGCTGGACCCTAATAGCCATATACTCCCTTTTGGTCGTCGAGGACTGAAATGTGCCCATTTTTGCAGTTACTCCCCTAAGTGCTTCCTCCAGGTGTGCCTCTTCTGCTCTCAATTCCCTGTCGCTTCTCGCTTTTAGCGCCATTATTGCACCCCTTAGGGTCACCTTAAAGACGTCCCACCTAATCTGAGGTGTCGTATCCTCTATCTGGTTCTCCGCAAAGAAGCGGTCTATTTCCTCTTCAATTTCTCGGACCAGAAGCTGGACTTTAAAAAGAGAGCGGTCGGGTAGCGGCACTTCCACAGAGCCGGGGGTCTGCCCTTAGCCCTCAGTGCTATAGTCAAGGGGGCATGGTCAGACAGTGATGAGGCTCCCATGGTAATATCTTGTGCCCTCCCCAATAAATTGGCAGCAATCCAAATATAATCTATTCTCGAGTGGGATTGGTGCGCATGCGAGTAAAAGGAGAACCCCCCCGCTACCCATGCATGAATCTCTCGCCATGCGTCTACTAGGCCCATATTTGTGAATTTCTCCTTCAGTTCCTGTGTTGGTCTTCCCTATGGGCCCGCCCATCGCGCCGATCAGTCCTTATCGGGGTCCTATACTATGTTAAAGTCGCCAGTGAGCACGATAGGGGACTTGGCGAATCTCTCTAATTTCCCCAGTGCGCTCTGAATAAAGCGATCTTGCGCTACATTCGGGGCATATAGCGTCACCACCGTGATGGGTGATCCCCGCCCACCAAGGAGACCACCAGGAACTTTCCTTGGTCGTTAATGATCTTACCCGTGATATGCAGATCCAGCCCGTCCCTTAGAGCCAAGAGAACCCCAGCTTTCTTTTCAGATTGAGTGGCTTGAAGTGCCCTGGAATAGCCCCACAGCTTAACCCTTCTGCGATCAGGCGTTTGGATATGGGTCGTGTGAAGCGTGATAATGTCCGGACGCTCGCGCCCAATATAACGCTCAACCCTCCTGCGCTTAATCGCGAGTTGAGGCCGTTGACATTAAGAGAAAGGATCCTCATAGGTCGATGGGTAGCCATAATGGCTCAGATGTTCAAGAGCGTGGATCGCCTGGGCCCCCAGTTATCAACCTCATCTCCACACGTGGGAGTGCGTTTTTGGTCAAGCTCTGCGTTTTCTTTACTTTCATTTCCTGAACCTTGGGTCCCCCACCCTGCCCCCCAGTCCCTCCCCCACCAATTTCCCCCCCCCGGCAGTGTGAGACGACTGGCCTCAGCCCCCCCTCGAATCGGAACCTCGAGAGTCATCCCATCGATTGCCTTCAAACTGTTCCAACGCGGGGCTTCCCTGCCCCATTCCAAGAACTGTGCTCCCCCCTCCTCCCCCAAAGCCCTGTAGATGTAGGTACATGTCATGAGGTCGCCCTTGACAGATTTTCCACTTCGTGTGCCCTCCCCAGGCATCTTCAAACCTTGCTCGCCGAGTTACATGCTGAAGGTCACCCCCATTGAACATCCAGGCAGCTCTCACGCCCCCAGGCTTTCCAATGTGGTGACCCCTTCATGATTGGGTGGCTGTGGCGTTTACGATCTTCATGCTTTCTTTGAGCGGCCTGTCAACTATTCCCAGTCTCTGCGCCCGGTTCACTGGGATAGGGACGCATACGAGGGGGCTGGGTTTCCTCCTCCACCCCCAAGAGGGAGAGCCCCTGCTCGCATGTGGTTATCTTCTGCGCTTTCCCTTGCCATTCAAAGGCCAGTCCAAATGGGTATAGCCATCTATATCGAATGCCATGACCTCTCAAGTGCGCGAGCACCGGCCCCATTCTTCGGCGCTTGTTTAGCGTTGCTTGAGCCAAGTCCTGGTATAGCACAATTTCCGCCCGTTATATGTGATCTGGCCTGCCTTCCGTGCTGCTGCAAGGATTCTCTCCTTCACCGAGTAATTGTGCAATGCCACAAGGACATCCCTGGGTCTAGCGCCTGGATCCACGCACTTGGGCCCTACTCTGTGTATCCTATCAAAGACCAAGTCCTCTGTATCAAGCACCTCCAGGAGGTCCACGAAAATTCCTTTCACAGCTTGAGCTAGGTCATGATCCTCGGTGTTCTCCGGGAGGGCCTTAATGCGGATATTCGAGCACCTGGACCTGTTTTCTAACTCTTCTACCTGGAGTTCCAGATTGTGCCTGGCTTTCGCCAATGTGTCGAGGAGGGAGTCCGTCTTTCGCGCATCTTCAGCCAAGTCCTGAATCGCCCTCTCATTCATGTCCACCCTTTCCTCTATTTTACTGAGGTCTCTTGATTTCTTGGATGCCCTCCGCCAAGTCCTCCCTGAGGGCGTCCATTTGCTTTTGGCCTGCTGCAGTGATCTTATCTACTATGTCAACCAAGAGAAGCTTCAAAGCCATTTGCGTGACAGGTTGCTCTTGGGCCTCAAGGTCTGGGTGTGGTTTGCCAACATGCCACTCTATTGAGGGTGTTCCCTGAGCCTCCTCTGTGTCCTTAGTCCATATCTTTGTCAAGGCGTTCTCCTGGGGCCTCCTTGGAGGTCTTTGAGTGGATTGACAGAGTCCTTAACCTTATTCTTAGAAATACTGGGGATGGGCTCTAGTGATGAGCTCAGTGACAGAGATCCGAATTAGACCAATTGGGGAGGGAAGTGAGTAGGACGGTGTGTGACTCCTCCCCGGGTCCCCCCACCCCGGCTGTTCGTGGGCACGGGGGTGGTGTTGATGTTCCTCCGCAGGGGCAATCCCCCGGTGGGTGCAGGTCTTCCTGACAGGCCTCTTTCCGCCGCTGCGAGCCCTCGAGCATTTCTGGAGTTGGCTTAGTAGTGGGGGGGGGGTTCTCCACTTACCCTAAGGAGGGATAAGGATGGGCGTCGAGCTAGGATGCCCTCGCCTCGGAGCCTTTGCTGGTTGGTCGTCTGTCACCTCGAGGAGGTCGAGGAGGGCATTACAGCTCTGAGATGCTGTAGGGCCCGAAGAGATACAGGCCCAGTCAAGGCCCCTGGTGCCGAGAGGTGGGGGGGGTAGGGGAAGGTCTCAACGAGAGAGGGGCCCAACTCCCGCCACTCGCCCTGCAACGCCCCCTGTGTATTCAGCCGACAGCAGGGGATCGGCGCCTTCCCCAGATGGATATGCACCACCGGGTGCCAAAAAAAAGAAAAAAAAAAAGTGTCTTTAAAAAGCGGACGGGGGCAGAGGGACGTCCCCCCCCCCCTGAATCGTACCTCCAAATGCTCCCCTGGGAGAGGGGCGTCCACCTCTTGCCAGGAGGCCGCCCGGATCACTCCAGTTCCGAGGGGGTAACGTGGAGCATGGAGCGCTCCGTCCGCCGGCGTCCTCTGGGCCCTTGGTCCCTCGCCGATCCAGCACAGATGGGCCACTCCAACAGGGAAAGGTGAGCCCACAGGGGTCCGCCTGATGTCGCGCCTCCCGTGCCCGTGAGCCCAACCTCTCTCCTCCGGGGCTGCCCAGCGCCCGATCCAGGGCGAAACCTCCTCACCGCCCGCGCGGAGCCGGCAGGTCTAACTGCCGGCGTAATCCGGTCCCTGGCATTTCGTCAATGCAGCACAGGCGGACCTCTCCGGGAAAGAGAAGCGAGTCCCCGGGGGTCCACCCGATGCCGCGCCACTGGTTCCTATGGGCGTGACCTCGGAATCCCGGGTCGCCTCATCTGAGGGACGGCGGATGACAGCCGTTGGCGGAGCCGCAACGGCACGACGACTGGTGTTGCGCTGTCCCTTGCTCACGCTTCCCGGACCTCTCTGGACCGGGGCCAAACGGTTTCTGCCTCCTCACCGCTGGCCTGGAGACCGTAGCACACTCGCTTCGCCTGGGGAGGGCGAAGTATGTCAGATGGCGAGGCCGCTGTGGCCTGGGATCGGGAGCTCCGTGGCCACGGTGTTTATAGGATCACCACCATCTTGGAATCCCCAGAAATGTCATTTTTTAATGCAAGTCGTGTGGTTCACAGATGCAACAAAACCTACATTTCAGGGGGGGGTGGAGGTGCTAACCCTTCAAATGTTGAGCGAGACGCTAACTTCAGAGACAGTGAGGGAGTGGCAAACTTATTTGTGTGGGTGCATCCAACTTCTTTACGCATTCCGAGACTCTTCTAGTGCAGGTTCAATGCTACAAGCAGTTAACCCTTTCCTTTAAATCGGAAAGCACCCACTTAAGGACAGCTGCGAGAATGAGCGGTCTTCTACCCACATCCCAATTCCAATCACTCCCCTGGCATTCAAGTATTAACCCCAAATCACGATTTCAATTGCCTAAAAATGTATGCATAAGAAATTAAAAGCTTTACGTTAGTAATTGCCGGACCTTTGTTAACAGTGAAGCCCAGGCGCCGTTTAACACCTGTGTCCTGTTCTGTCCAGCCACGGCTCTTTAGGCCAGCCAGGACACCTCAACATAGCCCAAAATGTTTGGGGGAGCAGTGGGGAGGGTAGGACCTGAAGCCCGGTCAGCTCAATGGTGCTGCGCCACTGGTGCAGTTAATGACATTTCTGTACACTCAAATGGTGCACAAAAAATCTTACACGCAACATGGGGCACAAAGAATCTTACACGCAGGCAGAGCTTTGGGTGAAAATCGAGGGTGGGGGCTGTAACGAGTGGGGTGTGGCCTAGGTGGTGGGTGTGGCCTAAATGTCCCCACCACGGCCAAAGAAAAAAAAGAAAGTGGCTTCCCTGCAGTCAGGTTATTTTTTTATTTTATTGTCCCATACTGGGGAAACCTGCCATGAGAAGAGTGTCGCACTGTACTCATAGGTGCTCATTTTTTTTGTTTCATTCAATAGACAGGCTTTATGTGTCCAGCATCTATTGAATGAAACAAAACAAAACCAGCATCTCAGAAATAGCACAGTGCGATAAGACACTGGTTTGTCACCGGTGGGGCTCGTAGGTTCGAATCCCGAGCACGGGACAACGAAAAAAAAATGTTTTTTTGTGTTACTGCCCTGTGCTGGGGAATCGTTCCCGAGCCCTGTGGCCGACAAGCCAGTGTCACATCACACTGTGCTATTTCATAGATGCTCAATTTCTTTTTTGTTAATTGTGTTATATTTTTGTGATTAGTTGAACATTAAACCTTTCACACATAACCAAAAATGAAAATAACGTAATTACTACTAATAGAAAAGTAGATACACAAAATTTCACAAAGTTTTTTTTATTCAGTAGACTGCTTGATGCAAAGCCTGTTGGGATTTATATGTCAAGCACTCGTTCGAATGAAACCAAAGAAATCTAAACACTGTGAAATAGCACAGTGCAATGTGGCACTGGCATTGCTGGGGTTCGAATCCCCAGGACGGACAGAAAAATAAAAGTGGCTGTTGGGGTTGTTGCAATAGTGGCTTTGCGGTTTTCGGAGATTGCCGGAGCTCAGCCCGCAGGGCTACTTGACACTTTCTTTCAAACATTACATTTAGAACCAAGCGGGACTGGCAACGGATGACGAGGCGGCGCACAGAGGTGCCCAATTATCACGTATTATTTACCTAGCACGGCAGACAGGCAACATCCGCTTGTACAAGATAAAGCTATGAGTCAGAGGTGCTGCCAGGCCAATAAGTAATGCACTTGCATTAAATCGCCGTGAATTATTATTTTTTTTAAAAACTGTTAGTCCGCAAAAGCGCCGTGTGTAGGGTGTGTGGAGGGGATATGTGTTTCTTAGTAGAACACGTTCCCAATCACTGTGGGTGACAAACGGCAGGGGAATATGGTTCGAGCAGTTGAGCTGGGACTGGAGAGCCAAGGAGCTAATGATCAGGGCCAACCAGGCTCTTAAGCCCAAAAGTGAGCCAAGACAGGAATGGTCATGTAAAATGGGGTGGCCAGGATTCTTTTTTGGATTGTGGCACGGGTAACAGAGAAAGAGAAAAGGAGATGGAGGCTGTGGTGAGCGCCCGACCTGGCTGCGCGATAAGTGTCACGCCACGACGCATGCTGCTCGTGGCACGGGGCGGAGTATGGGCGGGGCCGAGCCACACACAAGGAGAGTGAGGAGAGCGCACGAGGAGACGGGAGCTTCTGTGCCTTTCTCCGAGGGGAGAAATAAAGGCGGAATGAACACCAGCTGGTTCTCTACATTGGACAGTTATTTTATGAACATAATAAAGTAACACATGATCACAACTTCCTCAGCCTAGGTTATACCGTACGTCTTTATAGGTGGGCCTCCGTGGTATGAAGTACCTGCTTTACAGATGCCTAGTGGGGAAATAAGGGGCAGTGTGGGAGGGGTGGAAGGCGGTGGTCTGCAGCACACCACTCGACTCCTAAAGTAACATGCGACAAAAGTTGGCACTAGTTGCTGCTCCGCTCCACCTACATAGCGGGAAGGGCTTGGAGTCCCTGTCCTGCACCATCGCTCCTGCAAATACGCGTCAATTAGTCAATGTCCCAACAAGGAGGACCGTTTTTTCTTACTGCGTAGGCACCACGGACAGCGGGGGGAGGGAGGGAGGGGGTCGTGTCAGCCTGCGCTTTTGCTCAGGCACGAACAGTGAAGGGGAGTCAGGACTAGATTAGCCCCAGTTTTAACCCGGGCTGCCTCGAGCTGTGCCTGCCCAGCCCTAGGATGCGGGTTTGAATAATAAGAAAGCATTGAAGTAATGATCAATTTTCATGGCATACACAAAGGATGGATGCGCCAGGCTCTCTCCTCTCCTTTCTTTTAGCTATCTAGTATCGACCAAGGAGTCCTACTTCATGGAAGTTTATGGTTCTTCAGCGCCCCTGGCTGTATTTATAATCTATGTACAGCTGTTAGTCCAACATATCCAGTCACATGGCTTCAAGTTGTACTAAGAGAACACCCAGGTTATCAGTGTGGATGAAGGGCTGCGTGGCCAGTGCCTACAATTGCTTGCTGCATGAATACCTTTAGCAACTGGATACGAAAGAACGGGATGAAAACTAATGCAGGGAATGAAGGTTTTGTTGGTTGGGGGTGTGGACTCCTATACCAATCCACTATTTTAGGCCACAGCAGCACGGCTCTGTGCAGTCGTTGTGCACTCCCTGCCAGCTCCCAGCTACACTGCAATATTTACAAACTAGAGTAGACCAGTTGTCCTTCCTACCACGAGCTTGCTCCAAAAATCGATCTGTACTCCCGAGTGGCTCCACGCCAAACCCTACGATAGCTGCTCTCTGCACTCTCTTTACAAAGAGGGAATTGGGTGTATGCATGCTGGACTCTGGGTTCTGCTGTAAAGGGGGGCTTCTCCCCCTTTATGCAAGAGCGGTGTAGAAACCTGGGAGCTGTATCTACTACTCAGGTGGGGTTTAAACGAGAGATGGGGCAATTTGAAGAATCCACCCATTGTACCACCTGCAGGTAGTACAGTCTAGATGTTGGGCATTCCTGGTCGCCAGAGCCCAACTACATGAAAGACCTCTAATTTTACTCCGTCACACAAGGTAAGGGCAGTGGGATAGGGTGGATCTATTAGGAAGGCCACAGCAGAGGGCTTGTGGATTGGATTGATGCGGGCATGTGGGGGTGGAGGATTTGGCAACTGTAAGAGTGGAAGGAGAAAATATTTCTAGATTGTGCTGCTGCCTCGGGTGCAACATCTCCTCGCATCTCAAGCCTGACGAAGATGAAGGCCACAAGCCGCACCACTTTCACAGTAAGCAACTGTGTTCGCTGGGGGGGACCACAATGCTTTTCTCTGTGGTCACATTCAGTTGCAAACGCACACAAACACCCTTTTAAAGACAACTTCTAACCACTTCACTTTTTAAATGTAAGAGTATCAATTAGTTATGTTATTCCGACTCCCCAGACACCTGACAAATGTCCAGTAACTCACAGGGCCAGGTGCCACAATACCCAGTTATGCACATTACTGTTTTCAACAATGCCTAGAAACACAGGTGTCCGGTTTCCATTATGCCACTAAGACGCATGCCTAGTTTCCAAAATTCCCAATAAAGCACATACGTCCAGTTTCTACAATGCAGTAAAAGCGCAAGCCCACGTTTTATAATGTCAGCCCAAACAAAACACCAGCCTCAATAATGTATGTTAACAGAAACAAATCATGCAGTCAATTTTCAGCATGCCAAATAGCACACATCGCACTTTTCCATTATGTCGACTTCCCTCCTACCGCCACATGCCAATTAGTAGTTATTGGCAGTGCAATGCCATAAGCATTCTGGCAGCACATACAAGAAACTGCGCCCAGGAGCAGACAATATAAGCCAGAGAGAGAGGGAAGCCCCCTGCACCCAAGCAAACTCGGAATTTGTTCCAGCAGCACATGAGGAAGTTGCCCGCAGGGCAGGCACATGTGCACGAGGGGCAGCAGAAATCCAGCCATTTTACTGCAGATGGCACTTTCCCACGCGCTTATTGCCAACACCCAACTGCAGCGCCAGTGCAGGGACCCGATTTGCGCTTGAAACGGTCCCGGAACTCTAAGAAAACAAGACTCAAAGAAAAAGAAAATGCCTGTGCACTAAGCACAAGTGACAGCAGTCAAAGTGAGGCAACAATATCTTACAAGACTTATATTGCCTACACATTTTCTCAAAACGTTTACTGTACTCAATAGACAAACATTTGCTTGACGTTTGTGGAACTATCATGGGTTGTAAAAACGCAGTTTATTTTTGTAGAAACACTGCCTATGTTCTTTGGCACCTTGCATGCATACATTCTTGAAAACGGGAGGCCTGTTCACTAGCATGGTGCACTTTCTCGGGGGTCCTGCATCACGGGAACAGTAGATGACAAGCATGTAACAGCTGGTTTCCTATGCTATATAAAACCACACAGGAAAAATAACTGTAAAACAAACGCAGCTTAATTCAGCTATTGCAATCATTATTATTGGCGTTCAGCCACAAGACAGAATATGGTGGTAAACAAACTCCAAAACCTAAACTGTATTCGAGACACATACCTGAAAGACTCTGCCAGACGTGGGAAACGGATGGTATTTGGATGAAGGTGGCTGTGTGGGCAAATACGTAATTTGCCTACACATCTATGTTTCATTGGAAGTCGACCACATATGCCAATCTTGCAACCCAGGTAGTGGTTTCTGAGACTGAATCAATCCATTGAACTCCTGCGCATACATTTATTTTCATATTCTTCCTACAGCATTCACGCCACACCAATCGGCCTGACATACTACAGGGCTGGGGCAAATTAACCCTTGGCCGGGAGTAAATGTACTTAATTGGCTGTTGTGGCAGTTGTGACTCATGAGGCACTCCCATTTTTCTAGCACTGCTAGCAATTTACAGCTTTGATGCAAGTGCCTCCGAGTAGAGCTTGGCAGTGCTGGACAAGCGCGTCCGAGTAATGTTAAAGGTGTGAACTAGGCCGTACCAGGTATGGAGGCATAGTAAAGCTTTGCCCTAGGCACAGTTTATTTTTATTTATTTGCATTTTTTAAGGCGCTCACACAGCCCACGGGCATCGAGGCGCTGGTTAAGTGCGCGAGTACAGAAGACCGATCTAGAACCGGCATAGGAGTCCAGCTACACTAATGTCAGCTCAGCTGCAATGTCATACGACTCGTGCAGCAGTATAGGTAGATTAAATACACTTACCTAGGTGCACACAGGGGTACACAACACAAGGATCAAGATCCAGGGGGCAGTTAAGTATTTAGTAATACCCAAGTCAGAGGCTAGGAAAGGGGCATATTTATCCAGCAGTGTAGAAAATATTCCTAGTCAATGGGTGCATTTGGCACAGATGTACAAATACATCTAAAAGGATATTCCTAGGTCGAACTGTGCCAAGCAAGATACAACACCATATAGCGGCCTACCTAAGGGGGTCTTCACGACAACCAAACCAAATTTTTGCGGAGACAATAAACTAATATATATATCACACCTCTCTCTCTCTCTCTCTCTCTCTCTCTCTCTCTCTCTCTCTCTCTCTCTCTCTCTCTCTCTCCCCCACCTCCTCCTCCTCCTCCTCCTCCTCCCCCCCCCAACACTAGTGTAATTTTCCAGCCTGCTACATACATCAGGGCAAGGGACAGGCCACAAGGCCAATCCCCCCTCACGAATATGCCTTGCGATCTCCCACAGCCATTTGATATCTACCACAGCAACCCTACAAGCGATGTACAACACATTCAAATGGCAGAAACTGTAATTTATTGTTTATATTTAACATAAAACAATATATCACACTCATGCTGCACCAATGACCGGTCCCATTGACCCGCATAACACCCCAGGAGCAGGAACCTCAGATCTTTTATTCACCACTCACTGAAAAGCACCCAGAAGGTAATAAGGCAGTTACTGAGAAAAATCAAATGAAAATATGGTTCAAAAATAACATGGGAGAGGCTAGGTCTCAGGAAAAAGCTTTGTGCAAGGAGTACTCCCATTAAAAAGGTATTACGTTTGGATGTATATGGTTAAGTGGTGTGAAATGACAGGGTAAACAGGCGAGGTGGAAATGAGGGAGCAAAACGCTGCGAAGGTTCAGAAGAATAGACTTCAGAGCCGTGCGTAATGGCTCCATACAAAAACCTAAGACTTTACCAGTTCGAGCGCAGATAGTGTCAGAACTCGAGATGGGCGACTTCCTGCAGAGTTACCATTGATACCAATGCAAAGGAGGCTATATACTACTGCCACTAACTTGTAAGAAGTAACCTTTACGGCCAGCACTTTCCAAGCAGTGCTGTTTATTGAATGGCAAAGGCAGACAATGATCCTTGACAAGGTTTGGCAGCAGAAAATTCAGTGTGCAGATTTGCATCTGCAGAAAGGGGGTGCACCCATGCTTCCCCGGATTGTGCCCCAGAAATAATGCTGCAACCTTGCTTTTGGGATACCACCAATTCAGGTGATGGAAGCATAATTCAGTCTGCACAACCTAATAATACTCAACTCTAAGTGAAGGCGCAAACGCTTGTGCAATATATGATAAATTGAATTGTGCCTTTTTTAGTGACATAGAAATGTACCCATTGAGAACTAGATGGAGCTACAGGACAGGACAGGACAGAAGACACCACATCAATTGATTACCTCACACTTCAGCATGAACGAGGCACTTGTGTTCCCATGCTACAGTAGTGGGGAGCAGGAGCAACCGCTGTGAGAACAACAATCTGCCAAACAAGATGCAGAGTTTGAGGCAAACACGTATGGGAATATAAAATCCTCAAACTACAAATGTCCTGCTACTCTTACAATGCTCTTCTGACCTAAATATAGCTTGGAAACGTTTTCTCAGACAGGACAACAGTCTCAGAAGTCACAGCAGGAAACGGGCAACGAGAATAGCATATAAAAAGATTTCATTGCAACAACTTCATAACAGTGGAGCAAAAGGAAACATGGTATGGTGATCCTCCTGAAATGTCACGTGTTAATGATGTGCGGTATGCGAGGTAGTGTGGGGAGGATATCTTAGGTTACCTGTGACAGCCTAAACGAAATATCTAAAAGCTGGTAAAAAAAAAAATAATAATAAATAGCCACGTCCAACTCTTCCAACCACTCGGCCTTTTCTTTGGGTCCTCCTCAACACAGTCAGACCTATATAGAGCAGTCATTAGAGAGGCTGGACACGCTAGATTTTCTATTCAATACAAGGCACTGGATCTGGGTCATTGCAGCCATCAATGGATTTCTCGTGTTCGCACAGCTCCCATTTCTGGAAACCACTGCACACACATACAAAGAGGACGATCAAACCGAGGCAACTGTGCGATTGTCAAAGGCTTGGACTTCTTACCATGACCCAGCTGAGGGAAAACACATTTGCTTACCGATGGAACTCCTAGTTGTTCATGCCCGACGTATTGACAGACATGTACAGATGTATGTATGTATGTATGAGCTGGGTTTAAGCTGTGGAGTAGTGGAGCGCTGTACAACAAGGGTACAATAACATGCATGTAATTAGAAGGCTAGACTATTGGGTACAAAAGGAAGGCCATGGAGAGAGAAGGTACACATGGTTACAGGTAGAGGTTGCAAATTAGGAAAGTAAAGACAGACCCAGTCTCGATTTATGTGTTGGTGGATCAGCAGCTGCGCTCCGTTGAAGGTATAGCCCCTTCAATTTTACACAATCTGACATTCCTCGCTGCGCTGGTGAGACCCTGGCTCTGCATCCCATTCCATGTGAGTAGCAACAGCGTTTCTTTAAAATCCCCCCATGAGGCACACAAAGCCGCCAATTAATTTAAAATGCAAATTAATAGCTACTCGAAGAAGTCCGGATTACAGTCCCAAGCAATTTAATGTCACATGTTTGTCTATCCATAAAGAAAGGGCGCTACATGCCCAGGATTGGGCATCGTGCAGCCTGTAATGCGCCACAGCAGACCCGCAGTCTAAATCTGCCATCTAAACGCGGAGTGCAAGACACGAGAGACAGGCAGGTAGGCTGGGGGCACTCGGTGCACAGCCTTGCATATTAAGGCGCGAGATGAATGAAAAGCACAAGCAGGCCGCAGCAGAGATGCGCAGAGCGCATACCCGCAGTTCCTCGGCCAGACATTGAAAGCAAGGGCACGACCAAGACATCCTAAAGACTCAAACTGTAAATCCATTCGTCCTAGAAATAAGACTTTGACCGGTGTGAGCGTTAGGAAGTCACAAGGAATCTCCTAGGCAGGGCACCGAGGATGGCGAATGCCCCCTGCGCTTTCTAGCACCTACGCAGGGGCTCTCATGTTGGAGTGCAATAAAAAGCTTAGACGCCGATAGTGCGAAGACAAACACCATAGGCCCTTCGAGGTTATGCTTTTTTCCCTCCTTCCAACAGTGCGAAATTAACAAAATGTACTCTGGGCGCCTACTCCCTCCCTTACAGGTGAGGGAGGAGCTAGGGCGCGAGGGGGTCACTCCCATATATAGCTGTACCCATTTTCCTCAAGAATGCGTAGCAAGTGCAGCTGGATGGTAGGGGACCTGAAGGAAGGAGTCCTGGCTATTGGGATAAAACAAAAAGCATTTTGGGAACACATGAACGGCCTCGGAATTTCAAATTCAAACATGGCTGGGATACTTATTCCAGTTTGAAACCCTTCTGAGCACTAATGAATTCTGTGCTATCAGCTTGGTCAGGTCGAAGTGTACAGAAAAAGTAGTGGAACGATGTTACTCTGTCCTGGTCCCTTTTATGCCCCATCCCTTTTTCTGCTCCATTCCATCCCGCATACAGTCATCCCCACCCCACCCCTCTCAATTCAAACCACCGACCAGGGTCCTTCCCTCCACCCCAAAAAGCTGTGATTTACAAAAATTCTCCCAAGATTAAAGAACACGTGGTTTAAGAATATATATTTAAATGACCACCATTAGGGTGTCATTGCCCCCTCAGCATGCAGCTTTACTTAGCCTTCCCTTCACACCTCAAGCCACTGATACACCCAACCCTCCCATTACTTGCAAACACCTCTGTTCCTAAACAAGCCCTTGTACAGCAATTTACAAATTGCCGAGTGACTGCCTGAGACTAGGCTTCATTCTCAAGCTTAGCCAGCACTTATGAGATAACACGATGTCGTTTAACACAGGATTCTTAAACCAGATCATAGGTTAAAATCCCCAGCAAGGAGGGGAACCGTTTTTTTTCTTCTTTTCTTTCTTTTCCATTTTTGTATAAAGTGTCTTTTCCTACCGCCTGGAATGGTACTCCAGGTGACAAAGTAGGGGAACTATGACCGATTTCCCAGAGAAGTAAGGGAACGTCGTATCCTGTAGTTCCCTCTCACTTTGACCTCTGTCTCGGCTGATTGGAATGTTTACAATACTCGGCCTAAAATAAAAAAATACCTGTAAACCACAAGACATATTTCCATTTGGACAGTGATAAGGTATGTAAGTGAGGCTTGTGCTCAGTGTTGGCTTATGAATTGGAAGGGTGTAAATCTGTCATGAAAACGAGAAAGCGTACGAGCATAGCGAGGGAGCCGAACCAAACAATGATGATTCGGGAGGGAGTGCCCTTAACATACACTCATCCAAATGAGCACCGAAACATACACCAATTCCTACATGCTCATCCACGCACACAATCACATTTATTTTTCTTGCCTGCAGCCTTGGTCCAGAATCTGCTCTGCCACCAACAGGAAAATATATTGTGATGGCTCTCCACAACAAGAAGCAGGGAGAGCTACCTGGTTCCCTCACATGAGTGCAAGAGCCAGCCCTATGCCATAGCTGCTTTATGTGGGAAGGCACAGGAACGCCCCCTCCACATTCAGAGCAGAAGTACCCCAGCATGCATTCCCAATAGGCCATGCAAGCTTGGGGAAGCAAAATGCCCGTGGCCTTTGCATGGCCCATTGGACATGTGCGCTGGAGTTCAAATTATCAAAGGGAAACCACGTTTCCCTTTAACAGTTCAGGCCAGCCCACGGGTGTTCAATCAGCTGCTTGTTGCAGCTGAATGAGCACATAGTGTTTTCACTGGCCTGGTGGCTCGTCTAAAATGGGTGGGTTCACTCCCCATCTCCCATTTTGGACAAGTCGCCCCTGTTTGTGCTGTTTCGCAAAGAACGGTAAATTAACAATGGAGTTCCTATCATTTACTGCGGCTTCTCTGATAAAGGGAGCCCCTGCTCAACAGCAGACTGTCGGGCTAGTTAACCCAGGGGATTTGTGCCTCTGCCTCCAGTTAGGGAGAATTCTCATAAATGTTCCAATTCCCTCTACCTTAGAGACCCCAAGCAACTTTGCAGGATTTTGAGGACTTGATTTTTTTTACCTCAAGAGAGTGGGACCCTTTTTCCCCCACTCCCATGTATTTTAATGTGATTTTTGTACTCTGTGGTTCTTTTGGTTGTGGAGTCTGACAAAACACCATAGGCATCATCTTTTACATTGTGTCACACAGCACCTTTAGTGCAGTGAGGAAGGGAAGTCTCTTAGACTTCCTAAGGTTTAACTAAATTCTCTGGGATGAACTACTGTTTCCCAGAGCAGTAAAGTGAAATTGACTTTGCTTACATTTGTAACTACCCAGCACACACCATTTTACAATAGGGTGCTGGAGGGGTTACCTTGTATCCCCTTTGTCTAGCTTCTCAGGTAACATTTTTATTTTACCCATTCCTCACTAAATGGCTGGAGGCAGTGCTTTCGTTTTTACTACCGTGGTGTGCATTTACCGTGGGCTGCAGATGTAGTAAAGCACCCAAGGGTGCCATTTTTGTCAAAATGGCCCCAGTCTTTTTCGCCATTTCTCTGTGGAAAGGTCCTTATTGAGATTTACTCTGCGCGTCAAACCAAGTTTGGTCCCTTTGTTCGTTTTGTCTTTGGCGGGATTCACGAGTGAAGCCCTCCTCTGGCTCCAAGGTGTCTGGGGTAGGCAGGAAGTGAGGGAGGTGCCCGAAACCCCCTGTGCTCAGTCTCCTAGGAGACCCAAATGCACTCTGATTGGCTGGCTGACTGTCTGGCAAGGACAGCCACCCTGCTGGGTGAGGGACAGCTAGGCTGGAATGAAAGGGAGATAACTGTATAAAAGGCAAGTCTTTTGGCTTGGAAGGCAGAGTCGACCACTGGACAAAGGAACCAAAAACTTGAAGAGGACACCTGGTGCAACTCCTGGACCATTGGTTTGCCCAGTGAAGCCCTGCTGCAGTGCCGAAACGCCAAGTTCGCATCGACAGAGAAGCCCCTGCAAGGACGACTTCTCCCCTTGAGTTGGTGGAACCAATCAACTCCAAAGTAAGCCACCTGGTCATCCATCTCGGAGCTGGTTGAATTTCCACAGAGTAGCTGCTGGAAACCGTAGAGCCAGGGAGAGGAACACCAGTTTGTGTGCATTGCTTTTAAGTTGGTCAAGAGCTCCAGGAAGATCCTCCGGACTCCCAGGAGGCAGGACTGACCGAGCCTGAGCCCCCTCAACAAAAGTGCGGGACCCCAGAAGCAAGGAAAGTCCATCTCGACAGCCAGGAACCGCGGTGTTGCTATTTGCGGTAGACAAGAGGATCTGAAACACTGAACATCCACTGAAAGTGAAGTTTGCCGGTTCCGAGTTTTGACTGTCCCAGTGCAGGAGTCCCCCTGCGTCCTCCCTCTTGTCCCCACGACTGAGTCTCAGGAACAGTGAGATCGAGTCATCTGCTATATCTTTTTTACACTTTAAAATGTACTGTCCAAAGTCTAAGAGAACTTACCTTTTGCTGTAGAGTTGCTTGCATCTTCTACCACTTACAAGTCTGACAGCTTGTAGCCCTACATTGATTCATCTTTTTCTTCAAAGACTTCCATAAACATTGTGTAAAGACTATTCTACCTACCTTCAAAGAAGTGCTTCAGCCCATATTGACTCTTGCCTATTGACTTTGGCTTAGCCCGTTTTAACCAAATGACTCTTATTGGGGGATCTGAATATATTTGCCTGCTTAAGAAATATTTGTGGTATCTTTTTTCTCTAATAATCTTTTCCCTTTTTGCTTGCTCTTAACTACATCTGAATGCCAACAGTAATACATTAATGTCAACAGCACCCTAGCAATTGAAGTCACCTGTGGGTGTAGGTCTCTGCTGTATGCCATCCTAAATGGGTATTTACTGATTCTGAACAAGAGTGTGTATAATTTTGAAGTATATTTGTGTGGTGTTGTACAGTGCTCCCTTCTGAAGAAGGCTTATATTAACTGACTGGTAAATTAATTGTTTTATCAAGAAACCATGTGTGTAAATGTCTGCTTGAATACTTGTAACTGTGAACCTCTGTAACTCCCCTACAGCTCACATTGACCCCTCTTGAGATAAGCCTGGTTACTCGTCCACACTACCAACCTGTGTAGTATAGACGTATACCAAAGGTTGGGTTACTACTGCCAGGAGGTCAGGGTTGTTGTAGCGCACCCTAAGGGTACTGCATACAATCTTGCCTAACACCTCCTGTGAAGAATCCTGCAGACACCTCACCAGAACCCTGCCTAAAGACTCCTCCAAGGTGGCCAGGAGAGGGCAGACACTTCCGGATCCCAATACTGGGGGTGGTGTACTAAGGAAGGATCACCTGGGTGGACAAAGGGCCCAGGGTAGTGACGCGAATCCGTGGGATAAGATATTTTTCCTCTAAAAGGGATAATCTTACCAGCATGCTAGAAGAGGTTATGGCCTAGTGTCATTCGAACATATTTCAACCTCCCGTTAAAACTAAGGTGGTAAAACCTGAGGTTGAAACATCCAAACGTATTACATCAAAAGAACCAATCTATTTTCCCTAAAATCAAACATTCTTGCCTTGAAGGCAGACGGGCTTCAGACACTTCAAAGGTAAGCACTGCTTCACGGAAACACGCGTCAAAAGCGCTACCTGAAACTGTTGATCTAACTGGAATAAAGCAATCAGTGTTAGCTGCTGTGTCCCCTTCCGATCCCTCTGTGACTTCTCCCTCACATGATAAATCCTTTGATGCTCCAACAACGAACACGACGTGCACAGCAGGCAGCAAAGAGGTGGCAGAACGAGTAACAAATGACTGTTTGTCACCAGGAAACTCTGATAATCCTCTTACCCTGACAATTCTTGCTCATGCTAATCCTACTGCTCCTGTGCCACCTCCTGTGCTGCCTGTATTGCCACTACAAACTATTGGTAATCAGAAAGCTGATGGAGGCGGACACACTACGCCTGACGGCATCCTTAAGGGGGCAGTGGGAGTTGCGGGGTCTGAGGTATCTGTGCCGGCACTCATGCCTGGGGACGCCGAAACAAACGATTCACTAGAGAAGGCCGTTCCACACACAAATGTACCTCAACAAAGGCCACTACTAACTCTTGACAACTTACTTCCAATTGGCCTAAATTTGTCACGAACATTTTCATTTAACAATACATCTCAAGCCACGCCCAACCAGATCACCTCAGAAACAGCTGATGAATTTTTTTCCCCTTTTGAACTTACGGATGCAGAACTAATGGAAGTTTCATAAGATGAGGAGGGAAACAGGCGCCTACTTGAATCTGATAAAATAATATTAACTACACAGACCTCAGACACAGACCATGCAACTGTAAGAACCATTCCGGCAATTGTCGACACGCCGCTGAGAGCTCCTCGGTTTCTACAATCCAAGGAACATACGACGTCTAATACCATTCAGTCTCTCCGTGGCTACACGACTTCAAAAGGCAGTCAGCAACATACATTCCATCGACATAGTCGTAATCACAACGACCATGCTGATCTCCTTCACAGATCGTGTGACAACATGGGACGCATGCAGATGGGGAATTTCAACAAAATCTGTTCGCCAATACATGACAAACGAAATGGCGGTGGTACAGGAGAAAGTACCTCGAGCACACCTCACGTCAAGCCTGGAGGTCAAACATTTAACATGGACCCCTCCAGTAAATTGAGAAATGCGAACTTAAAGTCTACAACATTACAATTTTCTCAGGAATTACCTATTACCACGGCCGCGACCTCGACGCTGGCAAACAATCCCAATTTGGAGAATTCAAACAGTTCACATTTAAGTCTGTCAGACAAAACCAGCACTGAGCCAAAACCAAGTTTGTCCTCAGTAGCTGCAATGCAGATCTACAATAATGTTCTAGTAGCCTCATCTGCGGCACTCCTTCCGTTTTTGAAAATGTATGAGTCACTCCACGAGGCCTACAAAGACCAGACGTCACTCATAATAACTCTAAAAGAAAAAATGGATAAATTCGACTCTGTGACACTTCTTGCAACTACGGTCGACACAAGAAGCAGAACAAACATTAAGATGGAAAGAGCGCCTAAGTGACCTTGCAGCGCATCACCACTGCCAGAATGACTCTTTATCCGACGGTTTACTTGAAGCCATAAAATGGATGAGACATTCTTCAGCCATGATGAACCAAAGCATCGAACCTACAAAGCTTCAAGTGCCTGCACGATCGAGCAAAGATCCTCACAACCTGCAAGTTCAAACACAGAATACAAATGCTAATGTATTAATTTCGAACAACACTGATGCAGCTAGTGAATCTTCAGCTACGACCGTCCAGCAAGAAGTTAGAGTTCAGGTCGTGCAACCTCCCGAGTGTGGCTCTGTGTCTTTTCTGAACGAACAAGCTAACTGTTTCAATCCAAAACTGACTTCCGAAATATCTACAGCCTCATTTGGAATCTTCAAAGGTCCGGCAAAATCGTTAAAGGTTTCCACGAGGCAAGTTCAAACAACCCAGAAACCGAAAGGTAGGCAGTCAGAGCCTGGGAAAAAAATGCCAGACCCTAAAAAACATGTACAGCATTCAAAGTCACAGAAATTCATCAGAAACGTGACTCACGACTTTAGAGCTGGCTTATTCGAAAGAACTGAACAGCAAAAAAATGAAGGCCAAAAAATTATTCAGGAAGTTACAAACCACAGTAGAGGAGGCCGTCATGTCGCTCCGGCAAGTAAGAGACAAAGAGTTGACGCAGACCGTGAAAGTCCCATGAGCAGGTCATCGGGATCAGTAATTGATATATCCAACTTTTCTACTTACTCTGATGAAGTCACAGCCGATAACTCAATCGTTCCTTCTAATATGGCCACCGATGACATCCAAAGTGAATCCCCGCATATGCTAAATCCAAGAGCGGGACAGGAGACAACTTATGATAACAGGTGGACAAAGCCTGAGGACTGTTTAAATCTACCTATATGCCTCAACCCAAAAAATCCCCGACATCATGATAAAAAGCAGGTTCGATACTCATCAAAAGCATCCACATCTTTGAGATCTGGAGCTAGCTCACTAAACTGCAAATTGAAACTACAAAATCTACATCGGGAAGACCATGATTTGAACCTGAACCGCAAAAACGTACTGAAACTATTCTCTTGCATTCCATCCCTCAGAACGATTTTGTCTGAGGACATTCAAATAGTTGAGTACGCTTCTGAAAAGTGTTGCGACCAGGTTCTGCTACACATTTCCTCAGTATCAGTTCGAAATACAATTCTGAATGCACTAGAGGAATTGTTAATGTTTGGGTTCGACATATCGGTGGAACCGACGAGCTTCAGGTCCGACACGCAGATGTCCAATACAAAAGACACCTTTCAAGGGACCCAAGAACAACGACGTGCTGAGCTTCGTAGACAAATGGCAATCTCAGAAACCTCATGCACAAATCTTAATCATCCAGTGAAAAATGGCAGCCACACTAACATCTCTGGTCGACGTTAGCCATCAGTCAGCAGTAAAAAGTGTATTCGTGAATTTATTTCATGGAACACTAGAGGATTCACTCATCTATTCAACAAATTTGAGGCTGACCTGGAAAAGGTTTTTGTCATTTGTCTTCAGGAGACATGGTTGTGCGAGCCACCATCGAGGGACGGATTCCAGACTCTATTAAATCCTGCAATAAAAAATGCAAAGGGGCGACCCTCTTCTGGTGTGGTCATCATGATCAAAATAAACATCAGGTGGCGCCTTGTTGATTCCTCCAGTCCTAATCCGTTCGTACAAAGTGCACTGCTCCAAACTACAGATGAAGATCAGGAAACAAGGAAACATCTGCTTATTATAAATAGTTACTGGAATCCGGCAAAAATAAGCACCAAAAAATTCATAGACTCAATAACAACCTGCATTGATCAGACATTGCTAAACTACAAGAATCTATCAATAATCTGTGCAGGCGACTTAAACTGCTCCTGGTTCAAATTCGATCATGCAACCAAGCAGTTCAAATTATCATCACACGAAGTAAAAAGTCGGGAGTCCAAATGGAGGCAGACGCTATGCAATAGAAATTGCAATATGGTAAATGGACAAGTTCCGGGCGATAAACCACCCCAAAAAACCTGGTCATCCCCAAACGCCCAATCAATAATTGATTACTTTTGGGTATCAAAAAGTTTCTTTGAAAGTGAATTAAGACCATCAATAAGCTCAATGTCAAGTAGTGATCACAATCTGCTTCGGTTGGCCTGTATGGTGGAATGGACGATTGAGCAAAGAAAATACGATCTCGTAATTTCCGTAAACAGTGGCGGAAACCGGCTGAAGATGGATAGACCAACGATAGAGAAAATAAGCCAGAAATTACAGCGGACCTCTGAACAGTCTGTAAACTACGCACTGTTACTATTTGATTTCACCACAGCTAAATCCGCTGATCGTACCATGGGCTCTAAACATAAACACCTTTCATCTTCAATCCTGACACAAGCAAAACAAGTGATGAGACGAGATATAAGAACCCTAAAGAAGTCCCACAAATCGGACAGCGACACAAATGCAATTAACAACGCCATACGTATACGTCGCCAAAAATACTGTAACTGGTTAAAATCGCAAAAATCGATAATTGAGCAAGATCAAGCCGAGTACTTGATGAGGCATTTAGTCCAAAAGAATTCCCGAGAAATCTGGGCAATTTTGAACGCAGGAAACCCGAAGCACCAGTCACTACCATCGAACGAGATTGATGCTGACTCATGGGAACAGCATTATGGCCATATTTTTTGCAAAACATCTAACGAGGACGCTAGTAAACCTGCACAAGAGACAATATCTTGGGAACCTCGAATAACAGGACCAGACATAAGACTCGCCATACGATCTTTGAAAAATTCTCACGCAGCAGGCCCAGATCTAATATCAAATATGATGTTGAAAAAGAACGAGGAGCAATGGGCAATTTTCATCGAACTATTGTTCGCTCGTGTGCTTACATCAGCAATGATACCCGACTCCTGGCGTGACGCGATCATAGTGCCAATCTATAAAAAGGGCAATCGGGCGGATCCAATCAACTATCGCCCGATTGCCCTGTTGGACACTATAGGTAAAATCTTTGCATCTTTTTTACGTCAAAGGCTGGCTGCGTGGTCTATGTCGGAACAAATCTCTGACATCCGGCAAACAGGTTTTACCAAAGGCGTGGGGGTGGAGGTGAATCTGGTGCTCCTAAACATTCTTAAATTAGAAAGCCAAAAGGCAAAGATGAGACTATTCCTCGCCTTCATAGATCTGAGGGGTGCTTTCGACAGTGTTAATCGTAACAAACTGTGGCAAAAAGGGGCAAATTGGAATTGTCCAAGAAACCTCATTGAGCCAATTAGAGCACTATACACGCAAACCACCGTCAGCATAAGACTAAACAACGAAGGCACCCTATCCAAGCGGATACCAACTAGCATAGGTGTGAAACAGGGATGCCCATTAGCTACTGAACTCTTTAAATTGTTTATTTCTGACATCCTTGCTCATCGCAAAGATGTGCAATGTTTTCCACCAAAACTGAATAACATCGAACTAGGATGCATAATATACGCCGACGATGTGGTTTTACTGGACAGAACCGAGATAGGCTTGCAACGCCAACTAACAAACCTTCAGGACTACCTGCACAAAAATGACCTGGAGCTAAATATTGAAAAAACTAAGATCATTATTACTGGCCAAAATCGTCCGAAAAGACAAAAAACCTTCAAGTGGAAAATTGACGACATCTGTCTTGAAACAGTCAACTCAATCAGATGTTTGGGAATCATCTTTAACAACTCAGTCCGCGAACATCACTGGAAGGTTGACATGGTCAATCGTATGACTCAATTTGGCATTCAGGGACAGTTGCTGAACAAAACGTTTGGCAAGTTCACTTTAACACCGGTCTTGATTTTCTATACCCAAAAGGTAGTTCCAGCAATCACCTTTGGATCAGAATCCGTTTGGAACATAGATGTCTCGTTTTGGCAGAAATTGGAAGGAATCTTCTGGCGGCGTGTTCTGAAGCTTCCGACCTACATATCAATGACCCAAATCAGATACGAACTTTCACTGAATTCTCTACATTCTCATGTAATGTGGAAGTCTTTAACAGTAATGCGAAAGATGAATTTGTCTCCGACAGCCCCTGCATTCCAAATTTTCTCTGTGACAAGCAACACAGGGAATTCGAAACTTCCCGATGAGTGGAAGCAAATCATGCTGACAATTCTAGCCACTGCTCATCTCAACCTGAACGATCTACTAGAGAGACCACAACTAGCAAAAAAAAATTTGAACAATGGTGCTGGATTTCGAACAATGATTCACGTCTTTTGAAACCGACCACCTTAGACGCTGCAGTTGGGGCACTTAAGCTAAATGTTACAAGCAACTACCTAAAACACTGCCCGTCTCGACATCATCGTGAGCAGTTTTTAAGGTTTCGTTTAAATGCCATAAAAACAAAAGAAATTATGTAGAGCCGTCACTTTAAAGAAGTGAGTGACAATATATGTCGTTTCTGTCACTGTGAAACCGAAACTTCTGAACATCTCCTCACTAGATGCAAAGAAACCACCGCCAAACGGATGACGCATCTGGGAGGTTTTATTCCAGTGGACTGTAATAGTCGAGATTGGTGGTCATATGCGGCAGCCGGACACTGTACAAAATGAAGCTGTGTCGTAGTTGACTATATGGACTCTCTACGTCGTCTCGACATAAACTTTATTTGAAACAATGTTTCATCCAGGATTTTCTGAGGCGGCTCGAGGGGACGGTAATAGTCTGATGGACCTTTGCTTTGTTTTGGAGAAGTGCTTTTTTCTTTTTGGATACATATGATTACATTGTAATAAAAGTCTGATGTCACAATGCTCGCATTGAGACGTGTCAGACTGGTGTTTCAATAAAAAAAAAAAACATTCTTCTCCATACCAAAAGGTCTACTACAAAGAATGGTGCAAATGTTACTTTCTCTACACATTCTTCCTCTAATAAGGTTGAAACCTACGATTCCTCTTTTGAAAATAGTAAGGCAATTAAACCTACCCATAATTCTATAAAAGTAGTAGAAAAACCTAATTTCAATAAAGTGAACTACATGTCCCAGAATCCCGTAGGCACTTAGACGAAGAAGAGAGCTGAAAGAGGCATGTAGAAAGGAAGACAGGCAATTAGACCAAACAGTCTTTGCCAGGGTCAGGCAACTAACAATAAGGGCCTGCACCTGAAACCAATTGCCCAAACTAAGAAGTACAAAAGGCAGCACCAGGGTGGGAGTAGAAAGGAGCTGGAGCAGGAAGGCTGGCAGTAGCAGCAGAAGGAGAAGAGTACGAGGCTGGCAGTTCACGAGGAAGCAGGTTCAATTAAGGGACGCCGGTGCAAGAGGAAAGCAGATTTCACCTGCTAGTCCCGAGAGAGTCCTGTGTTCACAAACTGTGCTTGGTAGAGCTGCACTGAGAGGGACGTGCCATGGTTAAAAGTCTTGCCATGTGCGTCTAGTGGCTGTCATGGCAGAGCCATGACTGTGCCGCGACCAGAGTCCCGCATGCAGAAGCAAGCGAGGAACAGAGGCGTGCAGGAAAATCTCTGTGGTTGAGGCCGGACTGAAGACACTGATGCTATTGAGAGGTGTTGGTCCCAAGTGTGACGAAAGTAGTAGCAGAAGCAACAGAAGTGGAAGTGGAAGTAGCCCACAAATGCAGTGTTCCAATGGAGCCATTCATTTCATTCAGCAGCGGACGCGCTGCATTGCTCTGATTGACCAAAAACGTTCTCCGTGCAACTGCAAGTTATTGGGAGCCCACGTAATACTATTTAAATCTATTTAAGGTTCAATACCTGCACGGGATTTGCAGATTGACCAAGATTAAGCCTCAGTAGAAGAGCATAAAGCTCGAAACACGCGTCAGGCTGCAACGTTGTTGATTAAAATCACTCAATATAATCAGCAAATTATGCTTCTATTTTGATTTTGTGTGCGCGGTGTGAGAGCAAACCCAATCTTCTTTCATTGTTTACTTTTACAATGGGTGCTTGTAACATCCAGAACAAGTCTTATACAAATGTAGATATTGCTGAACTGACGAGAAGCACAAGCATTGCCAAAGCCAGTAGGCAAATGCTTTCTATGGTGAAACCAGCCCTGTTGGATCTATTCACCCGCATTCTGAGGTTGCTAAGTTGTTGAAGGTCCAGAGTCCTCCGATACAAGTGTGACATTGTTATCCAAAGCTAGAAGTGTGGCAATACACCTTCAGGGTAACTACTGAAACCATGAATGTGTGAATGGAGCTGGGGAAGGGAGCTGGGTGGTTGTAAGAAGAGAAGTCAACAATCTTTACTGCTGAGGCTGTTGAAGTTGGAAGGGGGGCTGTCTGGAAGAGGAGGCAGGTTATATTGGTGACACTAAGACAGACAGAAGAGGCCAAGAGGCTGCCCGTTTCTTACAGCTTAGAAAGGAAGAGTGCTTTGCCTACCCGAAGGGTCGAAATTGAGATTGGATAATAAGGAGCAAAAAGCAGCTCCTCGGTATGCAGAATTAACCAGTGACCGAGAGTTACCACTGCTAAACAAGGAGCTAGGTAATAGCGCTCTGCAAATCAAACTTCCACATGAGATGCAAACATATAATTTTGTCCATTATTTCTGATCCCTTAGGCTTTAAATGCCCTAATGTTTATCCATTGCCCCAAATGCATATAGGTAAATACACATAGATGTGTTTGTTCGGCATCAGCTGATCTGGGGAGACAAAAGTAGCTCCTTGTCGCTGTAAGTTTAAAGCTAACAAGGCTTTTCTAGGCTACAAGCAGGCACTAAATAGCTCCCAGCTCCCCTGAATTTCAAATCCTGCTACCAGTGGAGGTCGAAGAGTCTTGCCTTAAAACACCTAACAATGCAAGCTCAATTACAACTACCAGAACTGTGGTTGTGTATAATACTGTCAGAGCAACTTACCCTAAAGCTGGTTGAAGTAGTGGCATACTGTGGAACAAAGAAGCCTGTTCCAAAAGTGACAGTAGTAGAAGGGGGTAGTCAAGAGGAAAGAAACACCATAAGAAGCACCCTGACAATGATATCAAAGACAGACACTGCAGAGGTCAGAAATACAAAGGAAGTTGTTGAAGCAGAAGAAGTAGAAGTTGTTTCTTTTCTCTTTCAACTTTGGCAAACCAATCCTGGAAGAACAGGGTTCGAAATTGAGGGGAGCTGGGAGCTATTTAGCTCCTGCTCATGGTTTAGAAGAGCCTGATTAGCTTGACACCAACAGCATCCAGGAGCTAGTTTTGGCTCCTCATGCCAACTGATGTGAAACAAACACGCCTATGTGGATTTTACTCTGTGCATTTTTGACACTCTAAATAAGCTTTGGAACACATCTGTACAACATTTAAACCATAAGGGGTCATAAATAATGGCCACAGATATTTATTTGCACTTCTGTTTGCTTTGTCAAACGCTGTGTACTAGCTCCTGGTTCCTAAACGGTAGCTCCTGGTCACTTGTTAATGTTGGAAACCCGGGAGCTGCTTTTAGCTCCTGCTCATCAAATTTAATTTTAATTTCGATACCTAAATTATCTAGGATTACCATTGGTGTGGTTTTCTTGGATGGAATTGGAAGGGGAACATTTCAACAAAAAGCTGCAGAAGGGTTACCAGTGGATTTTTGTTTTGCTTTTACTTTTATTTTATTTGGAACTTACAAGAATTGATTCAAGACTTTGCTTTTCTTTTTGAATATTTGGGACAGAAGTTTGAGCAATCAGGGGGAAGGAATCTACCCAGGACAGGTCAAGGTCATCCAAATCAACGTTGGTTATTCTATTATTTATATTGTTTATGTTTCATTTTAAATGTTTTGCTGTTTGGTGTGAGGACCAGTTTTGTTGATCCTAGGAATAAACCCACCCCCCCACCCCAACCCCCCCCCCAAGACCTTAGAATAGGTAGGAAACTCCCTGTTAGAGTATGTTTAATTCTCACTAATTTGTACTTTTTACTTAAAATATTGAATTAAATTTGGATAAAAAACACAAGCAGTTGTTTGCTTTGCATTAATGACCCCTCACACTCCACTTACGGCGTACCAGCAAGACACATTTTGCTAGTGCGCAGGTCTCTTGTGCTGACCAGATTCCTCCCCTGGCTCACAAAACACAGTAAGTGTGTCAAATACTAAGAGTTCACGCGACTTCTGGTCCCCAGTAGATACTGCGATCAATTTTGACAATCTGGTTTTGGTAGACTGCATCATCACTGCAAACGGACGCCTCAGCAGATGGCCACAAACAGGAATACAAGTTTGGAAAATGGTTGCAGCCACATGCCATAAAAACATGACTCAGTTATTAAAATATAACTTCAGTTTTTAATATATATATATATATATATATATATATATATATATATATATATATCTTCAGTTTTTAATATATATAGTTCTTCAATCAACGGATATATTCAGTAATTGAAAAAACAGTCCCTATCCAAGCAGTTTCAGGGCAACTCCGTTTAAAGCACTTGGGTATAATTTCAAACCACGCTACCTGGAGAAAAAAGGTGCAGTAGTCTGCTCTCTTGTGAGCTCTAAGCAGGCACATGATGAAATCACTGGCGAGCGGTCCATAGAAGCAAGCTGATCAGTTCCAGAAAAAGTGAAAAGCAAAGGGTGCACAATTTCTCCAAACTTCACCTCAGCTTTGCAGTTTTTACACAGAATGCTTTATGCCAGATTTCACCTGCTTCTGAGAGCTGGAACAGCAGTTATTACTACCCAATTAAATGGTACTCAGTTTATCAATCTCAGAAGGTAGAAGAGATAAGTCGATCCTGCCGTGATTCGAAATTGTGAAGCGCAGGCTTGCCCAATTTCCCAAGAATGCCTGCCGCCACCGTTACCACTGCAGTAACATTCTAAGAAGTCTACAAGTGGCAAGCTGGTGCACTCATTGGACCATCTATGATCTTGGGCAAGATACAAAGATGTATTGTATTTGACAGCACGAGGTACAAGTCCTTGCTCACGACTGACATATTTACATATTTGGCGGGTTCTGAGGCAGGACATCATCTGTGCATCTGTTGGCACAGAGTCACGTCCTAGCTCGTAGGGCAAAACATACAGATTATAGCGGCACTAGGCTTGGTCTCTTGTGATTATGACACTGATGATTAAAGCACATTTAAAAGATTAGCCCTTTGAAACACCAGCCTATAGATATAAAGTGGCATCCGATTTGACAGTTGTGCCATATGTAATAAGTGCATCAAGTATGGATATCAATTTGAAGCACTGTGTGTAGCCTTGCACAATTCTGGGTCTTCCGACAACTGTAGCACAACAAATGGAAGTACGTACATATTTTGCAGATTGGTATAGAATTAAAACCGAAGTTCTTTGATGATATTAGCATTAACAATACCCTGCATACCAAACTTGAACAGCATAGTAACATCACGGATCGAAATAAAGATTTGATGAGCGGGTGCTAAAAAGCATATCCTGGGCATTAGAAATCTCCCAGTAACTAGGAGCCAACACTCGGAAGCTACTACATACATTTGCGGCAGGCCAACTTCCACATGAGATGGAAAGAAATGTTTATCAATTAAATAATTGTTGTCTAGATATGTCCTAATGCTCGGTTATGACACTGCCGAACACAGAGTTAATGTCACATAGATATGTTTGTATGGCGCCAGTTGGTCTACAAATGAAACACAGCTCCACGTTGCTGTTAGTGACAAGCAAACCGGGCGCTCTATAACTCATTACAATTACAATGTCTGAACATAGTGGTTTATCCCTTAACAGTACTTGACAGCATAGTAAGTAGCTGGAGGGCTGGGATTTGCACGTCAGCTGATAGTGCTGGAACGATGTCAGGACAAAAAGTCCTATTTCCCGTGCACAGCCTGGCACAGCAGTTAGGCATGTCTGAAGATACAGTGGTGGGTCAGTAGGTAGGCCACCTCCAATAGATCGAAAAGCGCAGGCCCTGGATTCCCATGCACAGGTACATTTTTATCATCAACATCATTGGCGGATTAAACAGTGGAATAGTTGTCCAAGTCAGTATGCAGTGAGTTATTTAATTCACTATTTTTTGATTCTTTGAAATCACATGTAACCGTCCAAGTCATGAAACTCACGATTCCCCCACCCTGCTACCAGAAACAGGTAGATGCAAACTGGGCAAGTAGGGAACTGATTTGGTAGAGTGGGACCCCAATAGCTTGGTGGCAAACGCAGAAGGGTTAGCTTTAGCAGGAGGTATACAACGTGTTCACGAAACCACTCTTCGATATTCTTGACTGTCTGGGTGTCACCTACACTAACTATGCAGATGACACCCAGATACTCATCCCTATCACAGGAGACCACACGTTGGACACGAATGCCTTAAACAATGTGTATCTGGTCATTCAGGCCTGGATGGCTCAACACAAGCTCTCTTGACGACGATAAGACAGAGCTCCTCATCTTGGGTTCCCACCACCGACTTAATAGACTAGATCCCATCTTCAAATCCTTAATCATCGATAGCACCACCATCAAAGTACCCAACAATGATAAAACCCTAGCCTTATCACCCTTTAGACAAACTAATTTCGTAATCGGGGCATCCGCCTACACGTGCAAACTTATTACAGCCTGCTGTCCATTCCTCACCACCTCTAACTGCATCACCCTTGCTTGAACCCTTATTATGCTGAAACTTGACTACTGTAATGCACTCTATCTAGGGACGAGTCAACGAAATCTCAGCAAGCTTCAGGTCACCCAAAACAATGCTATCAGGGCAGCACTGAATATTCTGAGGAATCAGCACATATCCGACACTAGACGCAGCCTACACTGGCTCACATTAGCCCAAAGAGTCTTCCCTCAAATTACCTGCTCTTACGCACAAATGTCTTGCCAACCAGGCTCCTAACTATCTGGTGCGCCAGTTCACACCCCACACCTCTTGCCGCCCTCGGAGAGCTGCCCAAGCTCATGGTCTATCCCTTCCTAGATTCAAGCTTCAGAAAGCCGGCGGGACCAGTTTTCCGGTCCTTGCCTCCAAACTATGGAACTCACTTCCCAACCCTCTTAGTCTAGACCCTTCCTTCCACTCCTCAAAAGTAAACCCAAATGGAGGCCACCAGGGGGCGCACAGGCAATGGCTGCCTGATCGCATCGCTCCCGCCGGACCCGGTCTGTCAGAGGGTATTGAGCCCCCCCCGAGACCCCCCCGCGCCTCCCAGCCGACTGACCCCCCTGGGCACCCCGGCAGCGAAAAAACGGAGTCTGCAGACCCCGGGAAGCCCGAGAACGAGCCCCGCGTAAGCCGCGGGAAAGCAAGATACGCGGCCCGCCCCGCCGCAGAACCAGCAGAGCAGTGCGGCCTCCAGCGTATCCCCGGATGATACGCGGCGGAGGCGGGCGAAGCGCGAGCCAGGGACGGGACAACGTGGTCCCGGAGCACATCCCCGTTGGGGTGCTCCGGAGCCCCCCCCGCGATCGCGGGCCCGGCCACTGCTGAGGGCGGACCCCTCCTCCCCCGTCGAAGCCGAAGCGGAAGACACATAGGCGGCGGGAGCGGGCCCCCACGGTGAGGCCGCGGATTCGAGCCGTGGAGCGGAGGTGAGGGGGCGCGCTCGGACACCGGCCCCCCCCCCCTCCCGCCGCCGACTGCTACCTGGGTGAGTGGCCCCCGCCGAGGGACGGTGGGGCGAGTGCCCGCCCTGAAAGACCCCCCCCCACGGTGTAAAGGAGACGGGGGGACGGGAGCTGCAACCCCCCCGTCGAGCCGTGGAGCGGGGGTGAGGGGGCGCGCTCGGGCTCCGGCCCCCCCCCCTCCCCCCACCGACTGCTGCCTGGGTGAGTGGCCCCCGCCGAGGGACGGTGGGGCGAGTGCCCGCCCTGAAAGACCCCCCCCCACGGTGTAAAGGAGACGGGGGGACGGGAGCTGCAACCCCCCCGTCGAGGGTCCCACGGCAGTGAAAAAGGGTGTGAGGCCCCCGCCGTGCTACGGAGGGGCGTGTGCCCGCCCTCAGCGAAGCGAAGCTTGATCCCCGAGGCGCGGGGCCCATCTCACGGAGGCGCCTGCGACCCGGGCCGGGGAGGCCTCCCCTCCCCCCCCGCCGCGGAGACCCCCCGCCCTCGGGGCATACACCGAATGAGCTGGAGAGACACCCTGCAGGGGTACCGCTTTCACGAAGCAAAGAGGGGCAACAACGGTTTGGGCCTCAAAAGAACCATGGCCCAGTCGGAGGAGGCGGCCCCCCCCCCGTCAGCTATGGAGAGGGGCTTCGCCTCGATCCTGCAAGAAATCAGGGACATGCGCTCGGACATAGCCCAAAAACTAGAGAAAATGGACCAGAGGGTGGAAAAGGTCGAGGACAGATTACTCCAGGTCGAGACCAACCAATCCTCATCAGTGACCCAAGATATACAATTTAGGGTGAGGCTGGAGGCCCTGGAAAAGAGAGAAGAGGAGAGAGCTCGACAGATGGACGATTTTGAGAACAGGGAGAGAAGGAATAACCTTAGAATCTTCGGGGTGCCGGAGTTGGAAGGAGAGACAGAGAGGGACGTCATAAGGGCAGTGCGGGACATCATCACCCTCCTATTCGCCGAAGAGATGACCACCGAACCCACGTTCGACAGAGTGCATAGGGCGGGGGGCAGACCGGGGGGCCCCCGGTCGATACTGGTCAGGTTCCACTACTATTCGGAAAAAACAAAGGTGTTGGAGGAAGCCAGGAAGGCCAGAAATATCACCTACAACAACGCTCAGGTCTCAATATTCCAAGACCTTTCCGCCTTCACGCTTGCCAAGCGGAGAATGTGTCGCCCGCTCACGCAGTTACTCAAGGAGAAGGGAGTGCGATACAGATGGGGCTACCCCTTCTCCCTGACTTTCGAATACATGGGCCAAAGAACTACCCTGGTTACTGAAGAGGACATCAGGGGAGCCCTGCTGGAATATGCAACGGACACGAACGACCGGAGGGGCCCGTCGGGGCCAGAAAGGGCAGGACCTAGCGGCCCCGGCCCGTCAGGGGAAAGGAGGAGGCGAACCGGCGCACGAAAGTTCAGGAAAATGAATACGCCATCGCCGGCCAAAGACGGGGAGAGGAGAGATCCGGAGGACTAGGACGGGGTCCACTGCACGCAAGTTGGGACTGCTCAGTCAGGAGCGTGTGGGAGTACCGACTCATACGCCCCGACGAACAGCAAGTATACGGGAGGTATTGAGGGGGTGGGGCCCTGAGGGGCTAGGGGGGCTCAGGAGGAACAGCTTCCAAAACGATCGGCCCGGCCAGGGGAGCGGGCTGGTGGTTCGGCCAAAAGCCAGATATGGCGGGACAACTTGGCTGGACGCCGGGGAGGGGGGAGGGGGTCAACGCGGGAGTTGGGGGGTTTCAGTTTGGGGGGGGTCCGGGGGGCAGTTGGGGAATAGTTATAGGCCCTCCGGAAGGGGGGGTGAAATGGATCCAACCATGGGAGTATCTAAACAAAGGTGGTGTAGGGGAGCCGACGCGGAGAGTAGTGACGCTAGATGACGGCTGAGGGTCCGCCGGCCCTGGGGGTGGGCACTCTCAATGTACGGGGTCTGAACACCCCCACGAAGAGGTCCCTGGTCACTAGAGAATTCAGAAGGGCCGGTCTTGATATCCTCTTCCTGCAAGAGACTCACTGGGCAAGAGGAAAGGAACCCAAGATGAGGGGGGGAGGTATAGGAGAGGTGCTCTGTGCGTCCCACGGGTCCAAAAAGAGGGGGGTGGCCATCCTCCTGGGGAGAAACGTGGGCTTCATAAAAGAAGAAATAGTTAAAGACCCGGAAGGCCGGTACCTGATGGTGCGAGGATCCCTACAGGGCTCGCCGCTCACCCTGGTGGGGATCTACGGTCCCAATGAAGGCCAGGCCCAGTTCTGGGAACGAGTGGCGGAGAAACTCAAGCTCTTCGTCCGGGGGGGGCTGGTAGTGGGAGGTGATTTCAACATGGTAATCGACCCCGACTCAGACAGAAGGCGTGTTGGCCCACAGCTATCCAGGCCCACGGATGTCCACATGGCCCGGTCCTTCCGGAAGGTTAACGCAAAGCTGGGCTTGGTGGACACACTCCCCTCCCCCGGAGCGGGTACTCCTTCCTACACATATTATTCGTCCACCCACTCTTCCTTCTCTAGAATTGACTACATCCTGGTGGACGAGTCCTTGCACTCGTATGTCTCGGGCCACAAAGTTGACCCCGTCCCCTGGTCGGACCACGACCTGGTTCGAACCACCATTGCAAGGGGCTGGCTAAGCAACCGCAGAGGGAGATGGAGATGTAACGACTCCCTGCTGAAAGACGAGGTCCATGCCCAGGAGGTGCTAGAGGCTATCACGGAATTCTTTGAATTTAATGATAATGGCGAGGTGGGCCCACACACCCTATGGGACGCCTTCAAGGCCACAATGAGGGGCACTCTCATTAAAATGAGCGCGCAGGTCAAAAGAGTGAGGGAAGCCCAGGAGAAGGCCCTGAGGGGGAAAATTGCCCAACTACAACCGACGGGGCCCCGAGCGGCCCCCTTGGATCAAGGTCGGCTCGAATCACTAGCCGACTATCGGCTCCAGCTGCGAGACCTCCTCTTACACAAAACGGAGCGAAGCCTCCAACTGGTCAAGCATAAGTATTACGAGAAGGGGGACAAAGCGGACAGAATCCTAGCCTGGAAACTGAGGGAGGTCCAGAGGGATAGAATGGTAAAGGCAGTGAGGAGTGAAGGGGGGATTATGGGCCATGACGCTCCCCACATAGGAGAGGCCTTCCGGAGATACTACGAAAAACTCTACACCTCGGAATATGACGGGCGGGACGAGGAGATAGAGGGGTTCCTCAACTCGGTCCAGATACCGGCCCTGTCCGGGGAGATGGCCGAGGGCCTGGAGGGGCTGGTGACCGAGGAAGAGGTGGGCAACGCCATTAGCGGGATGAAGGCGGGGACCTCCCCCGGGGAAGATGGCTTCACAGTGTCCTTCTATAAACGGTATCGCTCTACTCTGGCCCCTCACTTAGCAAAGGTTTTCAATGCAGTTTTAGAGGGGGGGACCCTCCCAGACTCCATGATGGAGGCCATAATTGTAGTCCTTCCCAAGGAAGGTAAGGACCCCACTGATTGTTCCTCATATCGCCCTATATCTCTCCTAAATATTGATGTCAAGGTCCTTGCCAAAATCATTGGGAAACGGATGGAGAAGATTCTGCCGACACTGATCCATGGAGACCAGGTGGGGTTTGTAAGGGGTAGGCAGGGCTCAGACAACATCCGTAAGACTATAAACCTGATCCACTACGCCCAGAACTCCGAACTTGACGCGAGCCTCCTCTCTCTGGACTCGGAGAAAGCGTTCGACCGGGTCGAATGGCGATATATGGAGCTACTCCTCCAGAGAATGGGATTTGGGGCTCATATCAGGGGCTGGGTGACGGCTCTTTACAGAGCTCCGAAGGCCAGGGTACAAGTGAACGGCACATTGTCGGACCCCTTCTTCCTCTCACGGGGCACGAGACAGGGGTGTCCACTGTCCCCCCTGTTGTATATTTTAACGATGGAACCTTTGGCCATAGCGGTGAGGTCGCACCCGGAGATCAGAGGGATAACGAGAGGGGAGGTGGAATTTAAGCTCTCCCTGTTCGCCGATGACATCCTGGCGTACCTGGTGGACCCCGCGGCCTCCCTCCCCCCCCTCCTGTCCCTGGTGAACGCATTTGGGCACTTCTCGGGGCTAAAAATCAACGCTTCCAAATCAGTCCTTCTCCCCATGCGGGTAAACGACCCGGCCCTGGACCCCGTGGGAACTATTCACGGCATCACAGTGGGCGGGGCTTCTGTTCGCTACCTGGGAGTCCTCCTCACCAGAGACTTATCCCAACTGGCCCCCGCCAACTATGACCCGGCCCTGGCTAGCATTACCAGGGACCTCAGGAGGTGGAGCTCCATGATCCTGTCTTGGTACGGCCGTATGACGGCAGTAAAGATGAACGTGCTACCACGCCTGTTGTATCTCTTTACCTCTCTCCCATCCAATATTCCCGACCACCTCATGAGGACACTACAGATCGCGGTCCGAGAGTTCATCTGGCAGGGTAGGACCCCGAGGACTGCGAGGGCGGTCTTGACCTTGCCGAGGGAGGAGGGGGGGTTCGGCTTGCCTGACCTCCAGCTCTATTTCCGAGCCGCCCAGTTGCGAGTCCTGCTGGAGCACATGAGGGAAGGGATGGGCACCTACTGGTCTTACCTGGAGGACATGGACGCTCACCCCCTCAAGGTACGCGATCTTCTCTGGGCACCACACAAGTTCATCCCAAACAGATTGAAATCCCACCCCACCCTGGGGGTCCTTTGGGCGGTCTGGAGGGAGGGCCCCCGGACGGCGCACCTAACGACGTGGCCATCTCCAATGTCCTCTCTCTGGGGACACCCGTTCAGATTGGGCAACAGAGGTTTCTCCAAAGCACAGGCGTGGTCTGACTCGGGGCTGGAGTGGGTGGGACAGCTGTTCCGGGAGGGGGAATTCCTGCCCTACGAGGACCTAAGGGACGCCATTGGGCGGGGGTCTCTTTCTGTGTTTGAATACCTGCGCTTGAAGGGAATCCTCTGCGACCCAACATGGGGAGAGAACTTGAGGAGGCAGTTGACCCCCTTCGAGAAGTTCCTGGATATGGCGACCTCTAGAAAGGGAGCCGTCTCCGGAATGTATAGAATCCTCAACACTGAGAACTTGGTAGAACGGAGGGGCTTTCGCTCATATTGGAATGATCTCGCAGGGGAGGAGATTTCGGAAGACGCCTGGGCAAGGATCTTCAAAATTGCTTTCCATGGTAATTTGTACACTGCAGACATGGAACATAACTTTAAGATTCTTCAGGGCTGGCACAGGGACCCGGTGAAATTGTCTAAAATGTTTACGGCGGTCTCCCCCGATTGCCCGAGGGGCTGCGGCCAGAGGGGCTCACGAGGCCACATGTGGTGGCACTGCCCGAAAGTGCAGGCATACTGGGCAGAGGTGAGGGGCTGGATGGCTGAGGTCACAGAGGAACTGCTTCCCCAGGACCCCCTGGTGGTGCTGTTGGGCCTCCCGCCAGAGTCCTCGGACCTCTACAGGTACCCCAGAATGTGGGAAACGATGCTACGGGCGGGGAGAGTGGCATTGGCACAGAAATGGAAGAGCCCGGAGACCCCGTCCAAGGCTGACTGGCTGAAGAAATTGAAAAACTTGTTTCTAATGGACAAACTAACTGCCATGGTGAACAATGATTCCGGGTCATTCCTTGAAAATTGGCAGGGGGTAAGGGAGGCCTGGGGATGGGATGTGCACTGAGGCCTGAGGGGAGGGGCCGAGCGGGGCTCGAGGAGACTAGGCCGAAAGACTGTACGATAAAGTACCAGGGACCCCAAGGACGGAATGTGTGCCCACGGCCCGGGGACATTCGGTCGGCCGTCAGCCACCAGATTATGCCGACGCTCACACTCACTACCAAAGTAATGGACGCAAAAGAAAAGTCCGAATTTCCCAATGTTATGGTTCGAGTTGGTAAAACGAGGGGTGGGGGGAGGGGGGTTTGAAGGGGGGGGCTGTTGGGGGGGTGGGGGGGTCGTTTGCTGGGCAAGTGCACTGTGATTAACTGTTGATTACAAATATTGCCTGCTTGTTATACTCTTTAAAATACCAATAAAACCAAAGTTTAAAAAAAAAAAAAAGTAAACCCAAATTGTGGCTTATTGATCAAGACATGCAAACTACCGGTCTCATCGGCCATAATTCCACCACATAATGACCTTCACATTCTCCTACTAGCATTCTAAATGTAAATTCTAATGTAAATAAACTAAGTATTCTGTATGTAATTCAGCCTGTAAGTATCCTTTATGTATATCCTGTTTTGCTGCTTGACTATTTTTTGGTGTATACTAGGTCACCGTCACATTATGTAACCTAAGATATGCACCCAGATGCCGCTGGGCAAGGCGCGCTATACAAATAAACTAAATACATATATGGAGTCCAAGGTAACCTGGTCCTGTAAAGTACCCTTTTGCAGTAATATTGGCCTCACAGCGCATGGCTCTGTAAAGAAAAGGTGTTGGTAGTGTTAGTGGAATAGTGAAGTAGGCAAGGAGCAGAAGTGCTGTGTGGAGTAGAGGTCCAAACCACCCTTAATTTTATTAATTTGGTATGTATAATGCACCTATACAGGGCATCAAGACAAGTGAGGGTGAGAAAGGAGAAAAAAAAACAAAACCACATTCCTACTATGTCTTGAGACATTTGGATTGTGCAAGTGTAATAAAAAGAATGCAGGGGAGGTGAAGGTTGGGGGCAGGGGGTGCAGGGAAGAAGACAAACAATAGAGGTCCAATTAGGTCAAGAGACAATTCGGAGCGTGCAAGTGCATTAACAGAAAAGAGGGGAGAGGGGAGGAGATAGTGAAGGTCGGGATGAATAGGGAAGACAACAACATATCGTTCCTAATAGGTTGTGAGACAGTTCGGAGCGTGCAAGTGCAATAACAGAAATGATGGGGGGAGGGGGGGGTTGGGTGCAGTAAGTGCAGGTGACCAGGTTCACTTGCACCTTTAGCACTCCCTTATGCACTCTCTCCTAAAGGAGCTGCCGGAGGGAGCCAGTGACGAGGAATGACTACAGAATCCCCCAGAATCGACTTTCCAAGAGAGGAAAAAAAAACAGCCTACATTTCAACACAAAATGCAAAACACCAGATTCGACTTACATAGTCACATTGGGCATTTCCCCTCTCTCTAAGACAAAACGTCTACATGACAGATATGGAGAACATAAAACTGTGGGCAATGTTCAGCAGACTGCAAGAATGCTAATAGGAACAATAAAAAAGGAGGTACAGTTAAACAGGCAACAGTAATGGCTGTTCCTCCTACCCGCACTGTATTTACCTATGTGTCGTGTCTGGGTTCTGCTGTATAAGGACGGTGAAACATACCCTGGAGCGCGTTAGCCATATGGGCGGTCCCTGGGGTTAAGAGGATAGTTATGGATGCATTGGGATTAAGTGGAGTGAGGGGTTGTTAGGGAAAGAGCAGGGTAGGAATCTGTGTATAGTGTGCTAGACTTTGTTTATCGCCTGATAGGGAGCAGACGTTGTGTAAAGTTGAAAGATTTAGCTGCGAGCGAGAGGAGTATGTGAAAAGGATGAATGGGATCCAGGTTTAGTAATGTCTCCAAGTGAGTTTGTGGCACATTTCGTTTGGGTCTCCAGACTACCTTCATTTGACGAAGAGATCAGTTGAACTGGTAGTTTGAGCACCTGTAAGATTTATGAAATCACATGTATGGAAGCCTGTAAGTCTAGTTATATTACTCTGTGATTGCTGATGTATATCCAGTTTGCTTCTGTGAAGAGCCATGTATTCAGTTAACTGAATATCTGATTGTTTACGTCCAGGGAAAGATGTTTGGGTAGGGAGCGCCAAAGTTTGGTAGCAAATATGGAAAAAGAGGATCCTTCTCTTCTTTCTTTTGAAGACAGGAATCATTACCAGTGCAGGGCTATTTGATCTAAGAGTCCTGGAGTGTGTAAATTGCAGAAAAATACTTATGCCACAAGCTTGACCCTTTTCATGGTAGGCAGTGGTCTCTGCAGGGTGTTCTGTTTGAAACTTTTCTTCCCAAGGAGGAGTTTGGCCATCACGTTTTATATTTGTAAACGTTCCATTAGTTATTCCGGGAGCCCTAGATAAAGGCTGTTAGTGTAATCCAGTCTTGAGGACAAGCAATATTACGGCCAGAGGCCTCTGAGTGAATGAAAGGTATGCTAATATGGGAATTCTGAACAATCGGCTCCAATCAATTGTTCTTACTTGTGGTTCTAACGTGAGGCTACTGTCCGTTCTTGTTCAGTGGTTCCATATCGTGGATGAGGTTACTGGTCACAAGCCCAATTTATCGGGACAAGGAACTAAGGCGGTGTTAGATGGGGCTGCACTGAAAAACACAAGTTCTGTTGTGGAAAGGTTGAGTTTTTGTCTAGTTGTTACCATCCATGTGGGCAAGAGGTCTTTTTTGGTCTGCCAAATTTGGTTAGAAGGTTTGTAATAAGTTTGAGTATTGTCGGCATAGTTGTAGCAGGTGAGACCAGATAGGATGATGGGTTCCGGTAGGGGAAGTCATGTGCATGCGGAACAAAAGTGGCGACTGTGTGGAACCTTTGAGTATTCTGCAGTTCAGACAATGTGGCTGTGACCCTCTCCATAATACACAAGGTTTTCTGGGGCCTGGGACCGTGCTACATCCAAATCGCTCTCCCTCCCTAAATACTGCCCTGCTAGAGCCCTTTGGCCTTCTAGCTCCAACTCTCTGCAGATCAGACTCTTTTACCAAGCAGAGAGTGGGGGGGGGGATTTGGAGGGGGGTGGGGGGGAGTACATGGAGTACATCTCGCTCCTCCGCGGGTGCCTCCCTCTGGAATGGCCTTCCTGCCCCTCTCAGACTTGAGACGGATCTCCTTAAGATCTGAAGCTTCTCAAGAACTTCCTTGTCTCTTCCTCCTTCCCTCTCCCCCCCCTACTAATGTCCCATCTGGCGCCTTCTGTCTGGCTGCCTGGTTCCTTCAGATTCTTACAGAACACCAGGCCCTCCTTGATCGGTCTACCCCTGCACTTGGTCTCCCCTGTCCCCCAACCTTCACTTGCCCTCCGGCCTCCCTCCCAGTGCACTAGCCTGACTGGCCTACACCCCATTGAGCCATTCCAGCGCCGTCCCTCTCACATGGACCTTCTTTCCTCTGCACTCTCTGCATTCGCCTGGCACTCATCCACCTGGCCCTCCCTTGGCACTTGGGTCCTTTTCGCCCCGATTGGCGCTTCCCCACTTCCCCTCTCCTGCGCACTTCTTGTTACTTCACTTGCACAATGCAAATGACAAAGCCTAGTAGGACCGCTTTTATTTTTCCTTCATCCCCGTTGCCCCCAATTGCCCCATACTCTTGTTTTGTTGCACCTTGAAATTTTTATATATCTATAGAAGGACATAATAGTGGTTTGCCTCAGTTGGTGGGGGAAGAGGTAATGTAGCCGAGGGCCATTCCCTTTATTACATTTCCTGGACTTTATTTTAGAAGAAACTCATGGCTAATGCTATCAAAAGCTAAGATGTCCTACAGGATGAGAGCATGCAAGAGTAGTCGTCCGCGTTGTTCTATAGTGTATCCTATATTGAGCACAAGGTTCATTCTGTGCCCCTCAGTTTGAAGTCATGCTGTGCCTCATGAAGCAGTTTGATTGTTTCAATGCAATCTTGTAGTTTTCCTATATGAACATTTCAGATGCAACGAGTGTTTGAGATTAGGTGATAGTTTGCAGGATTCTTTAGGTCGGCCGTCTGCTTTTTGAGGAGTGGCTGGACATAACCCGATTTACATTTTAGAGAGATTCCTGGAACTGACAGTTTTTATAGACATGCAAGCGTCAGTTCCTGGTGTTACATGATCATTTTAAATAGACTGGGGCAGTGACCTTCAAGGGAGCATGCAGGGTCACTGCCATTTATTGTACCAGGAATGTCCTGCAGGGAGAAGTGGAGAATGGTGGTCACAACCAATTAGGAAGATTTCAGCAGGAATGCCTCCTTACTGGGGTGGGTAGGTATTGGTGCTTCACGGTCCAGTAGTATCTTTCTAATGAAGTGGATTGCAAGTTTGATGGCATAGTTCTTGACTTAGCACAGAGGTGATCTTGCAGGCTCGCAAGTTTTTAAACACCTTTAGGCTGTGTTGTGCTGATTCAATGCATCTGGGATGCTGTTCTTAAATGATTTCTTCCCTGTAAACACGCAGCTGTTGATGGTAGGCAAATACTTTTAGTTGTAAACTGAATTTACTTCAGATTTTTTCAAATTGTTGGTTTGTATGTAAGATTGCATGGGATGGGGGAGCATACAAAGCAATTAAATAAAAACACCCACAACAGTTTCAGGACATCTACCAGATTTTCTATTCCCCGGTTCAAGCAAAGATAAAAGCCCCCACGTAGTTATAAAAGGGTAAATCCGTTTCTAGAGTAGACACGATTTTAGTAATATATGTAAATAATGCAATTAATATACCAGATTAAACAGATCTGATGTATGGAGACTTGACAACGTTATTTAATCTCCAGCCCCTGCTTTTCGAGCCAACAGGCACTGGCCCCAAGATTGCAAACCGAGTGAGGGAGGAGGTTGGGTGCAATCATTTAAGCCAGTGGTTGTGTGTGCGCTGTGAGGGGGGTTGGAGGCCTCCTGGAAGCCCTAGTCTTCGGAAGGAATGATTAGGGATTCGGGACCCTGGCCCAATCACCTTACAAATGCAGCTCTTTGCCCAACTGAGGTTGCCTTCCAGAAAGCTAGCTTGCATTCTTCCCTCTTTTACCACTAACCAAACCTCTCTTTCAGATCTGCGGAGCACAAAGAGACCATGCAGTGGGAGCAGAGTGCAGTATACAACCCAATAACATAATAGACACATTCAGATAATAGACAAGTCAGAAGTTTTAAAATTACTGCAGTATTCAGCATAAAAAAAAAACACTGACAATCGTCTCCCTCCTCATGTCAAGAATCGACTACACAAACAGCCTCTACCTCGGGATGCCAGAACACCTCCTGAAGAAATTACAACGCATCCAAAATACAGCCGCTAGACTCGTCCTCAAATTATCTAGAACAGATCACATCACTCCAGCACTAAAAATGTTACAATGGGCTCCAATCAAGCATCAGATCACATTCAAAACATTGTGCTTAACACAAAAGGCAATCAACGAACAGGGTGCAGAATTCCTACAAAAGAAACAAATACTCTACAAGCTAACGAGACTCCTCAGACCTAAGATCAAGCAATGAAATCCACCTAGCCGCAAAAACTTGGAACAACCTCCTGTTATGCTTGAACTAAAATGGCGCTGGTGCGCAGTGTATTCTGGGAGCGCTCTGAGCCATGATGGATATTTACTTCATGCCGCAGTGAAAAGCTGCACACATTTTGCTGAGTATTAGATTCACGGTGCTGAGAAAAACATGCTTTCCAAACCTGGTATGCGGTCAAGGACATTTCTGCTGGGAAAGCTAACTTTGTTCTGGTTTGCTACTGTTCTCCATGGAGCGTGTTTTTAGAGAAGGGAGGCACTCCGCTTCTTGGGGGTAGCTCTCGATTGACCCAGCTGGCAACCGACGGCTGCTCATCAACTGCGCAAGTGCAATTTCCAGAAGGTTCGAGAATGGACTCCCCTTTGTGGAGTGTGTATATATGTGGAAACCCGGAGGTGGTCAGGTGAGACTTCAGCCGGAGAAGGACGCTTACGTCCGGCACTCCTGTGAGCTGTGGTGCTCTCGACCTGGCTGTTCCCGGGGTCTTCCAGCCGCTTCTGGACGAGATGAGGAATCCTGTTACGCTCACGGTGATGTATTTCCTTTTGAATTCTTTACTTCTTCTGTGATTTAGGTCTATATTACTTCTGTGAGTTATTTCTATGTTATTATTGGTTGCTTCTAAACTTTGAATAAATAGCCGTATAAGAGCTGATTATCTTCTAAGAGTGTGTGGTTGTGAGTTATTGTGTCTGTCTACGTTCAAAGTATTTGCTCTGTAATTGCATTGGTGATTTATGTTTTTCCGTGCACTCTGGGGAGAGCAATACACCTCCCGAAAGGAATAAGAAATACCAAAGACCACCTAACGTTTATAAAATGACTAAAAACCTGGCTCTTCAACACCACGTAACCAGAGGGAAACAACTGAAACAATCAAACAGGAAATAGAAAAGAACAGGCTGACAGAATAGGACAGCACAAACAGCTAGGACCAACCACGGGAAACTCCCACAAGAACTAGAGAGACAGTGCTAGGCAAAACAGAACACGAGCGACTACCCCATCAGGACAGAACAGTAGCAAACAAGCCTAACACAATGGCACAATCACCAACCATACCCACTTAGACAGGGTGTAGGATATGAGCGAAGGTCGCTAGTAGATCGATCCGAAAGTGCTAGTTTGCACCAACCACAAACTGGGATGCAAGTGTTGGTCAATACAAAGTTAGAAATGCAAACACTAGATAGGTTAACATAAAAGACAGAGGAGAGACAGCCTTATCAAGCTGGAACTCACTGAAAGCAAGATAACCCTGTTTAAATGGCCAAAAACACACAATAAGAGTGTGCATTCCTCTAAACAACAAGGTTACTAACCAAACCCACAAAAACCTCTAGAAACCTCACCTCTCCTCTTATACCTCTCACACTCTAAATAAACCCAACCACACCTCTCAAACCGCAGCAACCTGCACGCCCTTCACCACACCGCAACAACAAACACCACACAGACCCTCACACCACAGCACACGACAGACTCAAGACCCACTACCACAACAAAAGCTCAGCGAACTGTGTTAACTGAACTGAAGCTGCGAACAGTACATCACAGCTCCCTTGCTTCTTTCCATACGCTGTCCTACTAATACGCCGAAACCCACCAACCTCCACCCCCACACCCCCCCCATCTCTTTCAGATCCGCCAGAGCGCCAGGAGACAACTCCGGTGGTGATAGTGCGCAGTACAAATATCCTTTAACATAACATTAACATAATTCAGGCCCCCAAAACTTCCCACAGGAGGAACCTCATGATTTCCAGATAGGCGTGCTCATGTATGTTTGCCATACTGCTACTTTCTAAGTGAGTGATTACACTTCTATAGTACACGCTATCCCAACGGTATACAATTGTTTTGCTGCCAGGTTTTTTCCCCCCCAATTTGTATTTTAATGAAAAATATTCATAAAAAAACACACTGGGGGGAAAAAAGGGAGTGGGCAAGGGGATAAAAGAGGTAGGGGTTAGGGATTGAATATTAGGGTATGGGGGCTTCGCAGGTACCCTCAAAAATGTTTGTAAAAATGTTTGATGAAACAGGAATTAGTATAAAAATCTCATTGATAAAAAAAAAAAAACTGGCGGCAAAAGAAAATAGAACCATCCCAGAGACCAGAGACACACACTATCCCAACAGGCCTCCCACTGCCCCTTGCAATACAGCAACTGAAATCAAACACTATTGGAAAGCACTGTCAACAGGTATCAAAATTAAAATTTGAAAAGCAAGAGCTAAAAGCAGCTCCTGGGTTTCCAGCATTAACAAGCAACCAGGAGCTACCTCTCAGGAACCCAGAGCTAGTACACAGTGATTCTTAAATCAAACAGAAGTGCAACTAAATCACGGTGTCCATTATTTATGACCACTTAAAGTTTAAATGTCATATAGATGTGTCCTAATTCTTATTTATAGAGAGTCAAAAACGCAGTGTTAAATCCCCATAGACGTGTTGGCCTGAGGAGTCAAAAGTAGCTCCTTGTAGCTGTTGGTGTCAAGCTAACCAGGCTCTTCTAAACCATGTGCAGGAGCTATAATAGCTCCCAGCCCCCTCAATTTCGAACCCTGTGTCAAGCAAGTCAATGTAAATTGGTCGAAGTTATACCTCGCCCCACTATCAATTGCATGGTCCCAAGGTGCTCTGAAAGAGTGGTGAGGTTTCATTATTTGGGATGAAGGGAAAATAAAGACTGCTGGGCTCAGGCGTTGATCAGTGCAGACAGGAAGGATCTGGCTGCCATTCTCTTAAAAATGAGTTAAGGCTCATACAAAGGGTAGGGGTCTCGAGCTCCGCTTCGGGTTATTGGTTAGCATAAAATGCCAAAAGGGAGCCAGATTGCAGGGTGAGTTCCAAGTTGATTAGTGGTTGAAAAGCCATGTCATTAGGGTTTTTCTGAATCCAAGGTAATCCTGGATTGTTTAGCTCTCAGTGTTGCATAGTTTGGCCACTATGGTGGAGAGAGTCCGTGGAGCTTAGCATTCTGCTTGGTTGGTATTGGAAGATCTTTGCTCAGATGAATTCAGCTCTATGGACTTAAAAATCTCTGTGGACAATGCAGAGTGTTTTAAAGTGGAACATGTTTACTGTTCGCTACTGAGTGGCACTTATGCACCACTTATACGATAAACATATTGCATTGGCGGACAGGTAGGTTGGGGAAGGGATGCAAAGAGGGACTCGCAGCTTGTGGGCATTTCGTTATTTACCCACCCATTGACCACCCATGTTGCAGATAATCGATATGGCCACTCTCACATTGGCAGTGTTATTTCAAAGTAGTCTTCTGAGAGCTAATTGATTAATTGCTGCTGCAAATGCGGTACTGCTGCAACAAAAATGGCTTAACCAAGTGTGCCTTCAGGCATTTGAGAAGTATGTTGGTTATCACTTCTGTTCCTTACACTGAAGTCCCGTTTAAAACTAACACTGGCAAAATCAAAATCTTCGTCTTGCGTATAGTTCTCAGATAGCAGTGCCCGTCAAATATCAACGATATGCCCAGGTGCTCACAACCTTTTTCAGCTGTTCTCATCTTGTGGCCAGGTAGTAGTACAAATAAAGCATTGGCAGACAAATGCCTTCCCCATGCCTACATAAAAGCCAATACTGTTAGCCAACATAGCGCTCTGGAGTTGTGCGTTTACTTCTGTCGAATGAGCAATAGTCTTGCTGCACAGATCTGTATGCATTTAAGGTTCTTTGTGAGGTAGTCTGGCGTGCCAAGGGGCAAGCTGTTGGTGTAGTCCATTCCAGACAAAAAAAACAAAAACATTGCTATGATGCCAAGGGTCTGAGCAGGAAGGGGAGGAATCGCATAATTGTCACATGGAGTGAAAATGGCAAAAGCATTTCTCCAGTAGTGCACCGATTTGTGGAGCCAGCGCTTTGTCCATTGTCCACGATGAATCAGGCATCCTCGATTACGCATTACAGAAGGCAAAGGCAGAGCTGCTTCTGGAGCTGGCTCGGGCAAAACCATTAGGATTACTTTTTTGGTCCGTGTTGAGTTTTAAGTGGTTTGTGGTCATCCTCGTACTTCCATGCGCAAGGTAGGTGGGGACAGTGTTGAACTCATTTTTGGTCATTCAAAAAAGGACTTGTGTGCCATCCGCATTAGTAACAGGAGAGTCCATTTTATTTTTTCAAATCTCAAAATTGGGGCACGTGGACGTTTTAAAAAGGCGGCATGGTAGTCTCTACCTCTGCTGGACTTCACAGGGTATTTTCTGTGAGTTGGAACTAAGTGAGAGGAAGGCAAGCGGTATAGGGGGAAAAGGCTTCATCCACTGTATTGTTGCCAGTTTCTTCTAGCCTCCCGATTAAGGCTCATGGTTGATGGTGTTGAAAGCAGTTGAGATATCCGAGAGTATGAGGTCCAAGGTGAAATTAGTACCTGCAATAATATGGAGGTCCTCCCAGATAGGCAAGAGTGCATAGTGTTCAAGTCATAGTTCGGAATCCTACCTGTGCGTCATGTAGGATGTTGATAGGCTCTACATGCTCCAGGATTTGACTGTATTGCTACCCTTTACGAATTTTAACTAGTAAAGGTATATTTGAGATAGGTTGCTAGGTAGTAGGATTGTCTGTGTCTCTAGTTGCATTCAAGGGGTATTAAACCATGCAGTCTTAAAGGATCTTGATGCAATTTCGGTTTCCAGTGAAAAGTTCAATTTGCAGACAATGTATTTATTTATTTGCATATGTATAGCGCACTTACAGCCCAGGGGCATCGAGGTGCTGTTGCATGAAGTTTGTAAGACATTTTGGTTAAGTGATTGCAGCTGACCAAGTTGGTCTCTTGGGTGCAGGTGCAAGAAAAGTAGGTGATTTCATACATGACAGGTGAGCAATCAATCATTATTACAGCAGTTATAATAGAGCATATAACAATTAGACAAAAAACTTGGTTTTGATTGCTTTGTGAAATGCTTGGTAGGACTATCATTCTTAGGTGAGTAGGAAGAGCATTTCCAGTGTGAGACCGCCATCGTGGGGAAGCTGGAGCCCCCGGCGCAGACTTTCCGTGTCTTGGGAATGAGAATCAGGTTAGAATAACCCTTTCTGAAAGGTCTCATGGATGTGTGTTTAACAATTCTTTGGGCATGGTAAGGTGGTGCCAGACCATGGAGGCATTTATGCGTAAGGGAGTGGGTTTTGAAAACTATTCTCTCTTTGACTGGGAGCCAGTGAGCCTGCCTCCTCACTTCAGAAATGTTGTCTTTCCTCGATGTTCCCGCGGCAGCCCTAAGGGCCTTGTTTTGAACCAGTTGGAGTGTAGCCAGGTTTTTACAGGAGGTCCCTACGTGGAGGGCATTGCAGTAATCAAGCCTTGATCCAATTATTGCCCTAACGATGGTAAAGCAATTCTGGCGGGATAAGAAGGGTCTGGCTGCGTTAAGAACTTTGGAGAAGTAGGCCGATGATTAGGCAATGGCGTTAACCTGCCTGTCCATCGTCAGATCCAAGTCTAGGTAAACTCCAAGCGTCTTGACATTATTGGATAAATCGATGGGAATGTTGTCGATGGTGAAGGACAAGTACTGCTGATCCAGATTGCCCAAAGTAGTGGGTGAGCTGATTAAGAGGATTTCAGTTTTCTCCCTACTGAGGCATAACCAATTATCCGCCATCCAGGACTGGATAGAGGTTGTAGAGAGTGGGCGCGATGCAGGATCCTTCAGGGACTCCACATTTGATGTGGCTAGGGGTGGCACAGGCAGAGTCAGAGAAGACTTTCATGGCCCTCTCTTGAAGAAAGGATGTGATCCAGGCACATGCTTTGGGGGAGAAGTTGGCTGCAGTAGCAAGATGGCGGCAGAGGGTGTTGTGTTCCACCAAGTCGAAGGCCGCAGATAAATCAAGGAGCAATCGTTACGCAGGTTTGCCCGAGTCTCAGAGATCGTCCATTTGATTCTTTAGGTCTAGAAGGGCTGTTTCAGTGCCATGTTGTGGGCAGAAACTCGATTGCCGCAGGCCGAGGAGAGGGTTATATTCCAAGAATTTCTGGACTTGCAGGTAGGCTGCTTTGTCCAAACCTTTTAGTAGGAAAGGGACGGTGGTGATGGGCCTGTAATTCCCCGGAACCGTTGGGTCAAGGGAAGGTTTTTTTAAAGGAGCGGGCGAACCAAGGCTTCCTTGAGATCCATTGGGACGTGGCCAGACTGGAAGGAGGTGTTGATAAAGGCAGTTAGGAAAGGAGCAAGGATGTTTGCTGAGTCTTTTATCAGTTGGGCCTGGCAGGCATCGCCCTTACAATTAGAGGGTGTGATGGATTTAAGCAGAGTGATGACTTCTGGTTCCGTCATTTCTTTAAAGTCAAAAGGTGCAGAGGAGTTTGACTTGGTGACCAAAGGCGAGTCGCACTGCATGTTGGCTATGAGAAGGCGAAGGGCTTCTTCATGGTCCCAGATTTTGGTTTGCAGAGTATTCAGTTTGTCTAACATAGCAGACTGAATGATATTACACCAGCTTTCGTCCTTAAGGAGAGTGGGAGAGGGAGTGGACAGCTTTTCCAGCTCTCTAAAGGTGGTGAAGATTTCTTTGGACCCCGATTTGGCATCATTAATCCTTCAGTTGAATGATGAGGCTTTGGCTTGGATTATGTTGGCATTGTAAGTTTTGGAAATGGCTTTGAAGGCACTTCTAGTGGTATTAGAAGGGTTGGTTTTCCAAGCAGAGAGTGCCAGCCTTTTTTTTTTGGAGCGTTCATCAAGCAGCTCCTTTGAGAACCAAGCATTGGAATGTTTGACTTTTTTGGCTTTCTTAAGGGAGAGGGGGATCTATAGCATTCACAGCTTGGGTGATGTTCCTGAAAGTGCTGGCTAGAATTTTGGGGTTATTGGAGAAGGAGGCCTGCAGAGCGGATGTTTTCTGCAGTAAGCTGACGTGAGCTTACCGCGAGGGCCGCTAGACAAAGGGTAGCTGGCTTAGTGGGCCTTCTTTTTATTAAGAGGTTGAATTGAATATAGTGGTGGTCAGACCATGGGAATGGCGTGTTGGCAGTTATTTGGATGGTGCAGTTATGCTGACTAATCCAATCCAAGGTGCGCCCTTTAATGTGTGTCGGTTCATGGATTGTTTGAGAGACACCCAAGGTGGAAAGGGCTTTGTTCAGGGTATTGGCATGGGAATCCTTAGGGTCGTTAAAGCCTAGATTCAGATCGCCCAGGACTTGGGAAGTCTTTTTGATGTTGTCAGACAGGGAGAGAATTAGGTTCTCCTGGAAGTCGGCGATGGGACCTGGGGTTCGATATACAATGTACATGGAAATGGTGCATTTGTGGGAGATGTTGATTTTGAGTCAGAGGTAGTCGCAGTTTCTGTTCAATGATCTCTGTAGATGTCTGTGGAATATGGCGGGTCAGTAGAAGGACGTGGACTCATGTTTCCCATTTCACTGAAAGTTTTATTAAACCAAAGACTAAATGCCCAACTTTCCCTATAGTATGGGGTTTACCATCGGACAAAACTAGCTACGGTGCTCATCAGTCGACAGTGAGTCCAAACAGATTCTGTCCAATGTCCCAATTAACCTATTCTAACCCTGCCACTATTACAACAGCCAAAGCCAGGAGAAAAACTACCCTTTCCTGAATACTAGTTTTGTTCACAAATTTCAGTTTAGCAAACTATCCTCGAGTAGTTCCTGGTACCTGTTTTAAGCAATTCATACAGTTTTATTACAGGGTTGTTCAACTTCTGATTCGGGTTGTTAAACTTCTGATCCTGCTCTCTTATGCGACTATTCACCGTTTATTTCTTGCTCTTTTCTAGACTTATTTCATTTGTAGTTGTCCTATTTTCCCCATGGTAACTTTATCCAATATTTAGGGCTCTCCCCCTTGCTTCTCTGGTCTTGCATATAGTTCACAGTCTCTCGTTTCTCTTTGGCCCTTAATATCCGTTTCAACCTTCTCTTCAGGCTTTTCTTATTTATATTTCTCTTCTTTAATTAGACCTTTTTTTGACCAACTTGATCTCAACATGAACATTACTGTCTTTAAGGTATGTTCCCTCTCCTATTTTGCAGTGTGTCAAGAGGTTATCCTCGACTGGGACGAGTAGGAGCATTAGAGTAATGATTCTCTTTCACTTCATTCAATATCAATGCTTTATTTGGATTGGGACGAGTAGGAGCAGTCCCGTAATGATTCCCGGTCCCCCTCCAGAGTCTCCCACTTTCCCGGTTACCTGCCGTATTCAGAGAGAACGTCGCAGGGTTTTGTTACTAGGGTGGGACATTCTCGCCAGTTTGTCAGAGCGGCCTCTCGCGATTCTTCTGCTATTTTCCCATTGCATCATTGTACACGCAAGTTATCTGGCGTCTCGTATGTGGATAGGTTCCACTAGTCTCAGTGGAGTGGTTTTGGCATTGTTCAAGGGACCTCCAGTCCACAACCGTTCTGTTACGGTCAAGCCACCACTCAACGCGCTCTAGGGGTAAGGGCGTCTTGCATCCACCTTGGTTTCTCTCCTCTCTTGTTTCCCCGACACAGAGTGTCTAGTTCAGCAGTTTGCTTCCTCTCGATCATAGGACAGCAGGCGTCCCTCTTCGTGTTCGGAAGCGAGCAGATTCGTAATTCGCGGGCTTCCTCTTTACCCCCCCCCCCCCCATCTCCTCTCCTTTCTTTTCTTTTATTACATAGCAGTGGGACTTACCAAGAGTAATTGCATATTCCTTTCTCTCAGTTTGTTCAGTATTCTCTAATCCTCCGCAGATCTTCCCCTTCTCGTCTCAGTAAAAGGTGATTTTTCTTTCAACAGAGTAATCAATAGTTTCTTGCAGATAATAACACATATTGCTAGCTTCTCCATACTGTTTGAATGTTTCTTAGGGAGTTGCTCACGGGAATGTGAGCCCTTGTCCCCCCCCCCCCCCAAAGGTGGAGTCTCTGCCGTTGGGGTCCCACCTGCCTCAACCCCTGGGGGGGGGGGGGGGTGGTGTTGCAAAGCAGGCTCACCTCCCTAACCTCACGGGGCGTGGGGCTGAATTCCTGTGATTCATCACAGAAGCCTGCTTTGGTACTTCAAAGAAACAGATGAAATCCACTCCTGTGATTGGGTTGAGTTGCGCGTTTGGATTGCAAATAGACTAATAGACTATTGTTGGGAAAGATGATCATATACGGGAGGATAGCTCAGTGGCAACGTGTTCGCCTTGGAAGCAAGATGGCACGAAGCAACACAGGTTCGATCCCCGGGTCCGCGCTTCGAAACCTCTGGATATTAAAGCGCGCTATAAATATGCAACTAAGACAAAAAAACAATGATGCAACTAAAAAACAAACAATTCCTGTAACAGCGCCTCGATGCCCGCGGGCTGTGTGAGCCCTTTAAAAACGCAAATAAATAAATATCCATCCGTCTGCGATTTTTTTTTGCTTTTTTTTTTTTAACTATTTTTATTGGTTTTGTAACAAGAAATAAACAAAGAGTACAGAAAAACATCAATGGCGATTGGTTAAGCATATCAAGAAAACAACCCAAAACCCCACAGCACCCTCTTTCTCTCCCCCCCCCCCCCACCCCAAGACCACAGTTAGTTCACTGTTCTTCTCTAGTTCGTGCCCGTATCCGGGCAACTCTCTCCACTTCGCTCCGTATCATCCGCCTCAGGGTGGGGCAAGGGCACCGCCAGGGCCACCCAGCGGTGTAGTTCATCGCTAAAATCCAGTCTTTGCACATGAATAGCCGTTTCCCATGCCACGGTTTCAGCTATGATCCACTTCGTGAGGTCACCCCACCATAGGGGCATATGTGGACCTCTGGGGCTTTTCCACCCCATGGCAATACGTCTTTTGGCTGTAATGTATATAAGGTCAGTGAGCTTGGATAGGGGTTTGTTCTTCCCGTTTCACCTGTATTTGCCAAGGATGCAGGCCGTAGGATCGTCCACCTCAACTACGATGTCTGCGCCAGCCACTCTGTCCTTCACTTGTGACCAGAACTCCCTGATTACTGGGCAGCCCCAGAAAATGTGAGTCATTCCCGCTCTGGGTTCACTGCATTTGGGGCATGACTGGGTTCCAGCTCCCGTGAATCTCGATATGGCTAAGGTACGCTCTATTGGTGATATACAGTTGAATGAGCTGTAAGCGGACGTTCCTGGAGAACCTTCTCATGATAGTGGGTTATGTCACCCCAATCTTTGTCTTCGAAGACGAGGCCCAGTTCAGTTTCCCACCTACTCCTACATTTGAGGTCTCCCCTGGTTGTACCCCATAACAGGGCTTCGTAGATTCGTGAGGTTTCATGGCCCCCCTCAGCGGAGTTCAATATCATTTTGATGCGTTCGTTCTCCTCAGTCAGGTCAGCTGCGACTGGCCATCTTCTGCACAAGGCCTGTACAACCACCCTGGGCAACAGGAACTGTTCTTCAGGGAGGCCCGTGGTCTCACAGAGTTCCGAAAAAGTTAGTATTTCCTGTTCTTGAATCAAGTCCCCCAGCGTACACCCCGAGGGGCTCCCATTGTGTACGTGTTTCGACATGCCCCCAAGAGTGATTGGCCATGAGTGCAGCGATAGGGATCTATGGGGAGAACGGGTCGTCCGACCTGACCAGTTTGCAGGCCCTTTTCCAAAGCCTGATCCCGAGCTTGGCGAGGTAAGGGCAGTGACTTGTAGCACCCTCCCCGGCCCACAGTATGTCTCGGAGGGCCGGCTGAAGGAGGCGAGTGTCTGTCGTGCTTTCGTCCGCCATCCACTGCGTGACATGTCTCAGCTGGCTGTCGAGGAAGTACAGCTCAAAGTTGGGAATCTTAAGTCTGCCCCTCTCATACGGTCTTTGGAGGGTCTCTAATGCCACCCTGTGCCTGCCTCCCTGCCAAAGGAAGCCCCTACAGAGTTTTTTGAGATCTTTGAAAAAAGAGAGGGGGGGGGAATGTTGAAGGGGACGTTAGTGAAGTTATGTAATAGGCGGGGAAGGGCGACCATTTTGAGGAGTCCCGCCCTCGCGGCCATCGAAAGCGGGAGCCGGCCCCAGAACTCCATAGATTTCGTGAGAGAGTCTTTGGCCCTTACGGTATTAAGGATGTGTTCGGTGGCTGGGTTGCGGTGTATAGTTATCCCCAAGTATTTGAAGGAAGTAGCCTGCCATTCGAGATCCAGAGGGGGGGGGGACCTGTATTCATCGGTGAAGAGTGCTGCAAGGGGATAAAGGCAAGACTTGCTCCTATTGATCTGGATACCAGTGAGCTTGTGGAAACAGTCCAGGGTTTCCAAGATGTAGGGAAGGATGTGCGCAGGGTCCCGTAGGTACAATAGGGTGTCGTCAGCATACATAGAGATGAGGTGGGTCACCCCGTCTATCTTAATGCCACCCTCTCCATATTCCTGTCTCAGGTAGGCCGCCATTGGTTCAGCGGCAAGGATGTATAACATGGGGGACAGAGGGCACCCCTGGCGGGTGCCTCTGTGTAAGGACCATTTAGCGGAATAGGTTTTGTTGGTACGTACCCTCGCAGTGGGGCTGGCGTAAACCAGCCGGGTCCACTTAAGGAACACAGGGCCTATCCCCATTCTGGCCATGGTGGCATACAGCCAGTCCCACCTCACCGAATCAAAAGCTTTGGTGGCGTCAAGTGATGCCACTGCAAGTTTCTGCGGCCTTCCCTCAGTGAAATAGATAACATGATGCAGCCTGCGCAGGTTCTCAGTGATGGAGCGCCCTGGGACGTAGCCCATTTGGTCCTGATGGATCAACAGAGGGATAACTCTGCGTAGTCTATTCGCCAGCAGGGCGGTAAGGATCTTAGTCAACATTAAGCATAGAGAGGGGCCTGTAAGAACCACAATCTGCCCCGTCCCTCCCCAGTTTAAGCAAGGGTATAATCACGGCCTCGTTCATGGAGTCCGGGAGGATGCCACGTTCAAAGGCCTCATTAAAGACCTGGGCCAATATTGGGGCAAGAGTTTCCTCATAGGTCTTGTAGAATTCCCCCGGGAGCCCATCAGAACCCGGGGTTTTCCCAGCTGGTAGCGATCTGATTACCACCCTGATCTCGTCGGGGGTGACGGGCTCATCAAGGGTCTCAGCCAATTGCAGGTCTAGTTCAGGTAGGTCGATGGCGTCAAAGGCGTCCTCGATCCTGGTATCAGAGGGGGGGAAGGGCTTCGGAGTACAGGTTACGATAGAAGTCAGTAAAGACCGAATTGATTTCTTGTTGGGTATGTACGGCCGTGCCGTCGGGGGTGAGTATGTGGCAGATGGGTGGCCTGGGGGTCTCCCTTTTATAGAGCCAAGCTAAGAGTTTCCCGTGCTTGTCTCCCAGGGCATGGATTCTTTCTGTGTGCTTGGCATGACTCAGTTTACTCCCTTTTATAGAGCCAAGCTAAGAGTTTCCCGTGCTTGTCTCCCAGGGCATGGATTCATTCCCAATGAGTTAGGCAGGTTTGTCTGAGTTCGGCCATTTTTTGTAAGTGGTCAGGGAATGGGTCAGCCCTACCTTCGAGCATACTCAGGTCCGTTTCTGCATGCTCAAGCGAGGATGTAAGAGATCTCTGGGCTCCCCCAACTGCTGCAATCATCTCGCCCCTCATGACCACCTTATATGCTTCCCAAGTTGTGCTCAAGTGTCTAAAGCAATGCAGATTATTTTGCCAATATTCTTCAGTGCTATCTTTTATGCGTTCCTTGAATGCAGAGTCAGGTAGGGCCTCAGACCTCAGCTTCCATGTGGGTATGGGGGGGGTGGGCGGAAACACCTCCAAGGTTACCAGAAGGGGAGAGTGATCCGATAGCACCCTAGGCAGGTAGCGCGCATCAACAAATATGGACTGTTGCGTTAGGCTGAGAAAGATGTAATCCAGCCTGGTGTGTACAACGTGGGGTGGGGAGTAGAAGGAGTACTCCCGTTGCTCAGGATGCTGGTCCCTCCATAGGTCACTGAGTTGCAACTGTTGGATTAGTTTGGAAAGTATTTTGGCTGGGGGGGGGGGGGGGGGGGGGGTCGGTCGTGTTTGTTATCAAATCTGTCAAAGTAGAGGATCAAGGGTGCAGTTGTGGTCACCCCCCCATATCATAATTCTGTCCGCATATGGGCTGAGTTGCGCATGAAGGGAATGGAAGAAGGCAGTCGCGTCATGGTTGGGTGCGTAAGTACTGACCAAGCAAACCTCTTTGCCCTCTAAGGAGCCGCACACCACCACCATCCTACCCTCGTTGTCTGTTTTAGTGCTAGCGAGTTTGAAAGGAACAGTGGGGGCAATCCAAATCAGGACCCCCCTGGCGTAGGAGGAGTAGGTCGAACCTATTAGGGTACCCCGCCAAGTTTTTGCCAGGGCTTCCAGTTTCTTGGGTATTAAGTGAGTTTCCTGCAGCATGGCAATTCCGACCTTGCATCTTTTCAGGTAAGTATGGACCCGTCGTTGTTTAATAAAGCGGTTCAGGCCCCTGACGTTCCAGGTAACGACCCTTATTGTGTCAGCCATAGGCATGGTGTGGTTTATTCTGTATAGCGGGTGGAGCTCGGGATCTAGGAGGTGCTGCGTTGCATGTGAATTGTTCCCGTGGTATCGATATGTCCCAGTGCGTGTCCCCAACTTGTGCAAAAACGTGTACAAAAACTCCTGTATTCCCACCCTCCCTACTTAAATGTGAAAAAACTCCAAACCTAAAAAACTGGCCCATCGAGGTTACCCTCGTTATGACTGTCCCGTTTCTGCTCCGTTGGACCGTGCATCGGTTTCCAGGTGCCCTACGGGCGGGAATATGTACCCAAATAAGGGGGAAAACAATCAGGGGGTGGAGTGAACAAGGACTCCGGGTCTCTGCGGGGAGGATCCATTCAGCTGTGTAGCGGTTCAAGCAAATATATTTCCCCCCCCTGAATGACAGGAGGATCGTTATCTCGGTCTCCGTTTCCTTTCCTCAATATCAGGGATCTGTAATCCGTCCATCCAGTCCCTAGCCTGGGTCGGGCGTCGAATAAGTGTGCCTTGTTGTTATGCAGTACTTTGAGTCTGGAAGGATACAGGAGCATATAACGCAGCCCGGCGGCTTTCAATCTGGCCTTGGTGTGTATGAACTGCGCTCTATTCATTTGAACCTGAAAGGTGTAATCAGGGTATATGGCGATTTTAGCAGAGTCCCGTTGGATTTGGCCGCCAGCTCGGGAAAAGGCCATTATGACCTCACGGTCCCTGTTGTTGAGAACTTTCGCTATCACCGGCCTGGGTGGGGCCCCCGGCGGTGGTTTCTTGGCCAGGGATCTGTGGGCCCTCTCGATGGTGAAGCCCTGGGAGAGTTTGCCAGCTCCCACCTCTTGTAGCAGGAGGGTCTCTATGAAGTTAGTGGGGTCGGAGCCTTTCGGAACCCTCTGGCAAACCGAGAAGGCGTATATTGTTCCAGCGAGCCCTTCCTTCTGCCTCCTCAGCTCTGTCCTCCAAGTTTTTGACCCTTTGCTGAAGCTCATCGATGTCTCGAAGAAGATGAGTTTTGGATTCAGCGTTTTCCCGGACTTGTGTTTCAAGCGCCTCAGTCCTGCCGGCCAGGGAGCGGACATCTTGATGCAGGAGGCCCAGGTCTGTGGCAACGGCATCTATTTTGTTTTCCATTGTTGCCTGGAAAAGCTTGATGGCTTTGAGTATCTGGGTGTTGCTAGGCTCTGAAGCCGCGGCCGCCGTGGGGTCAGATTGAGCGTCCGGGGCCGCTTTGTTTGTGCCCTCTGGATTCGGGGATTCACAGGCTGCGAAGGTGTCCATCGTGGTCTGGCGCTGTTGCTTGGGCCTGCTGTTCCTGCCGGACATGTCGTCAACACAGGGCCTTCCCGCACCGAAAATGCCGGGGGCGCAATCGAGAGGCCGCTAGGTCTCGTTCCCGTTGCAGGGCCGACATGGCAATGTTAAGAAGCAGCGGGGTAGCAGGCCGGTTTCGGGAAACAAAGGTATCTCGGATCAGGCAGGCGCGGTCGGCCCCCTCCGCCGTCAGCTGTGAAGTGATGGGGGCCCTAGAAGTGGGCCTCGCAGTCCGCCGGAGCGTCAATCTGCAGGCAGGGGTCAGGTGTTTTCGCCCACACCTCCCCCCGGTAAAGGATCAGCAGGTGGGGGGGGGGGGAGGAAGATAGCAGGGGTCACAACGCCTCGAGGAGGCCAGCCCAAGTTCTTGCGTTGCCACCAGCGGCAAAGTGAGGCGCAGGGGGTAGAATAGGCCCCTCTCACCCTGCCTCCGATGTAGGTTTCCGGGGTGGTCCTCTGCCGCCCCCGCTTACCTCTGCGGTACCGGTCGGCCACCGCTCACGCCGGGGGGCCTCTCGACTGTCCAGGGCACACCCAAGCCCGGTCACGCGCCGCAGGCAGGGCTCGGTCCGGTCAGGACGTCCGGATCGATCCTCTCAATCGATGAGTAGCTGTTCGGTTCCCTCCTCCGGGTCCAGCGCAAGTCGGCAGCTCAGGATCCTCTCCTCCCGCCGGCGGGCAGCTTCGCCAGCGATGATAGTGCGCTCCGGCCTTTCAAGGGATCAGGGCGCGGGAGCCGCCATTTTGAATCCGCTCGGTGACCCTCTTCGCTCGCCGGATAGGGGTGTTAGCCGTCTCTGCTTCGCTTGGGAGACGGTGCAAAAGTTGCCGAGGAGGTTCTGCTGCGGATGGTGCAACGTGTAGGGTTCTGGAGCACTTTAAAGTCACTTAAAGACAGCTTATGGCACATCAGCGCGGAGCTCTCAGGAGACACGTCCGCTCTACATGGCGGTTAGTCACGCCCCCAGTCTGCGATTTGTATATGGCTTGATGGATGTTTTCCACTTTATTAGAAAGTGGTTGGTACAATTTTTGGGTGGGTGTAGATTAATGTAGGATTTGTTATTTTCTTGCTGATTTTAAAATTTCTTTCTCCAGGTACGCCCCTCTTCTGATGCGTTCTGCATAGAGACCATGTTTGCCCTTTAACTTTGCTTTATACTGTTCAATCTGCCATCAATATCTGTCCTAGCTGCTTGTAATGTTTTGTCTGAGCTTGTCCTAGCTTGCGGTTTGTATTTTGCAGGGTTCTTAGATGAGGGGTAAATCAACTAGCTGCAGTATATTTTTGTAATAGGGTAATACGTTACATTATGGCGTGTTTACGTCAAACTAGCCTAACACCAATGAAAATCAAACTAACATTGTCACAAATAAAATGCTAAAAGTCTCATAATATATTTGTAAGACACAAAATCATATTTAAAAAAATATGATAAAAGGTGGCTACGAGAGCCATGTAGGAGGACGCGTTCCAGCGGAGCTCCCGAGATCCTGAACAGATCCGGGCAAATTAGTGCGGTACGACTGCTTATTGAACACCGACGATATGCATGCCAGCGTGTGAAGGTGCTACCTAAGCACTGAACTTTTGGAGGTCATAGTAGCTACGACGGCGAAGATCGGAGAAGAAAAGTCGAGAGACGCTGAGAACAAAGGGCGACTCAAAATGGCCGACATAGGCCCGAGACGGAATTGAAAAGAGTTGCAAGAAGACCTAACCAGGTCAGCGTGCAGTGCGCCCACTCATCATTCAGCAGACCTGCACATCCTCAGAACCATGTCCAGTAAGGCAGTGCGACCCAAGGCGAAACAGCCCACGCTGGACGACTTCACCAAAACGTCCCCGGGCCCGGACGCCACCAAGAATAAGGATGCACCGGCCGTGGGTGGCACGACGACTTCGAGCTCTAACCAAGAAATCCTGGCAGCGATTGCGGACCTGAGAGCGGCCTGGGAGTCGAAATTAGAACTGGCTGTCTCTGAACTAAAAACGGCATTGGACCTCAAAGTTGGGGAGGTCCAGGAGGACGTCAATCTACTGAGATAAGACGTTAGGGTTCTGGCAGAGCGCACAGAGTCCCTGGAAAAAGAAGTTGGCCCGAATACGGCGGACTGTGCCACCCACAAGGCAAAACTGCACGCCCTAATCCAGAGGGTGGGCAACTTGGAAAGCAGAGCGGAGGAGGCGGAAGGACGAGCCCGTCGCAACAATATCCGCATTGTGGGCCTACCGGAGGGGACGGAGGGCCGTGACCCTACTGACTTTGTTGAGACCATGTTGCTGCAGGAGATATCCGGAGGGGCCTTATCCCAAGGCTTCGCAGTGGAAAGAGCACATAGAGCCCTAACGAGGAGGCCGCCTCCCGGAAACCCGCCCAGACCCATCATTGCCAAAATTCTTAAGTATCGTGATCGTGAAAGAATATTGGAACATTTTCGAAAAGGAGGCACGATCAAGAGAGGAACAGCAAACATCACGGCGTATCCGGATTACACCCTAGCTGTGCAGCGGAGCCGCATGAACTTTGGGACTGTGAAACGGAGGCTGAGGGAGGCAGGTTATAAATATATGTTGCTTTACCCTGCAAAACTGAAGGTTATACAGGCGCATAAAACTTTATTTTTCGAGACCCCAGAGGACGCCATGGAGTGGCTCAACGCACAGGGGTGCCATCAAGAATCGGCGGATCGGCCCCAGAAGGACTCAGAAGAGCTGCGGAAGGCGTAAAATGGCGTCGCAAGATGGCTCGACTCATGGACTCTGAGACTTGATTATAGTCGGTTCGGAACCTTCGGTATAGAAGGTCAGTTGGTTGCACTGTTTGTCACAAACACTGGGATTATTATCGAACGGGAGCCCCATGGAGCGATACTCTTTCCCCACGATTACTTAGGTTAGGTGGCCATTAGGGCGACCTCACCCTACTGGGCTCCGTGCACTGATCGGTGATTGCGGAACTAGATGTGGGGGTGCCTGAGCTCTGTTGTTGAAGCTGGGCAACAGTTGGGGTGTGTGGTGTTGGGGGGAGGGCAGGTGAGGGAGGGGAAAGGGAGTTGGAGTTTGGTTGTGTGTGTGGTTAGTTTGGGAATGAGCTTATTCGCGGAGTGGCTGCAGCGGGACGCCTTCTGTGTCATGAGAACCGCTGGAGGTTCCTGTAAGTGGGGTGGGAAGACACATAATTGCCATGGGTGACCTCAAGATTGCCACCTGGAACGTCCGTGGTCTCAATAATTACCTGAAAAGAAATAAAGTCATGTTATATCTTAAACGACAGAAGATCGACATTGCCCTGCTACAAGAAACGCACCTGACCCAACATAAACTAGACCTTGTAAAGAAAAAATGGGGTGGCACGGTGGTGGGCTCCCCGTACTCGGCCTATGCCAGAGGTGTGCTGATCTGGGTGGCCCCGCATGTCCCACTCAGAATTGTACGAGAGGAGGTAGACACGGAGGGTAGGCTGGTAATACTGAGGGCACTGATTGAGAACAGAGGACTGAGTATTATTAATACATATGCCCCCAATCAGAATACTGCTGTATACTTCAGGACTCTATGTACACGCCTAGGCCCGTGCGCAGAGGAACCGATCATCTGGGGGGGGGGGGACTTCAACTGTGTTCTTGACCCCAAGATAGATAGGTCCGACAGTAAAGTGGACAGGCCCACCCCAGCGGCTAGGGCTCTACGGGTACTATTAGACGACTTTGGACTAGAAGATGTCTGGAGATTGAAACACCCCACGGCCTTGCAGTACTCTCATTATTCGGCCCCTCAACAGTTGCATACGAGACTAGATTACTTCTTTGCCACGCCAGAAGTGGCGATAGCAACTACACAGATTGAATACAGAGCGAGGGTCCTGTCTGACCATTCGCCGTTGGTGATGGCCTGGCAATATGGCCGCCCCAGGGGGCGGATTCCAACATGGCGCCTTCGGGCGGAGGCGCTCAGAGACCCGGTCTTTAGAGAAGATATTAGAGAGACGATTATAAGGTACTTTGAGGAGAACACGGGCAGTGTGGATTCGGCTGGTACACTTTGGGAGGCCTTCAAGGTGGTACTGAGGGGCGACGCTATTTCCAAATCAAAGGGCCTTCAGGGGGGGGTTCTAGCCGAGCTGGAGAAAGTGGAGAAAGAATTGGAGCGTGAATGTACCAGAGCGGGCGGGGGACACAGACCTAGTACTCGAATTACAACAACGATGCTCGGAGCTTTGGGAGCGGCTTTGTGACCTCAACTACAGGAAATACGTGGAGAGGCAGCATGCAGGCGGGGACAAAACTGGTCGCCTACTGGCATGGCTTTATAAGAGGGAAACCCCCAGGGCCCTGATCTTGATGATAGAAAGGGAAAATGGGGAGGAGGCTCACACTCAGGAAGAGGTTAACGCTGCTTTCTTAGATTATTATAAAGCACTGTATGAGGACAAAGGGGAAGACAATCTGGATAAAATCAGGGACACACTGGAAGATATGGAACTGCCTAGGACTAGTGCAGAGGAAAGGGAGGAGTTAGATGGTCCCATTACGCTAGATGAACTGGAAGAGGTGGTGAAACGGCTGCCTACTTGCAAGACCCCGGGCACTGATGGACTCCCGAGTGAGTTCTACAAAACGTATAGCGCAGAGATACTCCCCCCCCCATGCTGGAGATGTATAACGAATCATTTGAGGGAGGCCGATTGCCGGACACGCTCAGAGAGGCGCTGATCGTGCCGCTACCCAAGCCTAACAAGCCGAGACAACACTGTGGGTCGTACAGACCGCTGTCGATGTTGAACCAAGACAGTAAGATCCTGACAGCGGTCTTGGCGGACAGGCTGCGCAAGGTCATCGGCAGACTGATACACTCGGATCAGACAGGTTATGTCCCTGGCAGGAATATAACCCATAATCATAGGCGGCTCCACCGGGTGATAGAAGAAGGGAACAGAAGAGACGAGGAAATGGCAGTGATCTCCTTAGACGCAGTTAAGGCATTTGATTCGGTAAGGTGGCCGTGGCTGTTTGCGGTCCTGGGGGAATACGGGTTTGGGCCAGGCTATATCAGATGGGCGAGACTGCTGTATAGCCAGCCAACGGCTAGGGTGCGCACGGGATCGGTGATATCCGATAAGTGGCGCCTAGGTAGGGGTACTAGGCAGGGATGTCCTTGGTCCCCGATGTTATACATATTGGCCCTGGAACCCTTAGCGGTATATCTTGGACAGCAATATGACCTGGTGGGCATCGAGGTGGGAGGAGAGAGCCATTTGATATCCTTATATGCCGATGACTTGCTGCTGTACCTAAAATATCCGGAAGAGAACCTCCAGTATGTTTTGGAGGTCATGCAGAAGTATGCCGAATTGTCCGGCATAGGGGTTAATCCCGGCAAGTCGAGCATGTTCCCCCTAGGGTACTATTCGAGGGTCCCCACGGAACGCTTACCGGTATTGCCCGTGCCTTGGGCAGCCGAGTCCTTCCGATACCTCGGAATAGACATATATCACACTGTGGTAAACGAACATCTGCACAATACCGCGGTTGCGGTGGATAAAATCCGTGCGTCCATGCGATTTTGGGAAAAGCTGCCGCTGGCGATGATAGGGCGAGGGGCGTTGCTTAAAATGGTTGTCCTGCCTAGACTGCTGCATTTCTTCAACAACATACCATACTTAATACCTAGGAAGTTCTTTACCAAACTCGACAGTATGTGCAGGGACTTCCTATGGCACGGCACTCGCAACCGAGTGGCGCTGTGGAAGCTGCAAAACTTCTACGATAAAGGAGGGATTAAATTACCACATTTTGAGGCCTATTATGTAGCGAGCCAATTGCAATATGTTACACAGTGGCTCTCTGATGAGGAATCTCCCGAGTCCAGGTTGGTTGGGACAGATTGCACCCCGTTTTATTTGAAGGAGATCATCTGGGTCCCTAGACAAGACTTAAACCTTCGCCCTGGCATGCTGTTACTTGGGTGGAGAATGTGGCGTAGAGCATGTCGGCTACTGGAAAGCCTGGATCCGTGTTCGCCGCAGGTGCCACTGGTCGCCTTGACTGCAGGGGATGGTCAATTTAGGAAAACGATCAGAATGTACTGGGAATCGGTTGGGTTGGCCACGTTAGGAGATATATGGCAAGATGGGGCCATCAAGGATTTTGCAGACCTAGAAGAAGAGACTGGGTTACATCGGGGCCAATACGTTACATACCTCAGGTTGGTACGGATTATCCGAAACTCTTGGCCTGAGACGGTGTTAGCGGAGGATCCGGACGCCCTGATTGATACAATATATGATATATCGGAGGGCGGACACGAGATCTCCAGATTGTATGAGGTGGTGATGTCCCGGGTGGGAAATGACTTGATAGACTTGAGACTAGAATGGGAAATGGAGGTGGGGGCTCAGATGACTGATGGGATGTGGGAACGGGCTCTGGGATATCATAAAAAAAGTGTCCAGAAATGCTAGATTACAGCAAATCCAACTATATATCACGCACAGAGCGTATATGACCCCCAAGAGGATAGCTACGTTTGCGAACACGGGCAGGCAGGCATGCCCGAAATGTAACGAGGAGGACGCGGACATGACGCATATGTTCTGGTCCTGCCCAGTAATCGAAGTCTTCTGGGGAGAAGTGTCACAGAAGTTAGCAGACAAAGGGGTCCCGATTAGCATTGACACGACCTGGGCTTGCCTCCTAGGGGGGTTCCCCAGACCGGAGAACACCAGACATTTGGGGAAACTGAGAGACCTAGCGTATATACTCGCTAAGAGAAGGATAGCCATGAACTGGAAGCAATGCTACAAACCTAGGATAGAGATGTGGTGGAGGGATCTGCAAAAGTGGGCGGAAGCTGAAACCATGGTCTGGCAAGAGGCATGCAGTAAATGCGGGGAGGAGGATGTGGGCAACCTAGTAGCCTGGAGGTTGCTAGTCACTGGTCTGTTTGGGGTACAAGGAGAACCTACTGCCTCGGAGGAGGAAGTCACCCGGCCACTCCAGGTCGATACAGAACTACCCTGTCGATAAGCTCTTGGGGGGGAGGGGGGAGTGCAGTGTTGTGTTTTCTTAAGTGTCAATTGTCCTATTGTACATAATGTCACAAGTTTGTTTGTACTGTTTTCACTTAAAACAAAATAAAAATATATTAAAAAAAAAAAAAAATATATGATAAATACAATCTTAAAACTAGGAAGTCAAGAATAGGGTCAATGAAATGTGTGATCCGCGCCATAAGCGGTCTCAAAAAAAATTTGTAGAAAGAGCTTTAATACGTGCATAAAGTGGCCCAACAATGATATCCACAGGCAATTGGAGCTTCAATCTGCAGAGGTCTTAAGGATTTGATTTGCCCAGGCTTTCTGCATGGCCTACATACACTCAACTCCAACGTAACTATTTCTAGCACCTTTAACAAATTAAATCTAAAGTACATAAAGCACGTTCTTATCGCCGCCATAAAAATTGCTATTCCTGTGTGTTCTAAATGGCCAGAAACAATGTTTCCCTTCTAGATATGAATAATCTTTATACCAATCATACAAATAGATTCTTTTTTAATGTCATAATTCATTATCTAAGCTAGTACGGATCAATCGATCTTGTACTTAATATCATGGAGAAGGTGTGTTATTCTTTAATTTAACATCTTCTATTATAGGTTGGCTAACTTCATAGAATAAAGAACATTGTACCGCGTTCAACACCTTAATCTTCATAAAAGTCTACCTATACTTGACCAAGGACTGCAATCCCTGAGAAAAGGTCTAAAAGAGTTTGCAAATGTTGTTCTCCATCCGAGATAGCGATTCTTTCGGAGTATCTGACATGACTTCTAAACAGATCAACCAGGGGACTACCTTTTGAGTTGAGAGTATACCCTAATTAGTGGAAAATGAACACCCCTTGCCCCCCCAGGTTTACTATAACCCATCCACAATTGCACTTATTGTGTTAGAGTGTGAGGGTGCCAAAGTAAGGCTCAGAAACTATGGCGGCATGGTTTTGGGTAGATACTTTTACTGTATGCAAACATTTTGGAAAATACCTCTCTGTCCCCAAAACTAAGAGGGGCTGCTGTGCCTGTATGAAAACTAAGGAAATTGTCAAAATGTCCAAATGATAAAGTCTGTCACTGTCATGTCTCAAAAAGCCTACTTCTGTCCCAAACTCTTACAACCTAGACCAACTGTGCAACAAAGATCTCTTCCTAAAGTAAAGTGTTCTGTGTAGATCCAACCAACAGAAAGGTTCTCAGTCTCTTAGGTAATCAGAAGTGGCAAAAAAAAAAAAGAAGATGTGTTCGAAACCGTAGGATTCCAAGGATGGGTCATAGTCTTTTCCCCTAGATTCCTTCTTAAAGCGTTTCTCTGCTTTTGTAGCCTCTCACCCCTGTACTTGCTTATACAAATGTCAATAGGCAGTTCACAAGAATATGCTTCTCCCGTTTATCCCACCAACTTGGCACACTCCTTATTGCCAAGCGTAGGATTTGTTTGCACAATGTATTCTTCACTTATTTGGGCTGTGGGTCCCAGACTAGCATTATTCTGAATTACTTGGTTTCTTCCTTGCCAAGCAAATGTCCTCCAATGCACTGTACCCGTTTTGGATGAAAGTCCCAGACTCCCAATATAACTGATTGGTTAATTCGCCTACCGAGCAGTTACCTTTTCATAAACCTGGGTGCAGGTACCAGACTCCTAATATTAAAGCAGGCTTGGTATACTCTCTTGTCAAGCCTTCGTCCTCTGAAGGACTCTCCCTCTTTGGGTGCAAGTCCCAAACTTGTAACATTCAAAGTGGCTTGGTTTACTCTCCTGCCAAGCAACAGTCCCAAAATGGACCATAACTTTTTGGGTGCAGGTCCCAGACTAGCAATATTGGCTTTGTTTAAGTTTCTCATGTGGGCGAGTGTCCCAGACTAGCACTTGCTTGCCCAGACATCCAGCACCACTCTCGTAACCTGTGTACCCGTTAGCTTCCCTCTGGTAGGTAGCGGCGCTCGTCTGCCACTCTCAGCTTCCCTTCTGCTGGCTCGCGTCCCCTTTGCCGCTGCACTGCTCGCCGGATTGCTCCTTGGAGGATAGCTCTACCATTGCATCTCAGCTGTGGGACGTTTACCTCCAGCATTGGAAAGGGAAGTTGCTTTGGGCCAATCACATTTGTTTAGATGCTAGAGCACTCACTCTGCATCTCCATAGTGATCCTTGGACTCCTGGTCATCTTCTCAATACATGCCATAGAGTTACATGTAACATACTTGGCATGTTCTAAGGTTTGAATCTTGTCAAGTATATGAGGTTTACTTGACGATAACAGATGTTGGCTTTATCAAAACAATGGCGGGGAGGATTGAACATTGGGTAAGGGTTTAGGTGTACTAACATACCGCGTTTACCGAACATGGTTGTCTCTAATCCTAAAAGGGCGTTCCTCCCCCATGTGATCCTCCGACGTGCACCACCCCCAGGTTGACAATTGTACTGTGGACCCACTGCCCTGGCCCCATGGGAAGGTTCTCCCCCTAGGGGAGAAGGGACAAAATCCTCAGATTCGTCAAAATAGCCTCATTTTTAAACCATTCGCCTTAGTAGTGCTGTTGATCCCATATCCCCATCTATCTTAATGCAGTCACAACCTCCACTGTTTCACTTCCGAACATCCTGAAAAGGGTCTTCCTCTTCTTAGTAGATGCAATCATAACCGTTGTTTTCCTCTGGTAGCAAAGGTTGGTTTCTCATGGAATTGGGATGTGTCTTTCATTAATGGTCAGAGTTAAACGTGGCATTTTCCAGGTTTTCTTTTGCAATCGTGGCTTGTCCTTTAGGAGTTGGTACATTGAAAACAAAATAAATAAATAAATAAATAAGGTATCAGGTGGTGGATGGGAGTAGTTAAAGTCAACGGACGTTAAGCAAATAATCACATCAAGTGTAGGCCATCAGAATGTTTGCTCCCTTCGCTATTTGTTTAGGGTAAAAATGGTCCATGTAGGAGCTTAGAGATACGGTAGAGGTTTTATGTATTTTCTCAAACGAGATAGCAAATCCCAAAGAACGATTAGGTGCTGGTGTTTCACTATGTGGTTAGCTACTTTATCAGAGAGATTTTCAGCAAATGAGATTGAAAGACCACCGCCTATATTAGAGCAGGAAGGAGAGGTAGGTTTGATGGTGTAGGATAAAAAGGAGGGGGTGCATCTGAAAGTGGGATGACCATTGTGGTGTTGTGAATGTGAGGTGTTGTATGCCGTGGTTACTCATCCTCTAATCCAGCAGTATTCAAACTGTGTGCGGCCGCATCCCTGGAAGGCCCTGAGAGCCCAGCATGATTTTTTATTTTTATTTTTTTTTTTTTTTTAGATTGGAAGAAATGGGGAGGGGCGGCTCACATGGCTGGGCTGAAGCATGAAACTGTCTCAGGCACCAATGAAAAATTGATCCACAGTTGTAACTGGATATTCATTCACAGACTTTGAATAGTACCGAAGGGGGTGCGCTTTGTATTAAAATAAAAGTACATTGTGATATTTATAGAACATTTATTCAGCAACAAGGTCAAAACTGCTATCTGCATAGTGAAGTAACTCATGAAACTGGCCCACATTACCCAAAAAGATGGCACATTTTGACTGGCTCACACAAGCATTTTGTATTTTTGGTACAGACATTGCCCTGTAGGCCAGTCCGAGCCTGGTGGCTCATCCATAATGGCGAGGGGGCGCCCACCCAGTGGCACCCTCACGCATTATGGAGGAGCTAAGGAGTCAGCCCAGTGAAACAATGAGCACTCCCTCAGCTGCTTTTTGCAGCTGAGGGAGTGCTCCTGGGCTGGCTGAACTGTCAAAGGGAAACCCTATTTCCCTTTGACAGTTCAGTTCAGTTTCCCAGCCACACATGTTCACGGAGTCATGCAAGGCTGGAGCGCTTTGCTTTGCCAGCATTGCATAGCTCATTGGAAATGCTGGCTGGGTCACTTCATGTCTGTATGTGCAATGTGGAGCTCCTGCGCCTCCTCGCACATATGGACAGAGCAGCCTGGAACATGTCATTTCAGCACCCACATGCAGGCCAAAGCAGAAGGCAGTTTATGTTAATTTTTTTATTGAAACAGGTGTATGGATGCGTGAATGCTTGTGATGTGTGAGTGTATGGTGATGGATGCTCATGTGAATGATAGAGTGATTGCTGTATGAATGTGTGTGTTAGTTTGTTTTGATCCGTTGAGCTGATTTTGGCAAGTGGTGGATAGAGGGGGGGGAAGGAGGGTTGTAAAACAATGGCATTTTAAAAATGCCTGAATGCCTTTGTTGCACAATCCCCCTACCCACCTGCCAAAACGAGCTTTCCTTCTGTGGTGCTGTAGAGCCCAGGGGACAGGGATGGTATTTTCTTACTGGATTTCTATCATAGATGTCCAGTCAAAAATACCATGCTTTCCCCCATGGCACCCCAGCGCCTTGCATACACACATAACCATGTTGATTGCGTTAGGCCTAGTGGGGGCCCAGGGGACAGGGATGGTATATTTTTGCTGGACATCTATCATAGATGGCCAGTAAAACATGTCATGCCTGCCCCTTGGCCCTCCGCAGCAGCAATTGCAAACTGTTTGGATATTTACCCATTTTTTTTTTTAAAGAATGCTCTACAATACAACATTTTAACCCGTTATTTTATTTAAAAAATTCATGGGGGACCCCCCCACCCCCCCGAGCCCCACTTGATTGGTTCAGACTCCCTCACTGCGCTCAGTCACTATGGCATTTTTGGGGAAATAGTTATGCCCACCTCTTAAAAAATTCACCAGCCATCACTGGCTCTCTGACTGTGTTGGGAACGGGAACGGGATGGGGGAGCCCATGGACTGTGGTGGGAGCAGGATGGGGGGAGGACCATGGGATAGTGGTGGGAGCAGGTGGGGGAGCCCAGGGACTATACTGGGAGCAGGGTGCAGTGACGGTGCGCAATACATACTGTCCATTTGGCATTTTTATGGGGGCCCGGCCTGCCCAAATTTTGCTTGGGGGGCCAGGCCTAAAAAGTTTGAAGACCACTGGCCTAGTGGATTTACGATGTGAGGCAACTTCTTTGATTGGCATGCTCGTCAGAGTCTCATATACAAAATAATCCAGTGTGCTTGTGTATGGACATCACACATTTTTTTTTTTATAGAGATAGCTGCGAAATAACACCAACACAGAGGGGCGGGGGGGGGGGGGGGGATCCCAAACAATTTATTGTTTGCTCAGGGGAGCCTTGGCATAAAATGTTTGAAGACCACTGTTCTAATCTATGCAGTTGGCATGGTGGAGTTTGAAATGGTTTCATTTGGTAACCATGTTTCTAGCGCGTTTGTGTTGGGTAACTGTTTATTGATCTCTTGGTCGTTCAGCAAAGTCGAACAATCAGTTGTGATCAAGGGTGTGTTTTTGTGGAGGATTGCGGTTAATGCTCTGCAATCCTTTTGGCTTGTGGGGGGAAATGTCTGTTCACATCTGGAGAAGAGGTGGGGTATCCTGAGATTTTCATTTGGGTGTATAAATAGCCATAATGATTGTTGGTGGGCCCTTCATTGGCTTATGTTCGCTGTGCTTGCCTAGCAGTTTTCCTGCATTATTTTGACTGCCCTCCTTTGCACCGTGTAAGGGTGCAGAAGTAGACGCGGGACACAAAAGGTGGCATAAATGTTGATTTAACAGAAAAGAAGGAAGAACCTTAGCCTTTATTCAATAATAACAATACTGTCTGGATTTCTACCAAAGGATATATCCAACTTCCTCTGGTCTTCTCAGAACTTGTGCCAAAGGATCTCTTTCTCTTCCCCTGGTCTTCTCTTGACTTCGGTTAGAGAATCTTTCTCTCCTCGTTTGTTCTTCCTTCTGTCTTTTGTCAAAGGCTACGTCTCTCTCACCGCTCCACTTAACCTGGTTCACGATCCTGCCAGGTGCCATCTTGCATTCACAACTCTCTCAGAATCTCAGTATCCGGGTCCCAGACCCCATTCTCAGCTTTGTAATGTCTCTTACTTAAGCCCGGTTTGCTATTCTGCCAGGCCTCTCTTCGGGTTTCTCTGAGATCTTTCCTCACACAATATGTCCGTATTTGATTCTTCAGCTTGGTCCCACTGGGACGAGGAATATGGTACTGCACTTCCAACAGCCTCTAGGGTCTCCCAGTGCCTTCCCGGTCCCCCTCCGCATACCTTCCAACTAGGGCCGCTAGGCTCCTGTTCCTTGGCAACAGCAGCAAGCTTCTCCGGCTTCCCCTGGGCTCTCACAGTCTGCTCTCGGTGGCTCCGCCACACTGATTTCTCCCTGCATGTTGGGTCCCACCTGAACTACTCGGATGGCTGCCTTCCTGCCACTGGACGTCGGGTTCCCCAGCCTACTGTTAAGTCTTGCCTCTTCTCTGCCTTCTCGGTCCCCGCTTTCCCTCTCCAGGCATTCAGGTCTGCAGCACGTCCACTCTGCGCAGCTTCGCTCCCCAGCTAGATGCTCCTCTGGGGCAGGACTGACACTGGGAGTCCATTGTCGGTTTTTATGGCAGATTGACTCTCAGATAGCTAGCATATTTGTCTTAGTTCCACTTAGGGCTCTTCATTGCCCTGCTCTTCCTCGTGTCACTCCCTTTGGAGTCATCCATACTCACTCTTCCTCATCACAGTTTCATCTACCTGATCGACAGGGCTGCTATTTATGAGGTAACTAGAAGAAGAAAGAGGAGACCGAGGGTGGGGGTGAATGGGCCCTATCCATGTTGTTGGGTGAATACCTGGCGGCATGGTGGTTAACATACCATATTCTCCCTAGATAGTCTTCACCGCTCCCACAGGGGGCCCGCCCCACCCCCCCATGGGATCCTCCCACTGAGTACCACCCCCCAGGGGTGGTATCGGGTACCAGTCTCACACCCCTGGCCACATGGGAAGGGCACCCCTCCGGAGAAGTGACAACTTCGAGGGATTTGTCAAAATGTCTTTCCTTCCCTTAAGTGTCTTGTGTGAAGTTGTTGGGTGCCAGGGTTTGAAACCGAGGAGATTTGGGAGCTATTTAGATCCTGCTTGTTGCCCTCAAGAGCCTGGTTAGCTTGAGACCAAAATCTACCAGGAGATACTTTTAGGTCCCCAGGCCAACTGATGCAGAGCAAACAAACCTATGTGTATTCAACTATGTGCATTTGGAGCAATCTATTAACAAACATTTGGACATATCTATACAACATTTAAAGCATATGGGGTCATAAATGACAAAGTGATATGTTTGCATCTTATGTGGAAGTCAGATTTGCAGAACGCGATATACTAGCTCTTTGTTCCCTAGTGGCAGCTCATGGTCACTATTTAATACTGGATCCAAGGAGCATCTTTAAGCTCCCGCTTATCCAATCTTAATTTCGATCCCTGGGTGCTGTGTAAATAACTGGTTCATGGAATGTTGTTTCCTAAACCGAAAATGTGACAGCCATTTTCTAATTCCTTTCTTGTCCAGCTGCCTTTCTAAGCTAAAATTGCTAAACATTTGTATGCTGGCATTGTTTGACTGATGGCTTTCAGAGGTTTGTTGCTTCTTGAGCCTGTGCTGACTCATTGTTGTCCCATCTGGGGTAATGAACCAGGTGCTGTTCGATTAATCTAGCTGCGCTTAAATTACTCTAGCTGGGCATCAAATGTTGAAGTGGCTGTGCAACAATCAATCCAGTTGTGCAGCCATCACTACAGCTATACAACAGTCAGTCATGCAGTTTAACAAATGAATGCAGAATTGCAAGCAGCCAATCTGGGTGTGTATACAAATTAATCTGGCTGCAACAGTCAAATTATCTGGGCATTGAAACAAATACACTGACTATAAGTTAATCGGTATACAAAACAGCAATGAAAGTGCAAATGAGGATCACAGAACACTAGTTGGATTCGAAATAAGTTCACAACAGCACCAATGGTATAACATTACATCAATAGATCTAACAACAGGATAGACAATCTAGCAGCAAGGAGACCTTAATCTAACTACAAAGTGAGAGTGTATAGTAGCAGAATGAAAAATGTAAAATTCAAGTAACACAAAGAGGAAATCCTGCAGCAACATGAACAAACCGAGCTACACCATTATCAAATAAGAAGCAAGCCAAGGAATAAGTGAAGATGTAACAATTGATGAAGCAGCAATGCAAATACTGTGCGCAGTATGGTAAGGCACAGGATCCACACCCACCCCTCCATACCTAGAAAAAAATAGCAGCATAAATCAGTTAACTTGACTGAATAAGGACCCCTCCCTCCCGCCCCCAAATAGCCAAACTGTGCCATTGGCCATTCATAAGACCTGTGGCGAACCAGAAGAAGCAATGGGACTCAAAGAGGACATTGCAAGTGTGTTCATTAAACTAAAAAGGAAAACGCCCAACTGTCCCTACAGCTAAGAGGGATTTCGCGGCCTACAAAACTAAGTTAAGGATGCACGTTAATTGTCAAAAATTCATTTTTTTTTTTTTTAAACTGTCCCCAGTCCAAACACCGAACCGCAATCTGACTTTACCAGTATAAAAATGCATCAATTAAACCAGAGCACTATGCCTCTGGCTCAGGCTTTGTCAGTCCCAGGTTTCAGTAATATCTGTAATCTCTCTCAGGACATTATTCTCAGTTCCAAATAAAACGTTCAATGTAAGTTCACTAAAGACTACTCGTCAACTCCCCCCCTTTAACTTCCTTAGAAAAAGTTGCAAGTCTTAATATAAATCCAAAGCCTTAGATCCTTTTAACTGAGGGATTCTTCCTTCATCCAATTTCCACCAGTTTGGTTGTTCCTATCCGGACTTTTGTTTTGCTTGTTTGAACCCTCAGGTTCGTTTCTACTCAAATAATGTACAATGTCAATTGTTTCAATAAGGTTCCCCCGATTACCTAGCTGAGATAATCTGTTTGGCCATGACCAATGTTCAGGAGTCGGGTTTCTAGGGCTCACATAACCAGTTCTGGCTTCCTGCTCTCTTCTTTCCACTGGCCTCCCTCCGCGATAGGCAACCCTGGTACCTCCGTTACCATCGGGTCTGCTCCAGTGGGATAGCACCTCAGCACATCGATTTTCATTCGTTCTCCTTTGCAGCTTCTCCGGTATATCAGCACGTACTCTCTGCACATCTCGGCAGTGCCTTTCCTTATATTCAGAGCAGAGGATTCGCTCCTCATTGACACAGACAATTGGTTGGTAATGAAGTGTTTTATATGCTTTAATTGAATCAGCCCCATACATGGGGAGATATTCTGTTGGAACACTAAACAGACTTAAACCAGCCCAACCGGCACAAAAAAAGAAAGTATTGCGGTGGTAAAGAAATGTGTTGTCTAGTGCCTATTGTGACACAGTCAGGGGCTTAACTCTGCTAAGAGGGGATGGAGTCCCCCCCCTCTACCTTGGGCAGGAGGATCAACAGCGATTTTTACCAGAGGCATTCCTGCCCAAGAGGTGGGGTTTGGGAATTGGGAGGTCCCAGTCTCTGTCCCTTCCAACTGTGCCTGACTATGCAAATCAAGTACCACATTTTCTTTCCCCATAGATCTATTGCAAAATGCTGAGCAGTCTATTTCGGTCTGTCCCATAGGACATCACCCACAAGGCCTGGCGGTGGAGAGGGGAGCAACCAAACAACTAGAGAGCCAGTGACAAACTGCAGAACCGTTAAACTAGCCTCACATCCAACCGGCAATGCAGACACTACACAAAATGGACTGCAACACAGATTTTACCTTCAGCAGGACCATGGAAGAGTCCACGTGTCAAACCGGCAATCTAGATGCTTCAGCTGATACGGACTGCAACAGTCTACTTCCAGGGGGACCACGGCTTAGTCAGCGCATCAAAGTGGCACTCAGTTTGAGCATGATATAAACTCTAGAAATGACAATACATTGAGAAGGCTGCAACCCCCCTCCTCCCCATTCCCAAATGGTGGCAGACCGACACATCAAAAGAGGGCAGGGCTTAACACCAGTTACAGGCACTTGTATCCAGAGATAATCCAGTGGTTGGCCCGGGGAACCAGTTGAGAACAAATCGAGGGGGAAAAAGGAGGATAACAAGGGGCACAGAAAACAGGAAGGCATGGGTTGTTCTAGTGATGTCAAGGAAAGAGGAGAACCACAAAGCGGAGGAAGGACTTAAGAGAGTGGAGAAGGATTGCTGAAGGCATGTCCAAAGTGAGGTACTGGTTGGTAGGAGAAAATGGTACTTGGGTGTAAACGTGCATGCAAAGTGAGTGAAACTATTGGAGCATGACTAGGAGAAGTAGTATTGAGAGGGAAAGAGTAGTAGTAGATAGCAAACGAGAGAGAGGGGGAGATGGAGAGTGGAAGAAGAAAGGGAGGCGAGTTGAAGGGAGTTCTAATAGAACATCAGAGTAAGCAGCATAAAAGTGTGCTCGGAAAGGAACAAGTAAGACCAAAGTGTCTGGTGGCCGTCAGCATCCCTTCAAATGTTCTTTTCTGAGAAGAAAGCAAATCAATAGCCAACTCTTCATGGCGCCTGGCTACCAGCTCTCTTTCCAAGTCTTCTCACCTTCTCCCTCCAGACATCTTCCTCCCTCCCCAGCAACGTGTGCTTTTCTTCACTTTTGCTACTCCCCAGTCTTTGTTCCTCCCCTTTATGGTCTTTCTTCTACACCATTGTACTTCCCTCCCTCCCCCACCATTCTCCTTAGCATGTACAGCTTTCTAAGCATCCACCACCTCTTTACTCTCCCCCTTTGTTTCCAGCTCCCCCTTTACAACCTCGTTCTGCTGCCAATAAGTTGCTGCATGCGCTCTCTGAATGCCCACAAACTTGAAATAAGCCCTATCTAAGGGGCCCAGCCCCCTTCTCCTGCAACCACACCTGCTTAGCTAGATTCAGGTGTATGAGTTTTTGTTTTCTGTGAGCGATTGGTTAACGCATGCTTTCCCACAGCTCTCACACCACTTAGGCAGCTCAGTTTCACCTCTTCGTAGAGTCACAAGCCAAGCCTTTACATAGGCTGGCCACCATCTTGGATTTTCAGACTGCACATTGTAAGGGTGTTGGAGAAGGATGCCGACACAAGGGTAGCATGATGGTTGCTATAAACTTGTATTTATTGTTTTTAAAAAATGAAAACCTTACTATAAAAAGGGGTTCACTGCCTCAAAACTAATACTAAAGGATGTGTCAGAATGTCTGTCAAAATGAAACTCCACCGTCCTGTGTCGCAACCTATGTCTATCCCTTAAACTAAAGAATAATCCAACAGAAAGATCCTTTTCCAGGAGAAGGAACCCCTTTCTCCTGGTATTCGGGTGGTGTCCCAAAAATGAAAGGATTCCTGGGGTAATGATTCCCATTCCCTGGCTTGAGGTTCCAGCAAAACCTTTTTACAACCCAACTTTGGGGACCAGGAGAAGGACTCCCTTCTGCCGGCATTGGTCTGCACACTACAATATAGTTCACAAAAAAACAAGGAGAAATTACTCCCTTCCCGTGGTGTTTGAGAATTCTCCTCCGCATCTTTCAACTTGATATTTGTTTTCACTCTCTCACAGACTAGTATTAGCAAAGACCCAAATCGTACTCTTGGTTTCTGTGGGCCTCTCTCGGTCACTATGACAAGAAAGATTTCCTTGGAGGTCTACTAGACTGGTGTTGGGGTTCCAGACCCTTCTCTGGTGGTCAGTGGACTTTTCCCTGCCTGTCAGAAGGATGCAATGGTCCCTGTGGAAACTTTGGCGTTTACTGCGTCACGCGGACCAATTACGTCGTAGGTGCATATGCGTCTAGTTGTTCAAAGATGCCCCCTGGCGTCACGTCAAATGCAGAATAAAAGGAAATCACAGTGAGCTAATGCAGCTCAACAAATTTTATTCCTACAATGCTTTTGTGGAATTCTGCCTTTTTGCTGCTTCATCTCGCCTTCCTGTCAGCGCTCCTTGTGTACCTGCTCGCATTCCTGCTAGTGACTGCTTTGCTCCATACCTGCCTTCTGACGTTTCCTGCTCTCCCGCCTACCTGCATCCTGCTGTCCCAATTGCTTTCTCCTTCCCCTGTTTTTCTTTTTTACAAGTCTCCTGGCACTCCTGCTTGAATTACTGCTTCCTTTTTAGCAGTGTCAGTTTCCAATTCCACGTATTCACGGTTGCCTTGAAATACACTGCACAACCTTATCTGCACATCAAGAATTCTACAAAACACGTACGAAGACTTGGAACGTTACTTACAAACATCAAATCGAGGGTTTTTCCAGCTTTGCCTTTTCCCCTCGAGGGTCTAGCACCCAGATGACCTTTTTCCTAATTCCAGTTTTCAATCTGAAAGTTTGGAGTAGAGGTCCAGCGTGCTGAATTCTAAAGCACCAATCAACCATACTCAAAACTCACCTGTTCAGCTATACCCAGGCGGTAAGTGGGTCATTTTTTGCTTTCAATCAGCATTTGCATTGATTTGCGACAATGCAAGAACAAAGTTCTCCTCGGATGCTTGATTTAATGGTGTTTGGGTCCCGTCTCTGGTGGTCAGTGGGCTTATTGCTGTCACTGTGACAAGGAAGTTCTCCTCAGTTGCCTACTCTACTCTTCCAAATAGTTTGGTTATTACTACTGGGCTACGTGAGAGCCACTCAAGCCTGCCTTTCTTCCACCCTTGTATGCCCCTCCAGGACTCTCGCACCTCCAGTCACCTTTCTGGGACTGGGGTCAGTCTATCCGGCTCTTCGGGCTGCTCTCCTTTGCTGCTGCAGCACCGCAGGGCTCTGCGCTCTGCCTTACTGCTTGGTTCGCTTTTCCTGCTTTGTGCTTGTGTCCGCTCCAGCTGGACTCACAGAGAACTCCCTCAGTGACTCGCCAGCGTCGTCAGCTCTTTAGTCTGCCGACAGGATTTGAAACTCCCACTCTGAATGGTTTCTGCACCTGTTGCCTCTCCTAGCTGGGCTTGACACGTTCTTTAGTCCATGTTCTCTTCTTACACATGTCTGCCAGTCCCACCCTGGCGAATTCTCAAAGTCCTTTGTTTCTTTTGACACTTAGATCTTCTTGCCTCCTTAGGCCACCTAGTACCAGTACTAGCACAGTCAGTAACCTCCATGTTTTCTGTGCTCTTCTTCATCCTAGTACTTTCTGTATCCCAAGTACTACAGTAATACATTTGCCTACTCTCAAGGAAATGGCTTGGAATGGAAGGGGAGGTTAGGCAAGGTTGGGGTAGGACGCTGTTTAGCGGGCTGTATCCTAGGTGATCGTCCATGACCCCACAAGGGGAGTCCCTCCCCATGAGGTCCTCGTGCATTTAACCACCGCTAGGGGGTCTATTGGGTAGTGGCTACACCTTCTTAGGCTCATGGAAAAGGGCTCCTCCTTGGGGAGAAGCGACAATATCTGGCAAAACCCTCAACCTGCAGGCAGAGAATGCTGGCACAGCAGAGGAGAGCAACAAGGATTTTTGCTTCATCACCTGCTCGGTGGTACAAAGTTACGATTTCTTGGGAGCTGTAGCTTGTGCATGGGGATTCCATACCTTACGCTGCTTCTGCGCCCAGTACCCCCATTAGCAATCTTTAGTTAAATGGAAGCAGATTCCCCTTTCCTGCCCCATGGCACAAATATCGATATTACAAATAAAAAGGATGGTGGCACATTCTCAGAACTTATTGAGACTAAGTGGTCCTGAGAGGGGTCAAAGTGACAGGTGTGATATTCTGCTCCCATGCAGCAGATGTGAGGTGAGGCATGTCAGCGGATCCTCCCTGCATTGGACCACAGGTCCACAGTTCCACAGTTGCTTAGCGGACGGTAACACATGGTCCCTACTGTAAACCCACCCGGCACCTAAATGGGCACGCAGCAGACGTCACACAATATCTTAGCAAAACAGTACAGCTCAACAAATTAGGCTTTTATTAAAAGCTTCCACAAAGTGGCTGGCTCGGAGATGGGCATTGAAAATGACAAACGCAGGGGAACCAAAGAGTTTTACCACCGTCTGCATGCATCAGACAACCCACACTAAGTGGCTCAAAAGGCCTAGCAGAACGAGCAAGTCCTCTGTGGCTGTACTCCCACCCAGAGGCAAACTTCTTAGATGAACAAAATCTGATCAGGCACAGAGGAATATGGGGAGCTCAAAATGTACAAAAGATATAGAATAGAGGAGTTCGTGGTTCAGTTTTCAAAAGGTTCTCACACCAGTTGTCCTTTGTGTTGAGTAAGCTATTTAAATGTATTTCAGCAACAGGGGAACAAAAAATCATACAACCATATGAGTGGTCTTGAGAAACCCAGAAGCAAAAAAAAATGAAGTACAGGCATATTATCAGATCGATTGGAAACTGTTCAGACAACCCCGCTCCCCTTTAGCCAATGTTGATCAATCGGACATTAGTCTCAATAGAAGTACATGGAAAGGATCGTGCATCTCACAAAGAAGAAAAGGAGATTCCAAACAAGTGGTGCCCCTTTGCCCTGCATACTGAAAAAGTATGGGGTTTCTCAGAGGGAGTGCGCCAGAGGTTTGGGCTTGGTGAAGAAACCGTTTGCAGGATTTTAGTCAACTATACACCTGTCGGTGAAGGTCATAGTTAAAAGGCACATTTACATATTGTTTCCAACAAAGACTGGGCACAAAAGGCCAAAACAATAACCCATTTGCCCCTGCCATTAAGCTATTTGCATCACAAGAGAATGGAAATATCCAATGCACACAGCAGTCCAAGTTATCCCACTAAATCTATTGGTTCGCAAATGGAAATCACTCTCACCGTATCCGATCTCCATATTAGAGCATGCTTCATTTAGAGCTGAAAGAGATAGGCCATTCTCAGATTCCAGGTTTTAAGCTGAAGAATATGAAGCCAAAAATACTGAACTGCATTCTGACGGCAGATGCGCCATCAAAGGGTGCCCAAGGGGGGCCACGGCCACCCTTATAAAAATGGTGCCCCCCCCACCCGGAACCCCCTGGCACGGCTGCCTCTTATGTGTTTGTTTTGGTGTGCCACCCCAGTGACATCAGGCCTCCCCTATGAAACATGTCTGGTGGCGCCACTGTCAGACGGGAAATCAGGTTACATGAAAACGCGAAATTGCATCCATCCAATCTGACCTCATCCATAGAATACCAAGGAATCAACCAGACAAACAAACTATCCTCTGTGTGTGGAGCCAATTACCTCTCATTTAGTCACAACTCTAAATTAAGATTTCATTAAAAGGAGGCATCTACAAATATTCACTGGCCACACAGGTGAAGAGTTATGGGCAAATGGTGCAAGGGACAACAAAAAGAAAAATCGGGTAAAGCAGTTGCAGGCACACATATGGGCACAACCCAGCTGGAAGCTGATGAAAAGGTTGCTCCTCAACGATGAAACCCCATCACAAGTCTTACATTTGAAATAAACTAGAGATTTCAGGTAACGTCGTTTCCCGTCCCCTTCACACAGCGGTTCAATAACCCAAGCCTCGCCCCAGATTCAAAGGCAGGGGCACCTCAGGGTGGAAAAAAGTAAGGGGTTTATAAAACTGTGGGAACGGACAAGTGATCAAAGCATTAAAAAAAAAAAAAAAAAAAAAAATTATAATAATAATAATAAAGTCTCCTGTACAAGCGGCCTTTCAACTCAACACTTGTAGTAAAGCCACTGACTGGGCTCTCCACTGCACAGTTAAATCTGGGCCCAGCTGATAGAGAACAGCCTTCGGCAGATATTTCAGGGTGCTTCCACTAGGGAAATGTACATCTAGCACTGGGGGAGGGATTTCTGACTTATTGGCGGCACTTTGCACTCCAAAAAATGACATGCCATGAACTCAGAAAGAAAACACAAACACTGGAGGGAGAGTTACCAAGAATACTCATATTGTCACATCTGCCAACGAGGTGTGGGGGGTGGGGAGGGGTCTTTCATTTAAGACGCTTCTGCCTTGATTATCCGCTTTTGCTGAAATAAGCTAATGTACAATGTGACAAGAGATTTCAACACATGAAGTAGCCTTGCAGGCAAATGGAACAAACAAGAAGTACCAACCAAGTACACGGGTCTAAATAGGTTCTGGCATATATGGCCATATCACCTATGGTTTGTAGCACAACTGCTTGCTTTCACAGTACATGTCCCCATTTGTGGATTAGTCTACTAGAGCGAACAACTTCTTATACTACTGCAAGAGACTAATGGTATTTGGCTTCCTGCAAAACGTAATCCAGCCATTCCAATGGTGCATTGTTAATTTCATTTTACTTGATTTATATGGTTCTTTCGCCAAAGAGCGGTTTAAAAAAATGCTGTACATAAAGAATGGTTACAAATAAGAAAGCATTAGCCAGAACGTCCAGTTGAAGAGAAGAAACGAACGAAGGGAGCCCAGCTAAGTGACAGGACGTACATTTAAAAACATTCTAGTGTTTAGGAGCCAGTAAAGCAAAAAACCTAAAAAGGGATTCAGCCTGGGGGGTGGGGCTGGACAGAAACAGCATGCACAACTTTGAAGGCAGCGTAAAGGTGATCAAATATGCAAAAAAAAAAAAAAAGAGTGGACTGATCATGAAAGCATTTCTGTACCATGCTAAGAAAGAAAGAAAAAAAGGAGAGATGGAATGAAAGCATCAAACATAAACTGTGAAAAAACAACAACGAGTAGTGATGAAGAGTTTAGTGTCCTGTAAAGTAATTATATTATAGAGTTATTATACAGAAAGTTATCGAGGTGATCATGCCGAAGCTGAGATATGAAGAGTGAAAAAAAGGGGATGGTCAAATGTGACACTGAGATTGTGAGAAGACAAGGAAGGAAACAGGAAGATAGGAGAGACGAAAGAAAACGAGTGAAGGTGGAGACAGAAGGGAAAGTGGTGGGAAAATATAGAATTTCCATTTCAGAAGGATTAAGATGTAGGGAATCAGCAAAAAATCCACTTCTGGATAGAGAAGACACATTAAGAAAGGGTAGAGTGAAGAGAATCACTAGGTGTAGAGGGCACAAATATTTGGAGAACGAGTGTAGAAGTGATGCGACAGATGACAAGAAAAAATATCAGAAACAGGAGACCTGTAAATGGAAACATTAAGGGACCCAGGACAGAATCCCACGTCAAAGAGGATAGGAGGAAGATTGTCCCAGCCACACCGGTTCAGTCGGAGAGGTCCGATTAAAACCAGCAAATAACCTTGCCAGAAAGCCGGATTGAAGAAAGAGTAGACAGAAGAATAGAGTGATCCAGAGTGATCCACCGTACCCAACACCACATAAAGACCTAGTAACTGCAGCAAAGATGGTTTAGCATGAGGAGCTGAAAGAAGAGAATTCGCCTGTTGAAGCAGGGTAGTTTCAGTAGAAGGAAGAGGCTGAAAACCAAATTGGACAGTAGGAATAAGAGCATGCATAACAAGATGCTCATTCAAGATTATTTGAGAAGAAAAAAGTAGGAGAAAAAGGACGGAAGTTAGAAGGGATAAAGACATCCAAGGATAACTTGATGGTTATATGTTTAAAAGCAGACACATCCAGGCCAGGGAGGAGAGCGGGACTGCAAAGTATAGTAAAGTATGTATGAAGATGGCATTCATAGAACTAGAGGTGGAGGTCATTTCTGAAAGGAATTAAGTGTTGAAAAAGATGAGAATTCCCAGAATATAAGTACATTATTTTGATCTCAATTCATCAATAATAAAAACATTTTTAAAATGGGTGGAAAAAAATACAACCCAAATAATAAAAAAAAATAACTCGTAACAGTCTTCACACCCAGCACGGCTTTTCAGCGGCACTGTGAGCAAATAAACGTGGGAAGCGCAAACTGCGACAAAGCAATACACAGAAATCATGCTGGCGAGACACGATGACCTATAAAACTCAACGAGAAACCATCACAGCATCGGAGAACAAGCAGAGGCATTACCATACAAGTTGCTCACACAGGGAAATGAAAAAATGCTCGCCCAATCTCACCGAGAGAAGCGCAAGAAACTAGAGCTAAGGGCAACACTGTATCACCTTGCATGCAACAGGAGAACATTGCCAGTGAAAGGAATGCTAATGACGCATATCATTTCTTCCAAAAGAAACACGCAGCTCGGAATTAAGGATATTCGCTGGCAAGATGGGCAAAGGAGGGAGGCAAGGAGGGAGGGAGGGAGGGAAGGAAGATCTAGCATGGAGAGTGGAGGCTTGAAGGAGACGAGGGACCAGCATGCCTCTGTGCGGAGCTTTGTGAATGGGCGCGATGAGAAAGGATGAATGGAGCGAGGTGACGGCGTGATGACGGACCCCTTACCCCATCCACACACACAGACCTCTGCAGCAGCTCCGACGGAACGGGAACCCCACGAACTGACCCACAGAGGGCCCCCGCAAGCTTTGCCCGGGTGGACAGGCAGTCTCGGAGAAGAAAGAAGCGACGTGCTGCCGTTTCAGAACGGCAGAGGGTTGGAGGGCACCACTGCATCAACCTGCAGATAGTGCAGCTGCCTCTGCATCACCCAGACCGAGTACAGAAAATAAAATTATATACACCCCCACAAAATTCTGATCACGTAAACGCCTGCTGCAGCCCAAAGGGCCAGAATGTGCACTGTACTGTGACTTCAGAAACAGTCTTAATACGCAGCACAACAAGCTCGCGAACAGGATGGTTGCGAGCTTGCCATTATCCAGGGATCCTTTCAGAGACGTTGTGTAGAGCTATGACGATTGCAAAGGCTGAGCAAAATAAGAAACTGATGTGGTATATGCCAAACAGGGCGGAGGGGCTGGGAGCTCAGATTTGGTACAGCACAGGGGGTTAGCTTGGAGTATGAACAGCATGCACAAGCAGTATGCATGAGATCATAGCTGACGGTAGGTGATAAATAGCGAAAGAGGGGGCAAAGCAGTGCAGATGGGAATGGTAGGAGGTCCAAGCGGAGGGGAATGCATTATTTATTATTATTATCTTTTTTATATAGATCACTTACTAGAACAATCGAGTGGAATGCACACAAACTGGTGTCACCATTACCCAACTCTATGCATCGTTAAAGGAGTTCAGCCCTGGCGAGATTTTAACTGGTTTCCTTCCGGTGGCACCTGGTACCGTGGCACAACAAAAGGCGACAGGAGCAATCAAATTCGGTTTTGTATTTTGGGGCGAAATAACACGTCCGCTCACTACATCCACTATGAAAATATCTTCCCTACTCGTGGTACAGCTCCAAACACTGCATTAACACCACTCTGTTATGTTTTAATTCACACATTTTGAGCTCGCTTCAGCGCCTGCCGCGGGTGGTGGGACACTGCATCATTGATTTACCTCCAATTCTGACAAGGCAAGAAGGAAACGGGCAAGAGGCACTAGAGTTTTAAAGGAACACAAACAGCAAGATACAAAATAAGATGGTCAGGCGATAAACCAGTGCTTTAAATTGGCAGGTAGTTGCCGGTACCAGATCACCCTCACTACTTAAATTTGACAAAGTACCGGCACTTGTCAGCAGGAAACAGGTGCTCTGTGATAGGGGTACCCGTTTCAAGCACTACAGTGAACCATCCACTCACCTACTCCAATGTGGGTGTGGCGCTTACGAAGAATGAACCATCCAATCATCGGCAAACGAGGAGTGCTTCAGTAAAAGAGCAAACCCTCCGTTTGTGGCCCAAAAGGTTATGCACGATATTAGCCACCTTGCAGCATCATCTGCAAAACGCTCAAGTCTCCCTGTCCTCAATGCCCATCCAAAGGTTCTAAGTCAAACAAGCCATCCTACCTTCTGCAACCCAGAGAACCCTCGTCAACCTCACCCTGCGGATGCGAGGCTGATGACCCAAACTAATTACCTTCACTCCAGATCGTGCTCTTCAGACCCATGATCCGGGATTTAAAACTCAGACTACAACCTTACAAATGACATAATCCAGAATCCTCCCCAGCTGCATCCTGGTGAAAGTGCCAGTGGGAATCAAGTCCAGGCATGCCGCAAGGCAAGACTGACGGAATGCCATCTGTGAGAGTGTTAAAAACATTAGTTTATTTCTTATTTTCAGCAATAAAATGATGTAGGTAATTCTTTCTCCGATAGCGAGTTCTGCTAATCAAACTTTCATAAATGGTCCATGCCAAAAAGCAAAATACCTGGCTGTCTATGGTGTACTGCAGTGGCAGAAGGCCAAGTTCAAAAGGTTACATGTACAATCCTGATCTAGTCTACTGGAACCTAAAGTTCCAATAAGCAGAGTGAGCTTATTAAATGGAAGCACCTGTGATTCAAAATGTAATTGTGTGTGGTTCCATGTGTTTAAAACGACACCATAAATAACGACATACATTTTGAGTGACATCTAAATAACGAAAACATTTCGATTTTTATTTTGGGGGTGGGGAGGGGGGAGTTACCTCACAAGCCCACCGTTTCCCCGCTTTACTAACCCCCATAATCCCTCCTACCCATTTTGATTTCTTACCACCCCCCCGATATACTTTTATTAAAAATGTCGAATTTCATTATTCAGGTGTCACTAAAAATGTTATTTTTCGTTATCGTTAGGGAGAATTCTCATTTATGGCTAATTTCCCATTACCTAGTGAGTCCCTCAGCAGCTTTGCTGGATTTCTGGGGTTTATTTTTTCCCCTTGGTAAAGCTGTGCCTCAGACCCTAAAATCTGAATTACGCTCCCTACCCGATTTCTCTACCACCCTGAACCCAATACCTAAATGCCCTCTTACAAACACCACAACAATACTGTGCCCACTCTATAAAGAAACCTGAGACTTGGCTCCAGATCTCTATGACATCAGAGACAAAAAGCTGATAACAACACAACTAGCATTGCAAAAAGATTCTGCCACGGTAAAACGTATGAAAATTCTAAACAATTGCAAAACTTTATCTCGCTCATCTAATAACACTACTAATATCATTAAAGTAGGGCTCATTAACGATAGGTCTATTCAAGCACATTGCCTGGACATACTGGACATCCTTACCCGTCCATGACCTTGACATTATTGCTATCATGGAAACCTGGCTGAATCCTACATCAGGCCCCTCACTAGCATTAGCCTTACCCAACAATTATTCCATCCTACGCGCAGAGAATCTAACTCCGTTAAAGGGGGTGGCATCGCGTTCATCTATAAAACGGTGCTAGAATTAAAAATGATTAACAAACATCACTTACCATCTGCTGAAATTCTCTCCATCAAATTATCCACATCTGCCACAGCTACCCTTACCATGAACTTGATTTATCGACCTCCCGGTAGTACCACCACATTCGAAGATGACAGATCTCACCTATTGTCTAACAACACAAAATGTAATTCCCAAGCTATAATCTTAGGAGATTTTAACTTAGGTCTTGATGACCCAAAAGACTCCAAAGCATCCACCCTTAAGGATACCATCTGCGAGCTTGGGTTTACACATTGCATAACCAGCCCAACGCACAATAAAGTCGCACTCTTGATTGGTTAACGGACCTTAACTGTAGCATCAAGGTACAGGCTAACACTCCATGTGCCTGCACTGACCACCACTTAATTACATTCACGATTGACAAGGCTGTACCTCTTACCATTCCCACTAAGGCCCCGGCCTTAATGACAAGAAGTAAACAAAACCTCACCTTAGATAACCTGCTACCTCTACTACGCCCCATAACTCATCCCACTACTACACTCTCGGACCAATCAGATCTAGTGAATCTATACAATGATACTATCCTCAAAGCTATAAACACGATAGCCCCTCTCAAATTACAGAAATCCAAAGCACGCACCCATATCAACAAATCGTACATGCCACATTTAAAGTCTCTTAGGAAAGAGAAACGTATAGCGGGAACCATTTGGAAGAACTCTCCATCAATACAAAATAAAAACATCTTCACTGCGGCCTCTCTTAACTATAAAATAGCCACTGTTCAGGCAAAAAAAAGTTAACTTTAATGACTGTATAAACAAAGCTAACTTGCGCACTAAGGAATGGTTCAATATTCTAAAAGAACTTGAATCTCCTGCCCCAATATTTGACTCCTGTACTAAGGACACCCAATGATGTACCCAGGCCTCCAGATAAGGAGCGTACCAGGCCGTTTTACGCATGAAAATCTTGTAAATATGACAGCTTTATTATTTTCCTGTGTACATTTACACACAGGTTTAGAGCAAAGGGCAGTGCAAAGGTCAGGTTACTTGAGAGAAACCAGAAGGCTTCTTTTGATTTTTATCTCCATGGATGGAATTGCAAGCCATCTCTGAAACAGAATGCATTTCTCTTAAGCCTTTCAAAAAAAGAAATTCCACACTGTGATAAAAGGAATGTTTTTTTTCCATTCAGCTTCAGATGTACTGTGCATATTTTCCTAGCATTTTAGGATTGTATAATTAATAAGATGGAAAACTAAGTTGCAATTGAGAATTAATATTTTTTAACAAATTATGCTTTTTTTGTCCAGTGAAAGCAAACCAGTATTGCACAATTGTATTTTTCAGAGTTCATGTGATGTGTGCATAATCATGCTGAGGCAGATCATTTTTACACTTATAATTTAATTTATACTCTAATATAAAAACAGTGTGTAAAATGACTATGCACAGTCTAGTTTACATCCATTCACCCTTGCAGTCAATGGGGTACATTACTATAAATGGTCAGTGGCAGACGAGTCTTTGCTCAAGAGTGAGTGATTGTCATTACACCAAATATTCAAGACTACAATTAAAACATTCAAACCCTGACTCTCCAGGAAGTGCAAGCGCTGTTCAAAAACAAACAAATGAAAGTTACATTGGTAATTGAAATAGAAACTCAGCAAAACTCCCTGTGATAATCCAGATAGGTATTTAACTTTATGTAGCGCTTCATAAATGGTTCTTCATCCATCTAGGTACTGTGATTATTATACCTCAGTCGATACTCAGTTAACCAACCTCTGAAGGATGTTAGCCAATAAGATAGCTCAGCCGGTTGAGCACTCGTTGCTGCAATCTGTGCGCGATCTGTAGGTTGTGGGTTTGAATCCCGCCAAGTCCAACTCCGCCTTTCATCCTTTTGAGGTCGATAAAGCAGTACCGAATTTGGTTTGGTGATAATTGTGAAAAATATGTTCTATGTACAGCTCTGCCAAAATTGCTATATAAATAACCAATTGACCATTAGGTGAGATATAGAATTCAGCATGGTGTCCTTGCCTCTCTGCACTGTTGTATCATAACATTGGCATTCCATTATGTTGTAATCGCTCCTGGAAATTAGGAGTTTCATCAACATCAAAAGACAATTCTGCTATCGAACCTCAAAACACACAATACAATTCATGTTTGCTTTACTCTATAGTTGGCTAGGTTTTTGTGTTTTCAACATTTAAATAGATACAGGAGAGATCAAATGGCCAGACCCTTTAGAAATAATAAAAGGCGTATTCTGTTACAATGCTATAAGCCGCCGCATAGTAATGATTTCCATACAGTTTTTTGCACACATCGGCTGGATGTCGCATACATTTTACTCTTGCAAAGGAGAAAAGTCATTTTTACTCTCTTAAAATCACATTTACTCTCATAGTTTAAAAATAGGGAGTAAAATAAACCCACTTCAAAATCTTATCTGGAGCACTAGGTTTACCAACATACAAAACGTGCTACTCAATAAAGTAACTATGAAAAAAAAGTCTCATCAACAATGCTACACCTCAGGACCCTCCATCGACCCATACACACACAATGCCACAATTCAATTTTAAATCATTATCAACCAAAGAGGTAGAGCTGATTATACTTAAACTCAAACCATCCAATTGCAAGGGCAATGTCTGCCCGGCTACGCTCATCAAGGAAGCTGCAACTGCACTCGCTCCTTTTATCACCACATTCATTAATGCTTCATTTGACACTAGTATTGTGCCCACTAACCTGAAAGATGCAATGGTACTCCCACTATTTAAAAAAAAAAACTACCTTGGACCCTAATAACCCAGCTAACTACCGTCCTATCGCCATCATCCCTTTCCTGCTGAAAATATTGAATCAAGCAGCTTATCTCCAGATTCAGCAATACTTGGAAACAAATAAATTGCTGGGTCTAAGACAGTCAGGCTTCGGACCAAGACATGGGACTGAGACAGCACTTATTGACCTAAAGACTCAAATAATTGGCCTAAAGACTCAAATAAATTCAGACACTAAAAGGCAAATCTGCCCTTCTCTTACTACTCTACTTATCTGCGGCATTTGACCTTGTGAACTATGAAATTCTTTGCAAGCGCTTGTCATCTGCTGCACACTTCTCTGACCAAGCTAACTCTTGGATTAAATATTTCCTCAGTAACAGATCCATGAGGGCATTTGCAACATCTGCCTCAGCTTCCCCTACGCCAGTCTCCTGTGGAGTCCAACAAGGCTCCCGCGTATACCCAACGCTCTACAATGTCTTCACCAAGCCACTGTTTGACATACTCTACTGTATGGGTGTCACATATATAAATTATGCGTACGACACCCAGATACTTATCCCCATCACTGGTGACTACGCTGCAGACAACTAAACATTTAATGACATCTACAGTATCATACAAACATGGATGGCTAAGCATGGCTTATGTCTAAATAACGATAAAACCGAACTACTCCTACTTGGCTCCCCATAAAAACTGAAAAAACTAGGAGCATCCTTCAAAGCCTTAATTATCGACGGTAATATCATCAAAGTATCTAACAATGTGAAAACATTAAGTATTTACATTGACTATGTATTATCACTCACGAGACAAACCAACGCCTCAGCGCCAGCCACAGCATACACATGCCAGCTCATCACAGCTTGCCGTCCCTACCTTACCTCAACTAACTGCATATCAGTAGCAAGAGCTTTAGTATTATCTAAGCTGGACTACTGAAATGCGCTATATTTAGGAGCATACCCACACAATATCAACAAAAGGCAAGTCATGCAAAATAATGCAGTTAGATCAGCATGTAACATCCCAAGGAAACACCATATTACTACAGCTAGGCAGAATCTGAAATGGTTGAATATCAAGCAAAGAATTGATCTTAAATCACTCATTAACACATAAGTGCCTCTATAACCAGTTACCTTTTTCACGCCATATATCATCATGACCCAATAGGACAGCACAAACACACTGTGTCGTCATATCTCGATTTAACCAACAACGGGCGAGTGGAGTTAGCTTCCCAGTCCTCGCTGCCAAAAAATGGAATGCGCTCCCCATCGCCTTAAGAGCAGAGCCCTCATTCATGATATTCCGGAACAAGGTTAAAGCTTGGCTCCTCGATCAGGACCAATACCCAACCTCTCCACAAAATATGCCCTACAATAGTAATGTCAATACTGTATATACGCCTTGTAAATTGTCTATGTACCTGTCATGTCTATTAATTTGACCTGTATCTATATAAACCTGTTTTTAAATTTTAAGACTGTATACCATGTAAGTTAAGCGCTCAGTTGCCCCAGGGTTTGGATGCGCTATACAAATAAATACAATTAAGACCCGTGGGACTTAAAGCTCTCTTCTCTACCTTTTAAAAGAAATCTTCATCAACTTGACATTTTGCTGCTGAAATCTTTGCCCAAGCAACCCCGTCTTCCTACCCAGAGAGCGACTTAATTTAAAGGTATGATTTCTCTGTGTTTTCCCTTACAAGGATTGTCCAATAATATTTTTATTGGTCGATTGCATTTTTGTTAGTTTAATAAAAGCAATTTTTATAGAAACTTGTCTGGGCATTCCTTCATTTTTGGTACCATCAAACTAATTTACTACTGTATTTTGTGTTGATTCTGCGCCAGCCCACTCTCTTCCTGAAGATAGCCTGTCACGCTACCAAAATAGATGAAGGGGTTATACTTGTTACATTGATGCAGTGGCGACAGCTGTGCTTGCTTTACCTTTATAATTGCGATCACTGTTGGTTTAGTAGCAGTGTGGGGTGGAGTAGGCGCTTTAGTCACTACTCACCCCAGTACTCCTACAGAGAAGTAGCCATTTTGTTACAAAGACAAATCCCGAAGTAGCAGCAGAGACAGCCACAGGGACCAAACAATTATGTGCAAAAACACCAGCGGTACACAGACCTAACAGCGTTGGAGTGGAGGCTGCATGGGCATCAGATAAGATTGCAGGAATCCAACTAAAAGAAGGACACTACTAGAGTGCAGTTGGCATTGTTACGCCGACAGATTTACATAGATCCTACTTTACCCTAACTCGCAGGATGCGAGAACGATACATGGCAAACATCTGGTTAACTGCACCATTAAGATAAGATCACCGGGAGCCAAGAGAGGATTCCTTACAAGGCGCTAAATATTTGGACACCAACCCCATGGCTATTTGTACCCCAGCGTGCTACTCCGCTCTACCGTTAGGAATTTCAGCCCCATTGCCACAAACCAATGCAACCAATTTCAATTGTGCACTACCATGAGGATATGCCCCAAAGAACAAGCAGCACGACACCAAGAGGATTTCTGACAAAAAGGGAAGCAAATCATACAGTCAGCTACAATCCAAGGATTATTACATGGAGTGCTTCCAGTTACCTGAGCACAACAAAACATCCCTTGTCATCTGTGTGTCTTTTCTGGTGACAACCCTTGGGTTGAGCATACAAGTAAGTGGCACGTGCATCCTTAATTGAATACGGGCCACCAGCAACTTCTAAAGAGCCTTTGGGGATGAAGCAAAATCCTTCCCATTTGTGATCAATCACAAGGTTGTACTCTGTACCTAGACACAAACACTGAGGCGTGGCACTCAGGAACAAAAGATACGCAAAACCGCTCAAGACGTACTGATCAATTGGAAGAAACAATCTGCGGGACACTACTGGTGTAGAGGAGTGCCAAAACAACAAGAAACATCTGGCATGTACGGTAAAGTAACAGACAGAAGAACTTGTGTTAAACATTCACTGATAGAATGGGTGTAGCCCACCGGTCGAAGTTCGAAATCCTGAACGGGCAAACTCAGCTTTTCATCCATCTACACCGTTTGTCCAAACCTGTAGTGGCATGGGTTACACAAAAAACAAAGTTAATAACTTGAAGAGAAGATATATTTAACTGGAAGAAAACCAAGGTGACAAGAAGGTGCTAATGAATATATTAGGAAGGTGAATACATTAAAATGGTCACAGTGAATGCATTAGAAGAAGTGCAGCTGAAAGTGCGAAAACTGGGAAGCAGGGACAAGTGGCACAAGATGCACTTCAGAGGAGCAGGCTAGCCTAATCCACATAAGGTATTAGCACTGCTGCTAACCCCAAATGGGTCCCAACTTCCTTGGCCTGCTGTGCGTGGTCCCGATTTTGGGACATTGGTCGGCACAAGAAACTCGTCAAGAAATCAAACAAATGAGGTAAAAAAGATGTATTATCCCAACAACAGTTGTTCAATAGAATTAGCAGGAGTCCTGCCAATGTGCAAAGAGTGCACAATAGAGTCCGGTTCAAACCCAACTTGAAGAAAGCATAGTGCTGGCTAGGCAAATAACTATACAAGTATTACAAAAAGAAATATGGTTACAGCACCAGTATAATGGAATTAAGGCGTATATTTCGTCAAGGAGAAAGGAATTGGAGATCTCACACCCATACTCCTACAGCGATTGTCAGGGATCACAGGAACTAGCAGATACATGGAGGCTGTACATGCATTTGTCTACAGTCGTGTGGTCTACCGTGTGAAGGGGCTGCTTCTGCTCCCTTCTCTGTCCATCGTTCACATGGAGCCAAGGCACTAAAAAGACCTGCCCTGGATATAGTGGCATTGATTGCAAAAGGTTTTGCCAAGAAGGAAACATTGCAACGCAAAGGCGTGCTTCATTGATACAGTGGTAAAAGTAGCTACTCAACTCACAGACTTCAATTGCCGATTTCCTTCTAGTGTGCGAGTAATGAAAAAAACTTAGAGGACGTTCTTTCATTGAAATGATGCACCAGCATTGAGAACTCTGGTGCTATCCACATTGAAGCCCAGGGATGGACAATGGTTTGACCCGAACAAATTAAGTACGATTTAAGATGATCTGAGCCTTGTTAGTGGCATTACAGAAATGGAGTGGCACACTTTAAAAATGACAGATATAATAAATGTTTTCTTGAGTGGAAAAATAATGCAATGGACTGGATTATCTGACAGAACCGCGGTAGCGTCCAGGAAAGGTTGCAAGTCAGTCTCAAGAATGGAAGACTACATTCAGAGCAACTAAGAGCGTGGAAGTGATGATCCGACTGCTGTGCAAGCTGTTTGGGGGGTAGCAGTCTACTGCCCAAAGGCGAGACTCTGTCCAACAGTACAGATGGTGGCTATGGCATGCTTTCTCTGTGTTACAGAAAAGAAAGAGTACCTGAATAGCAAGCATCAGAGGCACTGCTCCAAACTGGCTAATTAAGTGGCAGGCCTTCTACAGGAGCTTCAAGAAACAAAGAAAGAAATAGACCCATAAAGGTGTGTACCACAGAGCACACAGGACTGATGGGACAGTCTACCTCAGCCTTCAATATACTACCAAATTCCTTCTGAAAGCCCACTGTGTTGCTTGTGTGAGGGTAATCTCTGCTCCCTAAAGCATGACCACAAGAAATGGAATGAGACAGTATTGGCTCTGGCAAGTGTTAAAATCTTCAAGAATACCCAACATCCTCTATATGGCCACTCCTAATCTTTTCATAAATTACTGAAAAAAGTGTATGGTGGGAGGGGGGGGGGGGGGGGGAAGAAGCACCTGCTGTCTGATGCGAAGTTTAAATGGTAAACGCTCCAGCGGATTCAACCTCAGATCCACTAAAACAGACTAGCACACCCAGCTCGCCCAATCTTATTGCTGGGTTATAGAGGAAAATTGCTGCAACCACTTCCTGAGAACTCAGCGGAGTGTGAGGGAGTGTTCCTGGTGTGGAGCCCTAAGCAGTTTACTGGAGTTGGAGTGTGTTTCCTCACTGTCTACTGAGCTGGGCGGAGCTTTCTACCACTTCTACAAAACCTCCATTCAGACGCGGAGCGTCGCGGAGCGTGAGGGAGTGTTCCTGGTGTTCGTGGTGGCCGTGGCTGGACGGCTGCAGAATAAAATAGCAGTCCTCTGCACTCCTCTGCCAAATGGAACTGACTGCACCAAATATTGAATTCCAAGATATCCACGAGGAGGCGCTTAACGGTGTCCCAGAAATGGCGGCTGGTACTAGAGCCCAGGTCCGGCGAGGGAGACCGGCTTCAGTACTGGCATTACCCGACCATGATGTGCAGATAGAAAAGGACAGGCGTGTGACCCTGGCCGGGGCTTTCCAAGTAAGTGGCTCCTCCCTGGCACTGAGTGAAAATGGTAATGATCCGTTAAATCAAACACTGTTTAAGTCCAGGGAAAATCCTTTAGCCCAAAGCATGAAGCGCGAGTGAGAGGCATGAGGAGGGCGTGGGGGGTTGCCTCTCATAGAAACTGTTGTTCAATATATGCGAGGGCTTAGCTAACGGTTTTGGGAAAAAAAAAAAACGGCCCGCTCACTGCGACGAGATTCCGCAGAGTCAGCGTGGCGTGCCTTGCCCGTGTCTGAGAGGGGGATCTGACTGCCGAGCTCTCGTGCATGGCCAGTTCTACAGTGTGGCAGGCCCGCGAGGAGGAGGGGGAGGGGGGGGGGTGGAACCCTTACCAGAGGGTAAGCCCCGCACTAATGTTGGGCAGGAGTGCCCAAATTGCAAAAGTAACACTCAAGAAGCCTTAATTCAAACGGACGATGCAATTCACTCACGTACCATACAGAGCCGTCCCTCCGAGGCAAGATTCTTTTCATGCAGCGAGTCGCCATGTAGTGGTGAGAGCCTGCCCCCTTCCCTGGATAGGCCACGTGACGAACGGCTGTTGGAAGAACGTTGCACGCTCACGGAACAGAGGACCTGTGGGGAAAGAGCAGCGGAGGGGGCGAGGGGGTCGGAATGTAATGATGGTAGAAATGCCCCTCGAGTCTTCGAAATAGACATCTCTGATTGCGGCAGAAAAACAAATATGGAAGCAATAAATGAAAACGAAAATGAAAATTCTGGGGAAATTATTAAAGATGCGAATATTGAACAAACTCCAATGAAGAGGAGGTTTTTGGGCCGCCTGAGAAAGCAATTGAATCCATACAATTGGAAAGCCCAGAAGCAATGAATAATCGTAGAGACTCGTTAGCAGTTGCAGATCAGCTGCTAATTGATTTGATTGAAATAAATGGACACCTGGGCGCAAAAAAACAAGGGAAAGACCAAAGAAATGAGGGTTCCTTGTGTGAGCCCAGACTTGAAAGAAAAAGAGCGGATCCGTGCACTAACTCATGCAATTTACAAACAACTCCTTTGAAAGAGAATCAGCCTTTAAAAAAGGAGAACGGAATATAGCCCATATCCGACCTTAACATGCTCACAGAAAAGAAACCCAACGCAAAACTGCCTCTGGAATTCCCGGAGAGGCACCTGTGAGACTGTAGGAAAAGATGCAGTAGAACCGCCCTCTTCGCCCGATTCCTCAGAAGAATCCACCACTGACTCTTCCTTCATTCAAAGAGAATTTCCTAAAGTAAGGAGGCTGAAAGAAGGGAAGAGTCAGAAAAAGCCCAGCCCGCTTTTGGAGGTACAAAGGGAAAAGGAAGGAAGCACGGTGCAAAACTTTGCAGAAAAGATTGCAAATGAATTAAGACCTTACATAATGTCCGCAACAGGAATTTCACTGGCCCCTTTAACAAAGCTGTATGAGCAGCTTCACAAAAAAATCAAAATACCTTACTGGGCCTCATGTTATCAAAAATGACAAAAATGGAAATGGACATGGTAGTATGGGAGCTTGAATTAAAAAATGAGAAACAAAAAAATGAGGACTCAAATGGAACGATTAAAGAGCAGCTAAGAAATAATGCTGAGGAAAAGAGACTATTTGCAGAACTAGGAAGAGAGGCAATGTCAATCGTGAAACAAACAAAAACCTTGGACAGCGCCCGAAAAAGTGAAAGAAAAGAACAAGAGGGTGTATCCCACACGTAAAGCGTTAGTCTGCGTGTGGAAGGAGGAGATAAAATCGTAAATGTATCAGCAAGAAACATAGAATGCACCCAAGGGTCCTGTAAACCTCAAAGGACCGGGGCCCTAAGACTAACATACGGAAAGGAATGTGACCTAGAGGAAAATACTGCTAAGTTAGTGGTAGACCTAACGAAGGATCTGGACCAACTAATCCTGACTCAGGGAAAAATTCCTTTAAAAGAAACAAGTAATGAGGAGGCCGAAATTGCCTCTGCATCCGAAATGGCAGACGGAGAAATAACAGATCCCAATCAAATCCCTAAAGAAGGTGACAAAGAGGCCGATAAAGCAAGGGAAGTATATGGAATCTTTGAAAAGGGAAAGAAAAACGAACTGCCAGTGGAAGCAGGAATGAAGAAAGGAAAGTGTAGAAAACAAAGAACATGGCGGAAAACAAAAACAAGAACACGACGTCAAGAGGTTTGTGCAAGTTTTTAAGGAACCTAAAAGCGTTGAATGTGACTATACGTACTGATCCAGTTGAAAATGGAGAGCCAATAAATGCAGAAGTAAAAAAAGAACAGATCCAGTATCGCAAAGTCCCCATTGATGGTTGAAGAAATTCACAGGCCATCGAACAACATTAAAGAAGAAGAACTAACGGCAGAGGATCTTCTGAATTTCTCAACATACGAAATCGACGAAGGAGAGGCCTTAGATTAGAGCCATAAAATACCGGATGCAGGAGCAGAGATAACGGAGGATCCCGATACAGAAGAAATCCGATTTTCCAAAAAATTTAATGAAAAAAATAAAATGGATGGAATATTAGCAAAAAGGAGTTGTGTATTCATCTCACCTGTAAAGAAATTTTAAAACCACAGTCTCTTGAAATGGGTCGGAATTCACAGACTGTAAGGTTCATGACAATCGAGGAAAATAGGAAAAAAAGTCTGAACTTGTAAGTGAGGCGAGAACCACAAGGGCAAGTGAAATTTATTGCAGTTAAAGACAATAAAAAAAGGAGTGAAAAAATATGTGAGGCAAAAAATTGTCAAAAAGAAAGTACCCATAGGCACTGAATGGAAAAGCAAAAATGGAAGTCAAATGATCACTTTAAGTCCGGGACCCAACCATAATACTTGAACGAAGTAGGACGGGTTGGTCCTGAATAGGTACAATGTCATGCAATTACTACAACATATTCCTCACCTTAACTCAATCTCCACAACTGATGTGACGATAGTCGAATTTGTGGACGAGGAAATTTTGGATAAGGTACGGATTCATCTATATTCAAAGATCATAAAGGAAATATTATTAGAAAGTAGGTCAGAGATGCAGAATTTGGGATTCGACATACAAGAGGAAAACGAACCTGAGAGGAGATTGAAAGCGAAAGTCCCGAAAATAGCAGGTGCTTATAGCAACAGGGAAAGTACTAAAGAGAAGAATGGAAATCAACACGAAAATGAAGTTAAAAAAAGGAGAGCTTGATGATTCACTGCCTGCTGATCCGAGCCCTAAAAAACGGATAAAGATAACATTTGCAGTGAACAAGCAAGAAGAATTTCCGTCAAACAGTGAAAAAGTGCAAGCTGACAAAGGTGGAATTAACAAATGTTGGTCATGGCTTCCAAGTGCTCTCCATCCATCAAGTCAAAGCTAACGATCGAGGGATGAAGGGATCGAGGGATGAAAGTCCTAGAATTTCTTGTGGGTCCTGGAATACTAGGGGGCACGTTCACTTATTTGGTAAACCCTGGACCGAATTGATGGCTCTTGATATTACATGCTTACAAGAGACCTGGATGGTGAATGTGCCAAGCATGGATACGAGATTGCTTTCAATCCGGCAATAAGGAATAAAAAAGGTTGTCCGATGGCCGGTATTTTGACCCTGGTGAAACGAGGTAAGGGTCTACACATCAAGAAAGTGACAAACATTAATTCTCATCTACAATTGACTTCAATAACATGTGATGAGGAAGGTGGAGCAAGAAACACGACGTTTCATATACTGAATACTTATTGGCACCACCAGCAAGTAGGAGGAGTTGAATTCATAGATAAAATATGCGATATCCTTGATGAACTAAAAACACATAACCCAGGAGAAGAGATAATAATATGTGGAGATCTAAATTTGGACCCGTTACAAGAGATAGGAATGAACCATGTTAAGAAATGCCACAAGAATAATAAAAGCGACCTGGAGATTACATGGACTGAAGAAATGGAGACAAGATAGATGTGCATGCTAAATGGCTGCACAAAAGGAGACATTCCCCCAAAATCAACTTGGGAGAGAGGATCACTAAACTCTATACTGGACTACTTCTACGTAAGCGAGTCCCTGGCAATGAAAATACAAAGTTTAGAAGTAATAAGATCTCGAGAAAGGGGTCATAATCTTGTCAAGGTATGCTGGGAGACAAAACAACTTGAAAAGCCCAAAAAGTGGACTCCCGAAATAGAAATAACTCCGGGTCAAAATAGGGTAAGATTGAATAATAAAAACTGCACTAACTTAATGAAAGAACAAGACCAAAACCAAGTAAACTTGGAATATGACACACTTTTTCAGAAATACTCAAAAACATATAATACTGGTGGGAAGAACTGCTACAAACTTCATGTTTTGGATTCAAACATAGTAAAGAAAAAGAGAGAAATGAGGCAAAAAATAAGAGCTCTCAGGAGGATGTCCTCAAATGAAGTAAGGGAAAAGAAGAAAAAATTAAAATTGCAATATAAGAACTGGATCAGAAGCCACAGATCCATAATGCAACAACAAGATGCAGAAAAAATAATGGCAACACTGGCCAATAAAAATGTGAGAGATTTTTGGAATATAATTAACAACGTAGGCGCTCCACAAGGGGCGTTAATAACAAATATGGTCCCAGAACAACAATGGATTCTGTACTACTCCAAGCTCTCCGAAAGACTAATGAATCAGAAAAAGGAGGTTTCGGCCCCCCCCTCAAGATGGGACTTTGAAATATCTAAAGAGGAGATTCTGGCAATAATAAAAAACATCAGCTCCTCACGAGCGCCAGGGCACGACGGGTTAACAAACACAATTCTGAAAGAACATCCGGAAGAATGAGCGGAATTTTGCAAAATACTTTAAAAAAAAGTAACGACAGAAGGGAAAATTCTGAAGACCTGGAAGTCCGCCATTATAGTTCCCATCTATAAAAAAGGGGAAAGATTGGACCCCAAGAACTACAGGCCTATAGCCCTGCTTGATGTGATAGGGAAAATATTCGCCACACAATTATTACATCAACTAACATCATGGATCAATCAAGGAGGGGCCTTTGACCGGAGACAGACAGGCTTTGTAAGGGCAGTAGGTTGTGGATTGAACGTTCTAATAATAAATTTGTTAAAGATGGAAGCTATAAGGACCGGCCTTTGACCGGAGACAGACAGGCTTTGTAAGGGGAGTAAGTTGTGGATTGAACCTTCTAATAATACATTTGTTAAAGATGGAAGCTATAAGGACCGGAAGAAAAATCTATGCGGCTTTTGTGGACTTAGCCCATGCATTTGATGGGGTAGATCGTGACCAGCTATGGGAAAAGATGGGCAAGTTAAATTGCCCCCCGAGCCTCCTACTAGCAATTAAAGATCTTCATGCAAACACAAATATCAGAATCTAACTTGACAGAAGTGGAACCTTAACTAAACAGATTGATACATCAAGAAGTGTAAAACAAGGTTGCCCACTAGGATCTACTCTATTTAAACTTCTAATTGCAGATGTGGGAGAAGCTCTAGAAGATATCGCAGCATTCCCGCCGAAAATAAATGGAAATCATATAAGCTGGCTAATATACGCTGACGATATTGTTTTACTAGACTTGACCCCAAAAGGGCTCCAGCAGAAGCTAACAGCACACGCGAAATACATAAAGATGAATGGGCTGGAAATCAATGCCAGGAAAACTGAAATTGTACAGCTATCCGACTTAAAATGGCAGAGACAATTAAAGAAAGGTCGACCAAGATGGACGCTGGAAAACGAGATCATTCAGTGTGCAACCCAGGTTACATACTTAGGGGTACAAATAAGTGCCAGAATAACTGACGAACCGATGGTGAAGAAAATAAAAAATAAAATGTAAGGCGCTATCAGTGCAAGGGGCAATGCTTCATAAAAAGTATGGCAAATTCTCTTATCAGCCAATAATAAACTTTTATAAAGCAAAAGTAATTCCTGCTCTAATTTACGGAGCTGAGGCAATGTTTGGATGTTCGTACATCCTATGGTCCCAGTGCGAAAATATGTTCTGTTCTGGAGGAAGGTCCTGCAAGTTCCTCAAAGTACGCCCAATGCTTGTATCAAATATGAGCTGGGCCTACTATCAATTAATGTGAGAGTACAATGGAATACCCTATAGATCTATAGGAAGATAATGGAAAAAGAAAGTGCTGCGCAATTTGAAATATTAAGCCCAAATACAAAGAAAAACCCAAAAGATGTTTTCGAGATCTGGAAAAACAACTGCGAAAATATTCTAGCTCAACTGAATTCGACAAAGGAGATGCTGGAACAAAACCCCAATGCAGTAAAAAAAAAAAAAAACGATTGGAGCAACACGGTCGACCAGAGGGCAACCCACAAGTGTATGAAAGACTATGCATGTGAAAGTAAGGCATTAAAATGTGATACCGAAGTACCTGAAAAAGTTCCCCTGTCCAAGGAGAAGAAATGTTTTTTTTAAATTAAGGCTGAACTTGTTCCATACGTCCGAGATCAAAAATATGAGAAAAAGAAAAGTAGAGGCAATATAAATTAATTGCCATTTTTGCAAGAAGGAACCAGAGACAATAAGACATCTGATAATCTCGTGTCCGGAATTGAAAGAAATGAGAACGAAATTTCTGGGCACAGAGTTTTCAAAGTTCTCCACGCACAGCGAGGAAGAGTGGTGGAAAAAAATTCATGACGTAGAGGACGGAAAATTGACCTTCGCAGTAACGTTCTTTCTGGATGAACTGAACTCATATCTGATGGACGTTGAAAAAAGCAGGAAGAGGAGAGAAAGATGTGTTTATCTTTTATTTTTTTTAAATTTGTAATAAGCTGATTTAAAATTTAAAAAATAAATAAATAAATAAATAAATAAATAAATAAATAAATAAATGAACTCACTCAACTGTCGAGGTCCTTTCCTCACTGTGTTTGGTCACCAAGACCTAACTCACTAACTCCAATCCAATTGCCCCTCTTCCATTCCCTTTATCCCCTCCCCTTGCAGCAGGCTGAAGCATCCTGAAGGTTATATGTTTGCCCATGACCTGACCTGGCCCACTTCACAGGCATTGCATTTTCCCCAGGTACTAGACCACCACAAGCTTTCAGAAGTGCGCACTGGCCACAGCTAGCACCAATAACCACTGCCAAAGGTCCCAGAAGGTAACAAAATAGCAACTGGGCCTGTGCAGGTCTGCAAGCCACTTGGCCACAGCTTGTAGACATGGCCTTTGACTATGCCCGAGCACCAGCAAGTCACCAGAATTGGCCACTGGTCCTCTAGGCTATTATTTAAAAATGTCATGTTGAAAGCTACTTGCCATGCAGCAGCACATCCATTCTTACTCATATTGGGTGTATACTCGCCAGTGGGAAGTGCAACTTTTCTGGCCTGCTGAGGATATTTTTATTTTCCTTGAACGTCTCTAGATCTTTCCTTCAATTGCAACTTAATTAAATACAGTTCTTACTTGTCTTTCTTTAGATTCTGGCATTTGAGAAACATAAGGCAGGATCATTTTATCTACCTTCATTCTTAACTAACGACTTCATTTTTTTGTGTGCTGACGTCATTACTACCAAAATTTTCAGCATGGTTACATCACTTCCCAAAAAATGGGCGACCGCCACATTCTAGGCATGCAATTGTAGTTCGAATGTGCAAGATTACTACAGATCACTAGCAGTCAAACCGTAAAGCAGGGGTAAAAACGTCCACTTAGAAGCTACTAGCTAAGCATAAAAAGTCCCCAACTCCAGCAATCCCACATACACCTTGCACAATATTTCTTACTAGCCATGATTAAAGTGTCACTTGCCAGTGGCTAGTGACGAGTGCATATTGAGACCTATTCTACAGAGAGCATCCTTATTCTAGACAGATTTGAATACTTGTTCTCGGCAATCAGGAGGAAGCCGCTCTTTCCAAAACAGGGACAGAAAAAAAAAAATAAGTCAGGAAGCCAGGAACCCAAATCAAAACAACATTGGACTCTCGAGATCAAATACTTCAATTAGAAGGTATCAAAATACGCATTTGCCAGTGGTGAGAATGCACGCTTGGTGAGTAAAAAAGTTATATTCATTTGGAGAACTGTCATTCACAACAGGGAGTGAGTGGCTTATAACTGGTTAGTAGCTTTCGAAGTTAAAATGTTCACCCCAAATTATACATACTATAGAAACAGACATTCGTTGAACATGTGAGGTCATTAATATCCAACAGAATACTTATTATACAAATAAATCAGTCAAAGTGGCAATGCCACGTGTAGGTGCCAAATATTGTCTTTCATGAATATTTTTCGCTTTAATTTGTTAGCTATCATTACCCAGTAATCATTACTGGCCATTGAAAGAGCACACGATTTTCCATCAGTGCTAGAAATGTAGGACAAAGAGAAATTGGTAATTCTACACGTTAAAAATATGCACTATGCGTGGATAAAAACAAATAGATGTCCCCTTGGTAGTTATAATGCTTTGTAGATAAACAGAAATCATAATTCCAATAATGCCACTGTAAGAACACAATGATGGCTTTGCACAAATACTGCCTGCATTTGTCCTTGTAGGGAAACACCTCTGATGGCTTTGTCACAGCATGCCAGCATTTGCCCAGGTGAAAATGTGCACTGCATTTAAGAGAGACCCAATAAGAAGACTTGCACGCGGGTATTTATTAGGTTTGTGAGTTTAACAACTGTCAGATTACCACATGTTCTGAGACGATGGCATCACAATCTCAAAATGCACTGTGATTCTATGAAGTAGCCATAAATAATGCCCATTTACCTAGTAAATACCCTTGAATTCTGACAAAAACGTGTGCAAATCAGGGTTTGCACAGCATCATATTAAGGAAAAGCATAGTAACAGACTGTTCACCACAACAAACCCTGGTCTAAAAGGATGACTTTAGAGACCATCCTGGGGTCATCTGATGTTCATCGAAGTACACTAGAAGTCATTCCCATATCATCAGACGTCATCACGCTGTTAAAGTCATCAGCAAATATCTCAGAATGGTGGGTGATGATTTGGGGATGAGCTTAGGATGACTTAATGAATATGCTAACATCATCCCCATTTTAGAAAACTCTTTGTTCCTGATGCTTTTAGGATGGCCTACTGATCACTTCAAGAGATTGCACGTTTGTCCCTGATTTGGGAATGATTCTGGGATGACCTTCCGATTACTTCAAGAGCATTGCCATGAAACAGGTTTGTTCTTGATGATTTGGGGATGACTTACTGATTACTTCAGAACAGTAAGTTTGTAGGATGATATGCAGACCAATACAGATTGTCATTCTGCTTTTGCTTAGTTGCACTTATGCTGAATGATCTCCCACCATGGCAAGGGTAAAGCTTGAGACTATGTTGGCCCAAAGTGGAAGCCAGAGGCCTAAACATAGTATGCACCCGTGAGAATCCTTTGCCATCCCAGTCAAAAGCAGGCACCCATCACCCTCACAAGCCCCAATGTGGCAGGGATAAAGCCTGAAACTATGTTGGGCCAAAGTGGAAGAAAGAGGCCTAAACATAGAATGCACCCACTGGGTGAGACTCCTTTGCCATCCCAGTCAAAAGCAGGAACCCAGCACCCTCACAATCAATACATGTCCATGCTGACTTGTTAGGTACAAATTGGTGTAGTCCCACTGTGTGAGACTACACAACACTTCTGCTTGGTAATAGGTAAGCCCACCTTTTGGTATAGGTCTGAACTACACAGGTTGGCAGTGTGACTGAGCAGCCAGGCCTATCTCAAGATGGATAACTGAGCTGTAGAGCTGTACAAATGAAATCTGTAAATACAAGTAGCCAAGTAACACTTACACTCAAGGTTTCAGTTATAAATAGTTGTTTATTTAATGAAAATCAATTTTTAAATAAGCGTGCAATTCATGTAACAATGTAAATATACTTTGAAATTATTTTCAGAATCAGAGCAAGTTAGTGGATAATCTTTGGATATGCTTCATACACAATTGCTACACCCTGGGGTGACTTCAATCACAAGGACAGTAATGGCATTTATGTATCACACTAGGTTGCAGAAAGGAAAGGTTTAAAGGAAGGAAAAAAGTTAAACAGGTTCTCAGTATATGTGAGGACAACTAAATCTTCCAATGAAATCTAGACAAGCCTTTCCCAGCAGTAACAGTCTAAAACAAGTTACTACCTATGAGAGACATACCATATCAAAGTCAGTGGGCTAGAGGAGTCTGCAGGGAGCCAGGACAGCCAAAGTAAATTTGAAACAGTCTTTGGAGCGGAGGTACTTCTTAGAATCAAAAGGCTTGTACAAAGTTAGAGAGTTTGTTAGAAAATCAGTTGTAGGGTCACAAGCTGTGAAAACAGAGTTGGAATCAACTCTAAAAGTAAGCCACTGCAATTCCCAACTGAGAAAAGCAAGGCTACAAGACAGTGAGGTAAATACCCCAAGTCTCAACAGTACCTCTGGTTTGAAGAAGAGTGGTCCAGCTGGCTTCTGTCCTGCTACAGCGTTATAGACCCTGTGTTCCTGAGCCTTAGTTGTGGGGACAAGAGGGAGGACATCTGTAGGGCTCCTGCGGTGGTACTTCGGAGGTCATTGGCAGCTACGGGCTCTTTTTGGTTTCAGCGCTTATCAAACAGCACTGTTGCTGATCTCTGGTACCGGTTGGGCTTCCTTCACTCCTTGGGTCTGGTAAGGGGACTCTAGCTCTGGGTCGTCCTGCTGCTGGAGGGTCCTTAGGAGACTCCTGGAGCTTCTAGCCGGATTTCAGACATTTTACTCGACTACGAATTACTCGACCCATGGCACTTTGTTCTTGCAGCAATGAAGAAGTACAGCCAGAAAGGGAAGATGGTCCAGTGGAGTTCGTCTCTGGCTTAGTTTGTCCCACTAACCCAAGGGGAGAAGTCATCCATTCCGAAGCTTCTCTGTCTGAAAAGGGAGTTTCAGCACAGCAGCAGGGCTTCACCAGGCAACTCAAAGGTCCAGGAGGATGCAGCAAGCTTTGTTCACGGTTTCTTCGTCGGGTGTTTCTCCCAGTGGTCGACTCTGCCTCTAGTCCCAAAACTCTCGCTTTTTAAGCAGGTTTCTCCCATTCATGCACAGCCTAGGCTATCAATGACACATCAGGGTCGCTGTCCTGAAAGGAGAGCCAGCCAGACAGCCATTCAGGACTGGTTGCATTCAGGCATTCCTAGAGACAAAGGACAGGGGAGTTTCGGGACCCTCCCTCACATCCTGTCCTTCCAGACACACTGGAAACAGAGGCGGGCCTCAGGGCTGAAGTGCACCAAAGGCAAGACAAACAAAGTGCTCCAATCTGTTCGACGCACAGAGTAAAACCCAAGACCGACCTCACAAAAAAGAAAATTGCAAAAAATGCAGTTTTTATAAAATGGTCACCCCTGGGTGCTATACTGCAGTTGGGGGTTCAGCCTGCTGTAGAAAAGCACAATGGTAGGAAACATTAAACTACTGCCACTGGCCATTTAAAAGGAAAGAGGGCAACATACAAATGTTACATGAGAATGTAGGATAAGGAGGTACTAGGTAACCCCCCAGCACTCCACTTAAGATGCTGTGTGCTGGACCCACAAAGAGAAAAGGTAAGTAAAGTCAATTTCACTTTACTATTCTTGGGAACAGTAGTTTACACAAGAAAAGGTATTTTAAACCTTATGAGAAATCTAAAGGATTTTTCAGTGACACTTCACTGAAGGTGCTGTTTGTCACCATACAAAAAGTAGATGCATATAGAGTTTGTCAGACTCCAAAAACAGTGAAAACACATAATCCAAAGGTCAAAACACATGAGACAGTGGGAAAGGGGTCTCACTCACTCCAGGGTTAAAATTAAAAAGTCCTACAGCAACAAAAGAGCTGGGGGTCCCTAAGGTTGAAGGGAATTAGCACAGAAATGAGAATTCGCCCCAACATCACTGCACCAATATATGGCAGTATTCACATGCACTCCTTCACACATTATTCATGTTTGCTTTGCGCAAAATCCAATAATCAACAACCATAACGAAAAGTACCTCCAGGATTAAAATAAAAAGTAAAAAAAAAGAAAAGGATCCAAAATAGAAAGAAGCAATAAACAAACGGAACCACAAAGTCCCATCAACCGAGGTCTCAACTACCCACAACCTACCAAATGCAAGCAACAAGAAACCACAAACAGCAAAGACAAAACCCAAGAGACCATGAAAAACACCAATCGAAAGAGGACGCCCACTAAGGAACACAACCCATGAATCATGCCTCGCCACAAGAAAGACAAAGAAGTCAGAAAAGACAACAGAAATAATAAGAAATCCCAAACCACTCGGGAAGGCACGGACCAGCATGATCCCACAACCCCAAAAAACTCGACAAACATCTGAGATGGCCCATGGAGACATACAAATAACAGAGCAAAGACAGACTAGACTGCTCGCTACCTGTCCACATACGACAACGTGGTAAACAAAAACAGCTCAGCAACAACGAATCGACAGCCAACAAGCTTCATAAATACAGACCCAACCAGGACACAAAAGGATGACAACTAATAAACCATCACAACCCGGTCTCCACCATGGACAATACCCCAACCAGATCAACAAATTGGAAACCATCACACTCACTCTACACCCCCTATATCACCAAGGCTGGAACAACAGAGGGGAAGCTACCTTATTTACCACCCGGAAACAAACCAACCCCACCATAAACCTTATCGGTCTACTCGACAAAGAGACTGACCAACAAAGAACCACTCCATCCAAAAGACTCAACCGGGAAAAACCCACCTGGAACGGAAACCCAACCAACACCACACCGGTCAGAACAAACAATACTAACAACAACACAAAAGGTAAATCCAGCAAACTACACTGCAGCCTCCTCAACATTAGATCCATGGCAAACCACTCAACAGAAATCAATGACCTCCTAAGCGAAGGAGGCACAGACGTGCTCTTCCTTACTGAAACCTGGCTATCAGATAACTATAAAGCCATCGCGAATGAAGCAATACATGACAATTATAAATTAATATACCACAACAGAGAAAACCACAACAGAGAAAACCGAAGAGGAGGTGGAATCGCAATTATACACAAAAAAACACGCCTGAGCATCTTGAATCATCACAACCAACGCGGAAGACTATGAATCCCTCCAAATCAAGATAGAACTCAATGACCAATCCAACATAGTATTCCTACTGATCGACAAACCATCTTCTTACAATCCCAACTTTGCAACCAAACTAGCGGACGAGGCCGCCAAGCTATCAACCCACAGCATCCTAGGTGAAAGAGATCCCACCGATACAAACATAGATACAACAGAAGACACACTCAACAATTGGATCACCAAGGCCATTAACCAATTATCCCCAGCTAAAACATTCAAAGCAACACCAAAAAAACTGGCAGCAAAATGGTTCACAGAAGAACTGAAAAAATGTCCCAACAAAAAAAAAAACTGCAAAATTGAAACAAAATGGAGAGAACAATACACCAGACAAGACTAAATAAAATACCAAAGACAACTCAAACTGTACAAAGAAAATCCTCAAAGCAAACACAAATAAATAAATAAATAAATAAATACATACAACGCCACAGAATCGGCTAACAATTCACGGAAAGAACTCCATCACCCCTACATACTTTGTGACAGACACTTACACCAGAGCAGGGTGTGTGTAGTAGCTGCACAGCAGTTACTGCCTCTGCGGGCATTATAGTGCACAGGTAGAATTATATATGTAGTCACTTACACCAGAGCAGGGTTTGTGTAGCAGCTGTAAAGCAGTTACTGTCTCTGCAAGCATTAGCCGGCGTATATATATATATATATATATATAGTCACTTACACCAGAGCAGAGTGTGTGTAGTAGCTGCACAGCAGTTACTGCGTCTGTGAGCATTAGCCGTGCAGGTATATATATATATATATATATATAGTCACTTACACCAGAGCAGGGACTGTGTAGCAGCTGCAAAGAGAGAGAGAGAGAGAATAATAGCTTCACAGCAGTTACTGCGTCTGCGAGCATTGCAGAGCCTGAACACTACCGTACATGAGCTTCGAGCAGCTAGTGTGTCTATAATTCCAACAACAGGCTGCCCCGTGTAATTTCAAAACCAGATGTTTAGAAAATCACGTACTTTACAATATTTAATTTCAACAAGTGATAAGTACAATACAAGGAATTACAGCTTCAACGTGCATTCCTAGAGGTTGCAAATGGGCTCCTCTTAACAATATAACAACAAGGGGGTGAGAACGTCTAAGTTCATGGATGCTAAAAGAAACGCATATAAAATTCACTACAAGAGCTGGATCGCAAACACTCACCTGATGCTGCCTGGAAACTGCACATGCGCGTTTCCTAAAGGGTTGTTTTCTAGTTCCCATTCGAGAAACGGACCCTAGCAATGCTCGCCTCCACTTCATCACGTGGGCTGCTCTGCATCACGTGGGTTTCAACGTCCGCTTCATCACGTGGCTGCTCTGTATCACGTGGCTGCTCTGTATCACGTGGGTTTAAGCGCTCACTTCGTTATTTCATCACTTACTTGGTTGGAGGCGAGCTGTGCTTTGGCGCTTTTCCTCGGATGGGAGCTAGACACTGCCCGCCTTAGCACGAGAGAGGAACTTGAAGGGAAGCCTGATTTCACTGGATCTGGGAGCGCGGGAGGAGACTGAAGTTTGCAAAGAAGGGAAGACAATCGAGCACGGGAGGAGGAGGAGGGAGCACTTTGAGGACGAAGGGTAAGGTGCATGTTGGAAAAAGCGGCGTGCTTTGTTGCTAGAGGGGCTGTGTGTGACTGGTGTTGGGGGGGGGGGGGTGAGAGTGAAACGATAGTTGGGGGTTGATACATGCGTGGTGGGGGGGCCCTGCCTGCCGTTATGAGTGGACAGGGGAATACTCTGGAGACAACAGCTGCGGGTGGGGGTGCAAGATGACGTACGACCTGCGCCTGGGAAGAGTGATACATTGAGCAGTAAGGAGACCCATGGATCTACAGGAGTTGGTGGTGGTGCAACCGACAAGGGGCACCTTAGGAATTCAAGGGGGAAAGGTGGGAAGAAGAATAGAAAGGGTGATGGTGGGAAAGGGAAGTTGGGACAAGGTCGTGGTCACCAGTCTCTGATGGAGGGTTTGGCAGGAGTTGGTGTTGATGCTGGGAGGAGTGTTGATGTTGGGAGGAGGAAGTTGGAGTCTCTTGGGGATGATAGTGGGGCACTGCTTCGGGGTAGTCAGGGTGGCAGGTGGTCATAAAGTCGGTGAAGCCCGATCAAGATCTTAGTGGTGTTAGCCCTTTTGTAGTATCAGAGTGGGTCTGGAAAGGAATTGGTGCTGTACAGTCTGTTCAGGTCATTAGTGGGGGGCGCTTGTTGGTTAAGGGTGTGGGTGAGGTGACCAGGAACAAGGTGTTGGATTTGGGATGTCTTGGAAGACATCCTGTTACTGTATCTGAACAGGGTGGTGCGGTATGTAAGGGAGTGATTTATGGAGTACCTCTTTGTGTGCATGATAGCGATATGGTGAATTCCTTGCAGGAGGTGGGGGTTTTGGAGGTGTGGAGGTTGGGGAGGAAAGATCCTGATGGCGGTGTAATTTCTACGACTGTGGCTATTTGGTTTAGGGGGAGTGAGGTACCGGAGCATGTGTTTTTGGGGTGTCGGTGTTTTTTTCGGCTGAAGCCATATGTTCCAGCCCCCCTTAGGTGTAATAAGTGTCAGGAGTATGGTCACGTAGCACGGTCTTGTAGAAAGGAGAGGAGGTGTGGGAAGTGTGGTGGGTCCCACGATATTAAGGAGTGTGTGACGGATTGTACACCAAAGTGTTGCAATTGTGGTGGAGATCATGTTACCTCTTTTAGGGGATGTGTTGCACAGGTGGAGGCATGTAAGGTTGTCAGCACTAAGGTGAGTCAAAATATCAGTTATGCAGCAGTAGTTCAGAAGGTACGGGAGGAACAGGTGATGGTGGCGGGTAGTCCTGCTGCAGTGGTGAAGCAGGTGGAGGTAGGGGAGGCTCAGCCTTTGGAGGTTGAGGGAGTGATTGGAGGGGTATTACTATCAGAATGGCAGATTTGTTGTGTTTTATTATCGCAACTATTAACATGACAGCTGGTTGTCTGTCGAAATCGGACAGGTTACAGGCGGTGGTGAAGGCAGCAAAGATGTATTTAAGGATTGGAAATCTCACAGATAAGGATGTACATAAGATGATGAGTGGTGGTGATGCTCTCCGTGAGAGTTCAGGGGTCTGAGGTTGTGGCAATGGAATGCGAGGAGTTTGTTGGCAAATGGGCAGGAGTTGAAGAAGGAGTTGGTGAGTGGGTGATGTTGACATTGTATGTGTTCAGGAGACATGGTTAAGAGAGGGTATTCATTTTCGTTTTCCTGGATATGTGTTGTTTAGGAAAGATAGAGTGGCGAGTCGTGGGGGAGGGGTATGCATTCTGGTGAAGATCAGTATTCAATGTTCTGTCCTTGAGTTTGGAGGGGAGTTGGAATTGATTGGAGTGAGGTTATTTACGGGTTCTGATGTGTTGGTGATTTTGAATTTCTACAATCCGTGTAGACCTCTTGACGTGGGGGCTTTGCAGCAGGCCTTGGGACAGCGTGATAAATATATTCTTTGTGGGGATTTTAACTGTCACAATACGTTGTGGAATAGTGATGTGACAGATGTTAATGGGGCTAATTTGGAGGTGATGGCTGATGAGTGTGGACTTGTTTTACTGAACTCGCCACGGCATACCAGGACTGACATTCATACCGGTATGGGATCTTGTTTGGATTTGACATGGCTATCAGCATCTATGGTTTCTAAGTGTGTTTGGAAATTGAGGACGGATGGGGAAATGGGGAGTGATCACGGGTCTATATCCGTAGAGGTAGGTGTCAGGGTGGTGAAGTCGGCAAGGTCAGCCCCGAGGGGGTGTAACTTCCGTAATTTGGATTGGGCGAAGTTTGGATAGAGGTGTAGCAGGTTGATGTGTATGATGGGTTTGGGTGATGCTCAGGGGGTGGGGGTGCCGCCCACTGTGGATGCAATGGATTTGGCTCTGGAAAATATCTTTCGGAGTGTTGTGGCAGAATTGGCCCCGGCTCGAGTTAAGATCTTCCAGAAACCTGAAGTCCCGTAGTGGTCGTCAGAATGTACAGCGGTAGTTCAGGATAGGAAAAGGAAGCGGAGGAAGTCCATGCGTACTAAAGCAGTGGCGGACATTGCCGCATATAAAAAGGCTAGGGCACTGGTGCAGAGGGTGATTCGATGTCGTAAGCGGATGTATTGGAGAAATTTCTGTAGTACTCTCTCTAGTGATACATGTTTATCAAAGGTGTGGGCAAGGTTTCGGCGTATGTCCGGGCAGGCGAGAGGCGGCAATCGGATTCCAGTGATCACAGATGCAGGGTGTGACATGGTGGATGATGGTGGTAAAGCAGAGGCATTGGGAAAGTATTTAGCAGGTGTGCACAGCACGGAAAATTATTCCCTGGTGTCCAGATGGAAAATGGCAGAGTTCTTGGCTATTAATCAGGGTGCGCGGAATGTTGTAGACAAATGGACATCCAGTATGGATATGTCCTTCACTTTGAGTGAGTTGCGGGCTGTGCTAAGGGGCCGACGGGATTCAAGTCCGGGGGAAGATGGGGTACGGTATGTTTATTTGCAGCATTTGCCGGATGTTTGCTTGCTGGAGGTGTTGCAGATGTTTGTCGTGTGGGATCACGGTACATTGCCTAAAGGGTGGAAGAGGGCTGTCATCCTTCCGATTGTGAAATTGGGGAAGCCAGCTGGTTTGTGCGGGTCCTATCCATTACTCTGACTTCCGTTGGGCAAGGTGATGGAAAAAATGGTGTGTGGTCGTCTGGAGCATTTCTGGAGTCGGAGCAGCGACTGAGTGTGTATCAGCATGAGTTTCGTAAATCTAGATCCGTGGTGGATGCAGTTGTGGCATTGGCAACAGATGTGGCGGAGGCATTGCCTTGCCTGGAAATAGTGGGGGCAATCTTTGTTGATATGGAAAAGGCGTATGATATGGTGTGGATGGATGGGTTGCTATTTGTGTTGCGAAAGAAAGGTGTTGAGTGGAAGATGTTTTTCTGGATTAAGAATTTTCTGATGAATAGAGCGTTTTGAGTGCGTGTTGGGGACGCGTTGTCCCGAGAGTTTTTGATGGAAAATGGGACACCTCAGTAGTGTTATCAACTCTATTTTGTTTCTTGTAGCTGTAGCTGTGGATGGCCTTATATAGAGAGAGAGTTCGGGAGTGTGGTTGCCAGGTGGGATTCTATGCAGATGATGGAGTTATTTGGGTCAGGGGTAAGGTGGGAGGACTGATTCAGGAAAAGTTGCAGGAGGCTTTGGAGGTAATGGAAAGGTGGTGTCAGGATTGGGGATTTAAGGTGTCCTCCTCTAAAACGGTATGTATGTTGTTCAACAGACGACGTGGTGGTGTCAGTTTGGATCTCAAGTACAGTGGGGATGAGGTGGTTCGGGTGACAGAATTTTGGTGTCTTGGTGTGCTCTTGGATCAGCGTCTGACATGGAAGTTGCAAGTGGAAAAGACGGTGGCAAAGTGTAAACAGCGTCTTAATTTGTTGAAGGATGTGTCGGGTCAGGAGTGGGGTGGAGGGCAGAGGAGTATGAGGATGTTGTATGTGGGGTTGGTCAGGAGCGTGCTGGAGTTCGGAGTTCAGCTGCAGTGCAGTTATAGTAGAACTCGGCTTAATGTGTTGGACAGTGTTCAGGCAAGGGCAATGAGAATTGTGACTGGGACTGTTCGGTCCTCCCCCACAGAGGCCGTGCAAGTGTTGGCAGGGATGTTGCCAATGGATTTGAGAAGGGAGGAGCTGAGTGCTAGGTATTGGCTGTGTTGTAAGTCCCTCAGTGTGTGGCATCGTGTGAAGAAATGTCTGGAGGTTAATTGGATGCATGCTTATAAGAGTGCGAGTTGGGAGAGGAAAGGGGGGACTTTTGGATTCCATGCGGACAGACTGGTGAAACGATTGGGGATGGAGGGGTTGTGTATGGTGGAAGATGTGGATAGGGTTGTAGGACCGATTTGGATGCAACATGATCCAATTGTTTGTTTGGATCTGGCCAAGGTGGTGACCAAGAAGGGTGGTGATAGAGGAGTGATTAAGAGATTGGCTGTGCAGTATGTGGGGGGTAAGGTTGGCGCTCATGTATATACGGATGGTTCCGGAGAGGAACAGGGTTGGTATGGCATGCTATTTTCAGGCAGATGAGTTTTGGGTGGCTAGGTTGTCGGATGATGTATCCATCTGCACGGCTGAATTAATGGCTATTAATATGGCGGTGCTTCGGATTATAGGGAAACAGTTAGCTAAGGTGGTGGTGTTTGTGGATTCAATGAGTGCGTTGTTGGCTATCAAGGAGGGGAATTGTGATAGGAGAGATATAGTTGTGCTCATTAGACAGCGATTAGAGGAGTGTGTTATAGGTGGTATCGTGGTGGAGTTGGCTTGGGTTCCCAGTCATTGTGGGGTCTTGGGTAATGAGTTGGTGGATCGGGCTGCGTATGGGGCCACGTTGCGGGGAGAGGTGGATGTGAAAGTACATTGAGTGTGGTTGAGATACAGGGGATGGTGCATGGAAAAATTAAGGATATGTGGCAGGACCAATGGGATATGAGTTCAAAGGGACAGCAGTTGTATGCAGTGTGCAGGGAAGTGCGGGTTCAGGCATTTGAGGGAGGATTGAGCTGACCCGAAGAGAGGAAACTATTTTGAATCGCCTTAGGGTGGGTCATGCGGGGTTGGCGGGATGGAAGTGGTTGATGGGTAGAGTTACTTCAGTGGCGTTTGAGGCTTGCGGGTGCCCAGAGACTGTGCCTCATTATAAGTTGGATTGTGGGAAGTTCGATGTGCAGCGGGAATTACTCAGAGTCCGGATGAGTGGCATTGGAGTAGCTGTACAGGGGTTGTCTGATTTGTTCAGTTGGAAAAGAGGGGTGGTGAAGGAACAGTGTAGGTTCCTGCTTCAGTATGTGCGGGAGACTGGGAAGTGGGATGAGATCTAGTGAAGGTTGATGGCTGATTGATGCTCTTTTTGGTGAACATCATCTAAATAGATGGAACTCGACGGATCTCGATTTCTGGGGTCATCCTAAACAAGTAGAAGACTTTGTCATCTGTTTTACAGGAGAGGCAAGGCAGCGTTGCGGAGCGATTCCCCTGTTGCACAGAACACTGCGTATAGTTGGTTATTTGGGTTCTGGTAAGTCTTAAAGCTATCTCTTGTTGATTGTTACTTTAATGCGGAGCGGCAATATTGGGTATTTCTGTGTATTTTGCTGGTTTGTAATGTGCATCAGGGGTGAGGCAATATTGGGGAGGGGGTATTTGTATTTTTGTGTATTTTGGGGGGGTGAGATTTACTTAAAGTACAGGTGGATTCAGTTGGTTTTGGGCTTTTCTCGTGCAGATGTGCGATTTGCCCGTGGGAGATGTGTTTTATGGCGTGGGGCTGGGCACATTGCGTTCCTCCTGTCCCAATAGTACTTCCACTGTACCAGTGAACAGTACAGGGAACGGCTAGTTATCCTCCCCGCTGGAGGGGGAGGAGGGAGGGGGTTGCTGGATTTGGTATGTGCAGCCGATGCTGATATCTGTCTTATACAGATAGACGCATATGGGTACGAATGGGGGCCATTTGGAATTCCCCGGGGAGGGGATTGTGCATTTACCCCTTTGCAATGTGTGCAAGAGAAGGCTAAACGGAGGCCTTCTATTGCTTTCATTATCAATCACACATTTAAAGTCCCTATGAGACCTGCTAGCATTGTGTTTGTTTTAAAGTTTGCCGATAGTTTCTGAAATGCCTTTAAGGCATAACGCCGTGTATCTGTTACGTCGTCGTGACGTTTTCACGTGGGACGTCGTCTACGTGCTTAGGAAGAGGATCGCGGAAGAAGGAGCGCTCCACGGGCAGGTATTTATTTATAAGGCGCTTATTCATCTCGGCCTAGCGCCTGGTATATATATTCTTTTTAATAACACATTTTATTAGATTTATAACATACAACCATTGGGCCTTCTGGGGCCAACATTTAAACAACATTATTAATGATAATGATAGAAATAAAAATAACGTTGGATGGGGAAAAAGACTCATATGGAACACATGCTATATGCTATTATGTAGCATTCAGTACATAGCGCAATAATGTTTGGTACGACAGTAGGTTTTCCGCATTATTGTCCACAACCCTTAGTCTATGATGTTATGATATTGGAAGTTCAGTAGTTCATATTGTGTCTTCCCAGCGTTGCCATATTCTATCTGCTTTTTCAGAGCAACCCCTGGCTCTGTACACCCTCCTTTCTATCGCAATGCAGATTTCTACATCTGTAATCTACAGAGTCACCTGCGGCGGTTCCGCTGCCCCCCACAAGCGTGCTATGTTTCTTTTGATGATCGCTGTTGTGGTCATGAGGCAGAGCTTTTCGTATTTTGAGAGATCTATCCCACTGTCCACTCCCAGTAGCAACAGTTTGGGATCCCTGGGGATCGTCTGGTTCAGGACTCTTGATAACATGTCACAGCATTGCTGCCAGTAATGACTGATTGCCGGGTATTCCCACAGTATATGGAAGGTTCCTTCCTCTTCACGGCAGCGCAGGCAGTTGGGTTCAGCTATTTTACCCCATTGGTACAGTGCTACCCTCTGGTAATAGATCCTGTGCAGTATCTTCAGTTGTACTAAGCGTAGTCTGGTCGGTATGGTGACTTCACGGGGGTACATCAGGATTTGGACCCAGTCTTCCGACATAATTTCTCCCACTTCAGCCTCCCATTTCAACTTCAATCGTTCCAGTTCTGGTGTGGCAAAGGAGGTGATAACACTGTACATCACAGTGGTGACTTTAGCTGGAATATGGTCCACCACTATATTCAGTTCCAGTGGAGTAGAGTCTGCCATGTCTGAGAGAGCAGGGAGGTGCTGTTGTAGGGCGTGTCAGAGCTGTGTGTAGTGATATGTCTCTGTTTCCGGGAGGTCAAAGGTCGAAATCAGTTCATCGAAAGGTCTGATAGGTCCTTCTGTTATGTCTTTCACTTTTTCTATACCGTGTCTCATCCACACCGGCCATTTCGGCAGTTTGATTACCTCGGGGAGGTTCCTGTTGTTCCACAACGGTTGTAATGGAGTGATTTTGTCTCCCCAGCCTATAAAGGTGTGTGACTCTGCCCAGATATGTGGCGTGTGCGAGGTGGTATCACATGGAGATGCCCTAGGTGTCGCAGCATACAATTCCATGGGGGGTGACGCTCTCACATGTGGTAGTGTGGAGTCGGCGTGTAGAGTGTTGTTTATCACCGCCATCTGACTGGCCCAGTAGTATGTCTGTAGCCTCTGTAGACCGATACCTCCTTCCCATATTGACCTTTGTAAAGTTCAGAGCACTATTCTCGGGTGTCCTCCACCCCACAGGAGTTGCCTAAGTACACGTTCTATCTCTTGGAACGTCTTGGTTGGTATGTGCAGCGAAGCATTCTATAGCACGTACAGGTAGCGGGGAAGGGTTAACATGAACAGTGCAGCTCATCCCAAGAGGGTCAAGGGTAGAGACTTCCAATGTTGCACATCTCTTGTAAATCTTTCCGTAATGGGTTGCAGGTTGTCAGGTATATAGTCGTTGAGATTTCTTGTGATCTGGACACCCAGATATCGAAACTGTTCATGCGCGACTTTATATGGGCAGGGCTCAGGGGGTTTGTTTCCCAGTTGTGGTTCAGTGCAAATAGTGTGGTTTTGGATCGGTTCACTTTCAAACCACTAAAGGTGCTGTATTCTTGTAATAGCTGTGTTACCACTGGGCAAGTTGTTTTAGGTTCCTGAAGGTATATCAGTAGGTCAGCCGCGTACAGTGAGACTTTGTCTTCCCACTCTGGTCCTCCGGGGATGCCTTTCCATGTGTGCGTATCTCTTAGCCATTGGGCCAGTGGTTCCGTGGCCAGCGCGAAGAGAAGGGCTGACAGTGGACAGCCTTGTCGTGTCCCCTTCCCCAAGGCGAAGGATCGTGACGTCCAGCTGTTTACCCTCACTTCGGCCGTCTGCGCCTCGTACAGCAGTTGGATCCAGGTCAGGAATCGCTCGCCGATCCCCATTTTTCACATAATCGCCCAGAGTGCTTCCCAGTGGACCGAGTCGAAGGCCTTCTCAAAGTCCACCGCAAGTACTGCCACGGGGGTGTCCAGGGTCTGGGCGCGCTCAATGGCCAGGTGTAGTCTACGTATGTTCATCCTCGTAGATCTACCAGGCATGAAATCACATTGATCTGGGTGTATTAGGGATGTTATGACATGTTGTAGGCGCATCGCCAACAGTTTCGCCAGTATCTTCGTCTCGCTGATAGAGATATTGGTCGATAAGCTCCACATTCGTCTGGGGGTTTGTCTGCCTTGGGTATCGCAACTATCGTCGCCTTCCTTAAATCCGCTGGTAGGCTGCCGTTGTCTCGGGCCTGCTGATACAGTTTGAGTAAGTGTGGGGCCAGTTCAGTTCCGCCAATGGGGAAACCGTTTGGACCAGATGTCTTTCCGGACTGGAGTTGCATCATAGCTGCCACTATCTCCTCTTCTGTGACTTCCATTTCTAGGCCGGCCGCTTGTTCAGCATTAAGAGAGGGAAGGGCGATCTTTTCTAACACAGAGATTTCAGGGGGAGTTTCAGGTGCGCTGTATAGTTTTTCATAGTATTTTGCAAATTCCTCTGCAATATCTGCGTCTGTTGATCTCGTTTCAGCGGTTTGTGTTGTTATCGCTCTTACTTGGTTGTGTCCCTCATCTCTCCGCTCCAGCCATGCTAGCATCTTTCCAGCTTTGTCGCCTGCTTCATAGATTCTGGCTCTCATCGCCCTGTGTGCCTGTTTAGCATTGTCCAATGCAGTATTTTGTAACTTTTTTTTTTGGAGCTAGGGTCAGCGCTCTGTTCGTGTCAGGAGTATCGTGGAGTAGGTGTGATTCCTCTGCTAGTTTGCTTCTGCTTCTCTTATTGATTCCAGATGTGCTTTTCTTTGTGCTGCGGTCCAGGAGATGATCTCTCCACGAATCACAGGTTTGTAGGCTTCCCACAGAGTAATGGGGGAGTCCACCGTTCCTTCATTTAACTCGAAGTATGTTGCGCTAGCATTTTGTAGACGTTCTAACAGTTCCGGGGACCCTAGATGGTAATTATTCAGCCTCCATACCGGTGGCGGGATTGGTTTACATGTCGTAATTGACATTAATTAGGGGGAGTGATCCGAGCTGCCTCTTGGGAGGTACTCTGCCTGTGTCGCCGTGTGTATTATTGATGCTGGTATAAAGAAATAGTCTAGGCGCAACAGTGATGCGTGTACCCCAGAGTGATGGGAGTATTCTTTGCTTTCCGGGTGAAGGTCCCGCCACACATCCCTAATTCCAAATGCTTCGACAAAGGTGGCCAGATTAGTTTGGCGATTGGGGTCTCTACTGCGGGGGTGTGTGCGGTCTCGGGTATTGTCCATTACATCATTGAAGTCCTCCTCCAGGATTAGGATGTCTGAGGTGTCCATAGTGATCAGTGGGGTGATGTCTTCTATCAGCTTGGCTTGCAGTGTGGGTGGGGCATAGATCGCCAGTAAGGAGATCGTTTTATTCCAGAGCGTGCCTGTGACATACGTGTAGCTGCCTCCAGTGTCTTGTGTTGCATCTGTAAGGGTAAAAGGAAGTCTTTTATGTATCAGTATTATTACTCCTCTGGCTCCCATCGTGAATTCTGCTTTTATTGCTGTGCGGTAGTTAGACCGCTTAAACAGTGCATTGGTTGTTCCTGCCAGGTGAGTTTCAGTTAGGAAAGCAATATCTGGGCTGTGTCTATTCAGAAATTGCCACACTAATCACCTCTTCAGACTGCTTCCCAGACCATTCACGTTCCAGGTGAGAAGATTTAAGGTTCGGATCTTAGTATCTTGCGGCGTCATTTAGGCGTATGTGGGTGTAAATGACAGTAACGTTCTTTGGGGTCTGGCCATTGCGTTCATTTATACCATGGCAGGGAACAACGATCTAGGTCGCACCAAAACCTGTGTCTCGAGAACTTCAGTGTTCCACTGGGTTTGTCCATCCTTTAAACATAAAAGCACACATCCAGCTCCCTCCTCCCAATACTTCGCCCCCAACTGAAACATCTGTCGCCCCATTACAACTCAAATACAAAAGTCAACAAATTAAACAAAAGCTGTAGACTCGCAGGCCATTGCTCGCAAGTTCCCACCGTGCTCCAACGCAGGGAGGCAGGGGGGGGGACTTTCCAAGGGAAAGGGGGGGACTTCCACCCGTTCTGGCCGCTTTTCTATGAGTCTCTTCATGGCTGTTATAATCATGTAAGCAGAGTGTCAACAGTGCACAATACCATACACCTTGCTTATCGGGGCCTTCAGAGTTCTTGATCATGTCTCGGGTGTCAGTCTTCTCTTTCTTGTGGTTGCGGAACGTTGCATGGCGGTTGTCGGTCCGGCGGTTCATGTCTTGGCCGGGCTCGGGGGGCTCTGTTTCCGTTGCCTCTTGTCTTGGTCCAGTCACCTTCAATGTGTTGCTCTGCCCATTTCCACGCACCTTTGGGGTCAGTGAAGTGGACCGTCGTGCCTTTGTAGTATATTTTAAGTTGGGCAGGAAATGGGAGGCCGTATTTCACATTCAAGGTTTGCAACTGTCTTTTGAGTTGGTCAAACGATTGTCGGGCTTTTTGCACGTCTCTGGTGTAATCTGGAAAAACGATATCTTTGATCCATTGTATGTGAGGGTGCCTTTTGCCCGTGCCATTTGGAGCAGTGCGTCGCAGTCTCGATAGTTCAGTAGCTTTGCTATCACTGTGTGTGGGGGGGCATCTGGTACTGTGCAACCCGTCGGCACGTGGTGGGCCCGTTCAATTGAAAAGAAGTTGGAGAATGTATCTGTTTCGAACATGTCTGTGAATAGCTGCTCCAGAAATAATTTTCTCCGGCAATCCCAGGATTCTAACATTATTATGCCTGGATCTTCCCTCGCTTTCATCGACCCTCTCCTCCATGGTTTTTAGGCGGGTCGTAACTCCTAGCTAGTTGTTGTTCTACTTGCCGTAGGCCGTCCACTTTGCATCCCATTTTATAATAAAATTTAAAAAAAAACTCTTCACCCCATTGGGTACTGTTCAAACAGGGTTAGAAAAGCAATGAATTGCCATTTACAACTATGGGCCACTTTTTCATTGGTGCCCGAGACAATATTATGGCCCAGTCCGACCCGCACATGTACACGGGAGCAAACCGTACCAGCCATCTGTGCACCTAAACTACCAACAGCAATGTTAGTCTACACTGTGATCTTAGCTCATGCAGGGCAGTATTTTAAGGAGACTTTGAAAGAATTGTTAAGAGCAATTACTCTAGCTAATGGGGAAAGAGCAGATAGTCTGTGGGGAAACCATGATTTAATTGTGTGAACAATTTTTTTTACAAAAAGAAGCAATTCAAGTTCTCCAGTGCATTTGTTTAGTTATGAAGTTCATTAGCTATGTAGTTGCGTCTTTACTCTCTCATCAGCTTAGACGAACAAGTGAATATTTCTTTATCGGTCAGATCCTTTTTGTCACTTATGCGACCAGGCCAATCATTTTGAAGAAACCCACCACTGCGATGACCCGGTTCGTCTTTTCACCGCTTATTAAGCCGGCCCACCATTCCTGTTCATCATAAACATATACGTTATTAAGCAGCTGGCCTAGCCATGTGGATCTTTCTTTTGAGAGGCCTTTACAGGATAGGAGATGCCGCCTTGTCTCGATTTGATTATCTTTGGTGCAGAAGCGGCATTTGTTTGAGTCCACCCGTCGCCTGATCGCTAAGATCTCACTTGTGCTGATTAAGTTCAGGTGAATTCTCATGAAACCTGCTCTTAGAGCTTTCTCTAGGATTTTCACGCGGTATGGTGTAATCTTGGTTACTTTTTTTGGATTATATGGCAGATCCATTGTCAGGCTGCATTCAGAGCCTCTATCCTATCCAATCAATTTCTTGGATCTTTTTATTGACTTTCCCTGGATTGGCGAGGTGGTCCCCTTCTGAACTTCTGACTATTTTTTTTTCATCTTTTTTTTTTTCAATAAGCTCCTGTTCTTTGATCTCAATTTTTGAACATTTGGTTTTCATCGTTCAACATTGCTCTGTTGATTATCTCCAGAATTGATTTAGCAGCCAGTTGAATGATCTTCCTGTATAGCATCAGACCACTTCTTTCGACGCTTTCAGGGAGGATAAACTCAGTTCACGTCGAATAAACACCACAGGAGTCGACTGTGGCAATGACAGCACTTGGCGCCAAAAGAGTCCCTCAAGCTTAATCCATATGGATTCTGGAAGTGATGGCATCGCTTCAGCCCTAAAAACTATACTTGGGATCACCTTTAATATAAAGAATTTCAGGATTGGCATTGAGAAACGTCCAAACTTTCCGTTCATGATTTTTGTTTGCACTATTAAAGTTCTCATCTTTGCTCGTAGATGGTCTGTCTTGCATTGGTGTTTCAGCTCTACTGTTGTTCAGTATTCTCCCCAAGTATTTGAGTGGTGACGTTTTCCAGCCTCTTAACCCCTGTGAACAGTTTGAGACACTGGTGTGTTTTTTTTTGTTTTTGTTTGTTTTTTTTCCTGAACATTACCTTCTTTTTTTGTTTCATTGAGTTCCAAGTTGTTGTCTCTCAGGTATACCTTCAAGTTATCCATATGTCTTTGTAACCCGACAGGGGTTTGGTCAAGCAGTATTATGTCGTCCACATAGAGGATTCTTGGGATTTTTGTATTTCCCAATGACGGCAGGAAGGCTCGAATTAATTCATAGGAGTCCCCATAGTCAGCAGTCTAGAGTTGCATAAAGCTGGCACTAGAGGGCATCCTTGCTTCACCCCACGCGCTGTTACGATCTTATCTGATAACAGGCCAGCTTTGTTTAGCGTTACTTTCATTGAGGTCTGTGAGTACAAGTCTGGATAGGGTGTAAAATTGAGCTCGGGCACCTTCGATGGATCCGTTTTTGCCACAAGATTTCTCTATTCACCCTGTCGAAAGCTTGCACCAAGTCCATGAAGATTAGACCTAATCATGTTTTGGCTTGAAGTGCTTTTGCCTTCAGAACACTTATTAGAAGAATGTTTGCTGAAGTTCCCAGTCCATGCACGAAGCCTGCCTGTAGTGGATCATAATTATCGGAGGCAAAAGTCCACTCTTGGATGCCCTCCAGAGCTAAGGAACCAAACATTTTGCCGATGGTATCCAGTAGAGCGATTGGGCAATATTGCCTTGGATCATTCTTGTCTCCTTTTTTTTTTGTTTAAAGATTGGCACTACAATGGCATTTTTCCATGTTGTTCCATGTCTATCTTATCAGGGATGCCCAGGCTTCCGGGTGCTGTTTCAGGTTATAATTAGTTAACCCATCTGGGACCGGTTCTCGATAATTTTCTGATCTTGTCTTGTCACTGGCGATGTTCCAGCGCACTTTAACAAATGGCGTGTCAAGGGGGCATTTGTTTCCCAATGATTTATATAATTCCTTGTGTGAAATCCAAGCTTGTTCAGCCACGTGGTTATCAAGTGTTGTTGATTCATTTGCGCCTGGCTCAATCAGGGTCCAGAAGACCCTGGAGTTTTTGCCACTCAGAATGCGCAGCATTGTTTCCGACTCTGCTTGGTATAAATTTACACTTTGCTGCCGTATCCAGGCTTTGTAGTCTTTTTTCCCTCCTCTTTTGCTTTAGTTATTAACAATGGATTTTTTTTTTTCACCAAGCGTTTGCTTTGTATTACCATTCGCCTTTTAGGTACTAACAGTTTTTTGTACACATGGAACCTTGGTTTTAAGGTGTCAGAGCTCTGCAGTTTAACTTTGTGTACTTTGAGGAAGGGCTGATAGACAAGAACTTCTACGCCTCCTTTTTGCCCACTGTTCTGTTGCTTGGCAATAGTCAGATGTCAAGGAGACAATTTCCTTTTCTTTTAGTCTAAGGCGTGTATTCCCCTTACAAGTTTCCAGGTTATTAACCATGATTTCCCTGTTCAGGTGTGTGACTTTCCAGTGGGTTGCTAGGTTATGGTCGCTGTTTAAGGTTCTCACGACTTCTTAGTCTTCAATTTGCTCCAGCAATTTTCTTGAGATACATGTTTGATCTATCATGAGACCCACGCCTTTTCCTTCCCATGTCGGTACTGATGGGTTTTGGTTGTTTATTTTGTGGAGGTTATGCAGATCGTATGCATCCATTAGCAGATTCCATTTTCTGCCCCTAAAATATAAATGCACTCTCGAAAGGTGTGCCTCCTTTGCCCCCTCTGTTACGCACACTGCATTTAAGTCACCCGAAAATTATTGTGTGATCGATTTTTGTGGGTGGCGTTGGCTTCTTCAAGGGTGTCTTCTATGGAGTGTAAGTATTTGTCTGCATCAGTTCTGGCCGGGTTCCAGTAAGTGCTGATTAGGAGAATCTTTTCAAATTTAGTTGGATCTTCTTGGGGCTCTTGTCTATTACACTAAACTAACACTGCTTGAATTAGTTCTGTGACTTGAAGGGTAGAATCTAGCGTTAACCCGCTTCCTGCTCTTATGGCGGTTAGGAGCCTGGAAATGGGCCTACCAACCTCCCCCTTAATTGCTGGTGAGAGTTCCAGGTCATATCCATCGAGGTAAGGCTTTGTAGTTAACCATGTCTCTTGGAGACAGACGATATCAGTCGCCCAGGTTAACATCCGAGATCGTAGTTAAATGTCTGAAACCTCGGGTATTCCATGAGCACATTGAGTTTTTCCTTGGTGCAACTCTTCTGACTTCCCCTAGGTCAAGCCCCGATACCTCCTTGCATTTCAATGTTGGTGGCTAGAAGAATTCATAGTTTCCCTGGACTCTTGATGTCCAAATGCCCTGCTTTGGGGGTGGTAGTTGCTCATTTTCCTCTCTACGCCTGTGCTAGTGGTTTCTCGGAATCTCATGCTCTTTGTTTGCCACTTTCTTGTCTTTGTTTCTCCCGAAGGCAGGGTCTCGTGGGAATTGCTTTTTAGCTTTTTGGAGAGTCTGCTGTCTCGCCTTGTTGGCGAAGATTCATAAGGGTCAGTTCATATGATGGATGGCGTTCACAATTTCGAAGATACCCTGTCCGACTGTGGTTAGGCGTCCTTATGTAGGTTCTTGTGCATCTATAGTCTGTCCTTCAATTTTGTATTACTTGGGCTTTCTTGGTGAGCTTTTCTGCCCATGTATCTTTCTCTCTCTTGATTCATATCAAACTTTTGTCTCTTTGGTTCGTGAATCTCCTTAATTTCATAACCCATCTTTTTGAAGTCCCCTATAGAGTTTCTGAAGAGGCTCCTTACGTTAGTTGCTTCAATATGGAGATAGGAGCACACTTTATTATCTTCCTCCCTTGGTTCAACAATCCGGATGTCCCCTGAGTGCAGCCTTTTCAGGCTTACAGTTTGTTCGCAAAGTTGTATAACCTTCCTTCGGTTGAGTACTACATTATTTGTTCTGTTGGAGATCCATCCAAGTCTAAAGACACTTTTTTTTTTATTTTATTTTTTTTTTTATTTGAGGGTCGGTTTTGGTTTTTACAACGTCCTAAGCCACTACCCCGTAACCTGTTCCCTTTGTGCTTTCTTTATTCCCTCTAAATACCATCACATCCTTTGCTATTAGTAGCCCATTTTGTCCAAAGATCCCGTAGGATACCTTAGGCCCTACATTTGAATCCAGCAATGGTTTTCGCAAAGGATTTTGCTGGGGTAATGGCTCAAAAGGCCCTAGATCTCTTGCAATGGCCCCATTCTCCCTTGCTTTCTTTTGTGCAGGGTACATCTCTTGTGACTTCAGATCTGGGATAATGCCTTCCGATACGTAAGCTGCTCTACCCTTGGCTTGGGTTAGTGCCAGTACTTCCTTTTGGGTGTCGGCTGATGTGGCCACTTCGGAACTCTGTTCAGAGGAATCTCGTACTGGTGTTTGAGGTGAACTTGTTGCTGTAACTAGTTCTGAGTTTCTGGTGTTATCCTGATTTTTGGCTTCAATATAACCCTCCAGATGGGTTAGTTTTGAAGGCATGGATGACATTATTGCTGAGTTGTCTTTAAGGGCTTCATTCATAGCCTCGTATAGTTTACAAAAATGGGCTAGCGCAATTGTGACCGTTGACATAATGGACATCAAGTTGACTTTGTTGAAAGGGGTGTCTCGTGAAACTGGAGTTGAAATTTCGCTGAGCCGTCTCCTCGGGGGAGTCATCTCCAAGGTCAACCCATGCTGAAGGGTTAATTCAAGTAATTCTTTTCTTCATTTTTTTTGTTTTTAATGGGGATATAGCTTTCTGTGATTCTTCTTTTTTCAACCATGTGTGGAGATGCCATCCTGTTTTGAGTCCCCTCATTTATCGGTGTCATTCCAAGCTCTTGCCTTGGTAGACTACTTTCGTTAGACAATCAGGTATTGTCTGGTTGACTTTTCTCTAAGCCATCCTTGGTCCGCTGGTCTTGATTTTTAGGCCTTAGGCAGGCGGCCGTTTATTTTGACGATGGGGGATCCGTTGTTGCGGCCGTTTCATTTGTCATCTCTGGAATACGATTTTGTAGAATGTACTCACTTAATTGGCCATCGGACCATCCTTTTTCTTGCCTGATATAATGCCATTTTATCAATATTGGAGTTTTGGGCAGGTCCTGCACGGCTCTTAGCGCTTGTTTTCTGTCATTTCAACAGGCCTGTAGGGGAAGCTTGTCTGCTGAGCTTACTTGTAATTTAGCCCGGGCACTGACACCTGCTGATGTGACAGGCTTCCGACCCTGCCAGCATTTCAGCGTCTGTCAGTTCAACAGGAAGCCGCTCTCCCATTTTGTTGCAAAAAAAGTTTCAATGTGCTAGATAGCACTGATTTCTTTGCTGTAGAGAGAGAGAGAAGACGAGGTTTTGTTTTGAACGCTTTTGGAGCTCGCTGTAAGAATTTGCCCCCCCTCCCTGGCTTTTTTTTGTTCTTTTTTTTTTTCAGCACTTTGGCCACGCTGGGCTTTATCCCTCAGGGGCCCGTCTCCTCTCGGCAAGCGTCTTCGGTAGGGAGGGTTGAGGTAGTGGCTTGCGTAGATCTTACATTTTTGGCTTTTTGCCTTCTTAGGCGTTCGTGAGATCTCCAAGCCTACTTCCCGGGATTGTGTGGTCCTTTTGTCTTCAGATGTTGATTGGGCTAATGAGTTTCCTTCTTCCACGTTATCCGCACAATACCCCCATGCATTATTCCTTGTCAGTGTATCTGGAGGAGTTGTTAAATCCTCTCTGACCACAATATTGTGGACTTCGATATTTACTTTCATGTTCGTTTTCTTAACCGCAAGCGAGCAGCAGGTAGGAGGGGCTGGGTGAGAGCTGCCTCCTGACCTTAGAGCATCAGTCGTGGGCTTACCCCGGGGTTGACACTGTTTATAGCAATGGAAACAATATCTCCAGCTTCAGATGGTCTTCGAGTTGCTTTCTTTGTATTCATGTGGGCATGCAACCTGCGTTGCCTCAGCGGCCTGTTTTTGTTTATCGCTCACCCTCTGTGTGTCACACACTAGGTTCTCCCGGGAGACGCAGCTCTTACCTTCAATCTTCTCGCTGCCCCCCTTCCTGATAGGAGTTGCCATTTGCTGCTTGAAATTGGCGGGGCAAGATTCTTCCTCCATAATTCTATGGCGCCCGCTGCGCAGACTTCTGTTTTCGTCCATTGGCGCCCCGACAGCCACGGACTGCGTCCGTCTCAGCGTCCACAACACTGTTTAATGCGCTTCCTCTGGATGAATGGAGCGTGTAGAAAGACTGCAAACCAAAGGGAACGTCTGACTGCAACAGACTGCGTCCCACTCAACATCCACACTACGCCATAAGCAACGTTTTCTTGTACTTGAACCACACCCGGCACAGCTCCTGCAGCTCACCTCTGAAAGCAGTTGGGTGGCTGCATCGTGTGGGATAGTTTAAATGATAAAGGGGGTATTTATTCATGCAATGTTTGTCGGATACAAGTATCCGACAAACATTGCATGAATAAATGAACAATGCGGGTCCATGTATCCGACAAACATTGCATAAACCATGTCGTGGCTGAGGACTTTAACTTCCTCTGGTGACCCCGTGCACCCTGCACAGGGTCACCAGAGGAAGTTAGTTTGATACAGGTCACAACTGCAGGAAAAGCAAAGTCCTGCTGTGTACACATAGGGGGGCGGACCCATCGGACTGCTCATGGCGGCAGTGAGCTGCTCCGCCCCCTACTCTGTGCCACCTCCTTTAAGTAACTCGGCGCAGAGCATGGGTTTGGGGTTTGCGGTGGCTGACTCTGGCCGGATCCGGCTACACACCTGGTACGGAATCTCAGATCAGGCTAGAGCCGGCCCAATGACCAGCGCTGTCGTTATCTGCGCAACAGGCTTTCACTGTTAAAACAGCAATGGGCACACTACGACGGCATGCAGTTCCCTTGGTATCATTTCTGTAACTTTACTGCCTTGGGCTCTCCAGCAATCTGCTGTGGGAGAGCCAGATATCGTACAACACCCCCTGCTTTGGCTGTCCCTATGCCCCGCCAACCCTCTGCTCCATGGGACGGCGTTGGCTGGGTCCGAGATCATTTGTCCAGCAGCATTAAAAGTGACGTCTCTGTTTGGTTCCACCTATCTCTGTGAATCTGTATTTTCAGATATGAACTTCATCAAATTGAAATTTCAAACCCGCCTTACCGATGAGCATCTGAGTGACTCCATTCGAGTTGCTGGTACAAGTTATACACCAGACTACAGAGCACTGGTGGATGGCGTGCAGTGTCAACCTTCACACTGAATGTCCCAATCATTTTCTTACATTGTGAAAGTCTTTTTATGAGAACTTCTAATAAATAAGAATGCAATAAAGAGATTTTTGAACTTATTAAAATAATCGTGAAAAGATATGTTATTCCTTATATTTACAAAGGGAAAATTACAGCTAAAAAAGTACAAGTTCCAATGTTTATGAGCAACCCCAACCCCTGATATAGCCTGCAAAGCTCTTGGCCCCCTACTGAAAGTAGCTCACGCCAACATAAAGGTTGGAGACCCCTGGTTTATTTTATATTGAGGGCACAATGTTTGTAATTTTCAATAAGTTGCCCAGACAGCTGCATGCCAGTGCACAGATACCCTGGCATAGATTTCCCTTGTGTGGGGAGTCTGGGGGCTGTTGATGTGTGGCTTGTGGGAAGCATGTGTGACTTTCGCAGCATTTTTAATATTGCTTAATTCTGAAGCAGTATGCCAAGTGGCAAAGTTGTGTTTGGCTAGCATGAAGGCTGGCTAAGTTTTGAAGTGTGTGGCAGACTGTTTGAGCCGCTTTGTGGTATGGATGTGCTGCACACACTGCCAGGTGTAGTCTCAGGCTGGGGATGGTTGTAACGCCCTGATTAATGAGTTCTTCGATTCCTCTTTCTGGTGGCACAGGGTGCTTTGGGCTTAGATTTGTTGTTGTGATTTTATGCACAGAGAATGGTTGCAAATATTGGCCATCCAAACTCTCATGAAAAGGGGAGAGAAAAAGACTCCTCTAACCAACAGTGGTCAGATGCCCCCCAAAACCCCCATCTATTTATTTATATTAACAATGCTTGCAATCTGATCATTGCTTTCACTTAAGCCATTGAACACCAGCCAACTAAAAAAAAAGTGGCATGTCCAGCAACTGAATTTGCAATAAAGGAGAGTCTCAACGCCCCCTGCCCCCTTTCAAGCTGGGGAATATTGTTGAGATTTGTATAATGTGAAGTGTACAGGGCAGGTACTCTGTGAAGTTCAAGGTCAAAGCACCCCTAAAGAGGTTCTGTAAAGCTACCCCCCACCATAAAAAGCAAACTGGCATTCAAAGACTCATTTTGTATTGTAATGCTTTTGAATATTTTTTCACTGTTGGAAGTTACGGATGCTATACCCATGAGGCAGAGCTTTTTACGCCGTTTATTTTAAAGAACACACAGATGGCTTGTTTACCCCAGTTTTCCATTGCCTTTTTGGTTCACAGTAGGGCTAGTTGTGCCAGCCTTTATGTGCAGGGGACGGTGTTAATTCCTCCCCCCCGCCCCATGATTCCTGCTCTACTCAATCTACGTTTCGTTTGTTCAACGCTTTGGGGATTGGGGAAATCGCTACATAATTTAATATATACAAATGTAAGTTTCAGGGACTCAGGATTGCTGCATGTTCTAGTTATACTTATGTCACATTCTCTATATAGGTTGATGAGGTTCCCGGAGGGATTTAATTGCCCCTTCAATGCCTCTTTTTATTTTATTTTTTTCAACCACTTGACCTCAGCAGTTAATTGAAGATAGTTTGCCTGTAAACTTTGAATGCTTGCTAGGGATAGTGATTCATGTCATTCATTTTGAAAATATCTTCTTTGATCATTGTTTATTATGATCTGGGGTGAATGCTTTTTGTGTTTTTTCTTCTTTAATGATGGGACCAGTTCATTCTCATTAGATGATGTTGAGCTATTTTCATGCTTGTCTGGATTTTGAAGTAGCCTTGTGTATCAGCGGACTGGTGCGGTAGCGGGAGTTTTCTGACCTGGGCGTGAAGAGTGCTGTTAATTGCTTTGCTATTTCAAAGCGGGAGGTCACTTTATTCCCTTATGGCAGTGGTCTTCAAGCCTTTCTATGCAGACCCCCCTCCACCCCAGTGGCTGGCGGGGGTTTAGGTGGGAGGAGACATCTGACTCTTCTGGAGATTAGTGCCTGGCTCATATTAGCAAAGGCCTGCCTGCTAAGGTGTAATATTGACGGTTCCCCCAGTAAAGATCACTTTGGTAATGGGTTCTGTCCCTGCATACCCTCCTATTTCCTGTGCATGTTGCTGTCTGCAAGCTGGTTGATATGTCTGTTTAAGAAACTGTAACGGGTGCTTGTCTTTTAAAGGACACACAAAATTACTGCAGCATTCTAGGTACAAGAGCTCTGCAGTTAAGAACGTATTGCCTCTGCGGAACACCCACCTCTAATTTTGCAAACAGATGCAACTAGTTAAAGCCACAATGGGTGGAAGGCTTGGAGGAAGTTAACGAAGCACCAATCACTCATAAGACACATCAGACAGGAACATCCATAGCAAGCCCACTATAAATTAATGTTTTGGGTACAGACCTGGTTCTCAAATACTTGGTGCTTACTTAATTTTTTATTTTTTTATTTCTTCTATTAGATAATACCTCAAATCATGGCACTCTTTTTGATTCCGACAATTCTCTGCATTTGAAAGGATGGGGAATTTGAGCCTTTGCAATTCCTGGTGAAGTTAATTGTAAATTGCTGATAGAGGGTATCGATGAAAGTAGAAGAGAAATACGCGAAGAAAAGGATTTCAAGGCAGCCATGCTTTGTAGTCAGGTAAGCAAATTTTTTTTTGGTTCATCTATTTGATGTTTGGGGGAGGAGGGTACATCTGACGTCCCTATGCAGAGTCGTTCCTTTTTTTCACACATACAGATGAATGCTGCACAATGCCCACCTCATTTACAGCATCTCATCCTCTAGAGTAACTCTATAAAGTATAGAATGCTATGGGTTGAATGCCCTCGGTGTCCATAGTCCAGGTCAGAGTATGTGTCCAGCCAGGACAGAGAATGGATTGGTATTGGCGAATCGCACTCTACCTCCTTAAAGTTAGGTATGCAGTCTTTTAGAATGAAAGTAAAACAATATCAGGTCATCTGTAGGTGAATTGTTTCGACCTTAGCCGTCTTCAAGGCCTTGAAATTGAACACTTGGTATGGTGACCAGGTTTGGAAGTTGATTGTGAAAATATCTTGAAACAATTTTCTGATGGTACTTGATGATAAAGGGTTGAGTCCCGAGAGACCTGTCAATGGCTGGCGCATTGTGCTAAAAGTTTTTAGTGGTACTTGGGCATCCTGGATTGGTTCCCCAAATCCAAATTCCTATATCTTTAGATTTGTTTTTTTTTTTTAAAAATATACCTTAGATGCACTGGAAGTTTAGTCCACAGGTTGGGGAACCAATCTAGGATGTGCAAGGTAGAGTGCGATTTGCAAATACCAATCTGTTTTTTGTCCTATTCATTCAAGGTCTTTATAAGTAGACCATGCGTAATTGGTGACGCAGGTCGCCGCTATATATAAATTATAGTGTTCACAGCACACTTTCAAGGGTGTGTACCCATACACACTTTTATGTGTGCAGCTACACTGAGTTGTGGGTAGTTGCATGGGGAGGGAGGGGAAAGCGCCAAGGAGAGCAATAATAAGCAAAACCCCAAGTGGGTGGATAGGATCGCGCTTAAGGGGAGTCACCCCAGTGTACAGCTCAGGCAAAATGTTTGTTGTATTGGTAGTCACATAATGAAGTTTCAACTTGCCTTTTTCATACCCGCAGCCATGAAACAGTATTAAGACAAAGGAAACATTTGATGAAATAACGAAAAGCTAAAATTGCTTTAAAAAGAAAGGAAGAGGAGAAAAGCAGCTACTGGTGGAATCTGAAAAAAAAGAAGATGCAGTGAAAAAAAGAGAATTATATTGTAAAAGCTGATGGCTGAAAACTGACTATTCCAAAATGTATTATGTCTTTTCACAAAAGCTGGAAAACCTGAGTCTTTTGGCAGGGATGGCTAGTGTTCTTCATTCCTCCTACATTCCTTCCTCAAAACCTGCCTCGTCTATCACCTGGACAATTGATAGACACAGCATTAAATCTGCAAATGTCTGTATAATGTTGCAGTTCCTGGCGATGTAGCTGTGCAACAACTGCAAAATATTGGACTATAAAGTAACCTGTCAGTTGTCTGCAACAAATGTTTTGTTGGACAGATGTAATTTGACAAGCTGAACTCTATCACCACGTCCCCTTAACAGTGTGTTTTTGTTACAGTATGACAGTCATTCCTGTTTGGTCAATGAAGTAACACCTACATGTTACCACACACTTGTGCAATCTGTCAAATTATAGTTTTTTTTAAAAAAAACTATGAATTGTAACATCCCCACAACTGAGTTTGGTTGCTATGTCAGCCCCTGCTACTGATCTACAATGTCATTGTAGCGCACATGCTGCACTGTGAAACTGAAGATGCAAGTGCTCTTGTGTGTAGAACTATTATAGTTGATCTGGTGAATTTGTAGGTTGGTGCCAACTTGTAAATGGTACATGTTGTTGTGCTATTGGATTTCTGTTGGGGGGGAGGAGATGTAGGAGGAGGGCTCAGCTAATGTTTTCTTGCCTGTGGTGAAGGGTCAAACTAATTGCTAGTTGCTCGTAGTGATATTGGGTGAAGTGATCGGCAATCTTGTCATGCAGGTAGACCTTTAATGGATTCTGTTTAGGTCACTGAAAGTGTTTATTTTAGTGCAGTGATTTGTAATTGTGGGAGTTTATTTGGTGCGATGCCATGTTAGCTAGAGGTGAGCTATGAAATGAGGGAGTTTAGAGGTTGGTTTGTGGCATTGTGGGGTGGATTTGTAGTTTTGTATACTAATTCAGCAAACCTTAGTTAATGACATTTGAGTGCTCTAGCAAAGAAGGCAAGTAACGGCTGCAAATTCCATATTTTCCAGTACACTATACATTAGGCTAACCCTATAGTAATACCACCCATTTTACACACAAGGAATCAAACCCTTTTTCCTAAATCGTTTGAAAGAAACAGCCTCCTGAAATTGTCTACAATAATCGTTCACAATTTCAAACCCATCCTGAAGTTGTCATGAAGTCATCCTGGAGTAATACAAGATCATCACTGGAAGTAATCAGCACTCCTCTTGAAGTAGTTTCTGTGATAACTCTAGAGTCATCTCATTTGAATATATTGGCCTATACACATACTTCAGGATGGTTTTGGATGATCTCCCTGAACTAGCCATGGATGACTCTAGGATGATTCCAGGAAGATCTTCCTTTTTTTGTCTTGGGAACGTATGTCTTTTTACTACGTCTGCTTAATAGAATAGTTTCAAAACCGTAACTTTTACACACACCAACTACCCCCTCCCTCCAGGCCGCTTACTCTATATGCATGTACAAAGTACACAGTGACTCCTGTGTTACCCGCCCTTATGATACCCTTCCTCCTCAAAAATGGGATATCCCTCCGCACAGCGGATTCAACAATATCCTGATTTTACCATTGAACCCTGTGGCTGAGAGGTTATCCACATCCACTGGCTGAAAAGAGAACAGACAAGAACATAAGGCTCAAAAGCTTTGGTTTTGATGTGAAAACTAAGCATTAACCTTATTTTCAAAACAGCCCTGTGACATTCTATTCCCAGCAAGACGTCTGGGTTAAGACTTTATGGGCAGGGTCCCATAGCATACAGTAAGAAGCAAAGCTTTTTTGGGTTATCTGTGAAACTACAATGAAAGGCCCGAGCATGTGCCAACTAGTACTGTACTAGGAAGTAAATACAAATAGCTAAAAACATGCAGCACCACAATCATATCTCTCCTCTATCCCTCACAAACAATGCCCAATATGATCAACATAGGGCAGGCAAATTTCACTTTCCACCCTTCCATCCATGTTCACAGGATCTAGCAAAGCTACCTTCGGACAAGTCGGCAGCGCGGCACATGTATGGTATACAAATGGCAATGACAAATTAGAGGCCCCAGTAATAAAGGTTTTTAGTCTAGCAGTGATGATCGTAGTCACATTTGGCAACCCAATTGATGATTACAGTAATTGGACACCTTGATTGTTGTATTTTACAAACAGATTCTTCCAGGGAAATTCAGCCCTTCTCCCCAAAGGACAGCCCCCCTCTTTGGGACTAGGGAGGCGAGTTATTATTATCAGGGTATTTATTGAGTGCGGACCAAGCTTCAGGAAGCAACAGTGCGCTTTACAATCATAGGGGGAGAACACTGTGAGGGAAGCAGAGAAAAAAAGGAGCAGAGAGCTGACAGGGGTGGGTGGGCAATTGGCAGCATGGGGGGAATGGGGAGCAGATCATCGAATCTCAGGTGGGGTATGAAGTGCAGGGTGTGCAGCCCTAGATGTTAATGAGCAGTCATTCCTTGAAGAGGGAGTTCTTGAGCTCTTTCCTGAAATGTAGAAGTGATGGGGCATCTCTGATGACAGGGAGGAGGTTCCAGAGTCTTGGAGTGTAGACAGAGAAGGACTGTCTTCTGGTTCTTTCCTTCCTGCACTGTCATAATTCAAGTCAGCACATTTCCTTACTTCTGATGGATAACAGGGCTCCAAAGATGCAGTAAGATAGATTGGGGAATTCAGGAGGACGGCCTTGTAGATGATGCCACATGATTTGAATTGCATACAAGCTGTGATTGCTAAGCTTAACACACCTAGGGCAAGTGGGAAGAGACTACACTTTCGTGGGCAAAGAATCCCTAGAAAGGGATTTTATAAATCCTCCCTCATGTAAAAAGTCTCATGTGTTGGTTGGCTATATGGGGATTGACGCATAAAATTGGATGCATAACCGTTTAGAAATGCTGGTCTGCTTTCTGACCCCGTTATCAGACGCATCATGAGAATCATGGAAAAAAAATAGATCTTGGTTCAATGTGCAACACAAAGACTATGCAGGAGGAACACCAAAGGAAAACTGAGTTAGCTGCAAGTGGGCCGAGGGACGCCCTTCTGGAAGACAGTCAGGCAGCAGCTTGTTGCAGAAGGCGTCTAGCGCAGAGGAGCCCAAGAACCATTGGAAATCGACACGCTCCAGAACGGTCTGGAGCCAGTTGGCCTTCACTGAGCAAGCGGAAAGGCATTGCCCAAACCAAAAGCGGTTGACCGTCTCCCACAGTCCACTGCGTTGATGAGCATCTGGCAAAAGAAGAGGCTGACACAGAAAATCAACTTGGGAACCCAGGAAGAAGCCGAACAGACAGCCGAGGAGACCACTTCCTACGAGGAACGCCACCATGGCAAAGAAGGAACGTGGCTGTTCCCGGTGGCAGGGAGGAAGGCAGATAGACTTAGCACAAAACATTATGGATTGTCTATTCAAACAGGCTCCACAATATGGGGTATGTTTATGAAAAACATTAAACTTGTGCAAAGACTCAAATGTAAAAGTTTATGTATTTCATTAGGGCTCTACAGCAGTTGGGTATAATAAGAAACAGGAAGTCATAAAAATGCATGACTGATTCCCAGGGCTGTAAAACAAATTAAAGGTAAAAGAAAAAAGATCAATTTCGCTTTCTGGCATTCTTGTGAGGTCTACCGGATCAGCTTTGATGATTACAAAACAAAGTCCAGGCAAAGAAGTACTTCCAACAAAGCAACATTCCAGAACCTGGCACTGGTCATATCTACTCTGCCCCGTATCGCCTCCAGGTGGGATGCCAACTTTGTCTACGTGCCCTTACTTCTCTACCGCCTTTCACTGTGCCCTGGCCCCTCTACCTCCTTTCACCATTCTAACTCTCATTCCTCCTCCTGGACAGCCAATGTTTCACACTTTGATCCCCATTTCTCACTCTAGATCACCTTCCTCAAGAGTGCACACCTAAATCAAAAGGTTTACAAAGTTCCTATCTTTTCTGTATAAATCGGCTTCTTTAATGTGTCAGCACCTCATCAATCTCACTCCCATTCTTTCCACCTCTTAGGCACTGCCGTCGCCTCCTTTACACCTTTGAGTACCACCCTTCTCTGCTCCACCATCCTAAATCTTCACCCCTCTGGGCACTTTAGTCGCTTCTACGAGAATCACCATCCTTACTAGGGTCGCCCTCTTCGGCCACTCCCTCTCCGTCGTGGTCTCTTACCCAGTACCTCTTTTCAGGCCCTTTTGACCCCCCGTTTCTGCCATTTTCCTCAGCTCTTTTCTATCAATGTGGCCCAAGTCTTGTGCAGGGTTCAAAATTGATGGGAGCTATTTAGCTCCTGCTAGTGGCCAAGAAGACCATGGTTAGCTGGCCATCAATAACTACCAGGAGCTACTTTTGGCACCAAAGGGCAACTGATGCCAAACAAACACACCCATGTGGATTTAACGCTGTGAGTTTGTGACAATCTATAAATGAGCATTAGGAAACATCTATACATCATTTAAAGTAGAAGGGGTCATAAATAATGAACAAAGTGAAATGTTTGACTGATATGTGTAAGTTTGATTTGCGGAACTGTATGTGCTAGCTCCGGGTTCATCAGTGGTAGCTCCTGGTCACTGGTTAATGCCTGATACCCAGGAGCTGCTTTTAGCTCCTGCTGATCAAATCTAATTTCAATCCCAGCTTGAGTGAAAGATGGTTGGCTGTCAAGTATTCTCTCCTGTTTCAGGTCCCTCTCTTTCTCACTGTAAACTTAGATGAGCATACAGGTACTGCCGGTTTTGTGGGGCCACCGTTACTCGTTTACTTAAAGGGACACTAACTAAAGGGTCTGTGGAATTCCTTCGGGGAGAGCCTGATTCCGCTTCTCCAAGGTCAGTTCACAACCCCTGAGCAAGTACTACAGGAACTGCGGGGACCAGGGACCCCTACATTGCCTGATCCCAGGTCCCATTAAGTGCCACACTAAAGACAGCAGCTCTTCCCAAAGGGGAGGAGATCTATCGGGGCTCATTTACCTTGAGGCGAGTGGTCCAGTGAGGGTGAGCAAGGGTCCTTCTCAGACTACCCCTAAGCCTGTCATGGAAGGGTTCTTGAGGAGGGCGAGGCCCTCATCCCAAATGTTGTCCAGTAGAGGCACCGCGACGACCGTCTTCCTCTTGGCCTCGCGCCGTTGATAAAGGAATCCTTCCTTTTTCTTCTCCTCAGGGCAGAGTTGGAAAAGCTCGGATGCCCTGGCGATCATGGAGTGGAACGATCCAATCTCGTCAGGCGGAGAAGCCCTGGTGGGAGGTGACGACAGTAGATCCTCGTCGTATACCTCGTCGTCCGTACCCGTCGCTGCCGTGTCAGTCCCCGTATCATCCCCTCGGGTGGACGGGGAGGAGGGCTGGACGGGGCGCGATGGCTGAAAAGGAGGTGGAGGGTGAATCCTTCTTTTCTTGGGCGGGGGAGCACCAGAAGGTCCCGGTTCCGGATCCCCCGACGGGAAAGGTTCCTCTGTCGGCAACGGTAGTCTCGTCCTTATCTCTGAACATAAGGACTGTATAGCCAACAAAATGGCTGCCGAGTTGTCTTGCGGCACTGGCAGAGGGGAATCCGACGGGCGATCAGGGGCCCCGTCGGCACCCTCGACGATGTCTTCACCTGCGTCGGGATCCATCTCGACGGGCCGGTCTTCTTCCACGCCAAGGCCGTGGCTTAAGACCTCAATCAGCTCGTCCTCTGAGGTTGAGGCCGAATCTACGACGACGCCCTGCCCCCCCTTTTTCTTCCCCGCCGGGGGTTTCACGGGGGTGCTATCGATGGGCACAAAAGAGGACTCCCTCCGAGGTGGCAGGGAGACTGAGCCCCGAGGTCGCCACCACTGGTGTAGCCTCCACAGGCTGAGCCAGGGCCGCCGCGACAGTATCGATAGAGGGCTTGGCCGGATGGATTAAGGCCTTCACCACCTTAGGTGCGCTCACCGCCTTATCCTTGAGGGGGGGGGGACACTGCCTCGCTCCCCCTCCGATGGGGCCTTCGAGCTCGACCGGGGCCTCTCCAGGAGCTTCGCCGGGTGCTCGCCCTTCCTCTTACCCGACCCAGAGCGTTGGCTCGTGGCTGAAGGTGCCGGGGAGGGTGCGCCCTGCCTGGCGCCCGTAGAGCCCGACCGTTCGGCGCTCCCGGTGCCAGCGGACTCGCGGTGCTTGGCCTTGTGTTGGACCCCCGTCGCCGGGGCGTCCTCAAAGGTATTTGAAGACCGCTCGGATTTCTTCCTCTTCTTCTCGCCTGACGGGCTCTTCCCTTCCAGCCAGTTGGCGAGACGTTGATGGCGGTCCTTCATGGTCCCTCCGACATGTTGCCGCAAAACGCACAGTCCTTCTCCACGTGCGTCTTGTCCTCATGTAAGCAGTAGAGACAAAAGGAGTGTTCGTCCTCCTTAAAGACGTTCTGCAGCTGGCATCCAGGGCAGATCCTGAACAGCTTTCCGGGTGTCGAGCTTCCCTTCTCCTGGGCCATCTCCGGGCCTGAGAAACTTCTGGAGTCCTCCAAAAGCGTAGCTCGACGAAATCTTCACCCTTGAGGGGCGCAGACGAATCCGACACGGGTCCCCGTTAATCGGATGGAGAGTCGGTGGAGCTTGAGGCTCTTTTGACCGAAAAAACGACGTTTTTTGAGAAAAAACGTGAAAAAATAGCACTAACGCTCGAGAGCAATAGCACGAGGATCCCAACACATGAACGTGCGGTACAAATCTGAAGATGGCTGCCAGAGGCGGTGCTTAGGTAGAGGGCAGTCATTGGCTGTGGTCAGTATGACGCAGAGACCAGTGATTGGTTATTACTACAAAAGACAGATCAGAAACGAAACGGATACTGGTTTTTTTCTTTATCGAGGATTCCCAGCCTGACGACGGGGAATATTCATGAGCATGTGAATCCATGCCAGACCCCATGCTGGAGAAAGGATGCAACACATCTCCCTTCACCATTTGAATAGACATTTGCAACTAGATCAATGCTAACACTGTATCTATCTATCTGATTAAAACAATTGACCAGATATATGCAGGAGAAATAAACATTACAATACTAAGCAAACATAAAAATGAATTTCCTAGTTGACTAATCTTGTTAACTGATGGAACATTAATAAACATAACATTATAATGATAAACAGTGGAACCAATTTTGAACAACACAGTAAATTCACCTGGCCACTTTACGTCCAATTCCTAGACCCCGTGGCTTTAGGCAGAATATTATCACCTTGATTGTTCTCCCCCCGATCCCAGATCAGCCACTGAAGTATACATTTGCAACATGTTCTCAGTTTTTAAATCACTGGAGGGGTACCAATTCATTCGTTTTGCTTTGAGTAGTCTGAAATTATTACACTGAACGCTCAGTGGTACTTTGAGCATTTTGAATAAAAAAAAAATAATCTGAGGTATATTTTATTTTTATGAATTGTATGAGTATTTTTCTCTGGATGGGCTACTTCTTTAGCCTACATATATGTTATTGTATGCAATGTTTTGAACATATTTTATTGCATATTTATATTGTTTCTCACTAAATTGTCTGAGATTATTGTAAATGATATTGTTTTGTATTATGTCGTGCTGTGTGCTTTGATGGCTTTACCGAAATAAAGCTGATTTGAGTCGGGAGGTGTGAAGAGAGGGACAGCGACTATGGCGGTACCACTGGTAAAGGGAAAATATATGGCAGGCGAATAACTGGCCAGAACAAATGCATTGAATGGAAGAACTGGCAAAGAGTGTGAAGGATAAACTAAACCCACAAGTCGAAGTGCATGAGGAAGGGAAGGCCCAAATTTAAGAGTTTGTGAAATTGTCACATACCAGGTAGTCTAACGAAATGGAACAAAAAGGACAGTGGAGGAATTGCAGGGACTGTGGAGTGTAGAGATAGGGAAGGCAGGGCTCGTAGAGGACCATTAAGGTTCCTAAAATGGAGTGAACAGGTTAACGAAGGCACGGGCTGGTAGTTAGCATGAAGATCAGTTATTAATTAAGCAGTATTGCCCAGGATAATACCAGTTGTTAAGAGCTGTGAAGCCCGACTTGTGGCCAAGAGAGACCAATGGGGCGAGGGAATGTAAACGTAATATTGAGAGTCCACATGATGAATGGGTATGTGGCAAATGTTGCCTGGCCACCATGGATCCTGATTGGCTCTCAGTATTCCAACATTAATTTCATGGTGCTAATGGAGAAAATTGCCACAAACCATGCAGTATACAGCAGGTCATAGGTTTGAGAGAGTATGGCAATAGGCGAAGAGTTTGGATAAGGACAGGCAGAGGGACCGTGAGAGGGGAGGCCCCGTAAGTGACATGGATGTGAGGCTAAATGGGAGGGAACAGGGGAGAGAAAAACATTGGCAAAAACAGTAAATATACATACATGGTCTTACTAGGCCTTGTGGTATAGAGACATGCAGTGAAGAGAAGTGCAGGCGATGGGCAGGGGACAAGGAATGGACAAGTGCTGGTGGGGGACCTGGGAGGGAAGTGCCAAGGAGGAGACCCCAGGCTAAGTGCTAGAATGACTGATGGCAAGTGACAGGGGGCAGGGAGCATACAGGTGGGGCATAAGGGGTGTTTAAACACACATGGCTTGTGTAGGAGGGGGGTTGTAGAGGTCTGCTAGGGAACAGCATGCAGAATGAGGGTTACATGCGAGAGAGGGGGCTGATGGGGACTAATGATAAGAATGACAGACATTGAAGAGAAACTGGACCATTGAGTCATTGAGCAGAGTAATGTGTACATGGAGGGAAGGGGGGGCAGTGTAGCTAGAGAAGCAGAGAGGAGTGCATCGGGTACGGCGTGTGAGGGATTGAATGGAGGAAGTTGGAGTGTGTGGAGGGTGAAGAAGAACAATACCTAGGTCTCTGGTTATACTTCTTAAAGAAAGTAAAACACTGCATGGGAATGGGTGCAGGGAGATGGGGAGTTTGAGAAAGATGGTGACACGATGCCCTACGACAGGGAGCTATGGTACAAACTGGCTCCCCTGCTGGACTTCCTACCGGACGACAAGAGGGCGGATGCCCTGGAGATCCTACAGGAAGGCGAGGTGGCGTCGGACCACACCATCACTATTGCGACGGACATCGCCGACACTGGGTTTTCGCCAGTTGGGCAACGGCGTTTGCCTTAGGCGGCATGGATGGCTCAAGGCTACGGACTTCCGTCAAGACGTACAGACCAGAGTCCTGGACATGCCGTTCGATGGGAACAACCTGTTTGGGAAAACAGTGGACGATTCCCTTCAGGCCATTAAAGCGGACACTGAGACGGCCTGGGCCCTTGGGGTTCTGCAGCAACGACGGACGCCCTTTCGGAGCAGCGGAGGCAAGGGCGCCTCCAAAGGTTCCGGCGGCGGTTTCTCCACCTACCGTCAAGCGGCCCGCTCGTCGTCTCAGGAGGCCTACAGAGGACGAGGCAAGTCTGGCGGACCCCGCCGTCGTCGCCAAGGAGGTCAAGGCGGCAAAGCCTCGTCGAAACAGGATTGAACCGGCCGTGGGGTCGGGCCCCCAACGAAGCACCCCGGTGGGAGGCCGGCTGGCGAGCTTCGTCAGCGTGTGGGAGTCCATCTCCACCGACCGTTGGGTGCTGGACGCCTTAGCCCGGGGCCTCGCGCTCGAGTTTCAAAGAAGGTGCCCGCGCGTCCCCCCGTGGCCAGGAAAGAGCTTCACGTCCCTCAGCTTCTCCTGGAGGTAAAGGCGATGCTCAGGAAGGGCGTCATCGAACTCGTCCCAAAGAGGCTTCGGGGCTCCGGAGTTTACTCGAGATACTTCCTCGTGAAGAAGAAGACGGGAGGATGGCGCCCCATCCTAGACCTGCGACGTCTGAACAAGTTCATCAAGGCGCAGAGGTTCCGGATGGTCACCCTCCAGCACGTCCTGGGGCAGCTGGAGGAAGGAGACTTCCTGTCGTCGTTGGATTTGGAGGATGCCTACTTCCATATTCCCATCCTAAAGGGGCACCGAAAATTCCTCAGGTTTGTGGTCCAAGGGCGTCACTACCAGTTCAAAGCCCTCCCCTTCGGACTACGGTCGGCACCCAGGGTATTCATCAAGTGCCTTGCACCGGTGGCGGCGCAGCTGCGCCGCGAGGGGATCCACGTCTACCCCTACCTGGACGACTGGCTCATCCGAGCCAAGACGAGAGAGCTCGCCGTGGAGCACACGGCAATGACCGTCCAACTTCTCACAGACCTGGGATTCTCCGTGAACTACGCCAAGTCCCACCTGGTACCCGCGCAAAACGCACTGTTTCTGGGAGCGAAGCTCGACAGTGTCCCTTCTGGCCTCCCCGTCGGAGGAAAGGACCAGGTCCATTCTGGGCAAGGTACAGCGGATGTTGGTTTTCGACGCGGCCAAGGTGAGGTCCATCAAGTCCCTCCTCGGAATGATGTCTTCTTGCATCTACCTCATTCCCATGTGCAGGCTCCGGATGCGCCCGTTGCAGGAGTTCCTGGACGCGCGCTGGATCCAAACGACGGGCGGCTTCGAGGAGAGGATCACACTCGAGAGTTTCCGCCGAGCGGTCCGGTGGTGGGGCAACCGCGCACATCTGACGGCGGGCATGGACTTCCAGACCACCAGGAGACAGTGACCACGGATGCCTCCCTGGAAGGGTGGGGAGCGCACACCGAAAATCTGCACGCGAGAGGCCTTTGGCTCCCGACAGAGAAGTCCCTCCATATCAACGTCCTGGAGCGCCGTGCAGTGTTCTGGGCCCTCAGGTCCTTCCTTCCGCCCCTCAAGGGCAAGGTGGTGAGGATCTTCACCGACAACACCACCACCATGTTTTACATCAGGAAACAGGGCGGAACCAGGTCTCCAGCGCTGTCCAAGGAGGCGCAGGACCTGCGGCATTGGGCCGTCGCCCAAAGGATGTTTCTGGTGCTGTTTCATCTGGCAGGGATAAAAAACACCATCGCTGACTCACTCAGCAGGGAGCTGCGCTCGTGCCACGAGTGGGAACTACGGCAGGATCTAGTGGATCGCCTCTTCCGACGGTGGGGCACACCCCAGATCGACCTGTTCGCAACGGCGATGAACTCCAAGTGCCGGAGGTTCGCCAGCAGGTTTCCCCAGGCGAGGAGCATGGGCGATGCCTTCTCGTTCCCCTGGGAGGGCCTGTTCCTCTACGCGTTCCCTCCTTTGCCACTGCTAATCCGGCTCGTCAACCAGCTCAAGAGGTCGCGGTGCAGGATGATCCTCGTCGCACCTGCGTGGCCGAGGCAGATATGGTTCCCGGACCTTCTGGACTTGTCAGCGTCCCCGCCAATCAAGCTGCCGGTGGACGCGGATCTACTCTCCAGGGAAGGAGGCGCCATCCTCCACCACGACCCGAAATCGCTGAACTTGCAGGCCTGGCTCCTGCGGCGCTAGAGTTTGGAGGATACGACATACCGGCCGACTGCAGAGAGTTTCTTGCAAAGGCCAGGGCGTCCTCGACTCTTAAATGCTACGGACACAAATGGAAGAGGTTCTCTGTCTGGTGCCACGCACAGAAGATTAACCCTCTATGGATTACGGCTCCCCAAGTACTGCCGTACCTGCTGACGCTGGCCAAAGCTGGACTGGCACACGCGTCCATCAAGATTCATCTTGCTGCATCTCCCGATACACCAGAACCACGGGCCGGACGTCCTTGTGGTCTCATCGTCTGGTGAAAGAGTTCAGGAAGGGACTGTTCAGATCGTTGGCGCCGGCCCCGGCGTGGGAGCTCAACGTGGTGCTGACCAAGCTCATGGGACCTCCGTTCGAGCCTCTGCACTCGGCCCCGTTGAAGTTTCTGTCGTGGAAAACAGCGTTTCTTGTGGCCATCACCTCCGCACGACGGGTGGGAGATATCCAGGCCCTCTCCTGCAAGGCCCCGTACTTGACTTTCCACGACACGAGGGTAGTGCTCAGGACGCACCCCTCCTTCATGCCCAAGGTACCGTCGGACTTCCATCTCACCGACCTGTCAATCAGGGGAAGGCTCTCTCGAAGGCTTCCATTTCCAGATGGCTCTCCGGCTGTATCATGTACTGTCATCGGTTGGCAAACCGACCGCTGCCTGGCCGTCCGAGAGCCCATTCCACCAGAGCGATCGCAGCTACCACGGCGTTCCTTTCTGGTGTGCCCCTGCTGGACATATGCAGGGCTGCTACGTGGAGGTCGACACACACCTTCACGAAATTCTACTGCGTCGATCGGGATCCCAGGGAGGAGTCCAGGGTCGGCCAAGCAGTGCTGCGCAACCTGTTCGCCTGAGGTGAGCCTGGTGAGGAGGTAAGATGCTTAATGTTGAGTTTGATGTAATGCTTAATGTTGAGCCTTTGCCACCTCCCGTGGTTGTGCATGTGTGTACTGCTATGTATTCTTTATTCATGAGCATGTGAATCCATGCCAGACCCATGCTGGAGAAGGAACAAGTTACTTACCTGTAACTGTTGTTCTCCAGCATGGGTCTGGCATGGATTCACATGCGAACCCTCCCGCCTACCCCTCTGCGGCTCTTCACTTGGTCATACTGGCACTTCACGTGCTTCCAAATCTGAAGATGGCTGCCAGAGGCAGTGCTTAGGTAGAGGGCAGTCATTGGCTGTGGTCAGTATGACGCAGAGACCAGTGATTGGTTATTACTACGAAAGACAGATCAGAAACGAAACTGATACTGGTTTTTTTCTTTACCGAGGATTCCCAGCCTGACGACGGGGAATATTCATGAGCATGTGAATCCATGCCAGACCCATGCTGGAGAACAACAGTTACAGGTAAGTAACTTGTTCCATATGCAAGTTTGCAGAGAATAAGGCATGGAATATGGAATGTGTAGGGAGAATGTGGAATTTGGAAGGTTGAGGGTTGTAGTTATGTTATGGGCAATTGGAAGGAGGAATTGTACCAGACCAGTGGGGCATGAATACATCTGGAAATACATGCAATAAAGCCATTGTGTATCTACAACCAGCGTATGGAGAATCCTTCAGTAAATTATCAATCGTATTACCTGCTCTCTCAGATACATCACCACTGGTTTCATCAACTTTGTGAAACACCACAGGGCTGATGCCAGCCCGAAGGGCAAACTTGTGATTTCCAATATCTGTTCCGTCCATCAGAATCTTAGAAACCTCTGCTGATCTGCTGCAATAGGTACTGTCAAATAGGCATCCCTGAGATCTGTCACATTCAACTGGTCTTCACGGGGGCGTCGCACGAAGCTGCGCGAGTGATGGCTGCACTGACGTTACACGGGGCTGAGTGATGAGGCTTGCATGTGACTTCTCCCTCACTGTCACTTCCCAGGAAGCGTTTGCCTAAAATGCCAAAATCAGATATTAGCCAGCCGTGAGGAACGGGTTTGGTTCCCACCTCCTGTAACCTCCTAATGCCCCCTCTCTGCTTCAGCCTCACCTTAGGTTTTTTAATGGTGGACCCTCTGTCCTGCGATCTCTAGCAGGGGTGCAAAATGTTCAGTCTTTCCCTGGATCAAGTTCCTTCACTGATCATGCGGGGCTGTAGCAGAGTCTTGAATAGCTTGACTCAGCCAGTAAGTCTCTATGCCAATAGATGCTTGGTATAGCTACTTAATGGGCCTCATTACACGGTAGGCGGTAAGGGATTACCGGCGCCGGTGCTGGTAATCCCTTACCGCCCTACTACGAGGTCCCTTAGCGGGTCCCTTCCTTAACGCCTGGTTTTACCAGGCGTTAAGGACGGGACCCATTAAGGGACTTCAGAGCTAATAATGGTACCGCAAATTGCGGTACCATTATTAGCTCCATCCCCATTCCCATTCGAGCCCGCATAGAATGGTTCCCGGAATGGGGACTTACCGGGTCCTCCAAGGTCGGAATGACCTGGTAAGTCCCTATTCTGGGAACACGGACCCGTAATGCGGTAAGGGGGTAGCCATGGCGCTAATAGCACCATGGTTACCTCCTACCGCGTAATGAGGCCCAATGTCTTTATTGCCCAAGTTTTGACTTTTGTTTTCTTTTTTCTTTCAGGCGCGGCCTTGAGCGGTTTGCTGAAGATTTGCCTCTTCCTACAACGCTGAGCAGAATTCCTGTGGGTGAGTATAGCGCAAGTGCGTGGCGTTGAATGTCTTTAATAATGGTTTCTTTCCCGTGCGCGACTACCCTGTTGTTTTCTTTCCTTTTCAGCAATGCAGGTGCAGTGCGGCTCCGGAGCGGCGTTTGGATGAACCGCTTCAAGGAAATCCCAGAAGAAAGCTGTTCCCGGGTGAGTGTCGGCTATTCTTGCAGACGCTTTCTTTTCTACAGGTGCGATGAGCCGGAGAGCAACTGAAGGCGCGTCCGTTCAGATGGAATTCTTCAGGTAGGCCTCAAATGCTGTACTCATTTCTGTTCTTTTCTTTCTCTTCTCAGGTGCCGATGAATCGTGATTCCGGGACAGGCGTGGCTGCTGAAGTTCAGGAACTGGAGCAAGGCAGACACGGTGAGCGTTACGTTGCAGGAGTGCAGAATAACACGAAGCGTGTTCTGCCTGTAGGGTGTGGTTTAAATAGCCTTGTAAGTAGTTCCAGGTAAAATATTACCTCCAGCCTAAGCTTGCAAACTCAGGTAAAGTAGTCCCTCAGCCACACCCAGAGTAGGCTGGATGGCTCAGCCCATTAGGCTGGGCTGTAAGTAGTCCCATGCAGCTTACCACCAGATGTAACATTATGAGCCTGGCACCAACAGTGCCAGGACTGAGTCCAGGAAGTCCTAGGACACCCCTTTGGGGCTTTATAAACCCTCATGGGTGCCAGTGACCGGGGTAGACCCGCCAGCTCCAGATGTTTGGGGAATGCACCATGACAGCACCCCTCCCAAAAAGCCCCCCCTAATGGTGGGTTCTCCCATCGGTCCAGGTTTTCTCGGGTGATTATGATGGAATCATTTTAACAACCGTGGAGCATGAATGTGATCACTAGGTTCCCATGATCTTTCTTGTGGTCCATATCCTTTCCAGTCTATCAAATAGAATAGTTTTGATTTTATGATTTTTGAGTCCAGAATATCTTTAACTTCAAATTAAGGTTCCCCGCCGACCATGATTGGTTTCAGTGGTTACAGTACTCGGGTCTCAGGTTGCACTGGTTTCAAAAGGGAGACGTGAAACACAGGATGAATCCGCATGTGTGGAGGTAAATCCAATTTTACTGCTACCGGATTAATGATGGCCTTTATGGTGCACGGACCTAAATATCTGGGATTGAAGGTATGGATTCCTTTCACTGGTATGTGTTTCGAGGCCAGCCAGACTTCATCCCCCAACTTGATACCTTGGGGCTTCACTTCTATGTACGTCTGCCGATTTTTTGTTTCTTTCCTTAGCTTGCCTCAGGTGGTCTGTCGCCTGTTTAAAGGCTTGAGTGATGGTAGTGTGCAAACTTCTTATAGCTGGCATTTCCAGAAGTTGAGGCGGGTCAAGATTGGAGGTTCGTGGATGCATCCCGTATATTGTATAGAAAGGACTCTGCCCAGTGCTGGAGTGTAAGGAATTGTTATCAGCATACTCTGTTATCAACAAAACATCCTTCCAACTGCTTTCTGTTTGGTGTAACATACATCTTAGGTATTGCTCCAAAGTCTGGTTGGTCCTCTCGGTCTGACCATTGGTTTGTGGATGGTGGCTGGTAGAAAGTCTTACATCTATTTGAGCTAACTCGCAACGGTTTTTCCAGAAACGTGAGATAAATTGACTGCCTCGGTCTGAAATCAGGATGGAAGGAAATCCGTGTATTCGGACTATCTGTTCAAGGAATTTCTTGGCCAGGATTGAAGCTGAGGGCAAGCCTTTTCATGGAATGAAATGGGCCATTTTGGAAAACAATTCCACTACCACTGAAATGGTGTTGAATCCATTGCAAGGAGGGAGATCAGTGATGAAATCAAAAGATAGTGTGTGCCAAGGTGTATGCGGAATATCCAGTGGTTGCAGTAGACCTGGTGATCTCTTCTTTTGGACCTTGTTTTGTGCACAAATTCCACATGATAGTACGAATTGCTTGATGTCTTTACGCCATGTTGGCCACCAAAAGTGTCGTTTGACCTTGGCTTCGGATTTAGCAATTCCAGGATGACCTTCTACCAGTGATTCATGGTAATTTGAGATTACTTTTTCTTGAAGTTCCTTGCTGGGTAGAGACGTCCCTGAAAATAAGGCAAATGGTTTGAGACTGAGTGATGTGTACTTTTGGTTGGCCATTCCTGCAGAGTGTTGGTATCAATGAAATGCGCGATTTCCTCGTGAATGTCATCTAACATTAGAGACATTGTAATTCCTAGGATTCTTCCTCCAGAGATGATGGGTGCTGGGTCTGGATTTGTGTATGCATCATCTACCCCTATACGGGACAGGGCATCTTCCTTTCCATTTCGACAACCAGGCCGGTAAGTAATTACAAAACCGAATTCAGCAAAAAATAACGCCCATCGGAGTTGGCGAGATTATTGTGCTTTTGCCATCTTTAGATATTGTAGTGATCTGTGATTACCGTGATGGTGTGCCTAGCTCCCAAGAGATAATGTCGCCAAGCTTTGAAAGCCTACTTGATGGCTAAAAATTCCTTGTCTGTTATGGCATAATTCAGTTCTGGTGCTGTGAATTTCCGTGACCAAAAGGCCACCGGGTGAAGTTGATCCGTTTCAGGATCTCTTTGCGAGAGGACCACTCCCATTGTCAAGCTGGAAGCGTCAGTCTCAACCACGTATGGGAGATCTGGACGAGGGTGTTTCAGGATTGGAGCTGAGATAAATTTTTGTTTTAAGTCCTGGAAAGCTTTTTCCGCCTCTTCTGACCATTGAAAACGTTTATTCTTTTGAGGTAAAGAGGTGATGGGGTGCACAAGTTGCGAAAAGTCTGGAATAAAGCGACAATAGAAATTTGCGAATCCAAGCATACTCTGAATTCCTTTGATTGAGGTTGGAGAAGGCCAGTTGAGGATGGCATCAACTTTTCGCGAATCCATACGTACACCACGATGGGTTAGAACAAATCCAAGGAACTCGACCTCAGTAACATGGAAAAAGCATTTTTCTAATTTAGCATATAATTTGTGTTGCCGAAGTTTGTCCAGAACAGCACGGACGTGTTTCACATGCTCTTGTTCAGAAGAGGAGCATACCAGAATGTCGTCGATGTATACGACACAGACATCAATCAACTCTCGCAGGATGTCATTCATGAAATATTGAAACGCTACTGGGGCGTTACACAGGCCGAAGGGCATTACTTGGTATTCAAATAGCCTGTATTTGGTACGGAAGGCGGTCTTCCATTCGTCCCCTTTCTTAATTCGTACAAGGTGGTCCGCTCCTCGGAGGTCTAACTTGGTGTAAATTTGTGCATCTTTAACTTGATCCAAAAGTTCAGGAATCAAAGGCAAGGGGTAACGTGACTTGGTTCAATGCGCGGTAGTCGATACAAGTCCTAAGGTCTCCTTCCTTTTTAGGCACGAAGAATCAGGGTGAGGCCGCCGGGGACTTGGACGGCTGGATAAAACCGTTTGCCAAGTATTGGTCTAGATACTTTTTTAAATGCAGATTTTCAGGCTCAGTGAGCACATAGATTCGGCCACGTGGAATCTGGGCGCCTGGCACAAGGTCGATCTGGCAGTCGTATGGTCTATGGGGGGGAAGGGTGTTGGCTTGATCCTTCTGGAAGACATCCTGATAGTCTTGGTATACCTGGGGTAGCGGATTCGTTAGACTCATGATCGCTGTTACTTCTTTGGCCAAAGGTGGTTCTGCTTGATAGCAAGTATGAGCACACTCGACTGATAAGGTCAGCATCTTAGCACACCAGGTGATGCAAGGATTGTGCGATTCTAGCCATGGCATTCCCAAAATTATTTGGAATTGTGGAGCCTTGATTAAATCGAACATGATGGCTTCCCAATGCCCATCTTGGCACAAAAGCGTCATCTGTGTCTTTGAATGTGATACCGGGCCCGAGGAAATCTCTGTTCCGTTGACAGTGGTGACTAAGTCAGTTGTTGCCTTCTCGCAAAGAGGAAGATTCATCTTTGTAGCCAATTCTTGATCCATATAGTTCCCAATGGCTCCGCTGTCGCTATATGCTCTGACTGCATGCATTCGAGACGGCTGTTGGTGACTTATGAGAATCATTGGTAAAGCTAGGTGCGAGGTCTGGGAGTCCTTCTCTTCGCTCGACAAACGGACCTCTACACTTTTCGGGCGGGGAAATTTCCCGGAACTGGCTCTGCCTCAACCTTGCCGGCAACCCCTACTGCTTTCTTGGGTGGTTTCACTGGGCATTCTCGGAGGAATGTGCCGGCTGTTCCGCAATACAAGCACAACTGTTGCTGCCCTCTCTTCTCTCTTTCAGCCTTGGATAGTGGCCCTCGCACCCCTCCAATCTGCATGGGTTCGGACACGTCGGCAGTTTTGGGCACATTTTCCTTTGGACGCACAAATACCTGAGTGTCCATTCTAGCTCGATCTGCCTTACGGTTCTGCAGTCTATGATCAAACTGGACCACCAAGTCATGTGTTCAGCACAGTCTCTGGGTGGATTGACCACTTGAGCTAAAACGTCTTTTAACTTGCCTCTCAAACCACGATGAAACGTTGTTCTTTTGTCGTCCAGCCAACCGGTTTCCACTACCAGCGTATTGAAGGTTGCGATGTACGTTAACAGATCTTGGTTCCTTTGACGCAGAGACAGGAGTTCATTATCTAATGCCTGACCTTGGGAGTGCCGGGCAAACAACTTTTCCATGTCCAGTTGGAACCTCTGTAAGTCTCGCAAAACGGGATCATCCCGATTGACTAGTGGTACCGACCAGTCTGCAGCACTGCCACTGAGATATGAAAGCACAAAGGCTTTCTTCGATTGGTCATTTGGAAAGACTCCCGGCCTGCATAGGAAATGTAGACGGCACTGACTCATAAAAACCGTGTACCTTTTTGGGTCTCCTGCAAAGTGTTCTGGGGGTGCTAAATGTATGGCTCCTGGAAGGACCACCTGTACTGGATTGCTCGGTGAAGCCGGAACCGTTGATCCCAATCCCGGTAGCGGTGTTTGCCCCGCCTGCAATTGAAGCAGTTGTCTGGCGAGGTCGTCTGTACAATCCTTGGCTACAATCAGTTCTCTTCTTAAGGCATTGGTTTCTTGCCTAGCAGAATGCACCTCGGCCCATAGTTCCCCCCCCCAAAAACTGGGCTAGCTGGTCAGTCTCTGAGGTTTCCATGACACCCAGGTGGAGGTTTTTTGTAAGGCTTTGCGTTCTGTCGCGCTCACCTGGTCTCCATGGGGGTGTCGCACGAAGCTGCACGAGTGATGTCTGCACTGGCATTACACGGGGCTGAGTGATGAGGCTTGCACATGACTTCACCCTCACTGTCACTTCCCAGGAAGCATTTGCCTAAAATGCCGAAATAAGATATTAGCCAGCCGTGAGGAACAGGTTTAGTTCCCACCTCCCGTAACCTCCTAATGCCCCCTCTCTGCTTCAGCCTCACTTTGTTTTTTTTTTAATGGTGAACCCTTCGTCCTGCGATCTCTAGCAGGGGTGCAAAATGTTCAGTCTTTCCCTGGATCGAGTTCCTTCACCGATCCTGCGGGGCTGTAGCAGAGTCTTGAATAGCTTGACTCAGCCAGTAAGTGTCTATGCCAATAGATGCTTGGTATAGCTGCTTAATGTCTTTATTGCCCAAGTTTTGACTTTTATTTTCTCTTTTCTTTCGGGCGCGACCTTGAGCGGTTTGCTGAAGAAGATGTGCCTCTTCCTACAACGCTAAGCAGAATTCCTGTGGGTGAGTATAGCGCGAGTGCGTGGCGTTGAATGTCTTTAATAATGGTTTCTTTCCCGTGCGCCACTAACCTGCTGTGTTCTTTCCTTATCAGCAATGCAGGTGCAGCGCGGCTCCGGAGCAGCGATTGAATGAACCGCTTCAAAGGAATCTCCGAAGAAAGCTGTTCCCGGGTGAGTATCGGCTATTCTTGCAGATGCTTTCTTTTCTACAGGTGTGATGAGCTGGGGAGCAGCTGAATGCGCGGCTGTTCGGATGGAATGCTTCAGGTAGGCCTCAACTGCTGTACTAATTTCTGTTCTTTTCTTTCTCTTCTCAGGTGCTGATGAATCGTGATTCTAGGACAGGAGTGGCTGCTGAAGATCGGGTACTGGAGCGAGGCAGACATGGTGAGCGTTACGCTGCAGGAGTGCAGAATAGTGCAAAGCGTGTTCTTCCTGTAGGGTGTGGTTTAAATAGCCTTATAAGTCGTTCGAGGTAAAATAGTTCCTCCAGCCTCAGCTTGCAAACTCAGGTAAAGTAGTCCCTCAGCCACACCCAGGGTAGGCTGGATGGCTCAGCCCATTAGGCTGGGCTGTAAGTAGTCCCATGCAGCTTACCACCAGATGTAATATTATGAGCCTGGTGCCAACGGTGCCAGGACTGAGTCCAGGAAGTCCTAGGACACCCCTTTGGGGCTTTATAAGCCCTCATGGGTGCCAGTGACCGGGGTAGACCCGCCAGCTCCAGATGTTTGGGGGCATGCACCATGACAGATTTATCCTGACGAGCTAGTCTCCTTGCTGTAAGATGCCTCTTAGGAGGTGTATACCCTCCATCTTGAAGTTCCTGTATTACCACAAAGCTGTTAAACTCCCTCAGATTTATAACTGGCCTCAATTTATGTCACCCTTTTACTAAAAACATATTGCTTATGAAACTTCCTGATGAATCTGTCACTCGTACAATGGCTGCTTTCTGCTCTAGGCCTCTTATTTCTGCGTCTAGTAGCAGCCTGTCTGCTGCACTCTGCACCAACTCATTTGACAACTTCCCTTGCACTTGTAGGGTATGAAAGTCTATATGAAAACCTTGGACTGAATCTATAACCCAAGCATCTGAGGATATGAGAAACCCTTTCTTTATGCTTAGCACTACCCTCCCGCGGGCACCTCCTCTCTCAACTTTCGCGCATGAGCTTCTGCTCTCATCTGTGTTATGTTGTTGCTGATGATCTGACTGTCTCCAGCCCCTTCCTCTTCCTCTCGATGGTAAGAATGGGTTGGGTTTTCGATCATCTTGTTTCGACTGGTTTATATCATTGAAGGACCAGTTAGATGTAAAGTGGCTGGTAGAGCGGCCCCTGACTCTGCCAGCCCGTCCAAAAATGTGCTTGCTGAATACCCTCTTCAGGGAGGCGTGAGCCTTATCTATGGTGGCATAGCAGTTGGCGAACTTCGTTAATTCCTTTATGAAGGATTCGCCAAATAGCTTCCCGTTAGTAGCCGCAGCTGCCTGTTACGTCTCGCTGTGCACCACATTCCAAGAGACGAGTTCGCACACGCATATCAAAGGGCAATCGCACTTTCAGTTCCCTTCCATTTGGTGTGCGACGCTTCATTCCTCCTTTCCTTTTACACTGGAGATTGCGGCAGGGAGTCAAATAAGACTACGATTCCAAGTACGCTCTGCTGCTGTCAGATGCCAATTCCATCCAATCAACGTGCTCTGACGTGTTACTTTCGATTTCCACATAAGCAGCGTTCACTTTCAGCTCGCTGCTTTTGATTGAAGTTGCAAGCCCAATGAAGTTCCGTCTTCAGCTGCATCTTTGAATTTGTACTCCTGATCTCTGCCTGTTCTACGGACTGCCTTTGCCTCCTGTTCTTGCTGTGTTTTGCCAGGTTTGTGTACCGGACTCTCTTCTGTTTAACGGATTGCCTTCTTGATGATTTGGTACTTCAGCTGCCCGCCCGTTGACAGGACCCTTTTCTCCTCCCTCCAGTCATTGCCTTGCCTAGCGTTTTTGTTCCAGTTTGCCTGCATACTTTACTTTACCCAGTAATCTGGTAATTAACATTGACTCCTTTCACATTACTCCAGACGCCACATCCTACAGCTATCTGGGGTCCACAGTTCTGGCCATTTCTGAACTACACGCTATCGGGACATCTTTATCCAACACGTGCACAAGTGGACGCTGCGCAGAGAGTGCACCAACCCGGACCTAGTGCGCTCCTCGTGCCGTTCGGGTTAGAACCCTCCCTAACCTCCCTGTTTATTATTTTATACTGCCGTTTTGTTCACCCTTGGATTACTCCCCAATGCTACTAATGGTAAGAAGCCTTTAAATATCATCACCTTTTCTCTTAACCTACCCAGACCAGCCCTGATAGTGTTTTCTGTTTTTTAGGTAGGACACTGTGCGCCAAAAAAACAAGAATAAACCTCAGGTATTAACCATAGTAGTTAGTCTATTTCTATCTAAGTATTGTCACATCAAACTCATCTCTTCTTTATTTTTGCAGCTGGTATCTCATGGCGGTGTGTTCTCCCCCGCCCTTTTGAATGAGTAGGCTCTTTTGTACTGTCCACTCAGTAGAGGGTCATATCATTTTAAAGGTCTTTGTTCCCTCGCAGAGAGGAGGCTCGGTTGGAGGCCCCATCTGAGCTCTTCAATCAAAACAGTGAAAACCAGACTGGTCTGAAGAAACGCCTAATCAGCCTCATCCCAGTCGGTGAGTGACACTGCCTTTGATGTGGCCAACTCGCTGAGCTTAGGATCGATCTTTACAAGGATTGATCTTTGCCTCTCTGCAGTAATTGCAGTGTTGGTGTTACCCAACAGGCAGATCGCTATCTGGGCCCATCCTGTCAAGATCACTGGGTCGATGGCCTCATTCTTTTCTTTAGCCTTTTCAGCCATTTGTAATATTTTTGTAAGTAGTGTGACCACATCAAGCATCTTGTCCTGGTATGACCTCCAGTACCTGTGTAGACCTTTTCTTATGTCTTTGACATACCTGCCCATAAAAGTTACCATCGCTCATCAATCTCCAGTGTTTCTGAGATCCCCTTTGGGAGATGAGGCCTCAGGCATTCCGCCCTGAGTTTGTTTCTGTCTCGTTCGCTAGTGGCGTCCTGAGACGCTTTTTTAAATAGTCAGCGGTTCCCACTCAGCAGACCGTGGGTGTACGAGGGAATCCAGGTCAAAATCATCACTGGATTCCTCTTCTATGTCTGCGGCCTTCTTTTTCTTAGGAGCCCTTTTACGCCCCTCTTCAATAGAGGATGATATTACCTCCCTTCCTCCTCAAATGAATGACTCTGCCATTCGTCTTCCTCATACTCATCTGAGCTCTCCGATGACACATCCTGCCACCTGCTCTCCACTCTGCATCTCACTGGCTTTTTCTTGCCTCTCACCTTCTGTGGCGTGCCCAGGGGGGCCTTGGCCTCTCGTGCATTAAAGACTAAATGTATACTTAACTCGCTGCCCGAGCAACAATGCAAGAGGAGGAATTAAGATGGTTGACAGTGTTTATGGGACTGGTTATGGACTATTGGTCAGGAAGGTCACATGGTTTAAGAAAAGGACCAATAATAATATGATCTACCAAAGGCTCAAACTATGTTTGGGATTGTAGTTTTATGCTTTGTTTGTTACCATGATTATTGTTGATATTTTGCTTCTCGAGAAAGTAAAGAAGAGAGAAAGCTTACTCCGAGCCTCTGGGTCTTGACATAGAATTTGTGCAATGAGCCGGTTATTTACAAGTTACTTTTAATTATCATAGCTCCACTCTTCCTCGTCATAGTGCTTGTCAGGAATCCATTGCATCATTTTACTCTTACACATATTACCCACATCACCCCAGCACTGAGTACACTACATTGGTAACATGTCAAAAAACAAATCCCCTTCAAAACACTGCAAAATACACCGAGCAATCCGCGGCCAAGGAGAGGAATTCATGCAAGAAAACATTTCCATCTACAAACCAACCGGATCACTAAGGTCAAGCAGAGACATTCACCTTGAACTGAAACAATACACAAAACAAAAATTCGGGGGTTCAGCATTACCCTGCATAGCAGTGAGACTTTGGAACTCGCTCCCAAAGGAAACACAAATAACAGAAGTTCACCTAAAATTCAGGAAACTGTTAAAAACATGGCTCTTTAACACACAGAGCTAACGAAAGAGCACCACAGAGAGAAAACCGCCAATGCACCACAATAATAATCTACGGAACCGGATCACCCAAAGAAAACCTGACCCCAAGCTCAATAGAATAAGATTAACCCAGAGGATCAACCCAATGCGCAGAGAAAGAACCAGACAACCCTGACTGACCATATTAAAAACTCTCTAATACTCTGCATACCGACCACCCAAAACAGAAGAAACAAAGGACATATCACTAGCACAAACAAAAAACACCCCAAACTACAGGCAATCTACCAACTCTCCACAAGACGCACAGAAAACACCTGCATACAATCACCCAACAAACGCATCACAAATGTCAATCAACTTAAAAAATACCAGCACACGGTGGCAGATTTTTTCTGAACTGAAGTTTCCAACAGTAAATCAAAGCTCTCCTGCGCTTTTCCCTCTCAATCCGATGAACTAAATAACCCATCCCAGCCCCCTTCATTTTCAGATCCGCTTTAGAGCATGGAGACCATGAAAATGGCAGCGGTGCATGGTATAAATCACAATAACATAACATAGCGTAACCCTCTCCACGGATAGTATACCACTCTCAGCCACCACAATACAGATTATCCATACTAGTGTTTAAGGAAGTAATGATTCTATTAAAGACACAGAGGCGAAGTATTATGCACAAACATGAAGAGGAGAAAGAAGATCACTCTCATTCCAGGTGCCATGTGGTCCAAACAGCACTGTATCTCTGTCCCCGCTTTGCTGGAAATTGGAACCTCCTGGTCCTAAGACAGTCCCCTGTACAGCTGTTGAATCTTCATCCTCTGGAGTGCTCAATAATGCAGTGGACACAGGAATATAGCTTGAATTGAGGATGCCAGTACACCTACTATCCAGACTATGCTCCTGAACAATGTCCTCAGCTTCGCCTCTGTTGCCGAAATATCTTTGCGGATCATGTGCATCTTCTGTGATGGCAAGCTTAGCGATGCTTTGATCGTGTCCACTGTGAATCCCAGGAACTCCAGTGTGTGTGTCGGCCGTAACTCTGACTTTTCCCAGTTTATCTGGACACACATGTTCTGTAAGAGGGGCATTGCTTTCTTGGCCTGCATCACTAGTTCGTCCTTGTCTTGCGCCATGATTATTATTTTGCCGAGGTATATTTTTCCCTCGGCCCCAGTCTGTGTAGCGCTCAACATTCCTAGCACTTCATATGTGACTCACCCATGAGCTCGGACTCCCCAGTACTAACCCCCTTTTCCCTCTTCCTTGCTGCACTTGCATATTCTGAATACTCACAAGACATAGTAGGTTTGTCCTGTCTACCCTTTTCCCCCTCTGCTCTTAAATATTGTGTTTTTAATGTTTTTCCCACCCTTGTTACCTCACTGCTGTGTGGGAGCTTTGAAACAGTATTTTCTTATTGTATAAGCACCTAATAAGCAAACAATAAATAAAATAACTCATTATTAGGCTTGTGCCTTGCTCTCTGAGGTGACCTACTATGGGTCTTGGGAGTTTTGTGAAGGCCCAAGGATCCCACATTAACCCGAAGGGCAGACTCATAAATTCCCATGCTTTTGCTTCCCGGGTGAAGCATAGAAACGTCCTGTCCTGGCAGCCAATGGGAGCTGACAAGTACGCGTCCTTGAGATGCAGCCTGACCTACCAATCTCTGGCTTGGAGCAGGTCTCTCAGGAGATGGATACCTTCCATCGTGAAGTGCTTGTATACTAGAAATGTGTTCAGACTCCAGAGGTTTATAACCAGTCTGACTTTGCCTTTTCTCTGTACCAGGAAAAGATTGCTATATAAACCTGGATAGTCTCCTTGCACCATCACTTTCATGTTCTTTGATTCTAGATGAAAAATCTCTTTGCTCAGTGCCTCAAAATCCTCTCTCAAAAACATTATCGAGTGAGGATGGCGGGCTTAAAAAGACTCTGTGAAGAACTCTACTACGAAATCCTGAACTGCCTGCAGCACCCATGCATCATTTGTTATGGTGTGCCAGTAATGCAATCGCTCCGCTATTCGCCACACAAAAGGCGCATGCTTGCTTGCATTTCTCATCTGTGGGAGCTGCAGCTGCTTCTGAGCTCCTCTCCATGCTCGGCCTCTGGCTCCACTTCATTGCAATGGTCTGGTGGCTCCTGTATTAAAATAGCCCCCACGTCCTCCTGGGGACCTTTGCTGGTAAAACCTCAGCTGGACGAGCGGGCCCTGGTCTCAACCAGCCCTGTCGAAAAATCTTGTGTTGAAGACACACTTCATGGATGTGTCCGCTTTCTCCAGCGCAGTGTATCTTCCCACAAATGAAGCCATCTCTTTGAGGAAGGGATCTCTGAAAAGCAGGCTGTCTGCGAGGTCCACAAGCATGGGGTCTGTTTTAATCAGTATGCTTCTGCGCCTCTCCACGGATTGAGCGCTGTTGGCGTTCCCCAGCAAGGAAATGGTTCTCTGCGTCAATCCTAAAACGATGTCTGGATGTATGCTTTTGCAATTACCTTTTGCTGCATGGACCATATCCATTATTTTCGCTATTTGCCCCGCTATGTCCAGTACTTTATCCGGGCAGTTATGCCAGGACGTGTCTAACCCCTGCTTTGGGGTCCTTTCCGAATGTCCCTAAGATGGTAACTATTTTAGAGTCTAATGATGGTATGGTTGCGACTTTACTGATGGTATGGTTGCGATTTTACTTCCTTGGGATGGCCTTGGGCACTCTGCTCAGAGCTTCATTCTGGAATCTTTGTCCAGGGGGTTTGCAAATCCTTCTGCAGAGGTGTTTTGCCACTTTTGCCGCTGCTTCCCACCTAGGAGACCTAGGGTTAACCAAATCTTCAAAGTCAAAATCTCTCTCATCCTCCATTCCAGTTTTGTACCCTGTTCCTTTAAAACTGCCGTCTCCCGCCTCAGAGTTAGAAGAGGGGTCTTTCTCCTCCCCGTGTTCCTGCATAATATGAACATCTGGTCTGACATAGAATTTATAGAGTCAGGCAACCTGTGCTACACAACAGGCCATAGAAATTTGCTGAATCCAACTGCCAATATTAGGGATTGACACATTGGGACCCTCAAACATAACAAACAGGCTCTCTGTCTACCTGATCAAAGCAGTCCTGTCCAGCTAAGTCAACAATGCATTCATGCCACCGCTACTGATTTAGGCAGCAGACTCGTGATTTTTCATTTAAAAATATTGCTGCTTTTCACTTTCTCCCGACTAAAATAATTTTCAGCCCCATGCAATCCTGTTGGAACATTCATTTCTCAAGATTTCTCTGATAAAATCTCCATGCCAGCTGTTTTAGAATTTAGATTATTGGCATGCATAACACTGCTCTTTTCTCATCCAACTTGTGCCACCTCCCCGATCCTTCAAAGAGGCTAGGTGGGGGAAAATGGTCAGCAGCGCAATATTCTGTGCTTGGTGAAATTTCAAAACATCTTTCGGAATAAACCTCGGATCACACCTGAAAACAAGGGTTCTATGTGATTATTTTGCGATGGCCGAAAATGCCGACTTTTTCTTTTTAACCCTTTACACCACATATATATGCGGGGGGAGACCCCCGCACCTCCACCCATTTTAATATTATACTCTAACTCCCCCACATATAGATGTGGTGTAAGGGGGGGTTAGAGAAAAAAAAAAGTCGGCATTTTCGGCCGTCGCAATTCCCAGGTCGACATTTTTGTACGATTCCGAAAACAAGAGAAGAAGGATGGATGGAGATGAACACAACAACGCCCCAATCTCCTCCAGCTTACTGACAGACTTAATAGCAAACCAGCATACATGCCAACCCTCCTGATTTAGGCAAGAGACTCCCATTGTTTCTATAAAAAATATAGCTATTTTTTACTTTCCCCCTCCTAAAACAATTCAAACCCGTGCAATCCAATTGGATTTTGTCTGGGAAAAATCTCCCTCCCAGGTGCTTCAGAATTGTGGCATGTATGTACCTCTCAACTCTTTGATGCTTTAGGCGGGTGTCACCTGCCTTGGAATGAATTAATTCACCCGCCAAGCCTTCTACCCATCCATTGATTTCAATGGACTCTCACTCGTCCAAAACAAAATTCTCCTTTTTGACCTACCATGGAGGATTAAACGTTTGAGATGGATGTAAATACCCACCAGGAAAACAGACTTCCAAGTCAAGAATTTCAGATTCACAGACTCCACTTGCTCAAAAGGAGAATCCTGCAGCACTCTTAACACCAAGGGAAGATACCAAGGGTCTGGAGAGCAACAAACATTTCAGCAGCTGGGCCACCAGCGGTTCACAACTGGCACTGAGAACCCACGGATTCCAAAAAAACCTGAATACCACCCATTGAGCCCAAGTTCTTCTAAGATTTATGATAAACTTTCAGTGTGGAAGGCCTCAGAGACATGTGCTTAGCCAATGCCAGTTGTGGGGTCAGCCCCTGCCTACGCAACATTTGCGTTTCAATTTCCAAACACCCCAACACCAGAAGCAGGAGTCTGGAGCCTTCAACACCAAAAACAAGGTGAGGATGGCAGGAATCGGCCAGGAACTATCACTAGTTTAAGTAGTAGAGGATACTAGGATCACCTCTGCCATTCTGGTACCACCAGAATCATCTCTGACCCTGAGTCTCTGATATGGATCAGCCTCCCCGGAAGCAAAGGTAGAGCAGAATAAGCATAGAGTAGCCCCAATGGCAGGGCACCTTTGTGGCATCCACTCCCCATGACCCAGCACATGGGAGCTTGGAGCAGAAACATGGACACTAAGCGTCCTGAGGCAAGGCAAAAAGGTCAAGCATCGGTCAGCTGAACCACCTGCATCAGGACAAACACTCTCTGGCACAACATCCAACAGGAGGAAACAAACATCCTGCTCAATCAAAGTTGGCCTGGACATTGTCTACGTGCTTGGTATGAACTGCCTTCAGTGATAGCAGGTTGCTCTCTGCTCAGCAGCCAAAAACGAAAGCCAGCAACTCCAGCTGTCAGGACCAAGTCCCCCTTGGTGATCCAAATAGGCCATTGCTGATGTGTTGTCTGCCTTTACCAGAACATCTGACGCCTTGATGTAAAATGAGACGACTTAAAGAGCTCCAGAAATCACTGAACGCTCCCTCTAGTTGGAGGGATGAGCGGTGTGATGAATCTAGCAAGGTCGTCACTACTTCACCGGGGGAAATCTCCCCTCATGTGGCCATGGAAAGGCAGAAGCTACCTGACTCTGACCCTGGGGGTTGCTATCTGTGGGAGGACTACATGTGAGATGATTTCACTGCGGGTGGGGGGTGAAGTAGACTCTCTAGGTCAAGGCAGGCATTTCCCTGCTTCTTCAGCCTCTGGTAACACCTGCTTGCCTCCCTATTCCTGTATGGCATACTGTAGTGTGGGTGTAAAACCTTCAGTCATAACCAGTCACCAACTGTATTGATATTACCCATTGCTTGATGATACTGAGACCAGGAAGAGGACTGGAGTAATGAAGATTACTAGAACCGGAAAGCAAATGCCGTGCTCTAGTTCTGAGAAAAGGGTAACAGGTGCCAGGTAATTTAAAAACACCACCCCTGGAGAGAAGGAGAGACTGACTTCTCCCGATGTCAGTCAGAACACCGATGGAGAGCAGGCTGCACTGTGGAGCGGAGAAGCTGCTTGAGGTGTCATCCGGGGAAGTCTGGAAGCAAAAGGTTTGCCATGTTTGTGCCACGGACAGTGGGAGCTGTCAGGTGAAGAAGGAGGCAAAGCGGGAGCGGGAGAGCACACGGGATGTCCTCCCAGTCGGCAAGCAAGCCACAACGAGAACGATGAGACGCGAAGGACGCTGAAGCAGCTGACAGACCCTGGTGAGCCCAAAGGGCGAGGTTGGGACACCAGGGTGCTTCATGGCAGATGCTGCGTACCGTTGATGAACCTGGTAAGCCCAAACAAGGGAGCTGGAACACCGGGGCGATTGAGCAAAGAGACTAAGACGAATTAAGACCCAATATATGAAACGTATAATTAAAGATTCTTGTAACTATATAAAAGAGAAAGGGATACTGATGAGAAGTGAGAGTCTGGGATTCACACCCACATACTGAACCAATTAAGAAAGTCCTGACAGGAGAGAAAACTAGGCATAGAGCAAATCTGGGACCTGCACCTAATTGATCAAGCAAGAAAGTCCTGGCAGGAGAGTAAACAAGATTGCAAAACTTGGAAAAGCAGGACAGCAGTTTCCCAAATGTGTGGAATCTACAGGAAGGGAGTTTCCCTCCCCTTTGTGCTGTGGGAAAGTCAAGAAAGCTCAGGGGGTGCAGTATACCCCTTGAGCCATTTAATTGTGAAATTGTGAAGTCTGTATAATGTGGAAAAGTCACGGAAACCCATGGGAAGAAGCATACCCCTTGATCCTGTGAATTGTGAAACTAGAAACTGTAAAGTCTGTAAACTGTGGGGAAGTCAGGAAAGCTCAGGGGAAGAAGCACATCCATTGAGCCTGTGAATTGTGAAACTTTGAAGTCTGTGGAAAGTCAAGAAAACTGAGGGAAAGAAGCATAACTCTTTGGCCTGTGAATTGTGTAACTGAAACCTTTAAACTGTGGGAAAGCTAAGAAAGTTCAGGGGAAGAAGCAAATCCCTGGAACCTGTGAATTGTAGAACTGTGAAATCTGCGAACTTGAACTAAGAAAGCTCAGGGGCAGCGGCATACTCCAAGAGCCTGTGAATTGTGGAATTGTGAACAACTCAAGGGAAGAGTCATACCTCTTTAGATTGTGATATTGTATAATTGAAAAGGAGACTAAGAGAGAAATCATATATCTTGAGTTGATGAACTGCGTAAACAAGAGGAAACTCAGAGGAAGAGACACTCCCCTTGCGTTTGTGGAGTATGGTAATGTGAAAGTAAAGAACATTGAAAACATAGAAAAATCCAGGGGAAGGGATGACCCCCTTTAACTGATAGAACTTTGCTGGTTTCTTTTACACTTTGGAACTTTATGTTAGAACTTTGGAAAGGAGCTGCAGGTGATCAGCTAAAATACATTTTCCCCTTTGCGTTATATTGAGTTTAGTGTGTGGGGGTCAGGTTAAGATTTTGGACACAGGACGGAGAACCTGTTGTTTTCGATATTTTGACACAGATGTCCCTTAGTTTCATTGAGGCTGGGAAACCCCTTCTAGAGTTAGGGAAATGTAGGATTTCCCCAACCCTCTCTTTAATTTGATCAATAAAAGTCTTTAACAATCACCATGATGCCACTGTGTCAGAGTCTTACTCTTGATCCCTTACAGTGGCCTGCAAGGGAGTGTATCACTCCTGGCAACTGAGGTTCCCCAAATCTGCCCCCCAGTCAAGGCGACTGGCATCTGCTGTAATGTCCTGGTTGGCCAGGAGCTGTGTGCCTCACACCATGGATTCCTCAGGAATCACTTTCCTAGGACGCGTCTGTGGCAATTGCCTTGCCGTCTATCACAGTTTTGTGTAAGCAGGCAGAGAACTCATCATGTCCAATTGTTCAGGCAACAAGTTTGAATATGGAACCATTGCGCATGCCCGTATCCTGCCGGACGAATCCTGTTGCCTGGGAAACAATGTGGAATACGTGGTTACCTGACCACTTCCCGAGCTATATTCATTGCTCAGAACACAGTCCGACACTTCTGATTGAAGTTGTGTTTCGACTATACTACCTTCGAATGACTTTTGTCCTTTTGGAACTTCCCGGATTTCCTGTGCTCCTGCTTTACGTCTTGCTGATGCTACGTTCCACCTCAGATGCATCGGAGCCTCCCCGCTTCGCAGCCGATCAGCTGTTGCTCTTCCGCTTAACCGACCATGTCATGGCCCCAGAATTCTCTTTGCCTGCTCCTTTTCTGCTTGGATATCGCTACCTACATCACGACCATGGTACGTCGCCGGTTTCCCGATTGCCTTCTCCATATATGCTCTGATGCTACTGATTGTTATATTAACCCGGAACCTCCTTGGATACTCTATGCCCGATCCCAATTTGGCATCAAAGTTACCTCTCCTATGCATAGGTATCTACCTCCTGTGGCTTGCATCTCTTTTACTTTTATCCCTATCCTGAATCCTCCTGTTCCTTGTTTCTCAAACATCAAACACAGTGCAACGTTTTCCTGTCATCAGATTCCCTGCTAATAACTTATACCCTCTGGATTGGATTACAAGAGACATTTTCACAGGACGCTATGCTGATTTAACCTTTGATGAACTGTTTAGTGCGTCCTCGTTCCGTCGGGTTAGCCCCTATTAACATACTAACCTACCAATCATTTCCGGTTACAGTGCTTTATTTAGTCCAGGAATCCTGATAGGAAATTCACACTTCCAAGATGCACCTGTCTTCAATTAAGGTTGGTGATATCTCTGTGCATACTTTCCTTTCAACTTCCATTACTTTATCTAACACCCTGTTCTCTTCTTTCTTCATAGTTTGGTGTGTGTGGTTGCATTTGCTCTTCTATTCTAGCCACTGTACTGCACATTGATTCTACATGTAGTCCGGTCTCTACGGAGAAGTAGCCAGATTCCTACCTACACTGGTTCCTAGTGCCTGATCCTGTAAGTGAGTACAACGGGTAAATATATTTGGCAACTGCTGCAGCAGAAGAAATCCCCTTGTGAGATTGGCCCTGTTCAGACACCACCAAAGGTGATCCCTCTGCTCCAGAGTGATCACAAACCTGTGTTGAAATCCTGAGACTATGTCCTCCAATGCTTGTGCAGGGGGGGACGCCATTAGTCACGTGTGCAGTCCGGCCAACAGAACCACAAAGACACTGGAGGCAATATGGCTCTGAAAGACACAGAGCACTTCCCTGGCCATCACCCAGTCCCTGGACAACCAGTTTCCTAAGAGACGCTGAAGGCAGACTGCCCAATCCAACCTAGCAACATCTGCCCTGGTGCCACCCAAAACCAAGACCCAAAATATGAAAGTACAGGGGAAGCTGCAAGTGCGACTTCTCCAAGTTCAACAGTAACCCAAGCTGCTGCAGCACCTTGTGTGAGAAACCTGAAGCTGTCTCACCCGCTAGTCCCCGAGGATCTGTCATCCAGGTGGCCATGACCCAACCATCATTTTTGGATTCAGTTCCTGGGGGTGGACCAGTGCGGGAGGATCACCTGGATGGGGGGAGGGGGGGCTCGGGGAGTGGAAGTGGGACACTGAAGGGTGAGACGCAGTATCCACTTCCTTTTAACACCTTTTCCCCATCCTACCAGGTTGGATACCTAGGAACTCAACTCCCCTCCCCTTTCCCAACACATACCTTTTCACGGACAGCTCACTGTGAGAGAAAATTGACTAATACTCGAGCCGTATACCTGACATGTCCCAACACAAGGATCAGGCAGAATCAGGCAATTACTGATAATTACACACACCTGACTTCCATTACACTTCCCCACACGCATAAAAGACGGAGCATGAAACCACACTCTGAGCAAGGCAAAACATACGAGGAAGCAGCAGTTCCGAGATGGCAGTTTAACACAGGGAGAAAGACGGCAAGACCAGGAAGGGTTGGAAGGAGGGAATTGCCCTTTGCCTTTTCAGAGGAAGAACAATGCTACTTTCATGAGCCCTCGAGAATAAGAAACATAAGACTGGGAAGAAAATCTGAAAAAAGGTGCATTGTGTGTCGAATGTACCCGGGGCTCTCCCGCATCGATAGCGAGGCGGGGAGGAGCGATTGCCACCATGGTACTGTACTTGGCTCCTACAACAAAGCAGCGCCAGTAAAGTCAGCACATCCGGTGAGTCGGGGAGACTGATAGCAGACCAGTCTGTGTTAGAACCAAGGTTGTGAGCGGCAACAATGTATGAAGAAATCTGCAAAGAACAGAGTGTGAGGCGTATGTGATGAACGACGCAAATATAATTGAATATCCAAGGAGTGACTGAACTTTTGAAACTAAGATAGATACCATATACAGAGTGATCCAGCACCACATGGGTGCTCATTCAAAGGTCTCTGTTAGGTATCCAACTGAAAGTGTAAAATTGTTGAACTGTGAAATTTAAGTGATCCTGCAACGGTCAAGCAAAACCCTGTGCACATTTGAAAGTGTCCGATAGCTAATACGAACTGCAATTGGTCTGTGCCCTGCTGAGGGGGAACCCGGGATGAACCGTGAGTCACCCGAGAAAAGATTGTGGCATAAAAGGATCTGAGGCCAGCTGAGGGGATCCAGGGTGAAGAGTTACTCACCTGATTTGTGTATTTGCAAAGGAACCTTTTGTTTGTTTTGGCACATCAGGGCCTCTGAATCAAGAGACTTTGATAATGTAAGAGACTTGGGCACAGAAGGCCCTGATGTTGGTAATGCAACTGTCTCCTTGTGCCGAAGAAGCCTAAGAGTGTGCAATGCACGAGTGAACCGCCTGGTCCCATGCTGTAAACGTGGGAAAGGGAGGCCAATGGCCTGAACATCCTGACTTAAAAAAAATATTCTTTATTAATTTATTTACAACTGTCACTGTGGAACAGAGAAACATACATACAGTTCCGCCATAACCGTCCACCCCTCTTGCCCCCCATCCCCCCAAACAAACGTGCCAAAACACTACAAAACCTGAAAGCATGTCAAACAGGTACAGTGGTTATGTATTTTACAGTGCAACTTCTTTATATCGCTTGGTGTACTTGGGGTAGCATTAGGTATTGATTGGGTTATTAAAAGCACAGCATGGTCAGTTGGGGGACATTTGTGGTGTAACTACACAGTCTTGGTTCATATATCCCCTGAAAGGGGTCCGATAGTCTAAAGATCTTCTTCCCTCTGGGAGTGTCATAGCATATTGAGTTTCCCTCTTTTCGCACATGCTCATGTTGTTTATCCATTCCTGCAGACATGGTGCTTTGCGTTTCCCCCATGACTTGGCTATTATAGATCTGGCTACCAGAGGGGCCATCGCCGTTAGTTTCATTGCAATCCTTGATTCCTGCTCAGTTAGGGGTAGTTGCCAAAGTTCTGGGTTGTATTCTATTTGAGTATCCAGTATCCGGGACATGATATTCTCTATGTTACTCCAAAAAGGGCATATTAATGGGCAGCTCCAGCAGACATGAAAGAAATCGGCATGGTCAAATCTGCATCTAACACATTGGGGGGATCTATCTGGATAGAAATTATGTAAGCGAGCTGGGGAGTAGTACATTTGGTGAATGAATTTAAAATGTATCAGATGCAAGCAATTGTTCATGGATATTTTGCGTGTCTGAATGCTGATCTTCCCTCACTGTTTTTCTGTTCGTTCTTTCCCCAGTGTGGCTTTCCATTCAAACTTAAAATTATATACATGGGTTGCTTTCCGTGATCTGATACATTTATATAAGGATGAGACAAGTTTCTTTGTAGTAGGGGGAGATATAATATATAGAAGTATTGGTGAGGGGCTAAGGGGAGCTTGAATGTTCGGCCATTTAGTCCTGAGAACTTCACATAGTCGGAAGTATAAAAGCATAGTGACTGCCGCGCATTCCCCTCTACCCTTCAGGGTTTCCCATGTGATAAAGCTACCTCCCTAAAGAAGGTTGCCTAGTGTGTGAATCCCTAGTTTCACGAAGTGTTGGCGAAAAATGTCCTCATGGTTAAGAGGCACACCGCTTATCTGGTATAGGACCAACTAGGGGGCGGACCAAACCTCCTGACCAGTTTCGTGCAGTAGCCTGTCCCACGCTTTGCAGGTGATGGCTACCGGTTGTATCTCACACTTATCCACCCCAGATACAGAGTCCCAGAGTAGGCCTTTCATGTTATTTGGGTGAGGGATAACTTTTTCAAGTAGGACATGTGGGAGTTTGGACCTTGGAGACCACCACCATATCAAGTACTGAATCTGGGCCGCAAGGAAGTAGGACCACAGGTCAGGGTATTCCAAGCCACCTTGTTCAAGCAAAGTTAAGGTGTCTTAGGAAATCCTTGCCTGTCTTCCCTCCCAGACCAGGCGAATCATAAGACTCCTGAGATGGGAGCAAATTCCAGTTGGGTGCCAGACATGGACGTTATTAAAAATATTGAGAAGTTTGCGAAGGATTACCATTTTTGCCAGTGACATTCAGGCTGCCTGGGAAATGGGCAAGAGGATCCACGTGTCAACCCTGTTTTCAAGTTTTTCTAGGGTTTCCCAGTAATTGTCTATACAGTTCCATCAGGGAAGGTATCACTAGAATGCCCAAATATCGGATGCCACTGGGGCACCAGTGAAAGGCTTCACCAATATCATAGAGGACTACGTTCGGTGTCACAGGGAGTACCTCTGATTTGGACCAGTTGATCTTTAGACCAGATAGGTCTCAGAACCAGGCTATTTCCTCCACTAAGGGTGGCAGATTATATTTGGGATGTTTTACAGACAGCATCATATTATCTGTATAGAGGGAGATCACAGAGAGATGGGAGAACATTTTCTGACCCCTGTGTGAGCGTGGTATTCCCATATGGCGCAAGACAGGGGTTCGATCACCAATGCAAAGAGAATGGAATGGGGGAGAAGGGGCAGCCCTGGCAAGTGCCCCGGGTTGGATGAATGTAATCGGATACCATGCGGTTAGTGTATATTTTTGCCTTTGGGGCTGTGTACAATAATTATACCTTTGGAGAAATGATGTTCCGCTACCCTGACGCTGAAGAACTTAAAAAAGAAATGGCCACTCTAGTGAGTCAAACTCTTTCTCGGCGTCTGATGCTGCTCCAACAAGTTTCACATTATGCATGAGGGAAAATAAACGTTGCAAGTTGTTCTGGGTGGAGCAACCTGAAATGAAGCTGGCTTGGTCGGGGAGGACCAGTGCCGCCATATGTGGTAGAAGCCTATAGGCCAGGATCTTCACTAGGATCTTATTGTCTGTGTTGACTAGGGATAATGGCCTATAAGAGGTGCATTTAACGAGATCTTTGCAGGGTTTCAGCAACAAAGTGATAAGGCCAGTCTTTGTGGATTCAGGAAGTACACCCATTTATCTGGCAGTTTCATACATATCGCGTAGCTGGGGAATCAAAAGATTGGCGTATGCTTTATATCATTTTGCTTTGATCCCGTCTGAAACAAGTGCTTTCCCATTAGGGAGTGAAAGAATCACTTTATGGAACTCTTCGTCCATGGGGAGGACATTTAGTGCCATCCCTAAAGCGGGGTCTAGCCAGCCAAGGCCACCCTATCAAGCTATTGCGAAATTGAAGCATGTCCGGACTGTGTTTGAGAGGTGTATAGTCTCTGATAGTAGTCCCGGAATACGTTATTGATTCCCGTGCAGTCTCTAGTTGAGTTACCTCCGAGTCTTCAATTTCCATTATGGGTTTCAACTGGCGCCCGTGTTTGATCGCCCAAGCCAGTTTCCGGCTCGAGCGATCACCTTCGGCGTATGAAGCAGCTGCGATGGGGTCGCCCAAGTATCGCTCCTCTCTAGCTGTCAGATGCAACCTTTCTTTTCTAGCTCTACGGAGTAAAGGCTTCCCATACAAGCATAGAAACTCAGCCCACATTTACTTCAAAAAAAGTTTGGATATGCAGCCAATTACGTCACTGAATACTACGTCTTCCAGAGTGCAAGCCCTGAAACACCATTGCATGTGTCGAGGGGGCCGAGTCGGACCCAGAAATCCCACTAGCACAGGGGAGTGGTCGGATAGGGTTCGGGGGAGTAAATGGGCGCTTGTGATATCGTAGGCTAAGTCGGATGCCACCATAACATAGTCATTCCTTGAGGAGCTGCCGTGGACCCCTGAGCAGTTAAATGTTAAAGGTATTTGTACCGCACAATGTCACCAATCAGAATTGGTCCCTCAGGTGGATCTGCAAACGAGAAGCCGGGGTGGGTTAGTAGGCTGAAGAGGGAGTAGCTTCAGTTCGGTTTTCACTGTGCGCTGAGCTTGGATGCAAGTATCAGGTCGATGTCAGTCCTCATGTGCTGTTGGTGTGCTTATGTGTTGTTTGTTTGTTATTGCGGTGTGGTCAAGTGCGTGCAGTTTGCTGTACGAGAGGTGGTTGTGTGGGTTTTTGTGTGAGTTAAGTATGCAGAAATTTGAGCTTTTTGGTTAATGGGTTATATGTCTTGCAACTAACATTCGTAATTTGGCTCAATGCCTAGATTTGAGAGTCCTGTATAGTGGGAGAAAGGCCTAGCCTTCAAAATGCAACAGGTTTCCAACACAGTAGACTAAGACGGAGGCTATACCTAGATTTGAGAGTCCTGTATAGTCACACATATAACAACCAAAGATGGAGGCTACATCTACATTTGAGAGTCCTGTATACTGGGAGGGAGGCCTAGGTTTCACAATACAGAAGGTTTCAAATATAATATACAAAGATGGAGGCTACACCTAGATTTGAGAGTCCAGCTACACCTAGATTTGAGAATCCTGTATAGTGGGAGAGAGGCCTAGGTTTCACAATACAGAAGGTTTCAAATATAATATACGAAGATGCAGGCTACACCTAGATTTGAGAATCCTGTATAGTGGGAGAAAGGCCTGGGTTTCACAATGCAGCAGGTTTTAGAATATAATACAGTATTTTTAGTATTATAACAGACACATATGTTTTGTTATACCTATATTTGAGAGTAGATTTATAGTGGGAGATTGCTAGTGTTGAGTATTCCCCAAGAGCATGATGCATGTAACATTCATAGTTCTATCTTAATAATCACAGTTCTGTCCCAATGTGGCACCCTCTAAATGTGGCTCAAGGCCAAACTAACAGTTCCCAAAGGTGTGACGCAGACTAGTGTTCGCAGTACCGTCCCAGTGTAGCTCAGTTGATAATTCAGTAGTTCTCACCCTTTGTAGAGCTGGTTAGCTCCCTTGCTGACACCTGCAGGCACAGTTTGGAGCCATCTCTGATGGAGCCGCCCTTTGCCTTGGGGCCCTTAGCCGCAGGGGCTGCACAGACAGAAGGCTGCCCTGCACTGGGGTGCAATGAGGGTGGGACAGACCAATCAGGTCACGTGGGAGGGCTGGGAGGCGAGATATTCAGTGCCGGGAGGTGGCCAGGGGAGAGGGAAACCCAACGCGTACACCGCGCTCCACGTGCTTTGTAATGCACAAAGGGGATATTTTTAAAAAGTTGTCTATGGGGTTGGTGGCCTTCACTCACTCACCTTGCCTTCGGTGGGCACGGCAATGGTGCAGATGTTGTGCCTACAACCAGGTCTTTAGGCCTGTGTTGTGGGCACACAGAATGACCAATCAGGTCACGTGGAAGGGCTGGGGGTGGGATATTTGATGCCGGGAGGCAGCCAGGGGAGAGGGAATCCCAACGCATACACCGTGCTCCATGTGCTTTGTAAAGCACAAAGGGGATATTTTTAAAAAGGTGTCTATGGGGCTGGGGGCTTGCACTCACTCACCTTGCCTCCTGTGGTCATGGCAATGGTGCGGATGGTGTGCCTGCAACTGGGGCCTGCACTCACTCACCTTCCCTCTGTTGGTCACGGCCATGGAACCCACTTGTCCGATGTGATCCCCTCCCATGAGTGGGTAAAGTGAGAAATACAACCTACTGGAGAGGCATAGGAGGGAACCTGTAGTGGTTGGTCATTGCTTAGGAGGAGCATCTGCCCCTACTTCTGGACCTTCTTTGGCCCCTTTGAAAATTCTGTTGGAAGGACTGGTCCTGTGAAGAACCCCAGGACGATCTCTGCCCACCCTGGTTTTAATTGGAGGACAGCTGGGAGTTCTGTCCTCTAAACCGGTGTGTTTTTTGAACCTCCTCTCTGCACAAAGGGTTTGCTAGTGAGTTGCCCCAAAATTTGATGGTGTTGTATTCCTCCTTTGCACTATTTAGTGCGTCCTTGACAGCGTTGCCGAATAATGCATTGGGCTCAATGGTCATGTTTAAAAGGGTAGCCTGGGTCTCCAATTTAAAACCAGATCGACAAAGCCATGCATGGTGTTTGATGAGGGTACCTTCTGCCACAATTTGCTCCGCATAGTCTGCTGCGTCCAAGTTATTATTATTATTTGTTTTAAACCTTTATTTTTTAGCTGACGAGCACATTACAACAAATACATTTTATAGAGTTGCTTAATCATACATTTTAATACACAGCCATTAGCGGTATTTAAACAGTCTGGATGCTCCAATGTATTGGTCGGAACAGATTGAGTCTTCGTCTGGTTCTTCCTGTATGTCATTAAGGTATCTCCTTAAGGGGCCCCATATGTCTATTGGTCTGCAGGTGGCCAACACTCCTCTAACATAGTACTTTTCGGATTCTTGTACAAATATTAGATCTTTAAGCCATGCTTGTGAGGTAGGGGCGGCTTATGCTTTCCAGACTCTAAGTATATTCCTTTTGGCCGCTGCGCTGCCGACTGCAAAGAGTCTGCGGGTTGTGATTGAGACCTTGCCTATTTTTCCCAGTAAATATTTCTGTGGGGGGCCGGTATGTGTATGTCTAGTGTGTCACTCACGATTGTGGCTACTTCTTCCCAGGAGTGTCTGATCGGTGGGCACTCCCAATACATGTGTATTGAATTTGCAGCCGGAGCGTTGCACTTCGGGCAGACCGCTTGTTTTGAGGGATCGAATTTAGTCACCTTGCTGGCAGTGCTGGACTGGCCCACCGGGACACCGGGACTTTCCCCGGTGGGCCTGAAGGCATAGGGCCTCTTTTTCTGCTTGGTGGAAGGATACATAATGGGAAGATCATCCATGATCCGGCCCAGCCTGGGTGGTTTGACATCAGCAGGCTGCTTCATTTCTCCCCGGGACATGCCGGCTGTGTGAATCACGTCTGCGCATTTGGTTTGCTGCCTGGGGCCAGGCAAGAAGCAAACCACACGTGCCCTGAAAGGACTAACTTTGGGACTTGTGACATGTAGCGCCCCAGCGAAGTGACAGTCATTTTGAAATATACATGATTGCCATTGCAGAACCTTGCATTGTCACGAAAGGCTCACAGGCGACCCCTCCTATAGGCTGCTTCTTAAAGGTGACAAAGGATGTAAATTGTTTTCATCATTACGGTGTGCAGATCTCCAATACAGTGGTTTTCCTGGACACACTTTTGCATTTACAGTGCAACAGTTTGTTTTTTCATGTGTTTGTGCCTTTCGGTCACACTGGGAATCTTGCTTTTTTTCTGAGCTCTATTGTTTGACATACCAGGTTTGTTTGCAATTATTTAATCTAGTGGACTAACTGGTCACCTGCGCCACTACCTTAAAACCTGATGCACTATATCATGACAATGGTTAGTGTTCTAGATTCAGACAGAATTTATGGTGTTGTACGCTTTGTTTGTACAGCCAGCTAACACGTGTTTTGACCTTGGCAAGGAGCAAGACTTGGGGTTCAAAGGGCTGGCAATTAGGGCGATAAACAGCAACTTTTTGACATACTCTACAGGGGCAAGGAATTGGGCCATGCGTTTCAATTGGCAGTGGGAGGCAGCGAACAAAAGGCAATTGGAAACCATTGGGATGGAAAGCAAAGTGATTGTCCGAGAAGGCCTAGGTACTTTCAACTGTAGTCAAGTGGAAGGGGCCCCATGTTGGCAGTTATTGGCCTGGTGCCACTGCGCAATATTCTTGCATGGATGATTTACTGTGTACAGGCAAGAGTCTTCACAGGGAGCGTTGTGTTCTGTGCAGGGAATTACAATTCGGGAGTGTGCGGCATGCAATGCACCGATTTGTCTGCTGTGTACCATGCGGGCATGAGTCACTGGGCTGTGGCGACTGATGGAGTGAGTAATGTAATTACCCACTAGAGTGGACCTAGCATCTGTGCATATCTTTTGTATGCTGAGTTGTCTGACTTAGTAAATAGTTATGTTTGTGCTAGGCCTAACTTGCAGCTACTTGACATCACTGTCCTCTCTCGCTGCTTTTGTAGTTGGTGAAATGATATAGCATTTATAACGCTCCTATACACAAGTGTTTCAAGGCGCGACGAGGCAAGGGAGGGGGAACAGAGGGAAGACAGACAATGATCCTACTAGGCCAGGTGTCATTCAGATCGCGCAAGTGCATGGGAAGCGAAGGAGGAAAGCGCAGAGGGGGAGGTGGGAGGGGACAGTGCAGTACATGGGATAATAAGATAAATAAACAAAGTAAAAGTGTGGCCAGCAGGTGGCAAGTGCAAGGGTAAGTGCAGACATCGGGTGTCAAGTGCTGGTAGTGGGACTGTAGGGATACAGAAAAACAGCCCCCAAGTGTGGGGTTGCCAGTAAGGCAGTGCAGGAGTGCGACAGGCGGGGGAGGGGGCCTGGGCCCAAGATCAGAGGGTGGACAGGTAACCTGTGCAGTTTCAGTATCAGCCAGGAAGTCAGCAGGCGAGAGGAGGAGAACAAGCAGAAGCAAAGAGAAAGGTTTTGAGGTGCTTCTGGAACCGGAGTTGTTTCGCCTCAAGTTTCAGGGAGGCAGGAAGGCTGTTCCAGAGGGAGGCCCCAGCCGAAGAAAGATCTACCACCAACTTGTTGCTTGGAGAAGCGTCTGAACCTGAGGGAGTTGGAGGCGGATGAGGGAAGAGCTCGAGAAGGAAGATAGAGTTGAAGACATTGAGGCCCCAGAAGACCTTATGGACAATGCAGAGGGTTTTGAACTTAATCCTCACTTAATCCTCGCAGCCACTGGGAGCCAATGCAGAGATTTCAGTCCTGGAGAGATACGGTCCCTGGGCTTGAGGCCAAGGACAAGTCTCGCAGTCCTGTTCTGGATGAGTTGCAGAGGGCGGAGAGTAGAAGCAGGCAGATTTAGAAAGAGGCTGTTGCAATAGTCCAGCCTTGAGAGAAATAGAGCTCTAGAGACAGTGAGCTTCTGGGGGAAGGAGAGGCAAGGAAGAATGCGTCTGAGGAGGTGCAGCTGGTAGTGACACTTCTTAGAGACGTCAGATATGTGAGGAGAGAAGGAGAGTGTGGAGTCGAAGATGACCCCAAGGTTTTTGGCCTCACAGGTGGGAGCAGGATAAATATAGAAAAGGGCAGATTAGAGTGGACTTGAAGCTACGACCACAAACCAGGATGTCCTGTGTGACAGTCTGCCAAAACATTAATTTCTTGTAATGAAAAATGTAGCTATTGTTCGAATGTGGGGTTTGTGGTCAGCAAGCTCTCACATTTTGTGCCGTCCACCTGCTGGGAGGTGAGAGCGACTTCGTATTGGTCCTTTTGACTCATCACCTTACTTTGTGCATCTGACCTTTCTACACCACTCGTTCCACCGGAGGTCGGAGCAGCTTTGGACTTTTCCCGCTAGTGACAAAATGACTGCTGCCCTGCAGAAGTACAAGGATGAGTAGTGTCTAGCCCATCTACTCAGTCCTCTCACTTCTACAAAACAAAAGTGATCCCAATCAAAATGGTGAAACGGCACATGTAAGAAATACACCCCTTTTGCCGCATGCATGGTGTTAAATGAGGCCCCAAACTCTCAATATGGCTTTTACCTTAACCAAAAATGCAACATGCAAACAAAGTGTCATTCGCGAAGTGGAGCCAGCGAAAAGCGAACCACTATGGTTGAAGGCACAGGTGCCGAACCACTCTTTGTCGGAACATTGTGGGCACTACATTGGCATGACTCACTGATCTCATACCAAGTCAACCTTTTTTGTTAGTTTTGGCTAAAGTGCCTCCTATAAGCTGAAACTATTGCATTAGAGTACAGCTAGGGAGAAATAGCATGTGAGGCGGGACACAAAGCTTGTACATGTTGTTTGGTTATTTACCCATCCATTGACTGCCTATGGCTGTGGTAATACCTATGGCCATGTCTACCTGCTTTCTGCCCCTCTCCACCTAAAAAACGTCCTCCTAGGATGTATTTGAGCTAGCTTTGTGAAGCCTTAACATCAAACTGGTGCCTAACGTGCCTGCCAGTGTTTTCTCAAAGCAGTCTTCTGAGAGTTAATGAATTTATTGGAACTGTAAAAACGCTACTGGTGAAATAAAAAGTACTATGCCTGTCCTTCTCTGAAGTCCTGTGAAAAACAAGCATTGGTAAAGCCAACAGTTTGAGCTTGTGTATCAATATTAGGCATTCACCAGATCGTGCTATTATATGCCGAGGTACTCTCATCAATTGGCAACTGCTACTATCAATGGACAGTTAGTACCACTACGGAAGTGCCTGGCAAATGCCTTTCCCATGCCTACACAAAAGCCAAGACTGATGGAATTGCCAATGCTCGTTTGAGAATGTCTTTTATCTGTGTGCAATTCCCAGCCCAGGAATAGGGTGAAATGGGTTATGGATGCATGTTGTCTGGGCACCTTTAATACCAGAAGAATTCTATTTTCTTATCTGCAAAATGTGTAATGTCCCAGGTCCCTCTATCATTGAAGATCTACTTTGAGAGATCATGAACTTATTTAAAACAGACCCTTTAATCCATATAACTTAAAACATGCTTTAAATGCACTAATTGTGACTAATTTTATTGAAAGTTTTCTTGGAGGATACTCCCAATACCCTCATAGAAGGGTTGGGCTCACACGCTGTGCTCCCTCGTTCAGCGGAATATGGGGCCACTTTGAAACAAAAATTCCAGGGCCACTTTTCGTTCCCAGTCCGGCCCTGCTTGCTGGGAGTGATATGTAAATGATTCAATATTTTAAACTGGATGAGTCTGAAGTTGGCACTTATGGAGATAGATTTAGTATACTGACAGTATTTTGCCCATTAATTTTCTTCTATTGTTGTGTCTAAATCTTGTTCCTACTATGCCTTCATTTTGTTTTTGGATGGGGTGTGTGATTGCACGGCTTTATATAGTCTGGGTATGTTGCCTGTGAAGCTCTCTTGTGTCAGGACTTCAGTCAAAAACTGGTGTGGGGTTGCTGCGGTCGGGAATGATGGCCATATTTTCCTGCATGCTGCTTTTAGTCGGGGGTACTACAACGTTGCGATGAGGCTGACTCCCATCTTTCCCTGAACTTCTTCCAGCGACACAAATCTTCAGTTTGGGTAAAGGTCACCCAAGCGCATTTCTTTTTCTGGGTCCCATTTCCTTTGTAATGCCGTGTCCTGTGTAGGCTAGAGGTCAGGGTAATGCCAGAGGGGAATGAGGGGCCAGTAAGGGTCCATGCATTCCACCCTGCTAAACAGTTTGGATCAAGCTCGCACTGTGGAGTTCAGCGAGTCCACCTCCCCCATGTCTTTACTTGGCTTTGGCAAATAACATGGATTGCAAATTTATGGGGGCAGCTGCAAACCTTTCAGCTTGTATGTGTGTGTAATGCTCTGTGGTGTTGGTCCAGTATTTTGCAAAGTGCGCCTGTGCAGCATGATAGTAGAGCAGGAAATCTGGGGCTGTTATTCCGCCTCTGTCATACCTCTCACACAGCTTGGACCATTGGAGTCTTACCGTGCCCCCTCCCACACGAAGCTCGATTCTAGTTTCTGTAGTTTGTCAAAAAACGTCCTGCTGGGCCATATCGGGATATTGCTAAATAGGTATATCAGCTTCGGTACCACCACCATTTTAAGTAGAGCTATCCGGCCTTATAAGGATATCGGAAGTTTGTCCCAGACGTTCATCTTATGTTCAAGGAGCATTAGGTATGGTTCATATTATTGGCGTATAGGGTGCGCCTGTCTGTTGCCATAATAATACCCAGGTAGCGTGCTGAGCTAGGAGACCAGCGGAATTGGGCTGTGGCCTGAGATTGTGTTGTGGCTTGTGTTAGGGGAATTATTTCCGATTTAGACTGGTTAATTCTGTAACCGAGTATTTTGCTAAGCCAGTTATCTCTTGCATCATCGGTGGCAAGTTAGCCTCTGGATCCCTGATGTATAGCATGGTATCGTCAGCATACAACAAAATAAATTGTGGGGGTGCTCTGATGCAGGTTCCCCTCAATGTGTGTTTGTATCTAAATCTTGCCGCCATGCCTTCTAAAGTGAGTGCAAAGATGAGAGGGGATAATGGGCTGCCCTGTCGTGTACCTCTTTGCAAGGTAAACTCTGATGACAAGGTCTTATTGGTTCTAATTTTGGCTCTGGGGTCTTTGTATAGCAATCGTATATAGCGCAGGAATCCCGAACCGAATCCCATTTTACCTAAAATGCATACATGTAGCTCCATGATACAGAGTCGAATGCTTTTTGAGCATCGAGAGCGACCGCCACTGTTTTGGTGTCTGGGTCTAATTGAGAGGTGATAGCGAAAAATCTGCGGAGATTCAAAGCGGCGGATCAGGTGGGGATAAGCTCTGATTGGTCTGGGTGTATTAATTAGTTCATATAGGGTAATAGGTGATTGGCTATTGCTTTTGCATATATCTTGGTGTCTACATTTATCAGGGACAGGGGACGGTAGGACGTGGGTTCATGCAGGGGTTTATGTTGCTTGAGAAGGACAGTTATTGTGGCCTCTTTCTGGGAGTATGGCATATCTCTCAGTGCTGGGATGTATTCAGGCGAGCACAACCAATAGTCGATGCAGGAGCTGGACTTGTGAACACCTGAATGTAACGCATATTCCTGCTGTTTTGGATGTAGTTGTCTCCATGCATCTGCGAGGGGTAACGTTGTCATGGCTTGGAGTATGGTTAGTGCCGATTTGGTATGGTTTCTGTGACCCTTGGATGATCGATCTTTTAATAGGTCAAGGATTGTTTTGAGATCGCCCCCCCATAGTATTCTGGCTTCCCCTGCTAATGAAATCAGCGCCAAAACCTGTACATAGAACTCTGGAGAGTCTGTATTAGGCCCTTACGTGTTGATCACGATTAGTTCCTGGTTATGTATTGTCTCCCAGATGATCACGTATCTGCCATCCACATCTATCTTTGATCTAGTCATCTGAAAACCTGTGAGTTTGTGTATGATCGTTAGTACCCCTCTTGCTTGTGAGGAGTAAGCTATCGCTATTCGTAGTTTGCCCCAGTTTCGGCCAAACGTTTCAGTGACCTTCTTGATGGCACAAGTTTTTTGTAGAAAGAGGATGTCGATTTTATGTCTATTAGCGTAGGTGAGTATTTTCCTCGCCTGTATGGGATTCGCCAGACCGCTGATGTTCCAGATTAAGAGTCTAATTCCTTGGGTCTTCCTAGGTGCAGCCATTTACAATGTGAATCATCCTCTGTTTCAGTCTCGTGAGTTTGATCGGACCTCTTTATATTTATGTATTCGTCAGTCTTTTTAAGTAAACATTTAACCCCCCCAACTGTCTCTCCTGCAATCTCGTTTGTGTTCATACTCATTTTGAACCTCGTTTCTTCCCCTTTTCCCCTTCCCAAGTAGGAAACTGGCCTATCTCCCCCCCTTACCCCACCATCCCCCTAACTGGACAGTGTAGCCGCAACTTTTAACTGCAACTTCTGCACTTGTGACCGGCTCTGTTTGGTCGCTTCCATATTGTTTGGTTCGATCCGCCTTTGCGAGTTGCTGCGCTTGCTTCTGGCGAATCGGGATACTTGAGAGTTGTGACTTGCGTTCAAATTCTCCCCCCTGGTCAAGTGCTGGGTTGTGTTGTCAGTTCCTTTCTGCGCGGGGGAAGTTGGATGTTACGTTCTATGTATCCCATAGCTTCCTCAGGTGTTTCAAAAAAGTGTGTCTTTCTGCAGTATTGCAGGCAAAGCTTTGCCGGGAATAGCATGGCATATGGTCTTGATCTCACTCTGAGTGCTTCATCAAATGTACGGCGAGCTATCTGAACTCCATTGGAGAAATCGGGGTTATGTGAACCCTTGTGGAATCATATGTTAACGTTCCCTTTTCTCGGGATAGGCGGAGGATCAAGTCTCTGTCGCGATAGTAAAGTAGACATGCAATGATCGTTCGTGGTGGTGCACCTGGTTTGGGCGGTGGGGCGAGGGTTCTGTGGGCCCTCGAGATGAGGAATTGTTGAGAGAACTGCACATCTGGGAGCATTGTGCATAGCACTTCTTCCAAAAAAACCTCCATAGGTACGTTTAATGTTTTTTCTGCCAGGCCCACCACCCTGATATTGTTTCGTTGTGATCTTGACTCTAAATCATCGCACTTGGATTGAACCAGCTTCAGACTCTTCTTTGTTTCCTTGATATCTTTGCCCAGTGTGACAGATGTGTCCTCCAGCATCCCTATTCTAGCCTCGGTTTCTGAGACCCTTCTATTTGCTTTCTGTAGGTCTGCCTAGATTGAGGATATATTACTCACTATGTAATCCAGCCTGCTATTTACCGCTGCAAAACTGGCATGTAGTGCAGTCCTGTAGGGGTCTGTATCGTTCTCTGTTGGCCTTTGCGTGTTCGAGGGGTCCAGCCGTGGGACTCCCGCTCCTCCTTCTTCCATTGTGGAGCTGGTAAATGCGTCCATGGGGCCTTCCCTATTTCCTTTGTTGCCCTAGTCATGTCTTCGGCCAGCAATGTAATATGTTCAGTTATGTAAATGATATTTCTGGTAGTTGGTTGTGGGCCCAAGTCTTCTGTATACTTTGATATTGTGAGCTAGGTATGTGTCTGGGAGGTTGAGATTGTAGGTTCCGTGGGCAGGATGCCTTCTTTGTTTCTCGTATTATGGTGGGAGTTCTATCCGTCTCCTCCTGCGATTCGGGTTTGGGGTTTCCTTTCCGTGTTATCACTTTAGAAGGGCTGACTGCTTATATCTGCTTGCTGCCTGGCACTGTCCTTGTATCTACTATGAGCTATGCACTATATTGCCTACTTCTATGGTTTGCAAATGGGGTCTCCCTTTTGTATTGCCTCTTTAAGAGGGTCGATTCCGCCTCTTTATTTGGCTGCTTGTATCTTTATGCCAGTTATGTCCCGTGTGTTGTATTATCCTGCAACCACCTTGATATTCCCTGGTTGTCGCGCTGTGCTTTTACAAAAGCGGGAAGCTTCCGCTTTTGCGACTACGTCTGCAGCTCTTGTTCCCATGTATGCTGCTTCAGTCTGTGAATTGCAGTGCAGGATCTTGGAGGTAGTTCCGGGCAACATAGGTATTAATGGTTGTAGGCACAGCTTCTATCGGTATTATCCGAATTGTTCAAGTACAATTGTTCGAATGATACAATTGACTGAATTACAGGGGTCCGAATTGACCTTCTGCACAATTGACATTATGGTCATTTTTATATATACAATGGGTTTGGTTGGGGTAATAATAATAATATAAGGGGATTGGGTGGGGTGTTGGGTTGGGTGTTGGACTGCGGGGGGTTTCTCCCCGCATATATATCCTAATTGACTGTTTAAATTCGGTAAATTGTGCAGAAGGTCAATTGTCTTTCGGACAATTGTCATTCGAACAATTCGTATACAACCCTTCTATCGTGCCTCCTTGAAGCGGTATTCCCCATTAAGGGCCCGCTTTATCAGTCGGGGGTCTGTCTGCCACCCTCCCTCTGTGTGCTTAGCGAGTCCCGCACAGTTCTTACTGGGGCTTTACCATCTATATGATACTAGTATTGGGTTGTGTGCGTGTGAGACTCCGGCCTCAGACAGCTCGGGTGATGAGTATTATAAGCAAAGCAGCCTTCACGCGTACCTTACTCGACTGCTAATGGTTTCTGTCTCAGTGTGGTGCTTCCCTCGACCTCAACGGAACACACCACTGGCTCTCAGCGCACACGGCAGTCCATTGGGCAGGGGAGCCTGCTTCAGATGACGGACAATACAGTTGTCTGGGGTCTGCTGTTCAGTCAGAGATCTAGCCAGTATTTTTCGCCTCATGCTTCGCTTTATATGTCTGGCGTCGCATGGGCGCTATTCCACTTTGCTGCCTATGCTCCGATCTTGCTGCACCGGGGCTCGTCGCTCATAATTAGTAGCTTGTGGATTGGCACTGAACCGCGCTATGGTTGGGGGCAGGGCACGATGCTGAGTTCTCCCGCTCACTGTGTCCTAGCAGCACAGCGTGCGGTTCAGTCCTCACAGCTGTTTTCAGGGGTATGCAGCTCAAGACCTCAAATGAGTGGTTCATCCGGCGCTCCTGACTTTCTGCCATCTGATTCTGTTCTGCTCTTTCTCCGAACACAGCCCAATCCGCAGGATTTTCAATTCAGGATTTATATTTTAGCGCAGCTCTGCTCCTTGGTGGCCATTTTAGATGGTGTCCAAGTTATTTTTAAGAATGCAGCTTTCTAATTGTCTCCCTTCAGCAATAATGTGCAAGAGCTGTGTCTTTAGGGGCTCTTTTGTGCACCATAGTCCCACTTGTGGCAATTATAGCTGGATAATAGCTTAGTGTTGTTAGCTATTCTCACTTGATAGGCAGCCGAGGAAGCTACTTTCCTGCCCAGGTTGAAGATTTTCTTACTTTCCCTGTCAGGAGAGGCTTCAGCAGGGCCTAAGGGTGTTCCTGCTCTCTTGTGGTGGTGACTACTAGAGAGTGGGGCTTTAGCTGCCTCCTAATGTACAATGGGTCCGATGGGGTTGGTCTGAAAATTCTCAATGCGTGGGTGGACTGCCCTTGTCAGATTGCGGGTAAGTAGAGAAGGATGCCTCTGGACAGATTGAAGCAGTGGGATGAACTGTGCTGCAGATCCCTTATCCCTAAGGATGTCCTCTACAAAGTCCTTATTGACTTCAGCTTTCTGGGTGTTAGTGAGAATTTTAATTTCTGTGCTAATTCCCTTCAACCCTAGAGACCCCCCCAGCTCTTTTGCTGGATTTAGGACTTTTCAATGTTTACCCTGGAGTGAGTGAGAGCTTTTTCTCACTGTGGTTTTACCCGATTTGGATTTTGTGTTTTCACTGTTTTTGGAGTCTGACAAACCCCATAGGCAACTGCTTTTTTGTATGGTGACACACAGCACCTTCAGTGCCACTGAGAATCCTTGCGATTTCTCGGAAGGTTTAAGTACCTTTTCTTGGGTAAACTACAGTTCCCAAGAAGAGTAAAGTGAAATTGACTTTACTTACCTTTTGTTAGATAAGAATTGATGTAGTAACACTGTGAGACTACACAACACTTACATGCCTGGCACTAGGTAACCCACCTATTGGCACAGGTCTGAACCACACAAGTTGACAGTGTGACTGAGCAGCCAGGCCTATCCCAAGAGGGGCAAATGCGAGCAACACAGCTGCAGCAACAAAACCTGCATCTAGAAGTAGCCAAGTAACACCTTCACCCAAGGTTTCTGTTATAGTCATTTATTAAACATCAATTTTTAAATGAGCATTCCCTAAAAGAGGCAAGGTATGCAACAAGCAAATACACTCCAAAATACTTTTCAGAATCAGCCCAAGTTAGTGGATACTCTCTAGATATGCTTCCTACACACTTCCCACACCTGGCGGTGACCCCCTTCACAAGGACAGCAATGGCATCCATACATCACTAACCACACCCTGCAGACCTCTAGGTTGCAGAAAGGAAAGGTAAAAGGAAAGAAAAAGGCCAAACAGGTTCTCTGGGCACGCAAGTGTACTGAAATCCTCCAATGAAGTCCAGACAAGCCCCTTCGAGCAACATCAGTCTAAAACAAGTCAACACCCATGAGGGACAGAAACATCAAAGCCAATGGACCAGAAGTATCCATAGGGAGCCAGGACAGCCAAAGTCAACCGGAGCACAGTGCATGGAGCCGAGGCACCTCCTAGACAACAAAAGTCTTGCACAAACTTGAGAGTCCTGTATAAATCACCCACAGGTTCACAAGCTGCCACACCTGTGAAAAGCAGAGCCGGAATCAACTCCAAGGGCAAGCCACTGCCAGTCTCAACTGAGAAAAGCAAAGCTCAAGACAACAAGGCAAGCACCTCAAGTCCAAACAGCACTCCCGGTTCGAAGAGTGATCCACCAGGATTCCGTCCCACCGCAGAGATGTAGATCCCAGGCTCCCGGGCCTCAGCCGTAGGGACAAGAGCGAAGACATCTGAAGGACTCCCGTGGCAGCAATCTGGAGGCCGTCGGCAGCTACGGGCACCCTGCGGCTTCAGCACTCGGCAAACAGCACAACCACAGATCTCTGATACCGGTTGGGCTTCCTTCCCTCCTTGGGTCCTGCACTCTGGTGATGAGACTCGAGCTCTGGTCGTCCTGCTTCTGGAGGGTCCTTAGGAGACACCTGGAGCTTCTAGCCGGATTTCAGTTGTTTCACTCGGCTACAGATTACTCGACCCCTGGCACTGAATAAGTACAGCCAGTCAGGGAAGATGGTTCAGTGGAGTTCGTCTCAGGGTTAGCTGGTCCCACTAACCCAAGGGGAGAAGTAGTAGTAGGAATATTCCATGGTTGTGTGGTGCAGTAGTCACCAGGAGTCTCGGAGGTCATGATATTCTGCTATGGCTGTCCATTTCTAAACTGCCTTCGGGAGGGAGACTTGCACCAATCAGAATCTATCTAAGTCCAGGGAAAAGGCTACACTGAAGTCTCCCACCCACACAAACTCGTATGTTGGGAATGTATGCAAATGGGCAGCACAGCGCTGAAAAAAGTCTGGATTATCATTATTTGGGGCATATATGTTCATAATGAGAACCAGCCAGCCCGCTATTTCCCCTGCACGCAGTAAGTATCACCCCTCTTCATCCCTAATTTGAGTATGTAGTTTGAAGTCTAGTGATTGATGAGGTTCCATGTCATTTCATCGCCTGTAATTTCATCCCCTGTCATTTTAACGTGCACATTCCATGAAAAATGCTAATCGGCTCAAGCCCCCCTCCCACAGCTCCACATCACTGATGATGCCCAACAAGGCTGAAACACGTATATGGGTTGCTGTTGGTACTCTTGTTCAGAAGAGAATTGCCTAGCATTTTGGTGACTCTCAGAACCCCCTTTGTTTTGCATATTAAGTAACTTTGGGTCTCACCCTAAGTTACCAGGGGAATCCAGACGTGAACCCCTTGCTCACTGTTCTCAGAGAGGCACAGCTCCACCTCACTGATGATGCCCAACAAGGCTGAAACACATGTGTGTCTCAGCCGCTGGTCAGAATGGTCAAAGGAGCAGTTAAGTGCGAGAAGCAGGGTATAAAACGTATCTAAAAGTTGGCGAATCCTAAGAATCGCTGAAGGGACTTCAAATCACTTGGTTGTCTCCACTCCTGGATAGCACGCAACTTGGTAGGATCCATGTGTATGCCAGAACTGCGGATCACATAACCGAGGAATTCAATACTGTCCTGATCGAAAAGACATTTCTCGGCCTCGGCAAATAAATGGTTCTGGTGTAATCAACTGAGGACCTCTTTCACATGGCATATGTGTTCCTTTTTTTATCTTTAGAGAACACCAGTATATCATCAAGTTATACCCATACTGATACCCCAAGCAAATCCGAAGAGATGTCATCCATAAAACGCTGGAAAACGGCCGGGGCATTACATAGTCCGAAAGGCATGAGACTTGATATTCAAAATGCCCAAATGGTGTCTTGAATGATGTTTTCCACTAGTCACCGGATTGAATTTGTACCAGGTGATATGCCCCTTTTAGTCCAATTTAGAAAACACACAGTCGAAATGCAAGCATTCCATGATGTCACGTATCAAAGGCAGCGGATATCGTCCTTCCGTGTGATATTCAACTGCCGATAGTCAACACAAAAACGCAGGGTGCCCTCCTTTTTCTTTTTTTAAATTAACTGATTTTTATTGAAAGTTAAGAATAATTGAGTAGACATTACAGTGTCATGATGCCTGGCCCCAGACATCAGGAAAAGGTCCATCTGTACAGGGAACAGGCACCCAAGAAGACACTAGAACTCCCACCACCACGGTTAGGGGCTATGTGGGCGGCGTTGGGGCACCAGGCTCATGTTGCCAACCTTATATCATGCAGACCATCCTGCAATTAACTCATACATAGGCCATCGTGAGGCCTGGAAGGGACTACTTTTCTTTGGAGACTATTTGGTTGCTTGGGTGTGGTTCTGGAACTTCTTACCTGCTTTGCGTTATTCTGCACTTAGCAGCGTAACGCTCGCCGTGTCTTCACGTCAGCATCCAGTCTTCTGCCACGCTCGTCTCGAATCCAGAGCTGATCCTAGAAAAAGGGGAAAGAAGAAGGAAAGGTTAGAACAAGGACATTTCCTTAGATAAGCATCTATTCCTGAACAGCCGCGCCTTTGAACCAAGAAAAGACTTTAAAATTCAAACACATCGCATCGCCAGATGCAGCGCCGCCGCCATACTCACCAGTCTTCAGCTCATCACCACGATCCGGCGCAGCAACCTTTGCCTTGTTGCCAAATTCCGGCATCTGAAAAGACAACAAAACAAACAAGGTGAGCCGGGTGCTAACAAAGACATTCTTTTCTTACCGCAAGATACTCACTCGAGTTTTTACCGCTTGAGGCATCAATCTTTGTTGCACATCTTCTGCTCACGCTGCACCTACAAGGTGATAGAATACAATTGGTTAGATACTTTTGGAACTTTATCCCCCGCCAGACAGTGCTGGGTCACACAGACTCTTACCTGAGCGCTACCTGCATCCATCGAGGCAAACTCTCCTCGGATCACGCTGCAAGAGAAAGGGGTAAAAGGGGCAAGAGTGAATTACAGACATTTTGAACTCTGAAAGAACTATATATGTTTTCAACTTACAAGCTACTTACCTCAGAGTCATTATTCGTCTGGAACTCACCCAATACTTTCGGATCAGTGAAGTAACTGTACTTCTACGTGTCCCCTGCACTCCACGCAGGATGGAGCGTTCATCTTTTCAAACAATAAGGTGAGACTATCGAAAGGGAATACAGGAAGTTTCCAGGGGGGGGGGGAACTATAGAGTTCTGGAATCTCTCATCCACGGGTGGCATCACTGCACTACGAGTCACACTGGTGGAGACCGCAGCAGTCCAGCTTCGCTCAACACCCCTGTGGGATCCAGGTGAGCATAACAGAACGTGAAGCCGCATACAAATCTCCACCCGGGCGTTATGGAGACCTCAGAGACTGACCAACTAGCCCAACTACTAGGGGAGACTAATGCTCTCAGGAAAGAACTGATTGTGTCTAAGGAACGCACGGATGATCTCGCTAGGCAACTACTTCTAACCCAGGCTGGGCAAACGCCCTTATCTGGACCTTCAGCCCAAGCTCAACCATGTAATCCTGTGCAAGTAATTTTACCAGGAACAGTCCCTTTAGCACCACCAGAACGCTTTGCGGGGGACCCAAAAAGGTTTGCCGTGTTTATGAACCAGTGCCGCCTGCATTTTTTATGTAGACCCGGAGCCTTTCCAAATGATCAAGCAAAAGTAGCCTTTGTACTATCGTATCTCAGCAGCAGTGCAGCTGATTGGTCAATTCCACTAGTCAACCAGGATGACCCTCTTCTTTGGGATTTTCAGGGCTTTCTATTAAGCATGGAAAGACTATTTGCCTGACATTCCCAAGGTCAAGCTTTGGATAATGAACTTTTGTCTTTACGACAGGGTAATCAGGATTTGCTGACCTACATCGCAACCTTTAATAGGTTGGTGGTGGAAACAGGATGGCCAGAGGTTAAGCGGATTACGCTATTTCATCGTGGACTTCGAGGTGAACTAAAAGATGTTTTGGCACAAGTAGTGAATCCACCTCAAGACTGCTGAATACATAGATCTGGTGGTCCAGTTGGATCACAGGCTTCAGAATCGAAAGGCTGATCGGGCTAGATTCGAGAATCGAGTATTTGTAAGACCCAAGGACAACGTAACCCCCAAGGGAACAGATGCATCCGAACCCATGCAGATTGGGGGGGTTAAAGGACCTTTTACTCAAAAAGAAAGAGAAAAGAGACGGCAATTACAATTGTGTTTGTACTGTGGAACCTCGGGACATTTTTTACGGGATTGCCCAGTGAAACCACCCAAAAAGGTGGTAGGAGCCGCTGACAAAATCAATACAGAGCCTGAGTCGGGAAACGACCATGCCCGACAAGCGTAGTGGTCCGCTTGCCGAGCATGAAGAAGGACACTCAGACCTCGCACCTAATTATAGCAATGGTCCTTAATGATCCAAGGCAGCCATCTCGTATGCACGCATTGAGAGCATACATTGATAGCGGAGCCATAGGAAACTACATGGATCACGAATTGGCTACAAGGATGAACCTGCCTCTTTGCAAAAGACCCACAACTGATGTAATCACCACTATCGATGGGACCGAAATTGCCTCCGGACCAGTAACTCATTCAACTATGGAGATGACACTGTTGGGTCAAGATGGGCATCGAGAAAGCATTGTGTTTGACTTAATCAAGGCCCCACAGTTCCAAATAATTCTGGGCATGCCATGGTTGGAAACGCATAATCCTTGTATTGACTGGCGAGAAAAGAGAGTGACCTTCTCGGATTCTGCACACACTTGTTACCCGGAAAAAACCTTGATCAAAAGCATGGCTACGGTCACGAATCCAATAACTCAGTTACCTCAGGAATACTAGGAATTTCAGTATGTTTTTGAGAAAGATCAAGCAAACACGTTACCACCCCACAGATCATATGATTGCCAGATCGACCTCCTACCCGGTGCCCAAGTTCCATGCAGCTGGATCTATGCCCTCACGGAACCTGAAAACCTTAATCTACGGCAATATTTGGATCAATACCTCGCTAATGGCTTCATTCGTCCATCCAAGTCTCCAGCAACATCGTCTTTGTTCTTCGTACCTAAAAAGGAAGGTGACCTTAGGACTTGTATTGATTATCGTGCATTAAACCAAATAACGGTAAAAAACCGATACCCGCTTCCCCTGATCCCAGAATTACTGGACCAAGTAAAGGATGCCCGTATCTTCACTAAGTTAGACCTCCGAGGGGCATATCATCTGGTACGTGTCAAGAAAGGCGACGAATGGAAGACAGCCTTCCGTACCAAATACGGATTGTTGGAATACCACGTAATGCCTTTCAGGCTTTGCAATGCACCCGCAGCCTTCCAGTATTTTATGAACGATGTCCTTCGCAAGCTCATTGACATCTGTGTTGTTGTGTACATAGACGATATTTTAGTGTACTCCTCATCAGAATCAGACCATGTGAAGCATGTTCATGCTGTCCTTGAAAAACTACGCCAACATAAGTTATATGCGAAATTGGAAAAGTGGGTTTTTCATACTACAGAAGTTGAATTCCTTGGATTTATCCTGACCCCAAATGGAGTTGGAATGGATTCACGAAATGCCTAGGCGCACCGGGGGGGGGAATGCGAACGCGCGGCCCCGGACATCGGCGCATGAGATCCTGCGTGGACTGCCAGTGCCCAGACTGGATGCATGGAGATACAAGCGAACACAGAGGTGCGCTGAGACGCCCTCTGTGGATCGCATAGAACAGCTCACGCTGCATGTGAAACTGCTGGAAGCGCCTGCCTCCCTTGTGAAGGAAACGGGAGCTAGGTTACGTGAACAGTAGCTGGCAATAGACAGCTGCATTATACCAAATAGCCTGGGCTCATTCAATACAGTGCCGCAGTAAGGAATAGAAAAGCATACGGCCACACTTTTAATCCCTCGGGCAGCAAGCCCCATGGCATCATCCTGAGGAGGTTAGCCAGTATACAGCACGACTAAACGAAATTACTTATATATGTGATTCCACCACTTGTGGGGCATGGACATGTTCACATAGAAAAACAGTGACAAGCAGTCACGGAGAGTGGGCATGTATAAGCACGCATGGTGAGCCCGGTATTGCTGCACTGACAACTGCGGATGAAAGAGCACGGGTCGTCTCTTGCAAGTGGGGACTGACGAGGGTGGCCATTAGACCTACAGAGCCACACTGGAGCTGGGCGGAAACCCTGGAATCTGGACCGGCTGGGCAAGACCCAGAGCCCTGTGAGGTCGGAGCCAACCCACCAGGTTACGTGGGAGGACGTAGTCCATTCCGGACAGAGGAACAGTCGCTGAAGGGCACGCCTGTGCGGTTTGGCAAGCTTGAAAGGGGGGGGGCGATTTGGCAAGTTTGAAGAGAGGACAGTGCGTGGGGGGACTAGCCCACCTCACCCTACCGTGGCGAGATGTCGAGCAAGCCCATCAGAGTGAAAAGCAAGCAACCCACACTGGCTGTATTTGCTAAAACACCGCCGGGTGCGGAATGGGCCAGGATGAAAGACAAGACTCCGGTCGATGGTCCGGTTGTTATGAGCAATCGAGAGGTATTAGCGGCCATTGCAGACCTGAAAGTGGCCCTGGAAACCAGACTGGGCCTGGAAATGGCTGAACTGAGAGCAGCACTGGAGCTCAAAGTCGGGGAGGTGCAGGAGGATGTGAATCTTCTCCGGCAGGATGTGAGATCGCTTGCGGAACGCACAGGGGAACTTGAAAAAGAGGTGGCCCCCGAACACGGCGGCCTGCGCGTCCCACAAATCTGAACTGCACGCCTTGACACAACGTGTGGGCAACCTGGAGAGTAGGGCGGAGGAGGCGGAGGGACGCGCCCAAAGAAACAACATCCGTATCATTGGATTGCCGGAAGGAGCTGAGGGGTCTAACCCTACGGAATTTATCGAGTCAATGTTATTGCAGGAGATAACGGGAGGAGCCCTGTCCCAGGGGTTCGCAGCTGAGAGGGCGCACAGGGCCCTGACGAGGAAGCCGCCGCCGGGGAACCCCCCCTAGGCTGGTAATTGCCAAGATTTTGAACTATCGAGACAGGGAAAAAATCCTTGAACACTTTCGGAAAGGTGGCAGAATACAGAGAGGGGCGGCGAACATAACGGCATATCCGGACTATACCTTGCAAGTACAGCGCAGTCGCATGAACTTTCGGTCTGTGAAAAGAAGATTGCGTGAAGCGGGCCATAGGTACATGCTGCTCTACCCAGCTAAACTGAAGGTATTCCATGAGGGCAGAACTTGGTTTTTCGACACCCCGGAGAATGCTATGGGATATTTGGATGCACAGAGCTGCCCCCAGGAATCGGATGTCCGGGGAACTGACGGAGGAAATAAGTAACATGCGACTGTAGCGCCTTAGGTGCCGCAGCTGCTGACATTGGGACTTGAATATAGCATTGCATACCAAAGGTGGAGAAGTGGGTTGAGAGCTTTAGCTATAGAGGCATGAGAAACTGCGGTAAATATGGGAGCTACATGGAGCATGACCTCGTACCCCTATAACATATTATAGGTTAGGTCACTGCTAGGTCGGTGACACCCTGCTGGGTTTTGGGCCGGGCTTTCTGGGACAGAACCAAACGCGGGGGGCCTGAGATCCAGGAATGGAGCTGGGCACTGGTTGGGGTTGTAGACAGGGAGAGGAAGGGGAGGGTGAGGGGGTGTGCAGTGGTTTGAAGTTGAGGAATGGGGTGTTGGGAGGGGGAGGGAGAGGGTTATAGTTATGGGGAGTCTGAGTCTAAATATGGGCCTACGTGGAAGAGCTAGGATGAATCTGTATCGCGGGGGGGAATCAATCAGAGGTGAGGAGGAAGATTATTGAGCCATGGGTGAGTTGAAGGTAATTACGTGGAATGTCAGAGGTCTTAATAGTTATTTGAAAAGGAATAAAGTCATGCTGTATCTGCGGATGCAGAAGATAAATATTGCACTGTTGCAGGAGACACACCTGACGCGTGAAAAGATGGAGACGGTGGTGAAGAAATGGAAGGGGGTTGTGGTGGGTTTGCCGTATTCTGCTTATGCTAGAGGGGTACTTACCTGGGTAGCACCGCATGTCCCGTTCCGGTTATTGCAAGAGGTGGTGGAGACGGACGGGCGGTTGGTTATATTGAGGGGGCTGGTCGAGAATAGAGAGATAAGTATCGTAAATTTATATGCCCCCAATCAAAACACAGCAACAAATTTTAGAACGCTGTGCACCAACCTTAGTAAGTGTGTGGGTAGTGCGGTGATCTGGGGCGGGGATTTTAACTGTGTGATTGACCCCAAAGTAGATAGGTCAGATGACAAAATTGACAGGCCTGCCCCACCAGCTAGTGCACCGCGGACACTGTTGGACGACTTCGGTCTGACAGTTGGGTGGAGAACAAAATTCCCCCCAGAGAGACAGTATTCGCACTATTCTGCTCGGCAGCAGCTACACACGAGGCTAGATTATGTTTTTGCCACGTCTGATATTCTTACTGAGATTACCAGGATAGAATATAAAGCAAGGGTCCTTTCGGATCACACGCCATTGGTTCTCGGGTGGCAATACTGCCCCCCGAGAGCGCGGATTCCGACATGGCGGCTTCGTGCAGAGGCGCTTAAAGATCCAGTTTTTAGAGAAGACGTCAGGGAAGAGATCCTTAACTATTTCGAGGTGAATACGGGTAGTGTGGATTCTGCGAGCACGTTATGGGAAGCCTTCAAAGTAGTGATGCAAGGGGTTGCCCTTGCCAAATCAAAGGGTCTGCAGGGCGGGATCCTGGCGGACCTGGGAAAAACAGAAAGAGAACTGGAGAAAGTGTTGAAGGGTGGCAGTGTGAATATGGAGCGGGCAACTAAACTACAACAGGAGTGTGTGGAGCACTGGGAAAGGCTTTGCAATCTCAACTATAAAAAATACATAGAGAGACAACACGTGGGAGGGGACAAAACGGGACGCCTTTTAGCATGGCTGTATAAAAGTGAAACGCCTAGAATCCCTATCAGGAAAATAATGAGAGAGGATGGAGAGGTAGTGGACACTCAAGAAGGAGTAAACAAGGAGTTTGCGAACTACTACAAAGTGCTATATGGGGACAAAGAGGGTTGCAGCCTAGAAGAGATAACGGAAACATTGGAGGATATAGGACTGCCTAAGATAAGTGAGGAGGAAAAGGAGGAGTTAGATGCACCGATTACTCTTGAGGAGCTAGAAGAAGTGGTGAGACAGTTGCCTACTGGCAAGACCCCGGGGGCGGATGGGTTCCCGAGTGAATTTTATAAAATATATAGAGAGGAAGTTCTCCCTCCAATGTTGGAAATGCTTAATGAGGCATATGAGATAGGACGGCTGCCGGAGTCGCTCAGAGAGGCGATCATAATACCACTTCCCAAGCCTAATAAACCAGGGCACAGCTGCAGCTCATACAGGCCTCTGTCGATGCTAAACCAGGATGGCAAAATATTGACAGCTGTCCTGGCAAACAGATTACGGCGAATAATTAGCAAGTTGATACACCCTGACCAGACGGGCTATGTCCCAAACAGGAACATAACCCACAACCATAGGAGAGATGGCGATTGTGTCCTTGGACTCAGTGAAAGCTTTTGACTCAGTCAAGTCGCCGTGGCTGCTGGCGGCCCTAGAGGGATATGGGATAGGGCCTGGCTATATTCGATGGGCGAAGATGTTATATAGTGAGCCGCTAGCCAGAGTAAAAACGGGAGCGATATCCAGGTTTACGAAGGCTGGTAGACAGGCGTGTCCCAAATGCGATGAAGAAGGGGCAGATATGACGCATATGTTTTGGTCGTGCCCAGTAATTGGGCGTTTTTGGAGTGAAGTGGCACAGAAATTAGCGGAAAAGGGGGTTACGATCATCATAGACACTGCTTGGGCCTGCTTGCTGGGAGGGTTCCCCAGATCACAAAAACTTAAACATGTTGGAAAGCTCAAGGACTTAGTGTACATGCTTACGAAAAGGAGAATTGCCATGGGGTGGAAAACGTGTCACCAGCCACGAATAGAGGTATGGTGGAGGGAGCTGCAGAAGTGGGCAGAGGCTGAAACGCTGGTATGGCAAGAGGCGAGTAGCGCAGGGGGGGAGGAGGCAGGAAACCTGAGGGCATGGAAGTCATTAATAGCAGAATTATTTGGTACGATACAAGACCTGGCAGAATCCACAGGGAGTGATACCCCGCCACAGGCAGCGAATACAGAGCCCAAAGAAGGAATAGGCTCAAAAGGGGGGAGGCAAGGGGGGGAGCAGTGCACATGATTATTCAATGAACAGTTGAACTATTATACAATGCACTGCATGTTTGGTTTGTATTGTTGTTTGGTTTGAAAATTAATAAAATTTGTTTAAAAAAAAAAAAGAATGGATTCACGAAAGGTGGATGCAATCCTCAAGTGGCCCTCACCTACCTCAATTAAAGGGGTACAGAGCATACTCGGATTTGCAAATTTCTACCGCAGATTCATTCCTGAATTTTCGCATATTGTACATCCCATCACGGCTCTTTTGCGAAAGAATAAACGTTTCCTGTGGACTGAAGAAGCTGAAAAGGCCTTCCAAGATCTAAAACAGAAATTCACCTCTGCACCTGTCTTAAAGCACCCACGTCCGGGAACTCCCGTATGTGGTGGAAACCGAAGTATCCAGCTTAGCCATAGGGGCTGTTCTTTCCCAGAAAGATCCTGAGACTGGCCAACTGCACCCAGTGGCGTTCTGGTCAAGAAAATGTTCAGCACCTGAATTAAACTATGCAGTTACCGACAAGGAACTACTGGCCATCAAGTCAGCATTCAAGGCTTGGCGGCATTATCTTCTCGGTGCCAGACATACCATCACCGTAATCACAGATCACAGGAACTTGCAATATTTAAAGACAGCCAAAGCCCAATCGTCACGTCAGCTGAGGTGGGCCTTATTCTTTGTGGAATATGATTTCGTGATTACTTACCGACCAGGTTGTCGAAATGGCAAAGCAGATGCCTTATCTCGTATCGGAATGGGAGAAGCATATTCAAATCCCAGAACCAGTACCCATAATTTCGGAGAGAAGAATCCTTGGTATAACCACTCTACAGACTCTTGACGACATCCGTTAAAAAATCCAGCAACTTTTCAACTCTGCAGCTTCTCAAGACTAGGCTGAACAAAGGCCAAGATTATTCAGTCGTCGATTGTTTACCCTACTATCAAGGCCGTCTATTTCTACCAAGCAAGGAATTACAAGAACTTGTTATCTCCAATTACCACGAAGCTCTGTTAGAAGGGCACCCTGGAATCGCAAAAACCGAGGCCAAGATCAAAAGACAATTCTGGTGGCCTACTTGGCGAAAAGACATTAAATCATTCATACTGTCTTGTGGTATCTGCGCCCAAAACAAAACCCAAAAAAGGAAACCAGCTGGCCTATTACAACCTTTGGACATTCCACCTACGCCTTGGCACACCTTATCCTTAGACTTTATTACTGACCTTCCCCCGTGTAGTGGGTTTAACACCATTCTAGTTATAGTGGATCTTTTTTCCAAAATGGCTCATTTCATTCTTTTAAAGGGTCTACCTACAGCCTCATCCTTGGCCAAGGAATTTCTTGAAACTATTGTCCGAATACACAGATTCCCCTCCGTATTGGTTTCCAATCGAGGTAGTCAGTTTATTTCTCAGTTTTGGAGGAAATGCTGTCAATTGGCCCAAATCGACGTGAGATTATCAACTAGTCACCATCCCCAGACCGATGGTCAAACAGAGAGGACCAATCAGACACTTGAACAATACCTACGTTGCATGTTACACCAAACCGAAGGCAATTGGAGGGAAATTTTATGGATATCCGAATAATCATACCACAACTCTTTACACTAAGGAACTGGTCAAAGCCCTTTTTATACTATATATGGCCGACATCCTCAGACCTCACAACTTCGCCCCAACACCTGGAAATGCCTGCTGTGAACCATCTACATGCCACTATTACACAAGCTTTTAAAAGAACAACAGAACATTTGAAACAAGCTAAGGAAAGATACAAGAAAATTGCAGATCAACATAGAAGCGAGGCTCCGCCATACCAGATAGGAGACCAAGTTTGGCTGGCTACGAAGCACATACCTTTAAAGGGGACTCAAACCTTTAACCCCAGTTATTTGGGACCTTACTCTATAAAAGCCATCATCAATCCCGTGGCCGCAAAATTGGAGTTACCATCAACTATGCCAATACACCCGGTCTTTCATGTTTCACTTTTGAAGCCAGTACAACCAGGAACAAGGCTAACTAAACCACCTGACCCCATCCTACTAGACGGGGAACCTGAATTTGAAGTTAAAAATATTTCGGACTCAAAAATAGTCAAATCAAGACTTTTTTATTTAGTTGACTGGAAAGGTTATGGGCCACAAGAAAGGTCATGGGAACCAAGAGACAACATTCATGCACCTTGATTGGTGAAAAAGTTCCACCGGAATTTCCCAGAGAAACCGGGACCAGTGAGGAGGGGCCTTGGGGGGGGGGGGGTAGTGCTGTCATGATGCCTGCCCCCGGACATCAGGAACAGGTCCATCTGTCCAGGGAACAGGAACCCAAGAAGACACTAGAACTCCCGCAACCCAGGTTAGGGGCTATGTGGGTTCAGTCCTGGCGCCATTGGAGCCAAGCTCATGTTGCCAACCTTACATCATGCAGACCATCCTGCAATGAACTCATACATAGGCCATCGTGAGGCCTGGAAGGGACTACTTTTCTTTGGGGACTATTTTGTTGCTTGGGTGTGGTTCTGGAACTTCTTACCTGGAACTACTTTGGAGGCTATTTAAACCACGCACGAAGAGCAGCACACACTTCACGTTATTCTGCACTTAGCAGCGTAACGCTCACCGTGTCTGCAAGTCAGCATCCAGTCTTCTGCCACGCTCCTCTCGAATCCGGAGCTAATCCTAGAAAAAGAGGAAAGAAGAAGGAAAGGTTAGAACAAGGAAATTTCCTTAGATAAGCATCTTTTCCTGAACAGCCGCACCTTTGAACCAAGAAAAGACTTTAAAATTCAAATGCGTCGCATTGCCAGCTGCAGCGCCGCGCCATACTCACCAGTCTTCAGCTCATCACCACGATCCGGCGCAGCATCCTTTGCCTCGTTGCCGAATTCCGGCATCTGAAAAGACAAGAAAACAAACAAGGTGAGCTGGGTGCTAACAAAGACATTCTTTTCTTACCGCAAGATACTCACTCGAGTTTTTACCGCTTGAGGCATCAATCTTCGTTGCACGTCTTCTGCTCACGCTGCACCTACAAGGAGATAGAAGACAATTGGTTAGGTACTTTTGGAACTTTATCCCCCGCCAGACAGCGCTGGGTCACACAGACTCTTACCTGAGCGCTACCTGCATCCATCAAGGCAAACTCTTCTCGGATCACGCTGCAAGAGAAAGGGGTAAAAGGGGTAAGAGTGAATTACAGACATTTTGAACTCTGAAAGAACTATATATGTTTTTGACTTACAAGCTACTTACCTCAGAGTCATTATTCGTCTGGAACTCACCAAATACCTTAGAATCAGTGAAGTAACTGTTCTTCTACGCACCCCCTGCACTCCACGCAGGATGGAGAGTTCATCTTTTCAAACAATAAGGCGAGACTATCGAAAGGGAATACAGGAAGTTTCCAGGGAGGAACTATAGAGTTCGGGAATCTCTCATCCTCGGGTGGCTAATTCTCTTTTCCCGCTTTTAGGAGAATATTCTTGCAGGTCAGGCAGACGAAACTGAGAGGGCAGGTCCAGTCAGTCATCACTGAACTACGAGTCACACTGGTGGAGACCGCAGCAGGCCAGCTTCGCTCGACGCCCCTGTGGGATCCAGGTGAGCACAACATACAGCAAGTTGTTTGAAAAGTGAAATACATCATAGTAAATATGATAATTGATGATGCTGTAGTTAACTACATATAATATTAAATATAATAAACCTCATAAAAATATGAAGCATGGTTTGGGACAAACAGGGGAGGACAGACACGACACAGTAAGGGAAGAGTAGGGAGGGAGAAGAACAATAAATGCAATAAAAGGAACATTTTATGTTAAGTAATCATTAAAGGCATTCCATTTGTTATGAATCTTAGGTAGAGTTTTTGTTGATAAGGCATACATTTTTTCAATTCTGTTAAAAGAGCAGAGTTCCACCATAAATCATAAGTTAATTTCTGAGCATTTTTCCAATTAGTCACAATGAGATGGAAGGCAACATATACTAAAAAATTAAATAAATCAGACGAAGTAATATGTGACATATAGGGATTTGCTACAGCTTCAATCATGACATTACATAATGTGAGAGGTTCCTGAAACTAAAACATTTTTTGTAAGCATTTCCATATACGAGTCCAAAATGTAAAGGATTTCTGGTATTTAAGGAAGTCTGGAAAATTCACTCCCCCCGGATGGTTTACTGGATTTCAACTTATTGAGAGCCATTTTGGCAGATTTATCTTTCCACAGGAATTGAACTAAAATGTTGTCTATTTTTTTAAAGATAGAATTTGGGAGTAGTACTGGTATCATAGAGAGATAATAGAGAATAATGGGCATAAGAGTCATTTTAATAGAGTCTAGTCTGCCCCACCAAGAGAGGAACAAAGGAGACCAGTGATTAATGGATAAGTTAATTTGATCAATAATCATATTTTGGGTTAGGTTTAGGGTCGACTTGAGGTTATTAGCGATAGGGATCCCTAGGTATTTAACAGATAAAGTACACCATTTCATTCCAAAAAGAGTTGTGTTTGCTAATGTACATGAATTTGTAAGGGGCAAGATTTCAGATTTGTTATAGTTCAATTTATATCCAGAGACACAAGCAAATTGATCTATGGTAGACATAATTGCTGGGAGGGAAGAGTTGGGATCTGATAAGTAAAGTAGAATATCGTCCGCATAAGCAGTGAACTTAAAAGTAAAATCTTTAATCATGATACCTTTAATGCCATCATTGATGGTAATGCTTTGGAGTAAAGGTTCTAAAGCTAAAACAAGTGGGGACAGTGGACAGCCCTGTCTAGTGCCTCCTGAAATGGGAAAAGTTTTAGTGAAGGTGTTATTAATAAAAATCCTGGTTGAGGGAGACGAGTATAGAAGTGACACTAATTTGATAAAGGTAGGGCTGAACCCGTGCCATAATAGAGATTGAAAAAGAAAAGGCCAAAAGACTCTATCAAAAGCTTTTTCAGCATCTAGAGCAAGGGGGAAAAGAGGATCAGTAGAATCTTGCGCATGTATAAGAGTATTGAAAAGAATTCTTGTATTGGATGAGGAAAACCTTCCTTTAATGAAGCCTGTTTGATTAACGTTAATTAGTTTATTCATAATACCATCCAGACAGCAGGCAATTATTTTGGCTAATATTTTGGAATCTGAATTAATTAGTGAGATGGGATGGTAATTTTTAACCAAAGAGGGGTCTTTTTTAAAAAAAAAACAATTTTATTGATTTTCTTCAAACAAACAACATAAACCAAACTTGCAGTACATGTCACCATTTTCCAATTTTACACAGGTCAATCAGTGTCTACTGCATCCCCATTCCCTCCCCCCGTTCGAGCCTACTCTACTTCGCGATCTGCTTCTCCATCATGCAAGGGAGTTTCCTCGTCTATGTTCTCAACTGAGTCCTGGTCACTTGGCCAGTCCTAAGTGGGGCCATACAATGTAGCCACTAGATGTACTAGATGTTTCCAGGCCGTCAGGGTCTCCGCTTCCTCATCCCCTCTTATATTACCAGCTTCTTGCCACACTGCTGTTTCAGCCTCCATCCATTTCTGGAGGTCTTTCCAACAGACCTCTATCCTTGGTCTATGACATGCCTTCCACCCCATGGCCATTCTGTGCTTTGCAAGTATATATGCAAAATCCTTTAATTTACTTACATCTTTCAATTTGCGTGGTCTAGGGAACCTCCTATCAAACATGCCCACGCTCTTTCAACATTTATCTTAATTCCTTTCTCATCTAATCTATGGGCTACTTCTTCCCAGAATTTACCAATCTCTGGACCTGCCCAAAACCTGTGCGTCATCCCAGCATTTTCTTCACGCATTTGGGGCAGGTTTGCCGTCCCACATTTTTGAATTTAGCTATCCTCTGGGGTGTCATGTATGCCCTGTGGGTTATGTATAGCTGTATTTGCTGTAACCTCGCATTCCTTGGCACTTTCTTGTGGTATCCTTGGGCCTGTTCCCACATCCTGTCGCCCATTGGAGCACCCACCTCTTCCTCCCAGTCATGTCTTAGTTTTATCACTTCCTTCCCTACTTTGGACATCAACAGCTCATATAGTCTAGATACCTCATGCCCTCCTTCTGCTATGTCGTATATTGTTTCTATAGCTTCATCCGGTTGCTCCTCTAGTACTATTTCCGACCTGTCTCTTTAATCCGCCTCACCATCCTGATATATGCGATATATTGACCTTTGTGCAACCCTGTTTCCTCCGGCAACATCCCAAATTCCTTGATCCCCCCCCTCTTGTCTTCCATCTCCCACTGTTGCTATCCCTACTGGTTCCCAGTGCTTCCTAATCATCTTCATTAGCTGGCCATCTTTTCCCGTTAGTGCGACTAATGGCACCTGTGGGGAACACAGGGTTGGATTCTCCATAACATGGCAGGCTTTACGCCATACTTTTCATCCCAGTGTCATCATCTTGGGGCGTGCTTTCATCTCTAATTTGGGCAGCTATATCACCTCTCTCAGGAAGAACGGGGGGCACTCCAGTCCCAGCAATCTAGATTCTGAGGTTGAATCTTCTGATAGCCATTGGGCCACATATTGTAGTTGGCTAGCTAGATAATAGATCTCATAGTTTGGCAATTTTATGCCCCCTTTTCCATACGTGCTTTGCAACTTCCAGAGGGCAATTCTGTTCCTCGTCCCGTACCAGAGAAAGTCCCTGCATATGCTATGTACTTTGACAAAGAATCACCTTGGTATCGGATATGGTATATTCCCAAAGTGATTCTCCCAGAACCTCATGCTACTTTCAGTGTTTCTTATCGCTTTCTCTGTGTTCTGTTGGTGTTCTGCCTCAACTGTATGGTAAATATCTATGCAAAGGTATCTAAATGTATCTATCTTCCATGGTATTTGTAAAATTGGTAGCTGATCCCGAGGGATCCCCACATATCTGCCCATGATTTTAGGGGGTTCACCGCTATGCCAGATAATGCCGCAAATCGTTCCATCACTTCCAGGACGTACTGAAGGTTCTCTTCAGGGTATTTCAAGTAGAGCAGAATGTCGTCAGCGTACAGTGAGACTTAATGTGGCACCCCTTTGATGTCAATCCCTATTATGTCATATTGCTGCCTCAGGTATATCACCAGAAGTTCTAGTGCTAAGATGTACAACATAGGGGACCACGGGCATCCTTGTCTAGTACCTCTGCTGAGTTGCCACCTCCCCGATATTATCGCTCCCGTTTCGACCCTGGCCAGCGGTGAACTATATAGTAGTCTGACCCATTTGAGATACCTATCCCGTAACTAGACAGTGCTGCAATCAGCCAAGGCCATTTGACTGAGTCGAAGGCTTTTATTGCATCTAGCGATACGATTGCTATCTCACCCGATTCCCCTTTCGTATGTTCTATAACTCGATGTAATCGCCTAAGGTTATCAGTTATATTCCTATGTGGCACATATCCGGTCTGATCCGGGTGTATAAGTTTATTAATGATTCGTTTCATTCTATTTGCCAGTACCGTCATGAGCATTTTGCTGTCTTGATTAAGCATTGATAGTGGTCTGAATGATCCGCAATCGTTGCCCGGCTAATTGGGTTTGGGGAGTAGGATGATGATTGCCTCTCTTAGGGATTCTGGCAGTCTTCCTGTGTCATATGACTCATTCAGCATTTCTAAAAGCTGGGGGAGCACCTCATTACTATACGTTTTATAAAATTCACTAGGGAGTCCATCGGTCCCTGGAGTCTTGCTAGTGGGTAGCTAACGTGCCACCTCTTCCAGTTCCTCTAGGGTAATAGGGGCATCCAAGTCCTCTCTCTCTTCTATACTAATTCGTGGCATGTTTATATCTTCCAATATTTCCCCTATTTCTCTGCGGTCGCTTCCCTCTGCGTCCCCATACAATTGTTGATAATATTCCAGGAACTCCCTATTTACGCCCTCTTGTGTGTCCACTATTTGCCCATCCTTCCTTGTTATTGCCCGGATTATGGTTCTGGGGGTCGCGCCTTTGTATAACCATGCCAGCATCCTCCCTGGTTTGTCTCCTCCTGCATGCCGTCTCTCTACATATTTTTTTATAGTTCAGATTACATAGCCTCTCCCAATGTCCCATACATTCCTGTTGCAGTCTGAGTATGGATTCGGCATCATCCTTGGTGCTACCCCCTCTGCCCAAAGCAATTTCTAGTTCTGTTTCAGCTTCCTGCAGTTCTCTCAGTATCTCACCTTGTAGTCCTTTGGATTTGGCTATGGCTATCCCTCTTACTACCACTTTGAAGGTTTCCCACAATGTGCCAGCTGACTCAACACTTCCAGTGTTTGTCTCAAAATAACTTATAATTTCTTTTCTCAGATCCTCCCTAAACATCATATCTTTTAGTGTCTCGGCTCTGAGTCGCCATGTTGGAATCCTAGCTCTTGGGGGCTGGTATTGCCATATTAGGGTCAATGGCGAGTGATCTGATAGGACCCTCGCTTTATATTCCAGCTGTACTATTTCCGCCATCAGCTCCTGTGTGGCAAACATATAGTCAATCCTAGTATACAAATTTTGTGGGGCTGAGTAATGTGAGTACTGTCTATCCTGTGGGTGGTGTGCCCTCCATCCGTCCTCAAGCCCGAAGTCTGTCAACACTGATTGCAACGCCCTGACAGCGGGGGTGGGTCTGTCTATTTTACCATTTGATCTGTCTATTTTTGGGTTTAACGTGCAGTTAAAATCCCCACACCAAATCACTGCCCCCCTAGGTACCTGCTCATTTTGCTATATAGGGTTTTCAAGTATGCCACTGTGTCTTGGTTCGGGGCATACGTATTTATAATACATATTTCTTTATTTTCCACCAGCCCCCTTATTGCCACCATCCTCCCATCTGCATCCACTGTAGACTGTGGTATCTGAAATGGGACATGAGGTGCTTCCCAGGTGATCACCCCTCTAGCGTAGGCAGAGTATGTTGCACCCACTACTGCCCCCCTCCACTTCTTCCGAACCACCTCTAGTTCTTCTCTCAAGAGGTGAGTCTCTTCTATCAGCGCTATATCTATCTTCTGTCTGTGCAGGTACCTCATGACCGTGTTCCTTTTTAGGTAGCTATTGAGCTCCCTGACGTTCCAAGTGATTATCTTAAGGTCCCCCATAACCTCTTCACATCCCGCCCCTCCCTTTGTCTATCTCCAGGCTTTGTTCGGAGGCCATCGCTAGTATATGTAAGCTCATTCCCCAACCTACCCCAACATGTCCGAATTACCCCACTCACTATTTCCATCCCTCCCTTCCCACCCCCAACTCAACCCCCAACTCCCCACACCCCCTTCCCCCTCCCAACTGTTGCCCAGCTCCATCCCTGGATCTCAGGCTCCCCCACATCTAGCCCCTTTCTCGGCGTTGCCTGTACTTGGGACCCAGTGGGGCGATGCTGCCCTAACAGCGCACCTACTATTTCACCTAACAGGGGATAGAGCGCATTTGTCCTGTGGCTCCGATTTAACTATAAATCGCTGCGCTGTGCATTCGATGTCAAGTCTACTCGCTGCTATATTCCAGTCCACAATGTCCACTTGCCGAGTGCATATGGCAGGTAGTCCCCATGCTTCCACAAGCCAGCCTTAACAACCCCTTCGCCATTTCAACTATAATGTCTATCGCCCCCATCATTAGCCCATGTGACGCCGGATCACTTAGCCTGTATATCTCGATCCTGGTCCTCCTCCGTCTCTGGGCACCCCTGCGTATCCAGCCAGCTTGCCGCTTTCTCCGGGGTCTCAAAAAAGTGTGCTTTGCCTTTGTGCAAGACCTTTAGTTTTGCTGGGTACAGGAGCATGTATTTCAATCCAACTTTGCGCAATCTTATTTTTATTGCCACATAATTACATTGTTGTCTCTGTACTAACATGGTATAGTCCGGATAGGCCGTGATCTTTGCTGACGCTCGGGTTATTGTTCCGCCTTTCCGGAAGAATTCTAGGATCTTTTCTCAGCATCTATAGTTCAATTTTTTTGCAATGATGGCGCTGGGTGGTAGGGGGGAGCCCCAGGTTGAGGTCTTCTCATTTGGGCTCTGTGTGCCCGTTCGACCGCAAACCCCTGGGAAAGTTTGCTAGCTCCTATTTCCTGGAGTATCATGTTCTCAACGTAGTCCGTGGGGTCCAAGCCTTCTTCTCCTTCTGGTAGGTCCACCACTCGTATGTTACTGCTTCTTGCCCGTCCTTCTGCTTCTTCTGCTCTGTTTTCCAGATTGGCCACTTGTTGTTTCAGTATATGGACCTCTTTTGCATTGGTGGCACTAGCATCCATATTTGTCTTAACAGCACTCTCCAAGCCACTCATCCGTTCAGCCAAAGCCCTCACATCTTGTCTCAGTAAGTGAACTTCTATTCCCACTGTGTCTATCTTAAGTTCCAGTGCCTCTTTCAGCTCGGCCATTGCCGTTCCCCACGAGGATTTTAGTTCCGTGATGGCAGCGAGAATTTGCTGATCGTCTCTTGGCGGTTCTGCACTCTCCTGCGTCGTAGTCATGGTCTGTGTTAGCATGGTCGGGGGCTGTTGTGCTTTGGTAAATATGTCCATTGTTGGCTGCTTCGCTTTGCCTTTACTTCCTTTTTGGGCCATTGCCTGGGCGTATCCGTGTGCTTTGGCGTACTGGGTCTTGTGGTGGTCCAGAGATTCGCTTGCCCACCGTGGACCCCTGGCGATAGTGCTCCCTACTTCCCTGTTGCCTGAAGTGTGGGTCAGTCACTCCAGGGATCGCTCTTGTGCCTTGTGTGCTTAAAGTTTGTTTGTTCTTAATTTGCTCAGATGTGCTTGGGCACTTCGATTGACCAGTTCTAGGTTTCAGTTCTTCGCATTCGTGGACCTCTGCTTCATGGTCCTTGTGCGGCCTCACCTCAGGTTGCCATGACTTCCACTACTCTTAGCATTGACCACTCACTCTTTGCAGCCGTGACACCAGTCTACCCCTTTTTTTGTTCGTGGGGCCGCCCTCAGTGCCCCGATGTGCTGCCCGCTGCAGGTTCTGCTGTGTTCCTTCTGGCTCACCTCGGGTGTCTCTCATTCGTCTCACGGTCCCTATGTTGCCTCAGCCATCCAGGGGTTACCTTTTGTTGCTTGAGGTTTATCCTTGGGTCACTCCTGTCAGGGTCTCAGTTTTGCTAGCCCTTTTTCACGTGCTTTGGCTTGTTATCTGTGTTACCATCTCATCACGACGTCTGTTTTGCATGGATTGCTTCACTTTTTGTCGGCCCCTGTTTGTCACAATGCACTTGCTGCGCTAAAGGGGTTATCACAGCATTGGGGCATGTTCCTTCTTCTGTATCAGGGCTGCAGTGTTCTGCCGTGTTCTTTTTATTTTATTTTACTTTATTTTATTTTATTTTGGGGGGGCACTCTGCATTGTTTATGCCTCCATGGCATTTTCCTTTTCCTTCATAAGGCTGGCAGTCCGGGTCCCGCCGGTGCCTTATCACATCACTCTCTTCTTTATGTATTTTGTGCGCTCACTTCCGTGCACCATCAGGAATGCCGATCGTTCGTTCCCTCTATCCCGCCTGGGCTGCGGAGGTTGTGGCAGCAGCCCTAGTCTCGGACCGTCTTCTGCACACTACTCCTGTGTACAGCAGGGATTTTTGCCACTCACTTCAGTGCTCCGCAGGCAGCCCCGTGCAACCGGGGCTTCCCGCTCCGTGTTACAAGTTGTTCGTGACGTCTGTCCCTCAGTATACGGTCCAGTATTTTAACACTGCTCAATTACCAGGGATTCTTGCTGCAATGCGCTGGCTTCAGCTTTCTCAGCAGTGCACTCCTCCTCTGTTGTGTCCACTTCAAAGGATCCCTTTGTCTAGGGTCGCCCCCATCTTGTTATCAGTATCCCGGCATCCGTCCTGGGATACAAAGTGGAATAACATTCGCTACACTGCTCCGATCTCCCGGCCGGGTCGCGTATTACAGTCCCAATATGGTCCTACACATTTGGTGTTTTTTTAAAGCTGGAAACTGCGTTTGGGCTGCACGCATATCCTCGGATCACAGAGCTCTCAGGAGATGCAGCCTTGTCCATGGCTGTCTAGCCACGCCCCCCCCCAAAGAGGGGTCTTTGTCCGGTTTGGGAAATAAAATAAGAAGTGCTTCTCCAAAAGAGCCTGTGCTAGAGCCTGGGGCAAGAAAATGATTGTAGAGTTCGAGAAGTTTAGGAGATAGCAGGGATGAAAAGGAACGAAAAAATTCTATAGGAAAACCATCTGGTCCAGGTGCTTTACCGATTTTAAGATCTAAAATAGCTTTATGTATATCTTGCAATGAAATTGGGTTATCAAGGAATGAAAGATCTATTGGATGTTCGTTGATCTTTTTATTAGAGCTGAGATATTTAAGAATATTGTCGTTGAAAATTGTTCGATCTGCCGAGTAAAGTTGGGAGTAAAACCCAAAAAATGTGTCACTAATTTGTTGTGAATTAGAAACTCTGATATTTTGTTGGCTAACTACTAAAGTTATGACATTTTTTTCCTTTTTCCTTTTTAGATAAGCGGCTAATAATTTACCTGATTTATTGGATCCGCCATAAAATTTAGCTTTGGATCTTAATAAAGAGGAGCAGGCTTTATTTGTACTATATTTGTTAAATCTATACATTTTGCAAGAAGGGATTTGAAGGAGTCCTCTGTGGGATTATTGACGTATGCCTGTTCTAATGACTTGATGGAGCAAATAAGGTCTTGGGAGAACTTTTCATTTTGTTTTTTCTTAAAGGATGTATAGCGTATAATGAATCCACGCAATGTGGCTTTAAAGGCATCCCAATTGTTATGTATAGATGTATCAAGGGGATTATTAAGGGTAAAGAATTCAGTAATAGAGATATTCATGTGTTGGATAAAATCTGGGTCATTCAGTAAAAAGGAGTTACATCTCCATCTGGATGAATGGAAAGGCAAGGGATCCCATTCCAGGACAGTAAAAACAGGGGCATGATCAGAAATAATAATGGGGACAATTTCAGAATGAAGAATTTTGGGTGCAAGAGGGGAGTTTATAAATATATGATCTATTCTTGAAAGTGATATGTGTGGGGGGGGAGAAAAAGGTATATTCTTTCGCCTCTGGATGGCAGAAGCGCCAAGTATCAACAAGGGCAAGATCTTGTATAAAATTGAGGAATTGTTTGTGTGATTTTGTATTGATAAATTCGCATTGGGATTTACGGTCAAGGGTAAAATCACAAATTTGGTTGCAATCTCTGCAAATAATGAGACAATCAGAATTTTTGCTGAAAATAGTGTGTTTTAAATGGCTCCAAAATGATGGGTCAGGAGTTTTGGGGCCATAGATATTAAGAATTGTGACCGCTACCTTGTTGATAATGGAGTCAATAATAGACCATGGTCCCAAGAAATCATGTTGCTGATCAATTAACTGAAAGGACGTTTTTTTTATGTATAAGAATACTAACTCCGCCCTTCTTATCAACTGCAGATGCAAAAAAAGGAATGCTTGACCCAAGAGTTAATCAATTTATTATTTTCTTCTATCGAATCTAGGTGCATTTCCTGAATACATGCAATGTCAGGGTTACTTTTCCCTAGATGGCTAAGGATTCTTTGTCTTTTGATAGGGTTGTTAAGCCCTTTAACATTTCAAGACAAGATAAGACTTTAATACTCAAAGCTCTAAGGTGTTATGCAGTGATATTAAAAAAATAAAAATAAAGAAAAAGGACATAAAGAGAGCAATGACAAAATGAAATAGAAAGAATAAGGTTGTAACGATTGGAGTCAGTTTGTATACATTAAGAATGTATACAAGCCCCTCTGATATAACAATATATTTGATATAATACAGATGAGAGCAGGGTAAGGAAAACACATGAGCAGAGGTGACAACCAGAACAAACAAATATTTGATTCTAAAAATGGTAACAATCGTAAAAGAGAACATAAAGAAATGAGTGATCCTGAATTTGAAATGCAAACCAAACAGGAGTCTGTTAGGAGCTGCCGTAGAAGATAGCAAGACAACACCCATTGCATTAATGAGGCAGACGGAGTTAAATCTATATGTCCGACAAGATTAGGCTAACTATTGATAAGTAGATAAGAACAACATCTGAGCAAAAATAAACCAGGAATAGTAAAGGGAGGCATTAAACCTTCATGAAGTTGGAGTGACTTCTAACCCAGTTTGTTTAATCGGAGACCTGGATTTATCCCTTTGTTTTTCGGGGTTGTCAAACACCTTGGCAGATGGATTGAGTTCAGATCTACTCCTGGAGTGGTAGAGTTTACTGGATTTGATTTTTTCCCAGACCTGTAGATTGTGAGCCAGTTAAGGAGATTGATTGGAATAATTATGATCTTTGGAAGTCAACGCACAGGGCATGGTGTCCATTTCGGAAGATTGAAGGGATTGCACAAAATCATATAAAACTTCAGGGTTCAAATATTCTTTCGTAATGCCTCCTGGAGGAGTAATCAGCATTCTTGCCGGTTCAAGCAAACCATATTTAATATCCAGTTTTTTCAGTGCTGGTCTTAGGTCCAAGAATAATCTTCTTTTATCTTGTGTGAATTTGGAAAAGTCAGGGTAGATAAATATCTTGTTTCCTTGAAAGGTGATAGGTGACATTTTTTTTTGCCGTCAGGAGAATTAGTCGAGCTTGTTGATGTCGTAATAAACAAGCAATTAAGGGCGTGGGTGAGTTATTACGTGAGGCGAATCGAGGTTTAATTCTGTGAGCGTATTGAAATTCGAGGGGAGGCGTGAAGGTGAGATTTAACATTTGTGGAAGTCAATCAGTGAGGAATTTAATGGGGTCATTTAGTTAGATATTTTCTGGCACCCCGTATATTCTTATATTATCCCTCCTGTTTCTGTCTTCGAGGTTCGCTACCTTCACTTCAAGGTGCTGAATTTTGCTGTGCATTTGTTCTAGACCTTCCATTCGGTCTTCAGTAAAAGAAACACGCTCTTCTACCTCTGTTAATCTGGAGTTGATCGTTTTCATATAGCTTTTAAAGGCATTCAAATCATCCTAAATACCCAAGGTTATTGTGTCCAAAACAGAGATGGATGTTTGGATGGACGAGAGTTCTTGAAGTATCTTTGCCATACAGTTGTTTATGGAAGATAAATCTGTAGAAGCATTTTGGGCAGCCATTATAGCGATTAGGGTATCAAACACAGTGGAGAAATTGAGCTGGTGGATGATTATATATTGAATTATCGTCTTTTGCTACACGGTGTCAGGCAAGAGTGGGGTGAAGAGAAAACTGAAACTGTGTAGTCTTGTAAAGTGAGATGTGAGTTTATAACCTCAGAGGAGGCGACGTTCCTGTATTATTTGATTGAAGACAACCATCACCAGACGTTTGTAGGCAAGTCACACTCACAGCTCAGCCTGCGGCCAATGCTGTGTTCTCCACTACCCTCTGGCAATATGTAGTAGGAAATGATTATGCAGCTGAGCAAGTGACAATAAATAGACTTTGTTTGACAGCAGTTAATCTCCAGAGACTGCCTCCTCCAGCAATAGCTTAGTCGTGCATCAAAGCTGTGTAATAGAGTAACCAGAAGTTCTACACAGAGGTATTAGCCATATGCATTGAAATTGCCTTTCAGCCAGTAGTTTTCAAAACAGTTGGATATTAAATAAGTTACTGTACTGTATAAGGGGGGATAGAAAGTACATTTTTCTTTGGTATTTAGACCTTCCTAGAGTTTATTTATACACAGTGCCTGTGTTGTGAAGAAAAGTATTTCCCCTGCAGTACATACACCTTTTCTGACACAGGGCATGTGTTGTGAAGAAAAGTATTTCCCCTGGTGCTTTGTCAGTCAGCTGGTATCTTAATCAGGAGAGTTCCCAGCTTCTGGCCCAGCCCACCTATACTTCGGAGGGCTTTCCAGGCAATAATTCAACTTCATGGAGATTCCCCCAGGGACCACCAGGGGTGTTAAGTAATTACATGTTCATTCCTTCTTCATTGTAATTCACAATGATGTATTGTAACTTTACAAATGCCCTTTTATTACCCCTCTGTGAGCAGCTCATCAATCATGCGGCCATCTTGTTTCATCGACGGACACGCCCCCTGCCCTCCTTTTTCTTGACAAAAAACAATGGGAATCTCGCCGCAGACTTGGAGGGCGTGATATACCCTTTCTGGAGACATTTGTCTAGGTATTCCTGTAATGCTTCCTTTTCATGGGGAGATAAGGAATACACCTTGCCATGTGGAATCACAGCGTCAGGTAGCAGCTCAATAGCACAAAGGCCCTATGGGGTGGCAAGGGTATGTGCCCAGGTTCAGAAAAGACAGGATAGTAGTCTGCATACTCAGACGGCACAGTCGACACAGAACATACATGGGAATTTCCCTTTTGCTCCATCTGAGTAGCTGTCGTAGATACATCCGAAGTTAATCTGGAAGCACAGCACTCCTGAATGCAACGGTCCGAAACAAATGTCAGTATACAGGTTACCAAGTTAATGTTGGGGTTGTGGTACAGCAACCAGGGCAAACCCAACACTATTGGACAAGAAGGTGACTTAATTACATCAAGAGAAATCTTCTCTCAATGTTCTTCGATCTGCAGCTGTAGGGCCCCAGTGTGTTGTCAAATGGGACCGGAAGCCAAGAGAGTGCCATCAATGACCTCAACCAAAGTAGCATGGTTCTTGTTGAGCAAAGGTATTCCGTTCTTCTTAGCGAATTCGGCATCAATGTAATTGCCTGAGGCGCCACAATCAAAAAGACCCAATACAACAACCGACTTGTCTTGCCAAGTGACTACGCTCCGCAGTACCATGAGGACTACCGGTTGCATGGGCCGCAAGGCTATCTCAGGACCTGGAAGGGCTGGAAGTGACGAAGGGCCTGTCATTGACTTCCCCATACATGACAGGCCTATTAGTTTTCCGACTTCCTGGGTGGTCGCAAAGGACAGGTACCAAGATAATGTCCTGCTGCACCACAATACAAACATAAATGGAGGTCTCTTCTGCGTTTCTTCTCTGTCTTGGACAAAGGACCTCTGGGTGCATCCAATTGCATAGGTTCTGGACCTGTCTCCAGAGTACTTGAAGGTCCAGCTGGTACGGGAAAAGACCATGGATGTGTTCTTTCCATCCGGCGTCTTTCGCCCCTTCGTTCAGCCAAACGATGATCGATCCAAAGGACCTGTTCCTGAAGGGGCTGCAGGGTGTCTTTTTCGGGTATATGAAGCAGTTCATCCTTGTACTCCTCTCTCAGGCCTCGCCAAAAAAGAGTCTTTTGAGTTACTTCTGGCCATTGAGAATTAGTCACTAATTGACAGAAGCGATTTATATATCTGCGATTATATCGCTTGGTCCCTGTTTAAGGTCCATCAACTGATTCTGTGCGGAGGCGGCCAAGTTGGGTGACTGAAAAACTTCCAAGAACGCCTTCTCGAAGGCCACAAAGTCACTGAGAATTGGACTATTAGCCGACACCGAAGGAGCTGCCCATGCTAGAGTGTTCCCAGTTAGATTCCCCAATATATAGCCGATCTTTGCTTTCTCTTGACTGAAATGGGATGGCCGAAACATAAAATGGATTCTACAGTGGTTACAGAACTCAGCCACTCTTCTTGGATCCCCATCAAACTTAATTGGCGCCGTCTCTGCCATGGCTGTCTCGGCTTGAAGGTTGGTGCTAGTTCCTTGTATTACCATCTGACGTAATGTTGCATTTTCTTGGCGTAAAGTAGCCATCTCGGACCGTAATGCTCTGATCTCTTCTCTGAGATCCTGGGATTCATCCATCTCTGTATCTGAACTGGAGGTAAGGCGTCTCAATCTGTCAAGTTGTGCCTCCCGAGGAAGCTGCGCACCTGAGCGTCCATGAGACTTGCGCACTGGAGTAGCCAGATCGTTCGAGTCGTAAACTGGAAGATGAAAAGCAACACAAAGAACCAGCCCCAGTTCCGTCCTGGTAACATAGGAATGATAGGGTCCAGTTCCTGACGCCACGGATGGACTCTTCCCTGTTTTTTACGTGACACCAGAACAGTGCAAGCACTGGCAGGGAAGGTCTGTAGATGTAGATTTGCAGGTTAGAGTGCGTGGTAATCCAAGACTGCTGGAGAGGCTGGTAGGAATGAGTAGAGTTCCAAGTTGCTGCAATGCTGCTGAGTAAGTTGAGCAGTGAGAGTGGTGTTCCATGTTGCTGCAAGGAGTCTGGGATTCCAAGGCACTGGTACCCAAGCAGGACGAAAGGCAGTGAGGCAGAACAAGGAGGAGAGGACATATGTAAGAAGGAGGGAGCAGGCAAGGCGGGCGGACAGGTGGGGAAGAACAAAACCCAACCAGGACAGGACCGGGAACAAAGGATCAGGAAGGGGGTCCCAAGGGAGCAAGGATCAGGAAACCAGGACCCAAGGAATACCAGCACAGAAGCAAGGAAGAAAGACAAGATAACTTGTCATGGCAAGGAGCGAAGCAGAAAGGCAGGACCGAACCGCGTTGAGACGCGGTGAGTGGTCAGACCAGAATGTTTATATCGGGACCCGGCATGGAAGTGAGGTTTGGCCCACAATCTGGATCGGTGCATGCGCGAAAGCGGAGCCACTGCAGGAACGAGGCTTTAAACACAAGCTCGTTCCCCGGCGACCCGCGTCATTGATGCATGCGCCCCAGTTCGCCCAATGTGAGACGGCACCCCATGAGATGGCGAACCCGGAAAGTCGCCTCTCCTCCAAATCCGGAACCGGGGGTACAGCCGCCAGGCTCGACCCAGCCCCAGAGGACCCCCTGTCTCATAACCCGGGTAGGTGTTCTAACAACCACCCCCTCTTATCTACTTTTCCTGTGGAGAAACGGGGCATTTAGCTAGACACTGCCCAAGAAATGTAAGGGACGAACTTATGGAAATAGGCTGTTTAAAGGGAGAAGAACGGGAAGAACCCAAAAGAGATTTAGGTACCTTTAGCATATGTTTATGTCATTCTTCTGCTGACTTCACATATGAAAAGGCTTGGGTGAATGGGAAGCAAGTAAAGGCATTAATTGACTTGGGTAGCAAGCAAACCGCTATACGAGCTGACTTGGTCACAACAAAGGGCTGCAAGAACGCTACCCTAGTAAACATTACCTAGGTACACGGGGACAATGACATATACCCCAAAATACCCGTACACATTAACATCGCTGGTGAGTCCTGCTTAATATCTTCAGCCATAATTCCTGGACTCCCATAGGAAGTTATTGCGGGTCGGGACTTCCCTACCTTGTCTCCCTCTTGCAGGAAACCCCACCTCCCTTTGGAGATTTTTTACCATAGAATGGCTGGCAGTCAAATTACTACTCTCAAAACTCTACAATATGGGACTGGGAAAAATCACAACCCCACAAAACCCCTTCAAAATCTAAAGAACCTATGAAAGGGTGTTTATTGAACTTCAAAAAGGGTTTGAAAAATACCTATCTAATCCTAAATCCAAAGATGGGAGCAAGCTATGACCATCAAATAATAACGCAGTCCTAGTGTTGTCTTGTCAAAATAAAAGGGCCTATAATAATAAATCTATTGCCAATCCTTATCTCTAAATACAAATAGTGTGGGAAACAATGTTATGCAAAAGAAAAGTGTTCAAGAAATGATATGTCAGGATATTCAAGTCATTGGCTTTCCTTCACCACGTTTTAAGCGCGGGGCAAGGCGGCATACTGCAGTTTAGCACAATCTCTGGCTTCTCTAGCACGAGGGTGCAGTATAAGACTTCAACATCATGGCCTTCTGTGCCAAAGTCTCTTTGCCATTCAAAGTCTCTTCTTTCAGAGGGCCTGATGCAACAAACAAACCATAAAGTTCCTTTGCTTTCAGTATTTCGCATGTGCACAATTTTCTTAGGATTTTAACTATTCACCTTGGATCCCCCTCTGCCTGCTTCAGATCCACATTAACACAATGTTCTCAGGATTTGCACTATTCATCTCGGATCTCCATCTGCCGGGCTCAGATCCACTTTAACAAAATGTTCTCAGGATGTTCACGTACCCAATTTCTCTGTGTTGCACTGTTCACCCTGGATCCCCCTCCACCGGTCTAAGTTCCACTTTGACACAAAATTTCAATAAGTCTCCTTCCGCCGGGCTCAGACCATTTTATCTATTTTAACTCACATTTGCTTTAGCATAAAGTTTTCAATTCATCTCCCTCTACCGGGCTCAGACTAACTTTGTCTACTTTGCCATAAACTTTCTTTACTGTATTAACATCGAAGACTTTCAAATTGTGCACAGGATTTTGCTTGACCAGTCGCAGGACCACTTTGATTAACAATTCATTGCGTTTCTTTCACTTTTGCCAACTCTCAGCTGGATACCTTAGAGAGACCTTCAAATGAGCACACGCAGTGCCGGAACTCTCTGTCAAAGGTATCGTATCTTGGTTTCAAAAGTTCAATATCTCAGTATCAGTTTAACTTTACTCAGGCCTCCGTCAGTTGGGCTTGAGTCTGTCTTGGTTTCAACAGTTCATTTTAGACACCTTCCACCACAATTCCTATAGGTTCCACAATGCAACAGTCACTTGTTACGATAATTACTTGAGATGTCATAAACCGGGCTCTCTCTCATTGTACACGAGAACTCACCGGTTGTCTTGGCCTTCCTATTTTATAAATCTTTGCCTTAGGTAGGGGCCTCCAGTGCCGGCCTTGCTCCTCCCCAACTCTGCCGTTCACCCGGAAGGGAACCAGGCAGCCTCCAGGCACCCGTGGCAGGTGAACACACGCAGTTCAATGTAGGGGGGACAGGTTTGGAAGTCTTCACTCTCCGCCTCCACCTCTTCTGCCTAGCAGACGTTACTCGAGTTCCTGCTCTGCTCCACATCCGTCCCTCCACAAGTCAGTCCTGGGCTGAAAAGGATCTGGGGTTCTGCTCTCTGCTCTTTGGCTCCCCTTTATCAGTGTTGGATCGGGTCTACTGCTTTCTCCCAGTGCTTGTGCTTCAGGTAGGAATCCTCTGCCGGACCCAACCTTGCAGCCTCCCTCCTGGTGTCCCAAAAGCAACTGACCCTTCTTGCTCAATATTTCAATAGTGGAATGGGATTGTGGGAATTGTGGTGTTCTACAAAAAAGGGATAAAGATGTTGTAGATTTTTGTAGGAAAAGGGGTTTGAATGTAGGGTTGTTGAAAAGTGAGTTTCGAGGAAAGAGGGATAAAATTCATGTTGGAATTTAAGGATGGTTTTTGTTTTCCCTGATGGTTTCGCCTTTTCCTTACAGAAAGGTAGTGGGGGACTCTGGGACTCTCTTGACAATATCCCATGACCACTGATGGGATGTCAGTAGGGGTGTATAGGAACGGTAGGAATACCATGTCTCGTCCGAGGGCGTGTCTCCCATAGTCCCCAAGGACCCCCTGCCCAGGTGATCCTGCCTCGCTGGTCCGCCCCCAGGGTTGGGATCCAAGTGCGATGGCCCTCCCCTGGCCACCTGAACAAAGGATCCTCGGGAATAGCCTGGGAGAAACGCCTCAGGTTTCTCACAGTACCCACTCAGGTCAGTTAAACAAGGGAAGACATCAGGAACCTGTCTTGGGGCTCAAACACCAACATTGTACAGGGAACCACCCTCAGGTGACTACATCTCCCACAGTGTCCTTCTCTATCGCAACCCTGAATGGATCTTGGAAATGAAATGATTAATTTAGGAACAGGGAGACCAGAGGAAAATCCTTCAAGAACAGGAAGACCCTTCGGGAAACCAAAAGACTCCTAAAGCCCTACAAATACACATGGCTTCCCAACAGAAGCACAGCAGGATATCCTCCACATAAGCAGCCTGTTCCACCTCTACATGCACACAGAGTTTCAAAATGACCACCAGGGCTCTTATAGGGTTAGCCCAGTCCCTTCAGCCTCGTTCTGACTATCAGGAAGTGAGAGAGCCTTGTCACCCCCAACCCACACACCCAGTAGGCTCATAGCTGCAGGCCATCAGCCCTTGTTCCAATCAGGGGGAAGGGGCATTGTAATATATAAGCCAGGCAGCCCAGTCCAGTGTGGTCACTGACAGGAGCAGGCGGCTCCTCTTCAGAGAAGGCTGGAGAGGGGCGACTGCTAGAAAGGAAAGGTGCTGCAGAGACATTGGAGAAGACTGGAGACAGGAGGGTGCTGCAGAGGAGAGCTGCAGAGGAGAGCTGGAGAGGTGACAGCAAGAGGTAGGAGGGGGATATTTTTACAGAAGACAAGAAAGTTGTGTGAGCTAAAGAGGAGAGAAAGGAGAGACAAAGCGAGGAAGTAAAACCAGGAGTGGAGTGTAATGTGATGATAGGAACAGAGGAAAGGAGTGAGGAAGCAAAACCAGTAGTGGAGTGGAAGGTGGTAGTAGGAATAGAGAGAAGCACATTTTATTCACTATATACTATCAGAAATATAAAATGGCGCCCATATCTACATAGGGATTGCATTATAAAAGCCCACTCACTTCAAAAAGCTCTAAAACCTCTTAGAAATGCCTCTTTTACAATTGTTAAACTATCAAACATAAAGTCCTCATCAATGGAATGCATGATTAAAATCATCATCTAATGTTCTTTGAAAGTGTGGCTTGAGCCATATTCTTCTCATTAGTAGTAGCAAAGGGGGAAAGAAGGCAGGAAGTAAAACCAGGAGTGGAGTGACAGGAGAAGACAAGCGCAGAAGAAGGAACTAATACCTGGACAAAAGTTGAATGAAGTAATAATATTAGAATGCTGGAGGTAGGAAGTAAGACCTGGAGTGGAGTGAAAGGTGGTGACAACAGGCCAAGGTGGTAATAAAGAGACAACAATGGATCAGCAGGAGGAGGGGGTAGATGAGAGTGAGGAGACTGAGGATGATATGTTTTCAGACAAGACGATTGGTCAGAGGTTGATGAGGAAAGGAAGAGAAAAAAGAGGCATCAGAGCAAAGAGATCAGGACTTTATGAAGGTATTGAAAGGAGAGGCAAAGAGCCAGAAGCATGTTAGTCAGCTAGAGCGGGGAGGTTCGGGATGGCCAGGTGATGTCCTAGCCAGGTTTAACAGGTGTAAGGAGGTTCCAGTGGAATTCAGGTAGCCTAGTGATAATTTAGAGACGATGTGGGGGAGAACAGGGTAAGGAAGGAAGGCTAATAGGGATTTCTGCCTCTCTTCTTGTTGGTACCAATGCAATCTTTGAGAGAACCCTGAGATTCCTGCAGAACATCAAGGATTGGCTTAGACTTGGGGTAGGAAGCCTGTACCTAGGCTCAAAGGAGAAGAAGAAAGACTTGCTTCATACTGGAGCCTGTATCATTAGGGAGGAGTGAGTTAATGCCTCTGCGACTTTGGAACAGTGATGGCTGGGATTAAAAAACCAGACCACTCACCCTGAGATTGGGAAAGCCATCATAAGATACATTTGTGGAAGACGGCTGTCCTACGTTTTGTTATTTCTTTGGTGAAGATCCTGTTTGCATTTAAGTTGATCTACCACTTTACCTAGTCCCTAATAACATTCCTAATCTTTAGGGCCCTGGTCTTGATGTACCTCTTGGTCGCAAATGTTCAATCTGTGACAACAGACCAAGGATTTTCCTTTTGATTTAGTAGACTGCAAAGTGTTTTGACTAAGGGAGACCCCTAACCTCGCTCTCTCTCCCTCTTTCTCACTCTCTCTCTCCTACTCCCTTCTGTCTCTCTCAACCTCTTTCTCCCCCACTTCTTCTTCTACTACTCCCTCCCATCTCCCTCCTCCTCTATCCCTCAGATCTCCTTATACTACTATACCCCTCTCTCTCTTGTGACAAATCTGGGTAATTCGTCCCTTATTCCCGGCGGGGAGTCAATTCCATTTGAGGCTAAGGAGGCTAAGGAGGTGAGCCTGCTAAGCAAGACCCTCCCTAAGGGTCTGGGGAAGTGGGACCTCACTGGGAGTGTCTCACATGCCTACCAGGAACTCCCTATAAAGAACACAGTGTCTGCCTATGTTGGAATAAAAAAGACTGATATTATTGCTGTGGATTGGCATACCCAACATGCTAATATTACTCCCAGATATTTGGCTGTAGGCAATGCTGGGATCCATGTGAAGTCAAGAGCTGATGGAGATCAACACATCCTGTGGAAATACGACAGCGAGAATAAAGAGACAAGAAAGCTGGAATGGAGAGAGAAGAATCCTACGCAGAGGTGAGCCTCTGACGTCAGAACGTCCTGGAGGGGCAGAGCCATGATACAATGCGCAGCCAGCGGTAGCGTTGAGAGAGAAACGGAGACAGAGACGGGGACAGTAGAGAGACGGTCTTGCCTGGTGACGCAACCACACAGCAGCCGTGTTGGGCCTGGGGCCCATTAACTGATGCTGAGGCCAGGCTGCAATGGAAAAACCAAATCCCTGACCACTGTATGAGAAGTGTAGCAACTGCAGAGCCAGGAAGGTAAGAGCAGAACGAGAGAGAGATGCCGGAAGGCCATTGTTGTAAACGATGACAATGCTGAAAGAGAGACAGAGATGGGCTTAAGAGAAAGACTGTCTCGCCTGATGACGTGACCACACAACAGCTGTGGGGTGCCTGGAGCCTGTTAACCAATCCAGAGTCCAAGCCACAACGGATAAACCAAATCCCTGATCTCCATGCCAGAAGGGTAGCGACTTCTGAGCCCGGCAGGCAAAGGGAAGTGAGCATGCCCAACAAGGTAAAGCTGGGGAGAGGGATGGGCAGTTACGTCCCTGAGTTAAGAAAATCCGAAAGAAAAATGGGCTTAACTAAAGAGAGCGATACAAGAAGCTGGAGAAGCCAAAAGAGTTACAAGAGCCTGAGAAACCCGAATGCTGGACACAGGCAAACACCCAAGAGAGACACTGCTGAGTTGAACAAATCAGAGGGCCAGAGGGCAATGGGGAACCTTAGAAAAAGGGTTCAATTACTCAATCCTAAATTGAGCTGGAGAAGCCAAAAGGGCTACGGGAGTTCAAATAACCTGATTGCTGGACACGGGAAGACTGTCAAAATTCCCATTCACAGACTTGACCCGGTAGTGTAGAAGAAGAATTCTTGCCACTAATGTATCCCTCTGAATGTACAAAGACACATGCAGAGGAATCAATTAATTGAAAGACTGGATTTGCCTGAGACCACCGTGGCTGTAAAAGGAAACACGTAAGATTAGTACCTTTTGATAAGGGCATAAACTCCAGAAAACACAAGGCAGTATTACCCCACTGACCTGTAGAACTAGTAGGTAACTCCAAAAGACCAGATCATAGAATACGCACAGTAGCTGGTAGAATTTCTGCAATAAAACGATCACAATAAATTGTCACGGCTAGTGTACACAATGAAAAACATAGGAAGGAAAGAGAGAATGAAATGTGGGCTTACCAAGGGAATTCCTGTTATTATAATGTAGTTACAGGGATAATTGGCAGTTCATGAGTGATGAAAATCCCAACAGGCTATTCCCGTCGGAACGCGGACACCTGTAGTGTCCTGCACCATATCCCATCGAAACGAGGACGCCTTTCCGACACACACACCAACACCAAACGTCTCTAGTCCGTGTGTGAAGCAACTGTTATTAGGAAGTCCACAAACCTTGGATATGGAAGGCAGAATGTACAAAAAAAACAAAGATTATTGTTTCAGTGGTATTCCTACAATACTCACACGTTGCAGCTGAGGCTGAAATAGATCCCACATTGCAGCTGAGGCTGAGACAGATCCCACGTTGCAGCTGAGCCTGTGAGAGAGCAGAATCACTGGGCAAGTGAATTCCACAACAGAAACAGAAGCAAGAATCGAACGATAAAGAGTGAAATCTAAAGGTTCAGATGAAGCGTAATCCAAATGCGGTCCGGGTCGTGACAATCTTATAAATCCAAAAGAAGCCGAGGGAAAACCAGAGGCAAGTCCAAGAATGGTCTGGGTCATAAATCAGAGGCGAGCACAAAACGAAACCAAAGGAGACAGTGAAGCAGGTCCAGGGACGATAAGCAGAAGGTCCGTAAATACCAGCAAAATCACATATTACCCGAACAGACAAGGGCACTCCAGGGACAGGTCAATACACAATAGCAGAAAGATTTGTAATTCCAAGGAAAGTTTGCCGAGGCGAGACTAAAGTGGAGGATGTCACGTGAGTAGCGTCGGTTTCCCCGAACGCCAGTTAACTCCCCTTAGCAACGGTTTCCATAGCTTCCAAGGCAACCTCCAGCCACCACGGAAAGCAGAGTTACGGACTCCTGGACGCCAATGCCCGTATTTTCTTATGGGAGTGACAATAAAAGGGGTTTGAGCAGTTCGTGGATTATGTGAACAATGCCCCAAATGCTTAGGCATGACACAGACGCCAAAGAGATACCCTGCAGAGTTGAGCAAATCAGAGGGCCAGAAGGCTTTGGAGAGCCCTCGAAAAATAAGTACAATTTTTCAACACTTGGAAAATAAGGAACCTGGAGGGTTCAATTACTCAACACTCAATTAAGAACAATCTGAATGATAATGGGCCTCATAGTGAGTGTTGCAGTCCGGAAACAAGGGTGCCGGTAAACTTACTGGCACCCTCGTTTCCAGATCGCAACACTACGAGTCTGCCTGCAGGGGCCGTAGCGTCCGGCAGGCCTGACCCTGCGGGGCGCATCGGCCCCGGGAGGCAGAGTCATCACAGAAGCACTGGCACCATTAGCAACGGTGCCGGTGCTTCTGTCTCCCCACTCCCATAGAGTCCTATGGGACTCAACGGGAATGGGGAGTTACCGAATCTGCCGCCTGACTTCCTGCTGGGACTTGTAATATACCGGTAGCACTGGGAAGTCAGGCGACGTATTCAGTATTTCGGGGTCAGTGGCAACTCGCCAGTGGCGGCGGGTTACCAACAACCTCATAATGAGGCCCAATGTCCAAGTTGGTGGAATCACACTAACAGAATCATTTATCCTTTTAAGTAACTGGAACCACTGGATTTGTATAAAGACTTAAAACTTGTTATAAGGAACCTGAAGAGAGGACTGAAACCTGTAGCATTGAGCTGGCATAGGTTACACCAAGGATAGCAATAGAATGGTAGCTGCCTGGAACCCCATGTCATTCCAAGGTTCCAGGTGTGACGGTTGGTGACCACACAGGATGGGAGATTAAACACTGAAGGATGTATATGCTATCTCTCCTACCTCCCTTCTTAATTAAACCCTGTGACTAAATAAAGCTCATCTACAATTATACCAACCTGACCTCAGAGTGTTTCCTGCTTCAAGACTGTGTATGATAAACCCCAATACTACAGATGGCGACGAGGATGGGATGTCTAAGTTAACAAGTGATAAATGGAAGTGAGATCCAGCGCCATGATAATATTGAGCAACGATGGTGATGATCCTCCCACATCTAAATGGAAGATTTTCAAGGTGCTGAGGATGCGCTGCCCCACAGCTTTATCAGGGATCAGTGTGTGAGTCCCAAATACTGTCAAATGCAGTGTGCAGTACTATCAAAGAAGAAGCTGCGCGCATAAATCCATCCAAGGTCAGTGCCTGGTAACTTTTTAATAGCCTAGCGGTTGCTGTGGGAGGAATTTGGGGATTTTAAATTCCGAGTACCTAAATCGGGAAAAAAAAAATGAAATCGCTACTGTAATCCCATCCACATCGTGCAAATGGAGTTTATCTTATGGGTGTTATTGCCGTGCACCAGCGCTGGGAGACGCTGAAGGCATCTCTGTCAACTGTCATCGTTATGACTGTCATTGAGCAGGAGCTCCGTTCAGTTGGGCTGTAAATATGCAATGATGACGTGTTCAGCATAATATGAATTGAAGGCGTATGAGTTCGTTCGTGTTTGTTCTAATTTTCATGAGTAAAGCACCCACTAACGCCTTGCAAGCGTGATGACGGAAGGAATAAAAGACCACAACGAGGCTTGGAATGCAGACGCACAGCAAAAGCTACTGGCCACTGCAAGGTTTGCAATGCGGAAGAATGAAGATGTTTTTCACAATAGAAATATTTACAATAACAGTGTTTGTCTGCAGTCATGCGAGAGATTGTGCATCAAAGTTTACAGTCCCTGGAAGTCGTGTTTATTTTTCAACGTGATCATTCACTAATGACCGATTGCGGAGACTGTTATCATAAGTGAGAGTAATTTTATCGTGCGGTTGAGCAGCAATAAATACCCCGCGAATTTTACAATATTCCTCTTCATTACATTTTACCTACAATATCCGAGTGGTGTAGTTCATGCATTTTGCAGGATATTGCCGAACTATGCGCGTTTCAGAAGCTATTTTGGTCATTCGGAAGAAATGTTATGGGTGGCAGTCTGCCTAATTATTCCGCATCGGTGCATTAATTTAAATAGTTTGACAACAGGCTCATTGCAGGTTTTGTACGGGAATATCTGCGTGTTAAATGAACCATCTTTCTGATTGGAAAGGAAGTGTTTTCTTCTGTTATTTTAATGCGAGATTTCTTCTAAACAGCTTTGCACTGGACAATAGCTTGGGTGTATACCACAGATAGTGCAAATCCACTAAGTGACAGATACTATACAACTGCGATGAGATAATAATGAAACTGCAGCTATTCAGTTAAGAAGGGAGGTAATGGCTGCATTTGGCTTGGCAAAATCCAGAAGAGACAGTGTATACTAACATATGAAAATGTAAGATAAGAACTTTGAAAAAATGCTGTGACATTAATATTATTCTTGTGCGTGTAAGCAATTTTGGGAAGCACATAAGTATAGCTACATTAATACCCACTGGTGATATACATGCAATTGCAACTATTTAAGGAATGATGCTAACACATTTTTTTTAGGTGAGATTTTGTCAATTTATATTATACGGAGAGTGTGACATGCCAGATGCACATTTATTTATAAGTTGTGTGTAAACGTTTCTTCCTACAAATAAGACGTTTACGTGTTTTACATGTGTATTAAGATATTTGGACTTATTTGTGTGTATAGTACACTTGTGATACTGGCGTGGGAAGGATTGTCAGAGTGTTGTGGATTTGGCAACATTTAGTACAATGATTGTTAGTAGACAATTTTTGTAGAGTAAAATTTTTTTATATGAATATTCATACAGTTGCATGTTAGTATATTTTGGGAGTGTTTAATCCCAGACGTCTCTAGAGAAAGTGAATTAATGAATGTGACGGTTGTTATGCGACCACATATGTCGATCTGTTCAGCGAGACGGGCTTTAAAGCTGTTCCTGCGCTTAATCACAATTGCATCTTATTATGCCACATGCATGCAAACATTCAATTCTGTTTGGCTTTTTATGCACGCATTTATTGAGAGTGCAAATGTATTGTAGGAGTGAATTGTAATCAAAATAACTGGCATAGTATGGAATACTTTTGCTGAATATTGGCGCACACACTTATGACCTATTTTTAAGTGCAGATGTTTTCCACAGTTGAGATGTTGAGGAGTGGGTTTTCTTTGGGTGCCAATCTATCATCAATTTCTGTGGTGAAGCCTGCATGGGGTGTATAGAGTTTGCATGGAATGCATAGAAATCTTTGCACTAGTAAATAAATAATATGTTCAAGCAATACATTTAATGAATGCCCATGCAATAAATTAATGGAATAAATAAATACATTAAATTATATATATGTCTCCCATGGATACGGTGCATGGGATGTCTTCCATACACGTTGTATGGAATAAATGAATAAACATGTGGAGTAAATAAATAAATATAATGTGCACGGAATAAATGAATAAAGCTGTGAAATAAATTGTTATTCCGTTATCAAAATGTTATTTTGCTACCAATATCGGTAGGTGAAGGCCGTTGATATAAATACTAACTCACGGGTAGTGCATTTCGTAAATTGTTATTCCGCTACCAGTATCAGTGAGTATAAATGTTATTTTGCTACCAATATCGGTAGGTGAAGGCCGTTAATATAAATGCTAACTCACGGTAGTGCATTTCGTAAATTGTTATTCCGCTACCAGTATCAGTGAGTATAAATGTTTTTTTTGCTACCAATATCGGTAGGTGAAGGCCGTTGATATAAATACTAACTCACGGGTAGTGCATTTCGCAAATTGTTATTCCGCTACCAGTATCAGTGAGTATAAATGTTATTTTGCTACCAATATCGGTAGGTGAAGGCCGTTAATATAAATGCTAACTCACGGTAGTGCATTTCGTAAATTGTTATTCCGCTACCAGTATCAGTGAGTATAAATGTTTTTTTGCTACCAATATCGGTAAGTGAAGGCCGTTGATATAAATTCTAAGCCGTTGATATAAATACTAACTCACGGGTAGTGCATTTCGTAAATTGTTATTCCGCTACCAGTATCAGTGAGTATAAATGTTTTTTTTGCTACCAATATCGGTAGGTGAAGGCCGTTGATATAAATACTAACTCACGGGTAGTGCATTTCGCAAATTGTTATTCCGCTACCAGTATCAGTGAGTATAAATGTTATTTTGCTACCAATATAGGTAGGTGAAGGCCGTTGATATAAATGCTAACTCACGGTAGTGCATTTCGTAAATTGTTATTCCGCTACCAGTATCAGTGAGTAAAAATGTTTTTTGCTACCAATACAGGTAGGCGAAGGGCAGTATATAACTGCAGATATCATTAATGCAATCCATAAAATCAATTCATAAATGCAATATTATAAATGAGGCCGTTAGTATAAATGCCAATCTTGCTGTAGAAAACTATTCTGCAAACAGCAATAAATAATGGAATGTGGGGGCCATTAGCAACATTTTCCATATCCATTGATAGATGAACATAAAGTACTGTATTCTATTTTCATCGTTCGACAGGTACAGTCAACGTGCAATTTGTGGACATTGTCTGAGCGTTGAAGTTTAAGTCAGCAATGCTTTCTTTAGCAATGTAAATGTGGGTTAATGAAATTCAGTTGAATGAGAAGTATAATATATGTATTTCCATTTTATCTCAGAAAGAAAAATATCTAGTGAAGTGTTATGATTACATGATATACACATATTTTGATGTGATGAAATTGTTCTGTTTAAGGTTCATGCATGATGCCACGTATTTCAGTATTGTAAGATATATGCAGGCTGATGTACAACCATTATGACAAATTTGTATGTGCCATAGTTTTAATGTGGACATAATTTTTTCCACTCTTAGATTTTATTTTGGAGTTATGTTTGGTATGTATAATGAAAGTTTTTGTTAATTTCATAGGGAAAGGGGATGTGTGTGGTATTGGCATTGGATGACTAGGTCATGAGAGCCCTGGAATAACACAGCTATCTGGAATGGTTTATTCCTGAGAGTTCCAGGGATGTCTCTCAGGAATACACCATCCAGGGATGTTCCAGGAAAGCTCTAGGGATGTCCTTTTTGGTTACTTCAGGATGGGAGATGCAAAGTGAAGGATGTTTTTTAGTGGCTATTCCCTTTATCTATAGTAAATCTAAGATGCGATTGTACTGTGCTCTTTCACTACTACTTTTGCTTCTGTTCTCTAAAGTTAATATGACATGGTTCTTATCATGTGTTTTTTCAAAACTTTCATCTTTCATTTTGTTGTTTTCTGTGTTTCTTTCATTTGTGTAAGGAAAGGGAGATGTGTAGCATTGAGCTGGCATAGGTTACACCAAGGATAGCAATAGAATGGTAGCTGCCTGGAACCCCATGTCATTCCAAGGTTTCAGGTGTGACGGTTGGTGACCACACAGGATGGGAGATTAAACACTGAAGGATGTATATGCTATCTCTCCTACCTCCCTTCTTAATTAAACCCTGTGACTAAATAAAGCTCATCTACAATTATACCAACCTGACCTCAGAGTGTTTCCTGCTTCAAGACTGAGTATGATAAACCCCAATACTACAAAACCTTACTTTGTTAAAGTAAGGATCATTCAAGATAGACCGATGAACAGTAATTGGGCGCAACCCAAGTAGCTTTGACCATTGCGCTGGCTAATTTGTATGTTAAGTTTCTTTCTAAAAGTGGTAGGGCCAAACAGAGGTTAGGTTTCAGACTGAGGACTATTTTTGATTTGGACAATTGATAAGCACCCTTAGTTTAGTTTTAGACAGGGAAAATCCCTCATAGCAATAGGGACAGATAGGGATTTTCTTTTCATTTAAAATAAACACCCACTGTATTTAAAAGAAACATCCTTGAATCTCTAGTCTGACTCCTTATTTGCCACACTCTCTATGCCCCCTCCTTATACTACTCTTTCCTATCTCCAGCCCCCTCTGCACATATCTCTTCTTTCTTTCACTCACATGTCCTTTCTTCCACCCTCACGCTCCTCCTCTCTTCTGTTGGTACTTCCGTCGCCGGCTTAAGACATTGTAGAGTCCTGCCCTCAACTCAGCGCACCATACGATTGCGACTGTGAGGTCTAGAGGTAGGATTGTAAGCAAGCAAACCTGCAGAGGGACTGGAACATAATGGGAGGGAAGAGTAAGGCATTACATTCTGAGGCGTTATAATCCCATTTTTACCACGCAATCAAAACGTTTAAATTTGCATCTGTTTTAATGGCCTATTTGACACTTGTAACTATTGCAATCTGCCAAATGTTTGGCATCATTCAGGTACATGTACAGATTCTGTAATAGTGGGACATATTTTGAATCTTCATACGGACATTTTTTTGTTTGGTGACTGTAGGGTTTAATCTTTTTTTACCCTTTGAACCAACAACTTGGGGAAACCACAAGCATCTAACTTGCTCGATTTGCTGTTGTTACCATCATTGTAACTGGTCGGAAAGGACGTTGGTGACTGCAGGCTTTTACCCTTTGAGCCAACAACCTCTCCGATTTTTATTTTTTTCATCCTATACGCACACTGGAGTACTGTGGGTTTTGGTGATCTGGATGTCTCTACTTTTCCAGTTGAGCAAACAACTCTGGCTAATTCATTTTATTTGTCCTTTGAATATTGTGAGGTTTGTATTGGGCACTAATTGTTTTTTGTGACTGCACTGTGTTTTTGGTGACTGTGGGGTAGATACCCTTTGAGCCAAGAACCCTTTGAGCAGAGAATTTGCCATACGTTTGTGGCTTCTCACAAGGTCTCAACTACTGTGGTGTGATTCCTGGGCATGACCTCTCCGTTGGTTTGAGGAGCCAATCTGGTGCCATTTTGGACAGAAATGCAGCATCTTCTGCTAATAGTCTGACTGCAGAAGTAAGGTGTGCTATTTTACGAGATAGAGACTCCGTCCATCAAGAAGCCAAAATTGTAGCTGCCTTATTACATAATTTGTGTAATGATCACCCTATTCTAGCACGCACCTCTGAAGTAATGGAAACATTAGGACATTCATGTTGACCAGTGGTCAAGGAGAAGCAGAGAGCTGCCCGTAAACACATCATTTCCCAATCCAAAGATGCAGCACGGGTGATTCTGTCCCCTGTTGCAGACAACAAATTACAGATTTTCTCCCAAGATCAACTGGTACTAGTGCGGAAATTAGATTGGTGGCTCCAACTTGGGGGGTTGGTCACAATTGACCACTCTCAAATGAATGGGCTGAGACCTCAGAATCATAGAGTATGCAGACTTGGCATTTGTGGGGAATGTCCCATGTGTGGCAGAGAGTATGGTCCAATTAACCTGCGATGCTTTGGAAGTATGTTCACCAACCGATTTTATTAATCTCTTGGATCTAGGTTCAGGAAACTTGCCATCAGTGATCCCTTTGGAAGGCGAGGAGGAGGATCATCATGAAGAAGGAGCTGTGCACCATACTCTGAGGGAGGCTCAAAATCAAACTGAATCAAGCTCCCTTCCCTCACAGTTTCGGCCCTTAATATGGTCCTCAGCTTCATTGTCAACCTATATGACAATATCTGGAACAAAGTAAAAGCGCATTCAATAATGCTGAGTGCTATTAATGTAAAATTGGAAGATTTGGAACTCTTGCCCAATCCACAATGTCTTAAGGCATTCTGTCCACCTGACTGCCCTTCGTCCCTGAATGTACTTAAAGAACCTGTACTTAACATTATTAAAACCCATACCAATTGTTAGTGTCGATGTCAGAGATAATGTACCTAATTTAACTGCTTCGAAAGTATCTAATAATGTTGAGAAATCAAAACCAGTAAATGAAGATGATATTTTTTGCTCGTTTTTTTGTTGTTGTTATTTATATAGCGCACATAACCCAGAGGCATCTAGGCGCTTTAGCTTAAGAGATTGGTTACATTAGGATCTTGTTGCATGAAGTTACAGTCATATCAGGTACAGCACAGTGGTATCAGATTACACGTTACATCATTATCTTACATTATATACAGAACTTCTGACGCCATAATTCGTTACATGTGTTACGTGTGTTATTTGCAGCATAGTGCAGCAAGTGAGTAAGTTGCGACACGCAAGGTATACAGACTATAATTAAGAAGTGTAATAGTTATCTGCTTGTGAGAACCCTAAGTTTGAGTTAGTTGCAGACTTGGGTGAAAAGCTAGGTTTTAAGGCCTTTGCGGAATGACCATAATGATGGGTCTGTCCTCAATGCATGGAGTTCCATAATTTGGCGGTAAACACTGGAAAGCTGACGCCACCCGGATCGGGTAGCTCTATTGGACTGGGTTTAAAAATGTGATTGCTTAGGTACGCTGCTGCGCTGTTAGAGAGGCATTTGTGTGTCAGTGAAAGGATTTTGAATTTAATCCGATCTCGTACTGGAAGCCAGTGGATGTTACGTCTTGTTGATGAGATATGTTCATGTTTATGTATGTTCAGTGTAGCTCTGATCACATTGTTTTGCACAACTTGTAATTTACTGATGTTTCTGGCACTGGAACCTGCAAAAAGGGAGTTGCAATAGTCAAGCCTAGATACAATGAGTGCTCTTGCCAACGTGATGCAGTTGTCAGAAGATAAGAAGGGTCTGCTAGCTCGGATTAGTTTAGATGTGTAGGCTGCAGAGGAGACTATAGCATTAAGTTGTCCTGTTAGGGTAAGTGCAGAGTCGATGTAGACACCTAAAGTTTTTATCTCCTTGGCTACATTTATGATGTTACCATCAATTTTGAAAGATTTGTAGAATTGGGGTAGTATGTTCAGATTGGGTTGGTTACCAATGATGAGTAATTCCGTTTTCTCATTGTTGAGACATAATTCGGTTTGTGCCATCCATGCTTGGTTGGTGAGGTACATTTTGTTTAGAATGTTAGAGTCAGTGTCACATGACCCCGCATAATTTGTATATGTGACACCCAATTTGTCTAGACTGACAAAAAGAGGCTTGGTAAACACATTGTATAATGTAGGCGAATCACAAGCACCTTGGGGCATTCCACAGGAGACTGGGCCTGGGTCTGCTGCTGAGGACGAGGAGAAGACTCACATTGTGCGGTTAGAGAGGAAAGATTCAATCCACTCTATGGCTTTGGGTGAGAATTGAGCAGCTAGTACCAGATCTTGGCATAGGATTTTGTGGTTAACCAAGTCAAACGCTTCCGATAGGTCGAGTACAAGGAGATTCGCAAGGTCCCCTTTGTCCTTGATTTGGTCCATTTGGATTTGGAGGTTCAAGAGTACTGTTTCTGTTCCGTTGCCGGGTGGAAGCCTGACTGTCGAAGGCCTAAGAGGTTATTAAATTCCAAGTATTTTTGTATCTGTAAGTAGGCTACTCTGTCTAGTTTTGTGAGGAGAAATGGGACTGTGGTGATAGGTCAATAATTAGTAAGGATGTTGGGGTCAAGAGTCGTTTTTTAAGGAGTGGGAGTACCCAAGCTTTTTTTAAATTGTCAGGCACTTTGCTGGAGGCAAATTAATGATTGATCAGCATGGTAATGAAGGGCGCTAGCTCATTGACAGTCCTTAATCAAGGTGGCAGGACAGATGTCACCTTGACATCTTGAGGGCTTCAGTCCATTGATCATTTTGATGGTTTCCGTAGTGGACACGTATGTGAATTCGAATTTGTGTGCGACATGCTGTGAAGTTGTAGGTGAGTTTACTGGAGGGGTATCATAGGTTAATTTGGTTTTCTTAGTTTCAATTTTGTTTTGAAGAAGGGTGATTTTATCAGCTAGGGCATTTTGGACCTTAGAGCACCACAATTGATCCTTGATGCAGTGATCAGGGGTTGGGGCAGAGATTTCTCCACCAGATGAGAATATGTGGTCTGTGGTTAGTCTTAGATTAATAGTATTTTTTGCGATGAGTGCAACTCCTCCCCCTTTAGAAGTGGTTCTGTCTTTCCTGTAGATGGTATACCCTTCTGGGGTGGCCAAGGAGAGGGCTGGGCCCGATGCTGAGTGCAACCATGTTTCAGTGATTGCGAGGATCTCTAGGTTATTGGTCTTAATGAGGTCTGTGATGTCTAAGGAGTGTGCAGGGAGGGATCTAGCATTGATCAGGGCTCCTTTCAAGTGTCTCGTAATGTCAATATGGTCAGTGCCTTAGTGTTAGTTTTCAAGAATGGCAGTTTTTTAGGCTTTTCTTTGTGGTGTGAGGGTTGGTCCCTAACGTTTCAGCACCCTCCAATGCACTACTACATTTGAGTGCGTGTTGGTGAACAGAGGAGGAGAGTGTCTGTTTTCCATGGGAAGATGGTTGCTTTCTTTGGGCATCAGACAAGGTCGGCGATAAGTCTTTTTGGTGGAAGAGTGTGTGCGTGAGGCAAGGCATTTGTTTCTCAGGATGGTAGTGCATGGGCTTGAGTGGGGAGGGGTGTGCAGATTGTTCTTCAAGTCAAGGGGGTTTAGGGTATTCTTATCTGGGGTGCACAGAGGAGTGAAGGGGTGTAACTTCGGTAAGTAGGAGGAATAGTATGTGAGTTGGGGAGTGAAGGTGTCATTTTCAGCCTTTGTAAGCTAGGTGGGGGAGTAGCATTACCGTTTAGAGTTAATAGGGACTTGCTGATTGCCGTCGGAAACCGTATAAGGGATATGGGAAGTTCTATGTTGTGCAAGCACCCAGTCTCTTCTAGTTTAGGGTGTGAGTAAAGGCTTAAGCACGTCCGAGGAGGGGCAGAAATATGGGTCTAGAGGGGATAGGCTGTAGTTATGCTCTTATTTCAGATGCTTGCAGGGACACACTCGAGCATTACATAGGTGTTGCTAGTTTTAGCAGCAGACTAGGGTCTGGACTCAACTATGGCTGTGCATTAAAGTGAACTAAGCACGTGGATGTCAATGTAGGTCCTAAATATGTCACTTCCTAGAGGGAGTGAATGGGACAGAGAGTTTGTCAATTCAGAAGTAAGAGTGGCACGCGTGGCACAGCTAGAGTTTTAGGGCATATGCTGAGTGTGGGTCCTGGAGTGCGATGGTGGAGGCAAATGAATCCTATGGCTTTGTGGTAACATATGAATGCAAAGCAGTACATACGATTAAGTATGGAAGCACAATGGTGCACACAATTAAACAATTGAATATGCATGCAGCACAAAGTTTGTGCTGTTTTAGTATGGGAACACAATGGTGCAAACAATTAAACAATTGAATGTGCATGCAGTACAATGTTTGTGCTGTTTTACAGTGTGGCGCACAGCGGTGGTTAACATTGAGTATTGCAGAATTGTAGTCAACTAGATTTGGGTAGATTGCAAGAAGGAAAGCCGTATGTCAGTTTCAGTAAGGTAACACCTGATCTGTAGCGTAGGGAGGCGCACAGGTAGGTTCAGCTTAGGTGGCTTACCATGTGATGCATGGCAAAAACTGGAGGCCGCACGACATAAGCATTTGGCTAGGAAAGGAGCGGTGTTTGCTCAGGTGCTTAACAGTAGAGAGACTTTATGGTGAAAGCACAATTGGGCTAGTCAAATAAAAGGCCAGGGGAGCACGTTAGTGGAGTGCAACGATCAAAACACTTACTGGGAATTCCAGTTGCTAAGCCGGGCGTTCCAAAGATGCAGGTGCGACGGTGTGGAGGAGGCGCTCCTCTACGATCTGACAGGCTTAGACAGGGGCCTTGATTATGGGCCTTTGGTGGGGGCCAGCGTTCTCCCGCCGGCTCCCTGATTGGTCAGGTTAATAGAAATGCAACCAATCACGGCAGCCACATGCTGCGTTGAACAAACGCTCCGAAGCTGTGGGAAACGGCAGCCATTTTGAAGAGAGTCTCTTTCTCCCGAATTCACTGCAATCACACTAATGAAAGAGTAAATCAGAATGAATCAGGATGCAGGACAATGTAAGTTGGGCAGAATCAGGATGCAGACCAGAAGGCACCAATTTGCAACAGTGCAATTATTTGGCATATGGGAGTAATTTCACTTGAACTGCGTTTCATCCGCTTCCAGCCCGGTAAGGCTTAAAGCAGGTTGCAGGAATCAGCGGTGGCTCCAGCCATGTGTTCCGTCACGAGGCTCCTCAGATGCCGAGCGGCGACTTCCCAGGTTGCCTACTTGCAGAGGGAGTACTCCAAAAATGTTCATGTGGAACCTGATAATTGTTTATATAGAACCTGAATCTGCCTAAGCGGATTATAAAGTATTGGGCACATGGTACAGGTTGCAGGCAACTGTTGACCACTCAACAAATTTAGTTTCTAGACAGAAAAAATCCCCAGACCAAAAACAACCTTAAAAAGAAATGCCTCCTCCAGTAAATATTTAAGAAGTTTGACGATAACATAATCTATAAATTGGGTCGTCTACCTTAAGAACAAAGAAGTACCCCGAATTATGACTCTGGTGTTGGAGGAAAGCCCTTGTGATTTAAATATGAACTTTGGTGTACAATGCCATCTTAGCTCCAACCATGAAACTGCTCCAAGAGGGGCGATGGACCTCAGGGTCCCTCAATTAAGCTCTCATTTAACTAATGACAAAGAGACGCAAGTGGAAGTGAAGCAACTGGTCTGTATGGTGACACGTGGTTTAGGAACTCAAACACCTGTGTATTTGAAGTCAACACCAACATTAAAAACAGGTACAAATTGTGAGATGGGGGTACAAACAGTAGCAAAATCACCTGTTATTATGGAGGAGAGAACATCGGGAAATTCAATTATAAATAATCCAATTATAAAGCTGCCCGCCTTTACCACGGCTACCTAAACAGACCAGTCCCTCAGTGATGTTATTGAGTTGATGATTTCCAGTTCAGAGCAGTTAGCTGCTTCAGGTTTTGGCCATCCAATGTTACCAAATGTCCCAGTTCGAGGAGTAGGTCTCCTGAGCAAGTTATACATTCCACGTAAACTGAGAGGTGTATCCCCGGTAGAAGACAATGGGAGTAAACCATCTGCCTTGACTCAGAATGAGTCAGTAGACAAAAGGTTTGGGAGAGACGAAACTTCCAGATTTGTAAATAGTAAAGGATAGTATCAACCACATAGCTTTTTGAAGTATGCAAGTGGTACAGATGTGAGGATGGGAGGTCGGTCTGGTCTTAATCATGGAAGTTTAGGTAGAGATTCAGGGTATCACAAAACTTAAGTAAACCACATTTATTCAAGGCACAATAAGTTCCTGATGTCAAGTCTATGGGGCAATAACTATCTTATCTGTCTGAACCTAAGTAATGTCCTAGCAATCTTTTCTGAGATTATAACTTTAAGTGTGGATATTGAGAGAGTTCAATTTGCCGACATGAGGAAAATTGACCAGTGTATTGTTAATTTTGCCTCAAAGTGGTAAGTGACCTGGTATACTCTGAAAGTTCAAACCTGAACAGTATTGGCTTCTTTATGGAACAATGGAATGACCAAAGAGATGTTGTGGGGAGTGGGGAACCAATCTGATGGGGGAAGCCTTATGTCTAATTTAATAAAGACAGAAGCAGAAAAAGCCACTCAAATGAAGGGTCTCATCGTTATTACTCAAGAACAACCTGGTTTGAAGCCACGGCTGCAACTAAACACTTGGTACTGTACTGTAGCACACTCAATAATCAGAGAAATATTTACTTGGGGAAACTACTAAATGATATCTCCTGGTGTAAAGAGGAAAATCTGCGTCGAAGATGCTTGCGCAATGAGACAATTTCAGATGGGCTGGCCATCTCAGCATTCAAAAAATCAATTTGACTTAATATTTGATCCTAAACAAAGATACATAAAAAAATGTTTGTACTTTGTCTTATAGAAATCCCTTAGTCATTGTATCATAAGCATTTTTATCAACTTTTTGTATGAATTTTTATCAAATGTTTCAATGTAGAATGACGTGTTTATGAGTATGATGATTTTGGGGTTTTATTAATTGATGAATTGGGTTTTTTCTTTTCTGAAGTAAATTGTAAAAAATATTAATCTGTATAATTCTTTTTATCCTTCTATTTTCGTCTTTATGGTTGTAAAAGTTTTTTTAAAACAAATACAATAAAATAAAAAATAAAAATGTTTATTTCGCTATTAATCAACCGCCACCAGGCCCTGGGTGTATGCAATTATATATAATTTGGACCAGGAGTGCCTATCGTTGAAAAATAGGTTCCTGGCTGATGGAACTTTGGGTTCCAGCTGTTGGCAGGTGTCATGCCTGCTGGGATTGCTCCAGCTTCCCCCTTACGTGCTCTCTCTAGAATAATCAAAGCATCTATTGCCAAGCAGCATTATGCTCGTAGAACGGCAGTCAGGCCGTTTTACATACGTTACAGGCTCGCCGGGTGGTTTCCTTGGAGACAGCGTTTATTGTTTGAATGCCGTTCTCACTGCCAGGCTGTTCTTCCCAAATGAATAAGCTTCACGTGATTCGTGTCCTGTGCCTGGGGGCGTGTTGTACTGTATTTAAGCCCAGTGCGTCTAATTGATTTCGGTTCATCGAAGCTCTGGTTGCCTCTTCGTGTTTTCCGGCAACACTGTTTCCAGTTTCTTTCCAGCCCTTGGAAAGCTTTAGCCGTCCCTCGGCATTCGCCCGGCTCCGCCATTCATGGAGGAGTCATTGAACATTCAATTCAGTCTCTTCATTCAGCCGCAAGTTTACTGCGGCTAATACACCTGTTACTGAATCCGGCCACAAGACTCACTTGGCTCGCCCATATTTCGGCGGATCTATAGTCGCTGCTACATTCGCCTACTGCTGTATCAGGCCGCTAGAGACTCGTGGCTCTTCCATATTTCGCGGCTACTAACCCCAGCTGCTCATTCCAGTCGCACGTCTTCTGCGGCGTCGGCTGGCTTCTGCTGCAGGGTTCCGGGTGGGCTAGGAGCCATACTTAGACACCGCTCCAATACTTCTGCTTTCACCTCTACAAGGCAGCTACATCGCTTGATTGCTCCCTGCAAACAACACGCTGATTACTGGGTTTAGCCCTTATCAACGGCCTCAATCTGCTCCTCTCTCCCAAATTGGACTCTACCTCCACTTTCACCACACCGGACTTTATTGCTGTTTCCTTCAACGTTCTTTTGGCGCAACTCCAACTTACAGGCCGATTCATGGAAATACAGTGAAAAGTATCGCACGCGGCTGCCGCAGTGTTCCTGTGCGAATGTCTGCGCCAGCCGCGTGCGATAAAATCCATTTCAGCGCACATCGTATTCATGGATTAATCCTCCAAAACAAGCCGTGGCGCAGAGTATCGCAGCGACCCTGCAGCAGCGCCAGTTACGCCCCCAAGAACGCCCTCGCGCAAGGAAAAGCCATCAAGATCGCAAAACCATCGCAAAGGGCTGCGCCAACCCTGTACCAGTGCGAGAAGCAACACACGCGACCTGGGGGAGCGTGTGCGTGTATTTCAGGGGTGCGTGGGAAGTTCCACACGCGATTGGCCTGGGCGCGTGTATTTCAGGGGTGCGCGGGAAGTTCCACACGCGATTGGCCTGGGCGCGTGTATTTCAGGGGTGCGCGGGAAGTTCCACACGCGTTAGGCCTGGGCGCGTGCATTTCAGGGGCTCGCGGGTGCTGCCACACGCGATCGGGCCTGGGGGGAGCGTGTGCGTGTAATTCAGGGGTGCGCGAGAAGTTCCACACGCGATTGGCCTGGGCGCGTGTATTTCATGGGCTCGCGGGTGCTTCCACACGCGATCGGGCCTGGGGGGAGCGTGTGCGTGTATTCCAGGGGTGCGCGAGGAGTTTTACACGCGTTAGGGCTGGGTGCGTGTATTGCAGGGGTGCGCAAGAAGTTTTACACGCGTTAGGGCTGGGTGCGTGTAATTCAGGGGTGCGCGGGAAGTTCCACAGGCGATTGGCCTGGGCGCGTGTATTTCAGGGCCTCGCGGGTGGTTTCACACGCGATTGGGCTGCGTGCGTGTATTTCAGGGCCTCGCGGGTGGATTCACACGCGATTGGGCTGCGTGCGTGTATTTCAGGGCCTCGCGGGTGGTTTCACACGCGATTGGGCTGCGTGCGTGTATTTCAGGGGTGCGGGGGAAGTTCCACACGCGATTTGGCTGGGTGCGTGTATAACAGGGGTGCGCGAGAAGTTTCACACGCGTTTTGGCTGGGCGCGTGTACATCAGGGGTGCGCAAGAAGTTACACACGCGTTTTGGCTGGGCGCGTGTACATCAGGGGTGCGCAAGAAGTTTCACACGCGTTTTGGCTGGGTGCGTGTATATCAGGGGTGCGCGAGAAGTTTCACACGCGTTTTGGCTGGGTGCGTGTACATCAGGAGTGCGCGAGAAGATTCACACGCGTTTTGGCTGGGTGCGTGTATAACAGGGGTGCGGGAGAAGTTTCACACGCAATGGGGCCTGGGGTAGCGGGGTGCGTGTATTTCAGGGGCCTGCGGGTGGTTTCACACGCGATGGGACCTGGGGGGAGCGTGTGCGTGTATTCCAGGGGTGCGCGAGGAGTTTTACACGCGTTAGGGCTGGGTGCATGTATTGCAGAGGTGCGCAAGAAGTTTTACACGCGTTAGGGCTGGGTGCGTGTAATTCAGGGGTGCGCGGGAAGTTCCACACGCGATTGGCCTGGGCGCGTGTATTACAGGGGCTCGCGGGTGGTTTCACACGCGATTGGGCTGCGTGCATGTATTTCAGGGCCTCGCGGGTGGATTCACATGCGATTGGGCTGCGTGCGTGTATTTCAGGGCCTCGCGGGTGGTCTCACACGCGATTGGGCTGCGTGCGTGTATTTCAGCGGTGCGCGGTAAGTTCCACAAGCGATTTGGCTGGGTGCGTGTATAACAGGGGTGCGCGAGAAGTTTCACACGCGATTTGGCTGGGTGCGTGTATAACAGGGGTGCGGGAGAAGTTTCACACGCGATGGGGCCTGGGGGAGCGGGGTGCGTGTATTTCAGGGGCCTGCGGGTGGTTTCACACGCGATGGGGCCTGGAGGAGCGGGGTGCGTGTATTACAGGGGCCTGCGGGTGGTTTCACACGCGATGGGGCCTGGGGGAGCGGGGTGCGTGTATTTCAGGGGCCTGCGGGTGGTTTCACACGCGTTTTGGCTGGGCGCGTGTACATCAGGGGTGCGCGAGAAGTCTCACACGCGTTATGGCTGGGTGCGTGTACATCAGGGGTGCGCGAGAAGATTCACACGCGTTTTGGCTGGGTGCGTGTATAACAGGGGTGCGGGAGAAGTTTCACACGCGATGGGGCCTGGGGGAGCGGGGTGCGTGTATTACAGGGGCCTGCGGGTGGTTTCACACGCGACGGGGCCTGGGGGAGCGGGGTGCGTGTATTTCAGGGGCCTGCGGGTGGTTTCACACGCGATGGGGCCTGGGGGAGCGGCGTGCGTGTATTACAGGGGCCTGCGGGTGGTTTCACACGCGATGGGGCCTGGGGGAGCGGGGTGCGTGTATTTCAGGGGCCTGCGGGTGGTTTCACACGCGATGGGGCCTGGGGGAGCGGGGTGCGTGTATTTCAGGGGCCTGGGGGAGCGGGGTGCGTGTATTTCAGGGGCCTGCGGGTGGTTCTACACGCGATTAGCCTGGGCGCGTGTATTACAGGGGTGCGCGAGAAGTTCCACACGCGATTGGCCTGGGCGCGTGTATTTCAGGGGTGCGCGGGAAGTCCTACACGCTCGCCTACAACACGTATTCATGGAATCGAACGTGGCCAATCCGGAAGCACGTACGCCAGCAGGAAGCAGGCGTACGTTGACCCGCACAGCATAAAAGTGCGCGCAAACAACAAACAAGCTCAGACGCCAGGATGAATATACCGTTCCTAGCAGCAGTGGCCGTGGTATATCGGAGGAGGATAGTCCGGGCCAGAATTTCCACACGCGATTTGGCTGGGTGCGTGTATAACAGGGGTGCGCGAGAAGTTTCACACGCGATTTGGCTGGGTGCGTGTATAACAGGGGTGCGGGAGAAGTTTCACACGCGATGGGGCCTGGGGGAGCGGGGTGCGTGTATTTCAGGGGCCTGCGGGTGGTTTCACACGCGATGGGGCCTGGGGGAGCGGGGTGCGTGTATTACAGGGGCCTGCGGGTGGTTTCACACGCGATGGGGCCAGGGGGAGCGGGGTGCGTGTATTTCAGGGGCCTGCGGGTGGTTTCACACGCGTTTTGGCTGGGCGCGTGTACATCAGGGGTGCGCGAGAAGTCTCACACTCGTTATGGCTGGGTGCGTGTACATCAGGGGTGCGCGAGAAGATTCACACGCGTTTTGGCTGGGTGCGTGTATAACAGGGGTGCGGGAGAAGTTTCACACGCGATGGGGCCTGGGGGAGCGGGTTGCGTGTATTACAGGGGCCTGCGGGTGGTTTCACACGCGACGGGGCCTGGGGGAGCGGGGTGCGTGTATTTCAGGGGCCTGCGGGTGGTTCCACACGCGATTGGCCTGGGCGCGTGTATTTCAGGGGTGCGCGGGAAGTCCTACACGCTCGCCTACAACACGTATTCATGGAATCGAACGTGGCCAATCCGGAAGCACGTACGCCAGCAGGAAGCAGGCGTACGTTGACCCGCACAGCATAAAAGTGCGCGCAAACAACAAACAAGCTCAGACGCCAGGATGAATATACCGTTCCTAGCAGCAGTGGCCGTGGTATATCGGAGGAGGATAGTCCGGGCCAGAATTTCCACACGCGATTTGGCTGGGTGCGTGTATAACAGGGGTGCGCGAGAAGTTTCACACGCGATTTGGCTGGGCGCGTGTACATCAGGGGTGCGCGAGAAGTCTCACACTCGTTATGGCTGGGTGCGTGTACATCAGGGGTGCGCGAGAAGATTCACACGCGTTTTGGCTGGGTGCGTGTATAACAGGGGTGCGGGAGAAGTTTCACACGCGATGGGGCCTGGGGGAGCGGGGTGCGTGTATTACAGGGGCCTGCGGGTGGTTTCACACGCGACGGGGCCTGGGGGAGCGGGGTGCGTGTATTTCAGGGGCCTGCGGGTGGTTTCACACGCGACGGGGCCTGGGGGAGCGGCGTGCGTGTATTACAGGGGCCTGCGGGTGGTTTCACACGCGATGGGGCCTGGGGGAGCGGGGTGCGTGTATTTCAAGGGCCTGCGGGTGGTTTCACACGCGATGGGGCCTGGGGGAGCGGGGTGCGTGTATTTCAGGGGCCTGCGGGTGGTTTCACACGCGATGGGGCCTGGGGGAGCGGGGTGCGTGTATTTCAGGGGCCTGCGGGTGGTTTCACACGCGATGGGGCCTGGGGGAGCGGGGTGCGTGTATTACAGGGGCCTGCGGGTGGTTTCACACGCGACGGGGCCTGGGGGAGCGGGGTGCGTGTATTTCAGGGGCCTGCGGGTGGTTTCACACGCGACGGGGCCTGGGGGAGCGGGGTGCGTGTATTTCAGGGGCCTGCGGGTGGTTTCACACGCGACGGGGCCTGGGGGAGCGGGGTGCGTGTATTTCAGGGGCCTGCGGGTGGTTTCACACGCGATGGGCCTTGGGGGAGCGGGGTGCGTGTATTACAGGGGCCTGCGGGTGGTTTCACACGCGATGGGGCCTGGGGGAGCGGGGTGCGTGTATTTCAGGGGCCTGCGGGTGGTTCTACACGCGATTAGCCTGGGCGCATGTATTACAGGGGTGCGCGAGAAGTTCCACATGCGATTGGCCTGGGCGCGTGTATTTCAGGGGTGCGCGGGAAGTCCTACACGCTCGCCTACAACACGTATTCATGGAATCGAACGTGGCCAATCCGGAAGCACGTACGCCAGCAGGAAGCAGGCGTACGTTGACCCGCACAGCATAAAAGTGCGCGCAAACAACAAACAAGCTCAGACGCCAGGATGAATATACCGTTCCTAGCAGCAGTGGCCGTGGGATATCGCAGGAGGAGGAGGAGGAGGATAGTCCGGGCCAGAATTTTCACACCCAGAACCAGCCTTTTCGGGATGCCGGATGACCAGGTGTATGGGAGGTACAGGTTTCCACCTCACATTATACTCGACCTGGTCAGTGAGTGGGAGGATGACCTCACATCACCCACCCTTTGCTCCCAAGCCATCAGCCCCCTGGAGAAGGTCCTCAATGTACTGCACTTCTTGGCCACTGGATCATTTCAGCGGACAAGTGCCATAGTGGGGGGGGGTGTCACAGGCCACCCAGTCACGCTGCCTACACCAGGTCTTGGCCATCATCACTGCACGCCCATCAGTCCGCAGGCACATATACCTGCCCAGAACACCTGCAGAAAGGCAGGCTGTCGCACAGGAATACTACAGGGTGGCACAATTCCCCAAAGTGCTAGGCGCCATTGATTGCACCCATGTGGCTCTACGTCCCCCCAGGGCAACTGAGCACATCTATAGAAACCGCAAGCACTGGCATTCCATCAACGTCCAGGTAGTATGTGATGCCAAGGGAATCATCACCTCAGTATATGCAAACTATCCAGGCTCAACCCACGACAGCTACATCTACAGAATGTCTACCCTAAACCGGGACATAGAGGCTGGGCGGCATGGCGATACATGGCTGCTCGGTGAGTATAAATGCCACTGCGCGTGCATGCATGTCAGATACTGAGTAATGTCACAACCCCACTAATGATACCCATCACCACCTCCCCAGGGGACAGTGCCTACCCTCTCAGCACCCACATGATGACGCCAATTCGGAACCCCACCATGCCACCCCAGGTAAGATACAACACAGCCCACATTGCAACCCGGGGCATAGTGGAGCGCACATTCGGAGTGCTCAAGTCACGCTTTCGCACCCTTGACCGTTCTGGCGGGGAGCTGTTATACGCTCCCCCAGTAGTGTGCAGGATCATAGTGGCAGCATGTGTCCTGCACAACGTTGCAACACGCCGGGGCCTGGCCGTGGACATGGTGGTGCCCCCACATCCCCAACCACATGCACGCCCGCTGGGAGGGGAAAGGGCACGTGGGGAGGCAGCACTGTGGAGTGGGCACAGCCCTGGCACATACCAGCTGACAATCAATGATGACTCATTCTGACAAAGATGATGCCTCAAAGGAGAGTCACCTGTCACAACCATACCAGCCTGAGACTGTACAACTGGAAGTGTACCATTGTGTGCCACCCTACCTACACAAACACCACCAATGCTGTGTCATCAAAAGACACACTTCAATGATGCCAATATCACTACCACCATCAAAGATAGTACATGACAACAGTGCCATGTCACCCAACACCTCCCCCCCAGACCCCCATCCATGTCCCCCTGCACCCCCACCCCCCAGCAGTGAGGGGCACCTGCCAACAGGCCCACACTCATCTCCACCATGGCATGTCATGCAATGTGAGAGCAAACAAATTCATACCCCAAACATTACACAAGTGCCACAGAGTACAGTGTCCCAAATGGAAATTGCCCACACACAGTATGCCCACATACATGTATAAATAACAACAAACATGACCAAATACTAAAGGATACGTTGACCTACAACCTGATGATGCCAGCACATCGACCACCTCTTACTGTAGAGTGTTGGTGCCAGCCACATCTGCGAGTGCACTGCTAACAACATGAACTCCATCTCCAAAGTAGACGGGCTTGTGAAGACATGAGGACTGACCCTGCAAATTAGGAGGGAGACATGGAAGCACAAGCACACATCAATACACCATGCAGTGTACAATACTACTACAATATGCACTAGGAATGTATACACAGTATTGACTACAGACTGGCCACATAGCTCATGGGAGTCCAACGTCACTGTGTAATTCACTGTCACTTGGGCACACCCTTTGCAAGCCCATGGAAACGGGAAGCAGGAGGGGTGTGTGTCTCACAAACCCAAGCATCTAACCCAAACTCAGGACAAGCCTGCATGTGCCCAACGGAACACAGTGGAAGCCCACGGGAGCCACACAAGGCAACACACTGCACCTCAAAAATCAAAAAGCAAAAATCAAAAATGGCCATGTGGGGGCCAGGGGGGGTGGGGGAGGCCACCCAGGAGGTCCGAGGACAGGATGCTCACCAACAGCCACCTGGGTGAATGTTGCGAAAATAAAACACCTCCATGGGCTCATGGCCTGCACGGCTACTAATTCGTGGGAGAATCACTGCTGGATTCGCTCTCCTCGACCTCTGCTGCTGCCACAGGAGGTGGTGGTGCTATGGGAGGCAGCCCACGCAAAGCCCTGGTGTGGTCCTCCATTGCAGCAAGCATGCGGGTGTTGAAGGCCTCGTTCTGGAGGGATATGGTGCGGAGATCCCCATGCAACACCCGACGTGTTGCCCGGACCTCCGCACGAGTTGCCTGCATCTCTGCCGAGAGCGTACGGGTGACGCGCTCCAGCAGCTGTTCTGTCCTGGTGACAGTGGAAGCCTCAAGGTCCAGTAGAGTCTGCCTGAAGTGCTGGACCTCCCCCCTCAGGGCTTCCCTCTGTCCCTGGGCATCTAGAGAAATTGATTCCCTCAGATTGTCCAGGGCCGCCTGTCTGTCCCTGTTGGACGCCAACATGTCCTCCCTTACTGATTGGCAAATGGAGGCTGTTGCCTGCTCTAGTAGCTCCCTCTGCCTTTCTGGGGGGACAATGGAAGTGGCCACCCTGTCCATGGCTTGAGCAATCATTTCTGATGATGCTGCCTGTTGGTTGGCCATACCATATATGGATTGCTCCCATACGGTATTGCCAGGTGGCGGACGGCCACCGCGTTGGCGGGCACCACACCTGTCTGGGGCAAGGCGAACTGCGCCTCGCTGTGTCGGCACTGCCTGAGGCTGCAGGACTGCATTTCCCCTCTGATCTGCTGGCCCAGGAACAGGATCAGATGTTGCGGAGTGTGGCCCTACATCCGTAACCACCACAGGCGCACCTACCAACACTGACATCCCCATTGTGGGCTCTACCCCTGGTGCAGGTGGGTCAGACAGAACAGTATCCCTTCCATGAACACATACCTGCAAATCCACATGGGTCTCATCCGAATCAACACTTGAAAAGAGTTCTGGGGAGGTGCACCCATATACAGCCCTGGAGAGAATGCCCTGCAGCAAGAGTGGGTTCTCACCCACCAACACACCACGTCCCCCACTCGTGCTCGGACGTGTCAGAGATCCCTCCTGGGTGAGCACCATCTCCTCACCCTCAACAGCATCAAGTGCGTCATCCTCTGAAAAAACATGAAAGACAGAACATGGAAACAGGCATTAGCACCATGGCACACAAATAGGCCAGACAAGCTACAGGAAATGTACTTGATAGACACATGTCCCACATGACTATGTCCCTCCCATGCATGCACTGTCACTGAGTTGGAAGGGGAGGTAAATGTCAGACACTGATGACACCAAGATGGCAGGGCAACACATCAGATGCATGCTGGCTAGCAGTGCCATCCCACAGTTGGCATGTACCATAGGCATGTCATATTTGTGAGAATAGGGCAGAGTGATGTGCAATAGAACTGGGGGTATTCCTACAATCAGCCAGAACGTGCACAGCGAAATACGGAACAATGTTGTTGCATGTTGCCACTTCAAGGTCAACTGGCGCAATATAGTGGCAAATGCCTGCTGTGGCCAGAAGGGACACTGCAATACCCAAATCCCGGGGGGCAAAATGCATTGGATGAAGCACATGGGTGACCCAAACCACTCAGGAACACACACCCTGACCTGGCACCCACCCTGGACCCCTCCCACATGCAACGTACACATGGATCACACACACATGCATGTGCACTCACCGGACAATGCCTCGTAATCTGGAAGTTCTCCCACACCTTGGATCTGCTCCTCTGTGACGTAGGTCCCAGCGACATTCTCATGTGGAGTGAGCTCAATGTCCTCTACTGGAGACCCACCTCCAGTCACCAGAGTTGCGGCATGACTTGAGGCCAGCTTACTCTTTGCCCTGCGCTTCAGGTCATTCCATCGCTTGTAGCACTCAGTAGCTGTGCGCCTCATAAACCCAAGGGAACTTATGCTGTCCGCGAGGGCCTGCCAGTGTGCCTGACGGTGAGCAGGTGTGATCCTAGACCCTGGAGTGCTCAACATTTCGGCGTCATGATCGGACACATACTGCACAAGTTGATTCAGTTCGGCATCATTGAAGCTAGGCTTCCTCGGCGTGCCGGACTGTGTAGCCGTGTCTGGGGCATCAGCCTGTAGTGCACGTGCACTCTTCCTCTTCCTCTTGTGAGGTGGTGGGGACTGTGAGTGGCATATGCCGCTCTGGCCACTCGGGGCAGGAGCACCGGTGGACTGTGTCGTAGCTCGAGTGTGATAGTGGCAGGGGGAACCTCAGACTGACGGACTGGGACCAACACTGTCCTGGCTGGGAGAGTCAGAGCTGGGGTGGACGGAGCTGCAGCTGCCCCTGCAGCCTTCCCACCCCGCCTACTTGGGGCAGCAGATGACATGGCTGCCCCTGATACACGTGGCCTGGTGACACTGACTGGCACGGCCACCCGTGGCCTAGACTTGTGGACCTGGAAATCAGTCTCGGAGTCAGCGTGTGCCAGGTCAGGTGCCACAATGGACGGGTCCAACAAGGGCTGAGCATCGATGGTGTCAGCCATGTTTTCCTCAACCATGGGGGGGGGGGGCATGGGTCTCCCTGGCTGGTCCTCCACACGTGGGGTGCTAGGGGTAGCCTGCAAATCCCGGCCACGTCCCCTACCGCGCCCACCACGCCCACCTCTTGAGGGTCGGCCACCTTTGCCACCCTTACCTCTTGCTCGCCTCCCAGACATGGCACTGATGTAGCTGTGCGTATGGGAGTAGCAGGGAAGTATTGTCCTGGGCAATTGGGGGTCAAAGGGGTAGGGTACTAGATAGTATTCGTACCCTAGTGCACTTGCAAGGCTGAATGGAACCCCTGGGGAAAGATGACAGGTCACGCAAAGCACAGGCACCCCAATAACAGAAAATGACGTGCAAGCGACCCCTCGTAGACCACGTGCGTGGAAACAAAAACACGCAGTACGCTGTGGCACCCAGAAACACAAATAATGAACGTATGCGTGTCACACGCAGCCTACAATGACCTCTGAAGGGGTACGCGACACACGGGGCAAGCACTGTTGGAAAATAGGTGCGCAACTCACCGTCTGCCTGGAAAAAGTGCGTGAAGTACACGCGCGTGCGCGCGCACGTGTTGGCAACACCCCCGCCAAAAGAAGAATTGTACGCTGTCTGAGGTGACAGGACTACAGGAGAAGTGAACGCTGTCTGAGGGAACAGGTCCAGAGAAAAAGAGAAAAAATAAAAACTGACAGAGGTAACAGGGAGTACGAACTCGAAACGCTGTGAAGTAATTCGCGTGTGAACCGACAAGAAGTACAGATTTCACCCACTCGCTCTCCACGAAATGCACGTACAAGGAAATGACGTCCTACACATACCTTTTAAACCGGACCACACGTCCAACGTCACTTCCGCGTATACGTGCTAAGGACCTATTACAAGTGCTGATACTAGGACGTGCAGTTCACGTCACAGACGCGCCTGTGCTGTAAGGGCCTTTGGTCCAATGGATTCGCGTACCCAGCCAACACGCGTGTGAAACTTCTCGCGCACCCCTGGAATACACGCACCCAGCCAAAACGCGTGTAAAACTTCTCGCGCACCCCTGAAATACACGCACACGCTCCCCCAGGCCCAATCTCGTGTGAAAACACCCGCGAGCCCCTGAAATACACGCACACGCTCCCCCAGGCCCGATCGCGTGTGGAACTTCTCGCGCACCCCTGAAATACACGCGCCCAGGACAATCGCGTGTGAAAACACCCGCGAGCCCCTGAAATACACGCGCCCAGGCCAATCGCTTGTGGAACTTCACGCGCACCCCCGAAATACACGCACACGCTCCCCCAGGCCCAATCGCGTGTGAATCTTCTCGCGCACCCCTGAAATACACGCGCCCAGGACAATCGCGTGTGAAAACACACGCCAGCCCCTGAAATACACGCACACGCTCCCCCAGGCCCGATCGCGTGTGAAACTTCTCGCGCACCCCTGAAATACACGCGGCCAGGACAATCGCGTGTGAAAACACCCGCGAGCCCCTGAAATACACGCGCCCAGGCCAATCGCGTGTGGAACTTCACGCGCACCCCTGGAATACACGCACACGCTCCCCCAGGCCCAATCGCGTGTGAAAATTCTCGCGCACCCCTGAATTACACGCACACGCTCCCCCAGGCCCAATCGCGTGTGAATCTTCTCGCGCACCCCTGAAATACACGCGCCCAGGACAATCGCGTGTGAAAACACCCGCGAGCCCCTGAAATACACGCGCCCAGGCCAATTGCGTGTGGAACTTCACGCGCACCCCTGAAATACACGCACACGCTCCCCCAGGCCCAATCGCGTGTGAATCTTCTCGCGCACCCCTGAAATACACGCGCCCAGGACAATCGTGTGTGAAAACACACGCGAGCCCCTGAAATACACGCACACGCTCCCCCAGGCCCAATCGCGTGTGAATCTTCTCGCGCACCCCTGAAATACACACGCCCAGGACAATCGCTTGTGAAAACACACGCGAGCCCCTGAAATACACGCACACGCTCCCCCAGGCCCAATCGCATGTGAATCTTCTCGCGCACCCCTGAAATACACGCGCCCAGGACAATCGCGTGTGAAAACACACGCAAGCCCTTGAAATACACGCACACGCTCCCCCAGCCCCGATCGCGTGTGAAAATTCTCGCGCACCCCTGAATTACACACACACGCTCCCCCAGGCCTGATCGCGTGTGAAACCACCCGCGAGCCCATGGAATACACGCGCCCAGGCCAATCGTGTGTGGAACTTCACGCGCACCCCTGAAATACATGCACACGCTCCCCCAGGCCCGATCGCGTGTGGGACTTTGGCGCACATTTTTTCCCTGCGCAGGGACGCTACCGCCTGCTTTCGTGTGGCGGACATGTATGGGCCTGTGCGCGTCTTTGGCCGTGCGCTGTTTTTCCCTATTCGATTCCATGAATACATGTTGTAGGCGAGCGTGTGGGCGTTCTGCGCACTTGCCTCCTGTACTTCCCCCGTGACGCCCACATTTTCACGAGTTGTTCCCCATTCTGCGTGTGACGCCCCGTGTTACGCCTACTTTTGTTCTGTGCGCCGCGCTATGTGCGAATTCGCTGTGGCCTTATCGCACGGCGTTCAATGACCTGTGCGCCAGCGTGCGCCGCGCACTTTCTCAGCGCACATCCCACATTTCGCGCGTGCCCGTGCTTCCATGAATGGATATGCGCTGTTTTCTGTGCGATTTTCTGCGATTTTTTTCTGTGCCAATGTGAATCGCACGTTTTCGCACACGTGCGCCGGTTTTTCTGCGCACATTATTTCCATGAATCGGCCTGTTACTGTCCACTGAACTTATAGAAGCTTTCCAGCGGATATCGTTTACCATCCCACAGTAGTGCGTCCCTCGTGCCATACGGGTCTAGTCCCTAACTAACATCCCTTCCTTATCCGTTTTTCTGGATTTCCCTGATCCTTCAAAGATTAACTGTTCACCGTCCAAGGTAGGGCAGTTATCAGGATTTTGTTTCTCATATGCAGTAGAGGGTTGGGGGGGTTAGTTACTGGGCTATTCCATACTGAATACAGTACTTCTTTTCCTAGGAGAGACCTTCCATTAAGAAGAAGCAGCTCTAATCACCGGCTATCCCCGTAATTGTCACGGCTCGCTCCCTTCGCTCCCGTTCCCGCCACTTGGGGGCATGTTTTGGGGTTTCTTCCCTACTGGACATTTCCTCCGAACCTTATGCTACAGTGTCCTGATGAATTGGGAGCGCTAAAACCTTATTTCCCAAATTACTTCCCTTCCGGATCCATCCCAGGTTTTTGGCAGCCAGCATGCTACTGCTACTATAATCAAATGACTATGCTTCCCAGAATGCCTGGCTCACTGCCTCACCTCCTCCCTTGCAGGACAAGGCTGGGTGGAGGATAGGCAACACCTGTGGCTGCAGGTGCAGCAGGCGACACGCCTGAGGGGTGTGCTCGTTAAGCAGCTTTAAAAGCCTCAGTCTGCTTCAGTCCAGCGCTGGTCATTGTTGCAGCGTTCCTGTCGTGACTGGTCCCTTGTTCCTGGTTCCTAGTTAGTGTTTCTTGTTCCTTGTCCTGGAATTCGTATTTTGTATGCCTAATTGATTTCTGCCTTTTGGAAATCCCTTTCTCCCTTTCTCTGTCTGCAGGCAGCCTTTCTCTGAGCTTTCCTTTTGCTGTAGCCCAATTGCCTGTGTTCACTGTTTCCTAGAAATTGCCCTTTGCTACTGAAAGACTTGTTGCATTAATCTTTCCTTTACAGGTTTAGTTTCCTGCCTTTTCACCTTGGATGGGTGGGAAAGTTTCCCTTTTGAAATTGTTTTCACTGCTCCTGATCCTTGCCTTCTATTGGGATCCATGCCATGTTTTCCTTTACACTTTTACATTTATTTCCTATTTTATTATTAGGTGTGGGAAGCTGTTGTAACTAGCTCCTGTGTGATTATCTTTTGTTTTCCACACTGTACTATTCCTTCTTGCCTCTTGACTTGGGTTTAGGTATTTAGTCATCCTCACTCTTTGCCTTTACTGCATTCTGGGTTCTTGTTTGATTTACAGGGTTGTGGGTTAGTACTGACTTTTGAGTGGTCTTTCCGGTCCTCGTGAATACGGACATCCAAGTGGTCTTTCCGGTCTTCGTGAGTACTGGCATTCATGTGGTCATTCCGGTCCTTGTGAGTACTGTTTCCAAATTCCTTATCCAGTACCATCTAGAGTGTCAGCTTACAGATTCTGTCCCTGCTTGCCCTCTATGTGGGCTTAGCGCTGTCAGTATCTGTAATAGCATAGTGGGTAAGGAGTTTGCCGACTTTCCTTTCAGTCATAAGGAGGTTCTAAGTGCTTACCCTACATTCCTTTTCTTATAGTGGTATACACGAGTCTTGGGTATTGAATGCACGTTGTTATATTCAAGGTTGTTTACTGTGTATTTTGTGCACATTTCCCCTGCCATATCCATCGCCTTCTTCCTTTCCTGACAGAATGACCAGCCGTTGTTCCTGTTTGAACATGGCCAGATTACGAAGGAAAGGCAGCAAGGCCTCTAACAAGTCTATACAGAAAGCTTCCCTTACAATTACCTGTGAAAATCGAATCTCTGCTCCTTACTTAAATGAACTCCTTGACACGAATGGGTATTTACGTGCAAAGTATTTTTCCCACTGGGTGGCCCATCGTACATTGCCTGATCCTAGCTCTGTCTTTAATTCTGATCCAGAGTCTATGTCCGCACAAGCCTTAGCAGTGGAAAACAACACACTGCAAGAATTTATACACACAAGTACCTCTGTTATTGAACCCCATGACTCCGGTTGTGCTTTACCTCAGATTGAACAGTTTCATGATTCAAGCATGAAGAATGGAGGGGTTCCTTGCATATCTTCTGTTTTCTGCCCTCAGTCTAAAGCTTACTCCTCTGCACAGGTTCTTACTGTGGTCACTAATGTCAAGGGGTCTGATGCCAATAGTCTGCTTAAAAGAAACACAGACCACGTCGGTAAGAGAGAGTATAGATCACCAGACCTGCAAGCAGTAGATGACAATATACAATCAATGCACTTCCAGATGGCTAGGGCAGGATCCAGCCCTGATGCCACCATGCCTTCCCCTGTGCCTACTGATAGGGATGTACAGTTAATGCGGGACATGCTAAAAGCAGAATTTGAGGAGTTAAAACAAGAATACATTTCCTTAAAAGAGGAGAATAAGATGTTACAGTCTTTTCTGAATACACCTCCAACTTTATCCGTTGATGAAGTGAATACTGTTCAGTCCCTGAGTGCGGAGACTTTTGTAAATCATGATACTTGTCAATATGTAAGATCTATTGGGAGTGAAAGTCTTTTTTCAAGCACAGCGCTTATTCAGGGCACAGGTTCTGACAACTGTCCTACCGTTTGTCAGGAATTGCTGTTAGTTGAAGATTCACAAGCCACTCCTTTACCTGAAGCTTCCTGTGTAGCAGTTTGTCATAACTCTGAGCTTGAACACATACATGCTTCTGATTTCCAAACACAATCCACAATGGTGGCATACACAGAATCAGTCACAACTGTAGGCTTAGGTTCTGCCCTTGATCTAGCTGCTGAGACTGAAGTAGACATTCAAGCTGATGTGGAAAACGATGCTGCCTCTGTGTTCGCTCTTCCTTCTGCCAATTTCGGTCACTACGAGCAGTCAAAGACAGTGCAGAATTCATGTTTTGATGGACTCATTCCACAGATTACTGAACCAAAAACCCGGCAGGCGATCCCTGAACTGTTGATTGTTAATCAGCCACTTTCAGAAGCTAAGACAGAGGAATGGTCAATTGACGAAATCCTGATTAACAGAGACTTTACTATGGTGATTCCTCTGGTTGATTTTGACTTCTACAAAGGAAGAGACTCTGTGTCATCCACTAAGGAGAGGGACGGCAGGGGTACAGCTCAGACTTTGGTTACTGGTGCCAAGGGGTCAACTGCCTTAAAGGGGCTTTCCATTTCTGAACCACAAGTGTGTCTGCCGACTTCTGGGACTTCAGACTGTCCTCCTACTACCATTGACTCTTCAATAATCCTGTCCACAGCTCTGCAGTCATCGTTGGCACACGTATCTTCGATCAATAAAGGAGTGCTATGTCTGCCAGTCACCCAAGAGCCTTCACCATGTACGCAGTCAGAACCAAAGACCTTGACAAGTTTGTCTTCAGCTAACAAGACGGCTCCAGCTTGCATGCCCTCAGCCTCGGAATTTCCTCTGGCATGTTTGTCTTCTGCTACAGTGACTCATCCAGCAGATTATCCTTCAGCCATGGAGCCTCCGGTAGTACATTCTAGGTGCATATCTTCGGTCCCAGAGCCTACTGCTAGTTTGGCTTCAGTTCATGAGAGACCTGTGTCCTGCTCAGCCTCACTGCCAATATCGGAGGTGTACCTGTCTACACTGTCAGTTCCTGCTGCATATTCCTCTGCTCCAGAGATTCCTCCTGAATCCCAACCATTTACTGATGAACGTTCATCTTGCCCTTCTTATGCTTCAGGGGGATCACCAGAATGTCTGCCTTGTACACAAAACAATTCTCCCAACTACTTGACTGTAGCATCAGCGCCTCCCGAATATGCAACATCTGAGCCTGAGACTTCTGCCAGCTCTCTCTTCAGAAACATCAAGCCGGCTCACGACTCGGGAGGGCCTTACATGCGAGGCCGCTGGACTTGCCTGGAGTATTACGAGAGAGAAACGGATGCCATCCACCACGGCCCAGTCACCGAACGAGTAGCCGACCAGGATAGCGGGCTGGAAGGTCCGCGTTTGGAGTCCGGTTTGGATCAACCGCTTGACAACCCTTTTGTTGCCGGATCCCACATGAGTCTGAGGGAAGGGACGGGCACGGCCCTCCAGCTGCAGCGCCAGTTGGGTGCTAGTAGCCAAAGGAGGGGAATGTCTGCTGCAGTTCAAGATGTGCCTGTTTTTGCTCCCGCTGCTAGTATGCCTGATGTTCCGAGTACTGTGTCTAACACTCCTATCAGTATGCCAAACGTTCCTGCGGTTGTATCCCACGTGCAACAAGGTGGCTACTTGACTGGCTACATGACTGTCAATGGGAGTGCCAGCCTAGTACAACCCATTGGATCTCCAGACCTCCAAGGCAAGGAACTTATGCAGGCGAATCTTTGTCACTTTCAACCACAAACCTTTACCCAGATGGATGACAGAGTATCCGAACCTCTACCTCAGCCGCCACCTTCCTCTTCCGAACATAAACATTTCCTGAAACCTGCTGTTTCCTCACCTCCTGTGTGTCCAGTCTCGGCAGTGAGGCTAACAGAACTTTTACCGTTGTCTAAGGCATGTAGCACCAGCCTGCCTCTCTCCTCAAGGATGTATGCATATCCTCTTCCAGTGACTAAGCTTCCTGGACCTTCCAACTCTGCTTCGGGGCCTGCAAGTCCTTCATGCCTTTCTTCGACCCATGAGTCTCTTCCTCACCGAAAACCCACCTATGGCTCTTATAGACTGCGGCCTGCTTCTATTCATTCCAGTCCTTCTGCTTCTGCCCGTGGGTCATCGTTTCCGTCAGTGCCACTTCTGAAGACAAAGCGCTCCTGTCATGGAAAGAAGATGTTTTGTGCGAGTAACGGCCGCCTGGAGTCGGCCGTGGAAGGGGGTATAGTGTCACGGCTCGCTCCCTTCGCTCCCGTTCCCGCCACTTGGGGGCATGTTTTGGGGTTTCTTCCCTACTGGACATTTCCTCCGAACCTTATGCTACAGTGTCCTGATGAATTGGGAGCGCTAAAACCTTATTTCCCAAATTACTTCCCTTCCGGATCCATCCCAGGTTTTTGGCAGCCAGCATGCTACTGCTACTATAATCAAATGACTATGCTTCCCAGAATGCCTGGCTCACTGCCTCACCTCCTCCCTTGCAGGACAAGGCTGGGTGGAGGATAGGCAACACCTGTGGCTGCAGGTGCAGCAGGCGACACGCCTGAGGGGTGTGCTCGTTAAGCAGCTTTAAAAGCCTCAGTCTGCTTCAGTCCAGCGCTGGTCATTGTTGCAGCGTTCCTGTCGTGACTGGTCCCTTGTTCCTAGTTCCTAGTTAGTGTTTCTTGTTCCTTGTCCTGGAATTCGTATTTTGTATGCCTAATTGATTTCTGCCTTTGGGAAATCCCTTTCTCCCTTTCTCTGTCTTCAGGCAGCCTTTCTCTGAGCTTTCCTTTTGCTGTAGCCCAATTGCCTGTGTTCACTGTTTCCTAGAAATTGCCCTTTGCTACTGAAAGACTTGTTGCATTAATCTTTCCTTTACAGGTTTAGTTTCCTGCCTTTTCACCTTGGATGGGTGGAAAGTTTCCCTTTTGAAATCGTTTTCACTGCTCCTGATCCTTGCCTTCTATTGGGATCCATGCCATGTTTTCCTTTACACTTTTACATTTATTTCCTATTTTATTATTAGGTGTGGGAAGCTGTTGTAACTAGCTCCTGTGTGATTATCTTTTGTTTTCCACACTGTACTATTCCTTCTTGCCTCTTGACTTGGGTTTAGGTATTTAGTCATCCTCACTCTTTGCCTTTACTGCATTCTGGGTTCTTGTTTGATTTACAGGGTTGTGGGTTAGTACTGACTTTTGAGTGGTCTTTCCGGTCCTCGTGAATACGGACATCCAAGTGGTCTTTCCGGTCTTCGTGAGTACTGGCATTCATGTGGTCATTCCGGTCCTTGTGAGTACTGTTTCCAAATTCCTTATCCAGTACCATCTAGAGTGTCAGCTTACAGATTCTGTCCCTGCTTGCCCTCTATGTGGGCTTAGCGCTGTCAGTATCTGTAATAGCATAGTGGGTAAGGAGTTTGCCGACTTTCCTTTCAGTCATAAGGAGGTTCTAAGTGCTTACCCTACATTCCTTTTCTTATAGTGGTATACACAAGTCTTGGGTATTGAATGCACGTTGTTATATTCAAGGTTGTTTACTGTGTATTTTGTGCACATTTCCCCTGCCATATCCATCGCCTTCTTCCTTTCCTGACAGTAATAGGGATTGCGGCGCCCTTTCGAGTGATCCACTGCGCTAGCCTTCGGTTCTCTCAGCTAGTGGGGTTGGTCATTAGGAAGGTCTTTATTCATCTAGAATCCCAATCACAAGGGCCCAGCAGTTCAAACCAGGATAAAACCACAGTCCTGGTAAGCCACATTTTTTTGTACTACTCATGACTGGTTGTTTTCTGGGTACCTAGTGTAACAGCAGGAATGCACATGTCACTTTATGACTGCCCTGTTGCCAAACCACAAGGCAGCTCCTGAGAGATGTCAGTAGGCAGGCTCAAAAGAGTTGCATGTTTGAACTATGCTATGTAGCATATAGCATTATGAAAGGGGGCTGATTAGCAGACCCAGATCTACTTGCACCAGTTTATTAATAAACCTCAAAGCAACTGAGGTTATTCCACCCTCACAGATTGCATTCTGTCACAAGGGGACTTTGTTACTGCCATGAGTAGGTCGAGAAGGTAGCATTCCTGAAAGCGCAAACATGTGGAGCGGATGTTTGCAGAGGAGTCTGACCCTTTTGAGGCCAGTCGCTCCTTTGGGAGGAAGCAGGTGAAGCATGGTAGTAGAATTTCCATCTCTGAGATGAGGGAGCAAAAGATTGTGCTTCAAGCTTTGAAAGAGACTTTGGGGCACAAGAAAAAAGCCAACGAGAATGTGACTTTGTCTTCCTCACTGCTGTCTTCCTCTTCATCTGAGCTGCTGGCGTCCAGTGGCCCTCAATCATCAGAGGAGGATATTGACCCTGTGGGCAGGTACCTGTACAAAGAGATACCAAGGAGGGTGCTGGAGCAGGAGGCTGACGGAATGGGATTCTCCTCTCAGGAGGTGCTAGGGGCATCAGGATTCCTGAAGGTTTACCAGTTCAAGAAGTCCCCCAAACTGGGGTTGCCTCGGATTCCTGGTATTTGGGAAAAGGTTTCTCAGAATGGAGTGACCTTGAGAGAATCTCCCCCACTCGCTTTATATCCAAACTGTATCCTTTAAGATATGATATGATATGATATGGCATTTGTAACGCACCTATACACAAGTGTTTCAAGGCGCAACGAGGCAGGGAGGGGGGAACAGGGGGATGACAGACAACTATCCTACTAGGCCTGGTGTCATTCAGACCGCGCAAGTGCAGGGGTAGGGGGAAGGGAAAAGTGCAGTACAAGGTAAGTAGAATAGAAATAAATAGATAAATAAATAAAAAGGGCCAGCTGGTGGCAATTGCAAGGTAAGTGCAGACAAGTGCTGGGAAGGGGGGGGGCTGTAGGGATACAGAGACAGTCCCGCAGTGCAGGGGTTGCCAGGGAGGCAGTTCAAGTGGAGAGTGGCTGGGCCCAGGACCGAGGTCGGTGAGAGTGGCCAAGTTTCAGATTCAGTGCAGAATTTAGTGAAGAATTAGCAGGGGAGAGGGAGAGAGAAAGCAGAAGCAAAGAGGAAGGTTTTGAGGTGCTTCCGGAACCGGAGATGGTTCTCCTCAAGTTTCAGGGAGGCAGGAAGGCTGTTCCAGAGGGAGGCTCCTGCCGCGGAGAGAGATCTACCCCCAGCTCGTTGCTTCGAGAAGCAGCTGACCCTGAGGGAGTTGGAGACGGATGAGCGAAGGGCTCGGGAAGGAAGATATTTAGGAAGAGAGAGTTGCAGGTATTTAGGCCCCAGGCCCCAGAAGGCCTTGTGGGCAATGCAGAGGGTTTTGAACTTAATCCTCGCAGCCACTGCGAGCCAGTGTAGAGATTTCAGTCCTGGAGAGATACGGTCCCTGGGCTTGAGGCCAAGGACAAGTCTCGCAGTTCTGTTCTGGATGAGTTGCAGAGGGCGGAGAGTGGAGGCAGGCAGATTAAGATAGAGACTGTTACAGTAGTCCAGCTTCGAGAGAACCAGGGCTCGGGAGACAGTGAGCTTCTGGGGGAAGGAGAGGAAGGGAAGTATACCTCTAAGGAGGTGCAGCTGGTAGTGTGACTAGATTTTAAGGTGCATGCAGTATTGAAGAAGACATATGCAGGGGTGCATCTGGCTCTGAAGGTGAGTGCATATACATTCTATGCTTCCCAGACTGTCTTGGGGGCTTTCTTAAGCTTCTGAAAAAGGCTGATTTGCCATGATACTATAGGACATGCATGCAGGTGAAGTTCAGATGCACAAGTTCTTTAAAGCAAATAAGCATGAGGACAAGCTTCAGCGGAAGTCTAAGATATCGTCTCATTCTCAGTGCAATTTCTATTCCAATACTATCAAGCCCCTGTTTTCTGTTCCATCCAACACAGAATGGGTAAAAATCCTGATGGGCAGAGGAGGCCAGTGGAGCATGGGCCATTGCACCATTTCTTTAGCAACGGGAAACGCTGGTTGTCCAATCCATGGGCCAATTGAGTAGTGCGGCTAGGCTACAAGATAGAAATGTTGGTTCCTCCCCTGTAGACAGGGCCCATTATAATTTCATGCCCCTGAGTTGGTACTTCACCAGGCGGCCCAGGAGTTGTTGGACAAGTGGGTCATCAGGTGAGTGCCCAAAGACTGTGTGGGTCAGAGGTTTCATTCTGTTATTTTTCGGGTCCCCAAGGAATTGGAAATATTCTGGTTAGTGATGAATCTGAGGAATCTCAATCGGTATGTTGCCAGGTTCCGTTTCATGATGGCGATGCTGCAGCAAGTCATTCCCTTATTGAAGAAGAGGGACTTCCTACCTTCCATTGACCTTCAGGATGCATGCCTTTTCTTCGCTCACACTTTCTTGTGGTCTGGTTCTTCTCCACCCCTTGCAGTCTGGATTCTCTCACCCTGCCATGGGGTCTTGTCTCTCCCACCCCCTGGAGGTTTCACCTCTCTCTCACCACCTTGGGGTCTAGCTCCTCTCACCCTGCCTTGGGGCCTGGTTTCTCTCACCCCACCTTGGAGTTTTGATTCCCTCTCCACACTCTGAGGAATTGCCGGAATTGGTCCCTTCTCCCCAAGGGGAACCCCCCATACACCTGTGAGTCTAGCGTGATAAGCCCACTTTGCATCACCCTCCGTAGGGGTAGAGGCAAGTGGTACCTCGCCAGGAGAGACTTCCCCTGTGGGGACAAAGACTCCCGTTCCTCTGAGGTACTCCCTAAAGGATATTCCAAAATAACCTCATTAGGAATACCCTACAGAGACTTATATGAGGAGAGAAAGACCATATGTTACTGTCAACAAGAAACCGGGCCTGTCACTTTATACGGAAAGCCGTAAAACAGGTCAATGGGTTAAACGCTCGTTGCTGTGATCTGTGTTTGATCTGCAGGTCGCATGTTCAAATCCCGGCAAGTTTGACTCAGCCTTTCATCCTTCCAAGGTCGATAAAGTGAGTACCAATTTCGATTGGGTAATAATAAATAATAATGTATGTAAATATGTGCTATGTAAAGCACTTCAAATAAAAGCGCTATATAAATAACACATGATTATTAATTATTATAACTGAGATATATAGAGGATGAAGAAAGGAGAAAATCTGCAACAAGTCAAAATACAGAGAAACAAACGTCCACCAGGGAAGCCCAAGACGACGTACTTCCGGAGAGGGGAGGAGACTGTGAGAGCATGAAAGCCTGCGACTTACAAAAGTGCTTGCGTACCGAAACCAGGGGGCTAGACGTGCAGCGTCCTGAAAAACAGAGAGCGAGAAACAGATGGTGCTGGCGTGACCACAGAGAGCTTGTGGTGGACCGGCGGTTCCCAGAACTGCGCTGAGACCACTACATGGTTAAGACCACATATCATCCCGATACGCAGAGAGTCGGATGTGCATCCAGAAGGAGACCGGGGAGTATGGGACATGGAAGGAGTCTGAGAAGCTGTGCAGGCGAATAACAGAACAAACCCAGTGCGAAGAGAGGCCCCTATGACATTATCCCTGAGAATACCAGATAACGGGGAAAATGGGAGACCGGGGCGGCAGCAAGGGGATAGTTATGGGACTACTCCTACTCGTCCCTGTCAAGTTAATGCAATTATAATACGGAAAGCAAGAACATTGATGATCGTTATGGGGTTATCAGATAGGAGAAGGCTGCACCATGCCTAAATATGTAACAAACAGAGGGCTGCAATGCACGGTCAATAAATAGCATCCAAAAATATGTTTTTCATAGCATAATTTCTGTTTTGTTACTCAAAATTATGAATTCACAAATATATTATACAATGAAATTATCCAATTCTTGAATTTTCGTGTGTTAGATAATTTGTGCAACATTATTATTTTTTATGCTGACAATAACAAAAGATGTGCCAACAACAAAAGATGTGCCAACTGTATGGCAATCAGTTTCGCCCCTCAAAGGGCTTTTTGAAGACCAAATGAAGCAAAATATACACATCATAAAAGTCCAAAATCTATTATTTGTCCTATTTCCAACTGTAAGGAACTCATGTTGGCAACAGTAAAGGAAGAGGGCGTCTAACCAGGTCCTCTCTCAGATCACTCCTTGATGAACTCGACAGCTTTCAGGTCGGGTCGAAGCAAATGCAGCAGCAGTTCTTCTTCTTCCAGCTGGGCATCAAGGATAAGCAGTTCAGGTTACTCTTCAAGTGTCAACTCAGCTTCTGAACAATTTCCAGTGGTGAGAGGTCCCGAGATATACTATTCTGTCTCTCATCCACACTGCTGGGTCACACTTAGCAGCCAATCATACAGAAGGGCGTTCATGCAGTCAGCCAATCAGGCATACAGTGCATTCAGGCCATACTCCTCCCTCTCAGACATCCACAACAAGGAATGTGTATTGGGACAAGTATCCAGCCATTCAACACTACACACTGCATTCATACCAGTTTTGGGCAGTGCAGTCATTGTGTCAAACACCAGAAACCAGACATCCACAAAAAGAAGTGTATATTGGTAACGCACTCCATTCATCCAGGTCTCCCACCCACAGGGTGTACCCACAACATACAGGGCCTCATTACAAGTCAGGCGGAATGGGTTAATGGGTGCGGACCTGTTAACACCATTCAGCCTGATTACGAGGTTCCCTCGCGGGACCCGGTAAGGACGCCTGGTGAAACCCATGAGGGGAAGAGGGAGCTAAGAACGGGCCGGTCGTAATCGGCCCGTTGTTAGCTCCCTCTCCCATTCCCATTGAGCCCTGTGTGAGCTCAGTTGGGAATGGGGAAGGTCCGGGACCCGGGTTCCCAGAGGGAGGAATTACCGGGCCCTCCGAACTCAGAATGGCCTGGTAATTCCTCATTCTGGGAACCCGGTAAAGGAGCTCTGTTTGGCGGCAGCCATGGTGCAAATAGTACCATGGCTACCGCCAAACTCGTAATGAGGCCCACAGTCACTGGGAAGGCTCTAGCCAGTCTGGCCTGGACTTCACAACACCATCATATATGGAACTTCCACCCAACAGCCAGTCAGGGAGAAGGGACAGAGTCAGGGCTTCCCATGACTTTGGGAAAACAAGGTAATAGGTAATAGAAAGCAAGAGGCCACAGGGGCCATCTTGTTTACTATCAGGAATCAACTGATTCCAATGGCAGGACCTGGGTATCCCAAAATGGAGGATACTCAGAGCACCTGTCAACTTCAGCATGGAGCTGCCACCAGCCCATCCTCTGCTCTGTGGGCCACACACAGGTGCCCAAAACATACACTAGGGGCACAGGGTTGTACCCCCACCCATGGGTGCCATAAGGGTATCCCATGGGTCTGTACACCAAACCTAAAACAGGAAGAGCTGCACTGCCAGGAGTCCCACATGGACTCCTGGGCAGAATACAATACAGAACACAAATGAAAAAGGACTACAGGACAAGGACAGGGAGGCCCTGTCCCTTTCCACCATCACAGTGCCCCCCCCAGACTGAGGTTAGGGTGCCTAATCTCCCACGAGATGGACACCCTTATCCAGACGGTCAACATACCTTCTGGAAAGGCCATCTGCATTATCGTGATTGTTCCCTGGTCTATGCTCTGTGGTGAAGTCTAGCCCTTGCAGGCTAATGGACCACCTGAGCAGTTTCGGGTTCTCACCATTCATCCGCATAAGCCACTTCAGGGGCTTATGATCTGTTTGGACCTTGAAGGTAGACCCTGTAAGGTAGGGCTTAAAATGCCTAATGCTCCAAACTATACTGAAACATTCCTTTTCAACAGTAGCCCACCTGTCAGGAATTTCAGTTGGCAAGGGCGTGGGGTGTTAAAGTACGCCTATTGAGTCTGTATGGGCTGGGAAGGACGTGGAAACTACAGTTCCCAGCATCCTTTGTGCTTCATTGTAGTTTAGTCCATGTGCACGCCTTGCCAGCTGTATTGAATCAGGAACAGCTTAAAAGGCAGGCAACGGTCACGGGCAGGTGTAGCTTATTATCAACTTTACAGCAAATCAGGAAGGGGCTCACTCTCATCCTCTTCTTGCTCTGAAGCTAGCAAGAGGCATTAGACTTCTGCTCGCCTGTGGAAAGGCTTGAGCCTGTTAACATGGAATACCTGAAGAGCTACCCCAGGGACTCCCATTTCTACCAAATAATTGACTTCGCCCATGATCCTGAAGGGTCCAGTCCACTTGTCTGCTAAAGCTCTAGGCATGGTAGGCTCCATCACAAGCATTTCCTGTCCCGGAGTCCAATCCACTTGCGAGGCCTTTTTTTTTTTACATACATTTTTATTGCCATTTTCATAAACATAGTAACATTGATAACCCCAACCCCCCCACCCCCCACCTCTCCCCCTCCCCTGCCCGTGGCTCGAGAGTATCCCAGGTTGTGCCTGTCGTGCTATCGGTTCAATCACATGTCCGTTCTCACGGTGTAATTGCGGTAATCAATTCCATCGGGATGCCCGAATAACCCCCTCATAAGCGAGTCCCCCCCTGGGGGGTCCTCCAAATCCACTATACCCAAGAGTCTCATACCCCGATTGTCTCTGGCCATCCTGCAGGTATTTCAATAGCGATGACCAATCCGTGATGAATTTAAGGTGGCCCCCCTGGATGGAGGAAGTTAGCCATTCCAGCGCTAGTAGACTCCACAGCTTTGCAACCCATTCATGATCCTGCGGCGGATCCCTCACTCTCCATCTTCTAGCCAGGACCATTGCCGCTGACATCATCATAATTACATAGAGCTTGCAGCCTGCCCTGGACCTGATCGAGAGCAGCGTTCCCCACAACCCCAACAAAGCCAAGCCCCCATTGCTTCTATAATTAAGGCCCAATACCTCATTAATTGCCCCCAGGATCTCCTCCCAGTATTTATCTAGTTTAAGGCAGGTCCACCATATGTTTTCCCATGTGCCTATCGCTCCACAGCCCCTCCAGCAAAGGGGGGGAAGTCCCCGGGTACATTCTATGAAGTTTGAAGGGGGTCATGTGCCACTGAGTGAGCAGTTTCAGCCACATTTCCCTTATCTGGAGGGACCTCGTTAACTTAGGTATCTGTGACCATATCCAAGACCATTCTTTCTCTGCTGTTATGGACTCGGTGGCCATTTCCCACTTCTTCATGTAGGGCCGAGGCGGTGGGTCCCCCCCTGCTTTGATGTGCCTATATATATCTACAATCAGATGTTTATTCCCTGATTCCTTATTAAGGAACTTCTCGAAGGGGGTGAGCTGGCGATTAGCAGCCTGCGTTAAAGTGGGGTGGGTGAGCCAATGCCTTATTTGAAAATAACGGTATCTTTCTTTTTCGCCCAGTGCAAAATCTACCTTACATTGCTCAAATTTCTTTACCTGCCCTTCCGCGAACATGTCCCCTAACATTCTGCATCCCCCCTGTCTCTGTGCCTGAAAAGCATTCGTGTTGTGACCTGGTGTGAATTGTGGGTTATCAAATAAAGGGGAGTAGGGTGACGGGAATGCTGTCAGGTGGCCCTGGTGAACCGCCTCGTCCCACGTTCGGACCACCGTGTCCAGAATATCGCTACTGTACATCCAGGCCGGTCTGTCTTGTTTATGTTTCCACAAAACCTCCTCAAGATCCTCGTCCAGCACCGCCCCTTCCATAGCTCTCCATACTTTCCCTCTGTCATCCTTTTGCCAATCCCTAAGTACTTCTAGCTGAGCTGCTCTATAGTACGCTCTAAAGTCCGGTTGCCCCAAACCGTCTCGTTCCATGGGGGACCTCATCAGCCTAGCCGCTATTCTGGGGTGCTTATTGGCCAAGATAAATCGGCCTGTCATTTTATCCAAAGCCCTGAAAAAGGTTGTGGGGGATATATACCGGAAGGGCTGCAAAATGGTACAACAGAGTTCGGAGTACCGTCATTTTTAGGACGTTAACACGACCCAGCCAGGAAACCACTAAGGGGCCCCAAATCTACCATCTTATTTTTTAGCTTCATGAGCAGAGCTGGGTAGTTGGCTTGAAACAGTTGTCCTATTGTGGAGGTCAATTTTACTCCCAGGTATGTGATGGAGTACTCGGCCCATTTATAAGGAGAGGTGGCCTTTAAGGCAAGGACTGCTGTCAATGGTACGGTGAGGTTAAGAATCTCTGTTTTAGAGGGGTTAATTTTAAGGTCGGCCACGAGACTAAATTGGGTTTTTTAGCTCCCTTTCTACTGCAGGTATGGTAGTACTCGGGCGGGTCAGGGAGAAAATCATATCTTCTGCGAAAGCCGCGATCTTGTGATTTTCTCCCGCAAATGGGATCCCGGTAATATCTTGGGTGGATCGGACCGCTTCCAGGAAGGGTTCTAAGTCGAGCGCATACAAGATTGGAGAGAGCGGGCAGCCCTCCTTAGTCCCCCTCTCAACTTTTACCGGGTCGGTCAGTTGACCATTGACCGCCAGACGAAGTGTTGGGTGGCGGTAGTTAGCCGCCACCCTGTTCACAAACTTGGGCCCAAAGCCCATCCCATGCATTGTTGCAAAAAGGAATCCCCACTCAACCCGATCAAACGCCTTCGCTGCGTCAATTGCCATGAGAAGAGCGGGGGTTCGTGTTCTATGGACCTTCTCCACCAGGTGGGTCAGTCTTCTGATGTTATCACTGGTTTGCCTGCCGGAGACAAACCCCGATTGATCCGGATGGACCAATTTAGGGATTAGGTGTTCCAATCGCATTGCTAAGATATTGGCGTGTATTTTGGAGTCTACGTTAATTAACGCAATGGGACGGTATGAGGCACAATCCGTGGGGTCCTTGCCTTTTTTGTGGATGAGGATGACCATCGCTTCATCCATTGATGGTGTCACTACTTCGTCCGGACCTATTTGATTGTAGAGAGTGGCGAGGATACGGATGAGAGTTTCCTTGTGTAGTTTATAGAATTCCGCCACGTACCCATCTGGGCCAGGAGCTTTGAGATTGGGTAAGGATCTAATTGCTGCTCTAACCTCATCTTCCGTGATTTGCCTTTCCAATTTCCAATCCCAATCTCCATTGAGACCCGGTAACTTGACTCTATTCATGTAATCTAACTGCCGACTAGGAGACGGGTTATCAGATGCATAAAGAGAGGAGTAGAACTAGAAAAATGTGCTGGAGATGTCCTCCCCCATCTTGATTTTCAGAATTGTTTTCTCTTTCTGCTCCTTCCTTAACATCCTGGACAGCCACCTATCCGCCTTATTGGCCTTAATATAATATGTTTGCCTGAGGTGCAGTAAGTTCCGCTCAGCTGTGCGGGTCTGAATCAAATCCAGCTGGCCTCGGACCGCCCTATATTCTATTCTATATTCTCTCTTGGTGGCCGGGGATTGATTCTTCCCCATCCTGGACATGATCGCTTTCAGCTCCTCTTCTAGCCTCGCCTCCTCTAGCCTCAGTTCCCTGTCCCTTCGTACTTTGATTGCAATTATTGCCCCTCTCAGGGTGGCCTTAAAGGCATCCCATCTAACCTGGGTTGATGTGTCACCTACCGGATTCTCCTTAATAAAACGCTCTATTTCTTTCTCGAGCTCCTGGACTAAGACTTGATTTTTAAAGAGTGAGGTCGGATACCGTCATTTCCACAACCCTGGGCGGTGGCTTCTCATTCTAAGGGCTATATTCAAGGGGGTATGGTCAGACAATATCGTGGAGCCTAGGGAAATATCTATGACCTTGCCCAAGAGGTCGGGAGAGATCCAAATATAGTCTATCCTTGAGTGGGACCTATGTGCGTGCGAGTAAAATGTATACCCATCTTTCTCTCCCTGAACCTCCCTCCACGCGTTGACCAAGGCCCGGCCACCATTTTCCCCTTCAGTTCTTGCGTTGGTCTCCCCTGTGGCCCAGGTCCGCCCCTGTTCCTGTCCTTCACTGGATCCCATGCAATATTAAAATCCCCTGTGAGGATGATAGGATATTTGGCGAATTTCTCAAGTTTAGACAGAGCTCTTTGTATGAACAGAACTTGCGCAATATTTGGGGCATATAGGGTTGCCACCGTGAGGTTCTGTCCACCACCCTCCAAGTGCACCGCCAGATACCTTCCCTGATCATCCGAGTCCTTCCCCCCTGAATATGCATGTCAAGGCCATCTCTAAGGGCTATTAAGACCCCAGCTTTCTTGCCTGGTTGGGTAGCTTGAATTAGCCTAGAGTATCCCCATATTTTAACCCTCCCACTGTCTGACCATCGAATGTGGGTCTCCTGTAGCGTGAGAATGTCAGGCCTCTCCCGTCTAATAAAGTGCTCAATCTTCTTGCGTTTAACTGGGGAATTTAATCCATTCACATTCAGGGAGAGGATGTTCATCGGACCTGTACTAACCATATTGGGCGTAGATAATTTGGATTGGGTACAAGGCCTTGTTTTCTACTGTTAAATCCCGCCGTCTTGAGGCTGCTCCTTTTCACCTGTAACCTGAGATTGGGCACTCTGGCGCCTGTATTTGTGGTTCCTTGAGCCCCCCCACCTCCCTCCCCTCCAAACCCCTGGAGGGGAGGAACGGCTGGCCATAGGCCCCCCTCGAATCGGAACCTCGAGAGCCGTCCCTCCAAATGCCCCCAACAGTTCTAACGTGGGATCTCCCAATCCCATTCCAAGATGTGACCCCGCCTCCCTCCCCCAAGACCCCTCATAATACAAACTGATACTTTGTGGCCTTGAATCCTCAAGGTTATGCTCCTTCGCCCTCCCCAGGCGGGCTTCATCTGAGCTGTCCGTCTCCTTCTATGCAGGGCCTCCCTCCTGTGGATGAGTATCTCGAGTCTGAGGGTCCTGCTCTTTCCTCGTTGGAGGTCCCTTCCGGAGTGAACGGGCATCCTTTTTCTTTGGTTTCTTTGAATGAGCTGTAGATCACTCCCATTCCCTGCGATCAGATCGGCCAGAAGTGGACGGGCGGGCAGCAGTGGGTCCCCCCTCCAGGCCCAAGAGGGAGAGACCCTGTTTGCAGGTGGTGATTTTTTGAGACTTCCCATTCCAGTCGAATGAGAGGCCGAACGGGTGCAACCACCTGTAGCGAACTTCCTGATCCCTTAAGTAGGACAGAATGGGCCCCATCTTTCTACGTTTGATGAGAGTTGCCTGAGCCAGATCCTGGTACAATGATATCTCCACCCCATTATACGAGATCTGGCCGGCCTTCCGTGCTCTTGATAGAATCTGCTCCTTCAATGTGTAACTGTGGAGAGCAACCAGTACATCCCTGGGGCTCAAGCCTGGCTCCGTCCTTCTTGGGCCAACTCTTTGTATCCTATCGAAGATTACTTCCCCCCGCTCCTGGTGGGTCCAGGAGGTCGGCGAATATGCTCTTTACAATCTGAGGGAGGTCCTGGATATCTTCTGGCAGGGCTTTAATATGGATATTTGATCTTCTAGACCTGTTCTTCAGGTCTTCCAACTGGAGCTCCAGATTGTGCATAGCTACCGCCCAAGTGTCCAGTAGAGAGTCCGATGTCCATGCGTCCTCTGCCAGGTCCTGGATCTCCCTCTCGTTTGTGTCGACCCGCTTCTCTATCTTGCTGATGTCCCTCTTAATCTCCTGAATTCCTTTAGCCAGGTCCTCCCTGAGAGTGTCCATTTGCTTTTGCCCCGCTGTGGTAATTTTATCCACTATCTCGGACAGGAGGAGCCTCAGCGCTGATTGCTTGACTGGTTGCTCAGGGACCTCTGGGTCCCCTGGGTGGGCCTCGGCAGACCCTTCTATGGGCCCTATTCCCTGGGATTCCACCGTGTCCTTGGCCCATATCCTGGTCAATGCATTCTCCTGGGGTCTCCTCGGCAGTCTCTGGGAAGATTGAGAGTCCTTGGGTTTATTCTTGGACATGATGTCAGGTTCCCCAGCGGATATACTCAGTTATTCGCTCTCCCGCTACTTCCTACAAAAAGGTCTCCCTGGGGGGCAGCTCGTCATCGGAGGGGGCGCACCACAATTGGGCTAGTTGGATGGGCGTGGGTCCTGGTACCCAGAGCAGTTCTCTGTTCACAACTAGCCCTCCGGGGCGGTTTATGTTGTGAGTCGTGTTTGGCCAGCCCACTATGGATACGCCTTTCTGAAGTAGCCGGGAAGCAGTGAGGAAAATCCCTGTGAGGAGGGGAGATCTGCTATGGGCTAGGGTGGTATGTTTGAGGGGTAGAGTGTCCCCCACCTCTCCTCCCACTTTCCGTGGATATTGCAGCGCTCAGCTTAGAGTTTTAGCGGGTTTGATTAACAGCAGGGAGTCATAAAAAAGGGCCAGCTCCAAGGCAACAAGCAGCTCACAAATCCTGCGATGAGTGCTGTGAACGTTCCGGGAGGAGTGAGCCTTCCCAATCCCCACTCCAGGGACGCCGCTCGTACCTTGCTTGCGGCCACTTGGGCACCCTTTCCTCCGCTCCTCCTCCGCGCTCTCCACTGTATGGATGAGCCCGGAGCTCTCAGGCCACCGCAGCCGCGTCCGTTGCTGCCCCTGAGAATAATGATGTTGCCGACGCTCCCCCACTGCGCCCCCCTGCCACAGGGCAAGCGGGCTCCTTCCAAGCAATGCGTTTGGTGTTGTAGGCAGGGGGGGCCCGCCGCCACCTGCTCCCGCCGAGGGGCCGCTAGTCCGACCCCCCCAAGGGGCGCGGACCTGACCAGGAAGGCCGCCACAGGCAAACTCGGGTCCTCGCGGCCAGAGCGGTCCATGGGCAGGCAAGACAGCCGCTGGTCACGTGGACACAAGTCCAGTCCCGACAGTACCTCAGGCCCCTCTGGATCAGGGCCACCCCGGGGCCAGCGAGAGTCAGTCGTTGTTGCTTCAGGTCGGCGGGACTCTGAGACTGCCAATTCTGTCACCTGGGGAGGGCTACAGCAGTCAGCGCCGGCAGTTACGGTGCCTCGGGGTCAGGAGCTTGGTGGCCACGAGGGCTAGTGAATCGTGGCCATCTTGGAATCCCTACTTTCGAGGCTTTAAGGTCATGCCAGTATTTATTCAGTTCCTGGCTGGCCTTGCGATTTGCTGTTGCCTGACCCATCATCTGTGTCATCCTCCATCTAAGGCCTAACACATAGTCCCCCACTTGCTTGGCGGGACCTGGAGGGTTGGCTTCCAAACCTTCTCTGATCAAGGCAAGGGGCCCCCTCACGGGATGTCCAAAGAGTAACTCAAAGGGGCTGAAACCAACACCCTCTTGAGGTACCTCTCTGTATGCGAACAGCAGGCATGGCAGGAGGAGATCCCATTTCCTCCTTAGGGGCTCTTCCAAAGCACCTAGCATGCCCTTGAGAGTTTTGTTAAATCTCTCAACCAGACCATTGGTCTGGGGATGGTAAGAGGTGGCGAATTTGTAGGTTACCCCGCACTCTTTCCACATGGTTTTCATTTAACTAGACATGAAGTTGGATCCTCTGTCAGAGACAACCTCCTTAGGGAATCAAACATGGGTGAAAATGCCCAGGGGATCCCTGGCAACCACCTTGGCAGTAACAGTCTGAAGGGGTATAGCCTCAGGGTACCTGGTGGCATGATCAACCAAGACCAGGATGAACCGATGTCCATCTGAAGTGGGAGGGTCAAGGGGACTGACAATGTCAATACCCACCCCTTCAAACGGTGTGCCAACCACTGGCAATGGCTGCAGTGGGGCAATGACACTGCCTCCAGTCTTGCCAAACAACTAGTTTGGCAGGACCTGCAGTGGCACTCCACTTCTACTCCTATCCGAGGCCAGTAGAAATGGGCAGAGAGCCTCTGCTTAGTCTTCTTGGTACCAAGATGACCAGCCAAGGGCACCTAATGCGCCAACTACAGTAGGAAGGGCCTGAAAACCTGGGGTACCACCAACCTATTGAGGGCACCAGGTTCAGTTTTAGTGGTCTCACTAACAAGGAGCTCACCCTCCCAATAGATCCAGAATGTCCTAGGCACTTCTCGTTGTGCCTGGGACAGGGCCTGTTTTCTCAGACCCTCGAGAGAGTGGCACTCTCTCCCTGTCCCTTACAGAAGTCTGCCTGGGAGGGTCCCCCTTCAGCCAACAGGCATTGAAGGTCGGGGTGGTCCTCCGGGTTGAGAACCTCTCCCACAGGAGAGCCTTCTGTCTCTTCTCCCTCAGCAGTTGAGTTTGGGTTTTCCACTGGACCCAGCCCATCCGGAGCATGGATCCCAATGGGTGCCGTAGGAACAGCAGGAAGAGAAGGAGCCCCCTTCACAGAGGTGGCCTTCTTGTTCTTCCGTCTTCTTGCCTTAGGCCTCGCCTTTGGCTCGGGTACCTGACTCACAGCCAGACCCGGTATTACCTGTGACCTAGTGACTGCAGCAGCAGTCAGGGGGAGACTATCCGAGATCAACCCCAACTTTACTAGATAATTTCCTAACAAAATGTTAGCAGGGACATTGTCCTGAACCAGAACAGGAAGCTTTGCTGTCTTGTCTCCAATCATGAGTGTGACGAAGGCTACAGGCGATAATTTGGGAGGCCCACCAGCTTACCTGGTGGTTCTCAGAGGAGCACCTACATAGTCCTCTGGCTTGAGCAGGGTCTTGTCCACCACTGTCATGCTCGCCCCAGTGTCTCTCAAGCCAGTGGAAGGCTGGCCATTCAAGAGGACACTTCTCAAAAACCTACGGGTGTTCTGTGGGATAGTTGCCAGTACTTCTACGTATTGGTTCCAAGCACCAAGGGACACTAAGGAAATCTCTACAGGAGCACCGAAGGTGATCCCTGTAGAGGAGGGGAGGACAGTGGCCTCCACCTCAGACATGGGGTAAGGGTAGCTTAGGCTGACAGCCTGTACTCCAAGTGCCTTACCTTTACACTTGGAGACCCTTCTTGTGATCCAGAGCCCCACATTCCCAACAAGTGGCAGGAATGCAGGGTACGGTACTGGAACCACTGGGAGCTTTGCAGCAGGTGGACCTCTTATTCCCACCCACAGATGATTTATCCCCACTAGATTATTGGGTTTTAGGAGAGGAAGGTTTTGGTTTACCCGACTGTGACTGCTTTTGGGATTCCTCAGCTTTCTGAGAGGTCCCCTTTTATTTGTCCTTGCCCTTCCCACTGGAGTCCTTAGGGGACACCCGGTGGGAGACCCACTTGTCAGCCAACCTAGTCAGCTTAAAGGGATCCAAATTGTTCTGGTCAGCAACATACTGATGCAGCTCTGGTGAACAGGCTTCAGAAAAATTCTCAAAAAACAACTGGTGGGACAATTTGACAAACGTTTTCACTTTGTAACCATCAATCCACCCCATCATGTTCATATGTGCAGCACTCACCGAGTCATCCCAAGAAACATTCTCTCTTTTCTTAAATTCCCTGAACCTTTTAAGGTATTGGGTAGGTGTCTTGCCAAACTTGGCAATCAAAGCAGAATTCATGCACTCATACTAACCCCTTTCTTCCAGAATACACTCATATCCAGTCTAAGGCACTCTGCTTAACAAACACTTAGCCCAATCTCTCTTATCTACATCACAAATTGCACAAGCCATTTCAAACACTTCAATCCATTGGAGGATATCAGAACCCTCCACAAACACACCAACCAAATATTTCATAAACTTGGTGGCTGGGGACCTGACACTCTCACTGGGTTTAGCTGAAGTCTCCACTCTAGCTTTCCCTAGCTGGATTCTCTGACAGTGACCCTGTTCTTGAGTTCGAGGTCCTTATCTTTGAGTTCAAGATCCCTATTTTTGAGCTCCACTTGTTGTGCCAACTCCTCTTTCTTAAGCTCAGCATCTATTTCCAACTTGTGGTATTCAAAGGTCAATTTCATCCTTAATAACTCAAGCTCCAAGGAATTGCTGGGGTTTGGAACAGAGGCAGCAGGAATGGTGGCATTCCCAGAAACAGATTCAGCAACAACCCCAGGGGTAGAGTCCTCATTGGTTGCATCCCCCCTTCAAGAGATTCACCATCAGTCTGGTAGTCCAGCAGGGCAGCTATCAGCTCAGCCCTAGACTTATCCACAAAGCCTAACTCCCTGGCCTCACAAGCACTCTGGAGAGCCTCTAAACTCATCCGAGTCAATTTACCACTTGCAATAGACTCCATTGCTTGTAATGCAGTTATCTTGTACACAACTAAACCTTAATTTAACAAAGTGCAGATATTTTGTAAGTGGCACGGTTATACACTGATTCTTAAAACCATAAGCATCCCACCGCTGTCGCCAGTGTAAAGACTGGAGGGGGGTCTGTACTTCTGCTCTCTATATGGTAGAGGAGAGACACAGAGGACCCCAGCCAAGATTCTCTATTACGGTAGCATGGATGACTAATCAAGTCCTAGCGTATCAGGAGGTGATGCAGGCTGGTTCTTATGTACAGTGTAGTCCCCAAGCCCCCCCAAAGTAATGTCCACACACTGTATTAGTTAAAACACTGTTTTATATAATTAAGTTCAAGGTTGCATACACAATCACAATAAGTCACTTTGTGCTCGGTGAATCAACAATGGCAAATATATACAGTTCTAAGTGGTACCACAATTATTATTAGATTCCTTTAAAGTGCATCAACTGTACTCTGGTTAAATGTCACACAAATCAATTAATAGAGGTAACCAACAATAGACATAGGAGGAAAGCAGTTGGTTAGAACAATTGGCAGAATACTGGCCCGGTTACCTAGACACAGTTGTGTGTGGAGATCCCCCCACCTGGGCAACCTGTAAATAAAGATATTGTGCAAGCCCAGTCCATATGTTGTTCACAAGAGTCTTATTTCCTTCTAAAATGTTTCTACCCCCCCCCAATGTACCTGGTAGAGTAGAGTTCTTTGAAGAGGCGTCGATGGATCCTTCTTGAGTGACTCCCTTTAAAGCAGGAGCCACGGATCGTCGAGAGGCGTCGAAGAAGGTGAACTTGGAGTTGACGGCGTCAATGAAAAGTTTGATGGTGCAGAGACCACGGCGTCGATCCAGGTGGTGCTATCCGGCGACGTCCTGCGAGGATGAGGTGTGCGGGGCACCTCAGCGTTTGATAGTTCAGGACTGCAAAGAGTTTCTGAAGAACTGTGGCCCGACAAGGGTGTCGAGTCGTCAAAGTCTTTGTGGTCTTTGGGTGGTGGGAAACCCACCGGCGGATTCTCCTCAGCGCCTCGTCGTCCTCAACTTTCTCTGGCGGGACAAAGCGGTCAACGGTGCGGACAAGGGAGTCCTTTAATTCAACAGTTTTAAGCAAAGGAGTGGGCGGCTCCGGTTGTCAGCGGCATGGCATCAAGCGGTCCCCTCTTCTGGGCAACACAGCTTCCACGGGCCTCCAGCGGTTACGGCGATACTCCGAACCGGGTCGACGGCAATGGACTTCAATAGCTTCGATGTCCGGGTGCTTCACTTTGTTGTCCTCGGCGGTCCCCGTCTCCAGTCGGCAGACTTTCGAGGGTCTCACTTCCAGGGAGCTTCGGTGAAGGTTTAGCAGTGCTCAATGGTCACTCGGAGCATGGGAAGGGGGCGCCTAACCAGGTCCTCTCTCAGATCAGTCCTTGATGAACTCGACAGCTTTCGGGTTGGGTCGAAGCAAATGCAGCAGCAGTTCTTCTTCTAGCTGGGCGTCAAGGATAAGCAGTTCCAGTTACTCTTCAAGTGTCAACTCAGCTTCTGAACAATTTCCAGTGGTGAGAGGTCCCCAGATATACTATTCTGTCTCTCATCCACACTGCTGGGTCACACTCAGCAGCCAATCATACAGAAGGGCATTCATGCAGTCAGTCAGCCAATCAGGCATACAGTGCATTCAGGCCATAGTCCTCCCTCTCAGACACCCACAACAAGGAATGTGTGTTGGGTCAAGTACCCAGCCATTCAACACTACACACTGCATTCATACCAGTTTCCTGCAGTGCTGTCTCAGTCATTGTGTCAAACACCAGAAACCAAACATCCACAACAAGAAGTGCATATTGGTCAAATACTCGATTCACCCAGGTCCCACCCACAGGGTGTACCCACAACATACAGTCACTGGGAAGGCTCCAGCCAGTCTGGCCTGGGCTTCACAACAACACCATATATGGAACTTCCACCAAATAGCCAGTCAGGGGGAAGGGACAGAGTCAGGGCTTCCCAGGACTTTGGGAAAACAAGGTAATAGGCAATAGAAAGCAAGAGGCCACAGGGGCCATCTTGTTTCCTATCACGAATCAACTGATTCCAATGGCAGGGCCTGAGTATCCAAAAATGGAGGATACTCAGAGCACCTGTCAACTTCAGCATGGAGCTGCCACCAGCCCATACCCTGCTCTGTGGGCCACCACAGGTGCCCAAAAACATACAATAGGGGCACAAGGTTGCACCCCCCACCCATGGGTGCCATTAAGGTATCCCATGGGTCTGTACACCAAACCTAAAACAGGAAGAGCTGCACTGCCAGGAGTCCCACATGGACTCCTGGGCAGAAAACAATACAGAACACAAATGAAAAAAGACTACATGACAAGGACAGGGAGGCCCTGTCCCTCCAAGGCATTTCCAGCATCACAGCCAGGGCCTCTAGATCCAACAAAGAATCATTTTTTCACGTGGGAACAGCTTGTGACTAGTGAATAATATGGGATGTTGTGAGAAACCTGAAGGCGTCTCCCTGACTAGTCCCCAGGGATCTGTCATCCAGGTGGACAGGACACAGCCATCGCTATTGGATTCAGTTTCTGGGGGTGGACCAGTGAGAGAGGATTGCCTGGATGGGGGATGCTGGGAGAGTGGAAGTGGGACACCGACGGGTGAGACACAGTATTCCCCTTCTTCCAACACCTTTCACCCATCATACCATGTAGGATACTCAGAAACTCTACCCCGCCCCCATATTTCCGACACAAACACTTTTGCACAACACAAAAGACAACGGACTAACATCAGAGCCATTTACCTGACATGTCCCAACACAAGGGTCAGGCAAAGTCAGGCAATTGACCAGAATCACACACACACACCTGATGGCCCTTTCCCTTCCACACAGTGGAGCAAAAGAACACACTATGAGCATGGCAAACCAGACAACGAGAAAGCTATCCCAGTACCACAATTCAAGAGGAGGAGAAAGGCGGCTAGAACCGAAGGGGTGAAAAGGAGGGTAGCGACTTTGCCCTTTTCAACCCAGACCCAGAAAGCCTCCGTGAAAGGAATTGTAAGATCGCGAATAAAAGCCAGCGTGTTTTGCAGCAGATGTGAACGGTACACAAAGCTCTCCTACACTGATAATCAGGACAGCGAGAGACGCTTGCTGCAGTGGTACTGACCTCGACTCCAGAGACAAGAAAAGCCAAGCGTACATCACAGATGGTGAGCCAAGGGGAGAAACGATAAGAAACCGAACTGTGTTCAACAAAAGTTGCTAATGGCAAATTAAGAGAAGTTCAAAGCATTGTTAACATGTCAGGGGAAAACCAGCTGCACAGGGGTCCGACACCACGTGGGTGTTCATTTGAGAGACTCTAGTTGATTCCCTGTTTGTTGAAACTACTGATACCAGAAGGCCCACGGAGTTGAAAGTCTTTGACCGGCACGTAATGGAAAAGCCAAGTAAGAAAGTAGAAGAAACTAGGAGGCTTGCAAGAGTGAACCCGACGGAGGGAGGCTGACAGAAGGGGGCGAAGCATGAAGCCCCAATGAACATTGCATTGACAAGAATGAACCCGACAGAGGGATATCCACAGTGGATTGTCTAAAAGGACATTAAGAATTGTGAATACAACCGGTCAAGTTGTTTGGAAAAAGCTGTAGTGAACATGACATAGGGAGGCTAACAATCGAGAAGGGTCTGAGCCAGGAAGAGGTTGATCCAGGGGTGAAACTTCATCACCCAATGTAGAGACGGAAAATAACACTTTGTTTGTTATTTTGAATACATCAGATCCTCGGAGGCAAGAGACTTTTTGTAGAAAAGAGACTCAAGCACCAAAGGTCCTAATAGATGAGAACGAAACTGTCATCTCGTGCTGGGAAAGATCGAGTGTGCGCTGTGCTCAGGAGTCCCACCTTGTCCCGTGCTCAAAACGTGGGAAAGGGAGACCTCCAGCTACCACTGTCAGGAGTGGCACTCTATTAAGAGTGGCACAGGACACCCAGAAAGGGTTTGGGTGGTTGTGCCAAATAAGGTGGACAGATAAGAACACACACAGCGGAAAGGAAAGAGAACGAAGAGTAAGCAAGAGTAGCAAGGGAAAAGATACAGAATGAATACCCTCTTGGGGTGTATGCAGATATAGGAAAAGAGTATTCCACAAACCTTGGAAATACTCTAGCCTTCTGCACAGTTTGCTATAACAGAGGCCCACGCTGATTGCTCATGACTTGGAACAGCAGCTCTGGGTGTCTGTAATGTAGAAACAGGACAAGGGAAGGGGCAGAGGTTGACTGATGGGAACCAACAGACAAGCTCTGTACAAAAGGGTCTACAAACAGTACAAGAGAAGATACTACAGACACATCCAGTAAAGGAGGTGATAGCAAACTAGCAGAAGGAAATGAAAGGAAAGTCGTGTAACAGGATAGGATAGCAGAGGACAGTAAGGAACAAGGTTGAGAGCTCAGAGGAGCAGGAAAGCAATGAGTAAGCCCACAGGAGTAGGACTGTAAGGTAGAACGCCCAGAGGAAAAAGGGCTTAGGGGAGCAGAGTAAAGCAGACTGCACGGCAAGGATCCCGTAAGGGCCGGGCAGTAAGGAGTGAACCCTGAGGGACAGGGCCGCTGAACGTAGAAGGTAGCAGAGGACTGTAGAGAGCTGCTAGGCCGAGAACCCAGTGGAAAAGGTAGATAGTAGGCAGCGGAGCGTGATAAGCTGCAAAGTAGGAAGGCCCAGAGGACAAGGGCTGTAGGTAGCCAGAGAGAGGTAGGCTGCAGAGCAGGGAGCCCCAGAGGACAAGGGCTAAGGCAGCCGGAGTGAGGCAGGCTGCAGAGCAGGGGAGCCCAGAAGACAAGGGCTGAAGGCAGCCGGAGTGAGGCAGGCTGCAGGGCAGGGAGCCCAGAGGACAAGGGCTGAGGAAGGAAAGCAGCAGAGCGTGATCAGCTGCAATGTAGAGGGTCTGCAGGGCAAGGGCGGAGGCTGGAAGGCAGCAGAGTGTGATCGGCTGCAATGTGGAGAGCCCGGCAGGGCAAGGGCGGAGGCTGGAAGGCAGCAGAGCGTGATCGGCTGCAATGTGGAGAGCCCGGCAGGGCAAGGGCGGAGGCTGGAAGGCAGCAGAGCGTGATCGGTTGCAATGTGGAGAGCCCGGCAGGGCAAGGGCGGAGACTGGAAGGCAGCAGAGTGCAATCGGCTGCAATGTGGAGAGCCCGGCAGGGCAAGGGCGGAGACTGGAAGGCAGCAGAGCGTGATCGGCTGCAATGTAGAGAGCCCGGCAGGGCAAGGGCGGAGGCTGGAGGGCAGCAAAGTGTAACAGGCTGCAAGGCAGGAAGCCCAGAGGAGCTGGACTGAGGCAGGGAGCCCAGAAGGCTATGGCTGTAGGCAGCGAAGTGTAACAGGCTGCAAGGCAGGAAGCCCAGAGGAGCTGGACTGAGGCAGGGAGCCCGGAAGGCTAGGGCTGTAGGCAGCAGGGTGTAGCAAGCAACAAGGCAGGGTCCAAGTAGGAGTGAAGGTAAACAGCATACAGGATCCGTAGGAAGACGCGAAAGGTGGAGGAAGGACTCTCAGATGCAAGAGGCTGAGCCACTGCAGGCAGCAGCCTTTATACTGCCTAGCCCAGCAAAGAGGCAGGCTAATTGGTTGCACCTGGCTAAGCACACCTGCAGGCAATCGGCCACCTCCCTTTCTGTTCCTGGGCTGGTGGAAGCAGGGCAAGTCTCTAGGGCTTCTGGGGGGTGTAGTTCCATTGATAACCAATAGGAACAGCCAGGAATCGATGCTTGTAGCCAGGTGCATTATGGTATGCGTAGTTTGTTGGAAATAATAATTAAGCAGCAAAGTCTCGCAAATGGGAAATAAAGTTTCCAAAGTAAATATAGATGGATCCAAGAGTCTGTTGTAAATAAATGATAAACATATAGTCCAAATTGAACGTAAATGGATGCGCCCATGGCGCAGGCATGACAGTATGCCCCTCTCCAGGCCCCTCTCCAGGCTCCCTGAAGACCGACCTATAGGAAGAATGTCTGTCACACCGTACAAGAGTCTTACTCCAAAAAGGCAAATCATGAAGCACCAGAAACGGGTTGCAAGGTGAGAGTCTTGAATGGCTGTAGAGAGTATCAAGGCGGTAGCAACTGGGTGTGTGGGTGTCATGAGAGAGCCAGCGGGCTGGAACGCACCTGAGACTGGTAGAGTAGGGTCTGGCAGTCTTAGTGCTATAGATACACCAGCAGGAACAACTGGAGCAGTAGTCTTAACAGGAAAACCCTTTGCTGACCCTGCAACAGTTAGCATGGCGGATGTAGGATCAGGAAGAGAAGGTGCTGAGGGATCAGGTTTTGTAGCAGAGGATTCTGCTGCAGCGAGCACAGCTGCGAAGGAAGTAGAAATCTGGGCATCGGGAGCATCAGAATTAGCAGTAGCTTCAGGAATCACAGTAGCTATAGCAACCTCAAGATTTGCAGCAGAGACTTGAGGAGTCTCAAATGTGGCAGGGAGTTTAGGAACCACAGCAGCAGGAAGATCATGGATTGTAGTTGGAAGTTCGGGTGCTGTAGCAGCTACAGATAGTTCAGGTGTTGCAACTACTGGTAGATCGGGTACCACAACCACTGGCGATTCAGGGGGTATCGAAGAAACTGAAGATGTTGATTGCTCAAGAGTGTTGTCTGATAGCACAGCCACACTTTGGCAAGCCCCGCTTGCCAACTCAGCATGCTCGGTGTGAACTGCGCCAGTCTCTTCAGCTGCCATTGTCATTTCAGAAGAGGTTGTTAGTGTGAGTACTGGACAATAGGCAAGGGTGAGTGCGGAACCATCCTTTGACTCAGAGGGATTTCCAATCAGAAGACCACCCTTGTTTTGCGGTGTAATGGCTGTGTGCGTGATTTGACCCACCGGAGGAGTTAATTCTTTTCTGTCAGTACAACAACCTGAGTTTCTGTGGCTGGAAGGTGAAAGAGCTGTGTCAGTCTTTAGAAGGGATACATATGCTATGTTTAGGTCTTCCATCTGCTTGGTATAAGTCTGTATACTTTTCTGTATGGCAATTCCAGGCCTTATCATGTCGATCTCTAAAGATAAGATGTCAGGCGTTGGATATAGTGTCAGATGGTCTGGTGACTTGTGTCCCTTCATAAGATTCTTATAATGCAAATAAACAAAGTCATCATAGAGGTCTTCGGTCTTTCTTTTAAGGCGTAGGAGTTGTTCGTGTAGCAGGTAAGCATCATTAGTTTGATCTAAAGCTTCAGAAGCTGGTGTGGTAGAAAATTCGGTTGTAGCAATGGGAAGACTGACCTTAGGGTTATTGTGTTTAGTAGATACTGTAGAAGCATTAAGACAACCAATGGTTAGTATAGGTCTTTTGTACCCAGGACCAGATGCACAAACCTCAGGATAATGACTGCCTTGTCCTGTCAAATAAGGGTTTCCAGCATTCTGGGGAACTTGCCAAGCTGATCTTGCGCATATCACTCTGGCAACAGCGTATTCTGGTTTAGAGTCTCCCACAATGAGTGCTATATCCTTGTCTGTTGCGGTGTTAGAAGGCTTGTCAGAAGACGCAGGAGTGTTTTTCACTGTTTGGTTTAACAAGATCTGTAAGAATTCATTATCTTGCTGTAGCTCTGCAACAGATAAGGACTGCGGGTCATAGTCGCAAATGTCATAATAATTGTACATGGAAGAAGGGTCAGCTAGCCAGTGAGTATAATACCGTGCTTGTAAATCTTTGTTTACTAAGGCGAGACTGTCCTTTAGACTAAGGTTCTTGTTTGCTGTCTTTAGGGAAACCATAGGTTTATGCAAAGGTTTCTTAACCCGAAAGGAAAGCATCTTTGTTCTGTGTGTGCCTTTCCGGCCTATGGAACAAGAAAGTTTTGGCTATTGCATTCTGTCAGGAGTGGCACTCTATTAAGAGTGGCACAGGACACCCAGAAAGGGTTTGGGTGGTTGTGCCAAATAAAGTGGACAGATAAGAACACACACAGCGGAAAGGAAAGAGAACGAAGAGTAAGCAAGAGTAGCAAGGGAAAAGATACAGAATGAATACCCTCTTGGGGTGTATGCAGATAAAGGAAAAGAGTATTCCACGAACCTTGGAAATACTCTAGCCTTCTGCACAGTTTGCTATAACAGAGGCCCACGCTGATTGCTCATGACTTGGAACAGCAGCTCTGGGTGTCTGTAATGTAGAAACAGGACAAGGGAAGGGGCAGAGGTTGACTGATGGGAACCAACAGACAAGCTCTGTACAAAAGGGTCTACAAACAGTACAAGAGAAGATACTACAGACAAATCCAGTAAAGGAGGTGATAGCAAACTAGCAGAAGGAAATGAAAGGAAAGTCGTGTAACAGGATAGGATAGCAGAGGACAGTAAGGAACAAGGTTGAGAGCTCAGAGGAGCAGGAAAGCAATGAGTAAGCCCACAGGAGTAGGACTGTAAAGTAGAACGCCCAGAGGAAAAAGGGCTTAGGGGAGCAGAGTAAAGCAGACTGCACGGCAAGGATCCCGTAAGGGCCGGGCAGTAAGGAGTGAACCCTGAGGGACAGGGCCGCTGAACGTAGAAGGTAGCAGAGGACTGTAGAGAGCTGCTAGGCCGAGAACCCAGCGGAAAAGGTAGATAGTAGGCAGCGGAGCGTGATAGCTGCAAAGTAGGAAGGCCCAGAGGACAAGGGCTGTAGGTAGCCAGAGAGAGGTAGGCTGCAGAGCAGGGAGCCCCAGAGGACAAGGGCTAAGGCAGCCGGAGTGAGGCAGGCTGCAGAGCAGGGGAGCCCAGAAGACAAGGGCTGAAGGCAGCCGGAGTGAGGCAGGCTGCAGGGCAGGGAGCCCAGAGGACAAGGGCTGAGGAAGGAAAGCAGCAGAGCGTGATCAGCTGCAATGTAGAGGGTCTGCAGGGCAAGGGCGGAGGCTGGAAGGCAGCAGAGTGTGATCGGCTGCAATGTGGAGAGCCCGGCAGGGCAAGGGCGGAGGCTGGAAGGCAGCAGAGCGTGATCGGCTGCAATGTGGAGAGCCCGGCAGGGCAAGGGCGGAGGCTGGAAGGCAGCAGAGCGTGATCGGCTGCAATGTGGAGAGCCCGGCAGGGCAAGGGCGGAGACTGGAAGGCAGCAGAGCGCAATCGGCTGCAATGTGGAGAGCCCGGCAGGGCAAGGGCGAAGGCTGGAAGGCAGCAGAGCGTGATCGGCTGCAATGTGGAGAGCCCGGCAGGGCAAGGGCGGAGACTGGAAGGCAGCAGAGCGTGATCGGCTGCAATGTGGAGAGCCCGGCAGGGCAAGGGCGGAGGCTGGAGGGCAGCAAAGTGTAACAGGCTGCAAGGCAGGAAGCCCAGAGGAGCTGGACTGAGGCAGGGAGCCCAGAAGGCTATGGCTGTAGGCAGCGAAGTGTAACAGGCTGCAAGGCAGGAAGCCCAGAGGAGCTGGACTGAGGCAGGGAGCCCGGAAGGCTAGGGCTGTAGGCAGCAGGGTGTAGCAAGCAACAAGGCAGGGTCCAAGTAGGAGTGAAGGTAAACAGCATACAGGATCCGTAGGAAGACGCGAAAGGTGGAGGAAGGACTCTCAGATGCAAGAGGCTGAGCCACTGCAGGCAGCAGCCTTTATACTGCCTAGCCCAGCACAGAGGCAGGCTAATTGGTTGCACCTGGCTAAGCACACCTGCAGGCAATTGGCCACCTCCCTTTCTGTTCCTGGGCTGGTGGAAGCAGGGCAAGTCTCTAGGGCTTCTGGGGGGTGTAGTTCCATTGATAACCAATAGGAACAGCCAGGAATCGATGCTTGTAGCCAGGTGCATTATGGTATGCGTAGTTTGTTGGAAATAATAATTAAGCAGCAAAGTCTCGCAAATGGGAAATAAAGTTTCCAAAGTAAATATAGATGGATCCAAGAGTCTGTTGTAAATAAATGATAAACATATAGTCCAAATTGAACGTAAATGGATGCGCCCATGGCGCAGGCATGACAACCACATCCTGATTTATCATTTGTGAACACTTCTTTCTTTATTGGGAATCCTATCCCACACTCTTTTTGTATTTAGTTGTAACGATTGCCAATAGAATATTTTAGTATAGGCCAGTTTATTTGACAATATGCCACTAGGACTGCCTTATTATTATTTGATGGTCGTAGCTTTCTCCCATCTTAGATTTAGGTTTAGATTAGGGTTTTTTCCAACCTGCATATACAGTTTAATAAACACCCTTGAACTGTGGTCACTTGTGTCTGTCTTTACTGTTGCCACTGGGGAACCCTACAATTACATAAACTTAGTTAGAGAGCCTCTAGCCCTTCCATCGCCACCAAGGAATCAATAAGGATTGATATCTGTAGCAGTAGGAAAGCTATTAACCTCCATGGGAAAATAGGAATGATTACTACAGACTTGGTTTTGATACCCCCTCCGGGGTGCTACATACAATTGGGCCCAAAATCTGGCCTAGCGTGGAAGTTCGGTATAGACGTTTTAGCAGGCTTTATTGATCCTGACTTCCGGGGGGATGCAAAGTTTCTCTTACAGAATCATGGTGAAGTCCCTTTTGAGGTACGTCAGGGAGATCAAATTGCCAAGGGAAGTTTGGAAAGAGCTCTAGTTCCTCAGTTTAAAGAAAGTGAACCAGATAAAACAGAAAAAGGTTACTTAGGCTTTGGGGAAGCTGAAAAAATCTCTTAACATTGAAGAAAGGAAGGGAGAAGAGCCCACCATCTATCCCGACCTAGCCTTCACCCGGCGAAATTATCCAGCTCTTGCTAAAGCTTTTCTACAAGCAATTCCGGAAGGATAAGTCTTAGAGAAGGGAAGTCCCTTTTTCTTCTTAAAACAAGGATTGCTTTATAGAAGAGAGACATCTACGGAATGGTTAGTAAAAACACTGTTAGTAATACCTGTCAGAATGGTCAGTAATATCTTCTTCCTCCACTGAGCTCTCTGTTTCTCCCACCTCCCCTTCCACCTCACCTCTGTCTTTCCACTGAAGTGCGGGCTTTTGTCTTCCCTTGGGTCTGGTCTTCTCCTTTTTTTTTTAATATAGATAGGGGCGACCGTGGAAGGACACCACAGTGTCACCTAAAAGGTAACCTGTGGCTATCCTCCGCGGCTGCCTGAATGTGGGGAAAAAGCCGGTGGCACAAAAAACCCCAATGAAGTTCACAAGAAGCGGAGTTGAAAAACATGATCCAGGAGTTCTTGAAGCAGTTCCGTAAGGTGTATGCTACAGTCCGTCCGATTGTAGAACAGGATGGAGAGTGGGACGGGAACTCCCGTAAACTCTCCTCGGAAAGGTAAGTGGTAGAATGAAGTCTCAACGAGGACAGATTCGAGGCAGCACAGGGATGAAGAAAGGCAGTCCAGGTACAGGCGAGGGTCAGGAACTTGGGAGCCAAAGCAATACACAGGTCGAGAGCGAGCAATCCAAATGCAGGCAAAGTCGGTACACAGGAATCCACACAAATAAACAGGAGAAAGGAGGGAGTAAACAAGAAGGTGAAAAGAGCGAGCAGAAGAAAACAACAGGAGACGGGCGGAAAGGGAGGTAGAAGAAGAGAAGGAACGGTACGAGCAGGGATAGGGGCAGAGGAAAAGGCTAGGAAGGAAACGGTCGAGCAGGACCGAAAAAGGAAGTAAGGGAGTGAAAAACTAGGAGCACTGGGAAGTAAGTGAAACACAGGCTAAAGCAGACGAACTGGAACACAGGACGTTGCAACGTGCCCGAAAGCCGGAAGTGCAGAAAGAAAACTACCGGCGTCGGACGTGCTGCAACAAAAGACTAGACCAGCACTCTGCGTTGTACAGAACGTGATGGCAAATGTAATGGAGGACGCCGTTTCCAACGGTCCCACAGTCGCCAGGTACCAAAAGCTGTGACAATACCCACGAGCCACCGAAAGGTTGTACTGGAGATTGCACATTCCCATTTTACCGGGGGGCATTAAGGACAATCTTAAATCCAGACACATATGTGGGAAGGTTTACTGGCCAGGTAACCACGTCAATATAAAAACCTTCATCCAGATGTGCAAAATATGTCAAAAGACCACCCACATTCCATTACCTGCCCCTCTTAACCCGTTGCCGATCATAGAAGTCCCTTTTCAAGAATCGGTATGGACATAATTGGACCTCTAGAGACATCCGGGTTAGGCAATAAATATGTCCTTGTGATTGTGGACTTTGCGACCCGATATCCCGAGGCATTCCCAATGTGCAATATTACCACACAGCAAATCCTTAAACAGCTTCTACCGTATTTCTCAAGGGTCGGCTTTCCAAAGAAAATACAAAGAGACCAGGTTTTGAATTTGATGAGTAAACTTATGATCGAAGTCAAAGATCTACTCCACATTACCGCCTTGCTACCTTCTGTATATCATACCCAAACCGATGGCTTGGTAGAAAGATTCAATAAAACCCTGAAACTAATTTTACGCAAATTGGTAGACACGACGGGAAAGACTTGGACCGAATGATCCCGTGGGAATTGTTTGCAGTGAGGAAAACCCCCCAGTCTTCCACAGGTTTCTCTCCTTTTGAACTGCTCTATGATAGAGAGCCCAGAGATGTCCTGGACATGCTCGTCAAACCTGCGACGAACGAGAGGAGGCGCCCATTCTCATATCGCAAAACCGCCACTAGAATGAGAGAATATATTAAATTGGTTTGAGACTTAGTTGGTACTCATGTGGCAAAGGTCCAGAGTCAACAAAAATCCACTTGTGACAAAAAAGTGAATTTAAGAGCATTATCCATAGGACAAAAAGTACTGGTCCTCTTACCCACCTCAGAAAACAAACTTGCCTCCAAGTGGCATGGACCTTATGAGATAGTAGAACAAACGGGAGCCTGTACTTATAAAGTAGCCCAAACGGACAGAAAACTGAAAGTCTATTTGTATCACGTACATCTTTTGAAAGAGTGTAAAGAGAACCTGTCAGCCATCCATGCCAAAGTACTAGCCTGTCTGGTTCCTGAAGAGATAGATAACTGACTTAATTCCTTCTGAGCTTTCTATTCAAGAACAAGAAGATCTAAAAGATGTAGTGGTCTCATTTCCCGATGTATTCTCAGAAAAACCAGGAAGAGTAAAAGGCACATACCATTATATTTTAACACCTAAAGGTAAAGTGGTTCATTTAAAACCGTATAGGCTCCCAGAAGCCTGTAAACAGATAGGGATTGAGGAAGTCAACAAAATGTTGAAAGCTAATATTATTGAACCCTCTTCAAGCCCATTGGTCCTCTCCTATCGTGTTGGTCACTGAACCTGACCAATCCTGGAGATTCTGCATAGACTTCCGTCAAGTTAATGCCATTTCGGACTTTGACACCTATCCCATGTCACGCATCGATGACCTAATTGATAAACTCAGAGAAATCACCTTTCTATTTACCCTATAATTAACCAAAGGGTACTGGCAAGTTCCCATATATGGGCCAGATAAAGAAAAGACAGTGTTTTCGATGCCTCTAGGACTATTCCAATTTAAAGTGCTTCCTTTTGGCTTACACGGCCCACCAGCCACTTTCCAACGCCTTATGGCTCAAATCCTGCAACCCTATTCTGATTTCTGTGGGGATTATATTGGTATCATCATTTATAGTAAGACTTGGGAGGACCATCTCTTCCATCTTTATACCATCATGAAAGTCCTCAGAAACGCTGGCCTAACTCCTAATCCAGTGAAGTGCAGATTGCCCCAGTCAGCTGTAAAATACCTTGGCTTCTTCGTAGGGAATGGGAATGTACAGCCCCCAACATGAGACAGTAAGAGCCGTTTTAGATACACCAACCCCCAAGACGTAAAGAGATCTTAGAGCTTTTCTTGGGTTAATAGGATATTACCATAGGTTTATCCCCAACCTGTCAGACAAAACAGCCCGGCTGACGGATAAACTTAAGAATGCCGAAACCCAAAAACTTCATTGGAATGACAAGGATGAGATATGTTATAACATCTTGAAACAGACTCTGTGCCAGAACCCAATCATGAAGATAGTCGACTTCTCTAAAGAGTTTGTATTACTGACGATGCCTCCCTTACATGGTTTGGAGCCGTCCTGTCCAAGGCTTGCAATGGATTGGATCACCCCAGGTTGTTCACTAGTCGCAAGCCATTCCCACGTGAAAAAAATTACTCTGTGATGGAACAAGAGGCCCTGGCAATCAAGTAGGCCATCATCGATCTTAGATACTACCTATTAGGATGAAAGTTCACACTTGTTACAGATCATTCACCCCTAGTTTGGATAAGCCAACACAAACTCTCCAACCCTCGGGTCATGCAATGGTTTCTAGACCTACAACCCTATTGTTTCACTGTGGAACACCGAAAAGGAAAAGACCAGTGAAATGTAGATTTTCTTTCCCGGTTCCCCTGAGAAACAAATGTGGCTACATCGCATGGAGCAAGGGTATGTGAGAGACCTGAAGGTGTCTCCCTGACTAGTCCCCGGGGATCTGACATCCAGGTGGCCAGGACATGGCCATCGCTATTGGATCCAGTTCCTGGGGGTGGACCAGTGAGGGACGATCACCTGGATGGTGGGTCCTCAGGGAGTGGAAGTGGGACACCGACGGGTGAGAAACGGTATTCCCTTTCTTCCAACACCTTTTCCCCATCCTACCACGTAGGATACTCAAACTCTACACCCCCCTTTTCTGACACAAACCCTTTCGCACAACACGAAAGACAATGGACTAACACCAGAGCCATTTACCTGACATGTCCCAACACAAGGGTCAGCCAAAGTCAGGCAATTGACCAGAATCACACACACCTGATGGCCCTTTCCCTTTCCCACATGGATAAAAGGTGGAGCATGAGAGCACACTACGAGCAAGGCAAACCGCACGACGAGACAGCTATCCCAGTACGGCAATTCAAGAGGAGGAGAAAGGCAGCCAGAACTGAAGGGGCGACAAGGAAAGAAGCGACCTTGCCCTTTCAAACCCAGACCTGCAAATCCTCTGTGAGAGGAATCGTAAGACTGCGAACAATAGCCAGCGTGTGTTGCAGCTGATGTCAACGGTACACAGAGCTCTCCTACACTGATAATCAGGACAGGGAGAGACACTTGCTGCCGTGGTACCGACCTTGACTCCAGAGACAAGAAAAGCCAAGCGTTTCATCACAGCCGGTGAGTCGAGGGGAGAACCGATAAGAAACCGGATGGTGTTGAACAAAAGTTGCCAATGGCAAATTAAGGAAAGTTCAAAGAACTGTTAATATTTTAGGGAAAAGCCCAGCTGCAGAGTGGTCCAGTACCACGTGGGTGTTCATTTGAGAGACTCTAGTTGATTCCCCGCTTGTTGAAACTACCGATACCAGAAGGCCCTAGGAGAGCTGCAAGAAAAGGTCAAAGTGGTCATACAGGGGTCTAGCAAAATCCTCTGTACAGTCGAAAGTCTTTGACCTGCACTTAATGGAAAAGCCAAGGAAAGTGAATCCTGCATAGTAATAAAGTAGAAGTAACTGGGAGGCTGGCAAGAGTGAACCTGACAGATGGATGCTGACAGAAAGGGGGAAAGCATGAGGCCCCAATGAACATTGTGTTGACAAGAGTAAACCCGACAGAGGGATGGCCACAGTGGATTGTCTAAAAGGACATTAAGACTTGTGAATACAACAGGTGAAGTTGTTTGGGAAAAGCCGTAGTGAACACAAGAGAGGGAGGCTAACATTCGAGAAGGGTCTGAGCCCGGAAGAGGGGGATCCAGGTGTGAAAAGTCATCACCCAATGTACACACAGAAAATAACTTTTTGTTTGTTATTTTTAATACATCATGTCCTCGGAGGCATGCGACTTTTTGTAGAAAAGAGACTTAATAACCGAAGGCCTTAAAAGCTGAGAATGGAAATGTCGTCTTGTGGTGGGAAAGCTTGAGCATGTGCTGTGCTTAGGATTCCCGCCTTCTCCCATGCTCAAAACGTGGGGAAGGGAGACACCTGGCTACCACATCCTGACTTATCATTTGTGAAGACTTCTTTCTTTCTTGTGAATCCTATCCCACACTCTTTTTATATTTAGTTGTAACGATTGGCAATAGAATATTTTAGTATAGGCCAGTTTATTTGACAATATGCCACTAGGACTGCCTTATTATTATTTGTAGTTCGTAGCTTTCTCCCATCTTAGATTTAGGTTTGGATTAGGCATTTTTCCAACCTGCATATACAGTTTAATAAACACCCTTGAACTGTGGTCACTTGTGTCTGTCTTTACTGTTGCCACCATGAGTTCCTTACAGTGTTCCAATCCATTGCAAACCTGGACAGGGCGGCTTTTAACCCTATAAGGGAGGCATCCATCTGTAATACAAACTCTTTAGAGAAGTTTCTGGGGTTCGCCATTCTTAAGTTTATCTGTCAGCTGCACTGTTTTGTCCCAAAAGTTGGGGATATACCTACGGTAATATCCTATTAAGCTGAGAAAATCTCTAAGATATCTTTTGATCTTGGGGGTTGGTATATCTAAGACGGCTTGTACCTTCTCATGTTGGGGCTGTACATTCCTGTTCCCTATGAAGAAGCAAAGATATTATACAGCTGACTGGGCCAATTTGCATTTAGCTGGGTCAGCAGTTAGACCAGCGATTCTGAGGACTTTCATAATGGTATAAAGATGGAAGAGATGATCCTCCCATGTCTTACTATAAATTATGATATTGTCAATATAAGCTCTACAGAAATCAGAAAGGGCTGTAGGATTGTATCCATGAGGTGTTGGAACTTAGCTGGTGCACCGTGTAGGCCAAAGGGAAGGACTTTAAACTGGAATAATCCTAGGGGCCTTGAGAACACTGTTTTTTTCCTTATCTGGCCCATATATGGGTACTTGCCAGTACCCTTCGGTTAAATCTAGGGTAGATAGAAAGGTGGCTGCTCTGAGTTTATCAATTAGGTCATCGATGTGTGGCATGGGATAGGCATCGAAGTCTGATATGGCTCTAACCTGATGGAAGTCTATGCAGAATCTCCAGGAACCGTCAGGCTTAGTGAGCAACACGATGGGAGAGGACCATGGACTTGAGGAGGGCTCAATGATGTTGGCTTTCAACATTTTGTTGACTACCTCGATCACTAACGTTTATGGGCTTCTGGTAGAAGATATGGTTTTAACTGAACCACTTTACCTTTAGGTGTTCGAATATAGTGGTATTTACCTTTCACTCTTCCTGGTTTTTACGAGAATATATTGGGAAATTAGACCGCTACATCTTTTAGATCTTCTTTCTGTTGAGTAGAAAACTCTGAAGGAATTAAGTCAAAGTTATCTATGTCTTCGGGAGCCAGGCAGGTTAGTACTTTGGCATGGGTGGCTGACGGATTCTCTTTCCACTCCTTCAGGAGGTTTATGTGATATAAGTGAACATTCTGTTTTCTGTCTGGTTGGTGGTTGGGCTATTTTATGCGTGCAGGTTCCTGTTCGTTCTATTATCTCATAAGGTCTGTGCCACTTGGAGACAAGTCTGTTTTCTGAAGTGGTTAAGAGGACTAGTACTTTCTGTCCTATAGAGAATAATCTTTTATTTTTGTAAACATCCTTTTCTTGAATTTTAACAACAAAATTAACTTGCCCCCCTCCCAACCCTCGCCACTGGGGTTCTCATCGCCGGTCAGGGTATATGGGATCACATCGTAAAATGTCTTTTAAGACAGTTCCAAAAGTATCAATCGTTGGGGACACCATTGGACTCTGTAGTCTTCTTTTAGGAATGCCAGAATCTCCCACCGGTCCTCTGCTAATTTAGGCAGGTTGTTATCCATTGTTTAAGTAGCCAATTCCATTGCCACAATGTCCCTGACCTTGCATATCCAGTCTTGGAAAGTAGGAACTACTGGTCCTTTCCACCTCTGGGCAATTAGCAACATCCCCACCAGTGTAAGGCTCACTTGTACTTTTGTACAGCCCCTGGATCCCCCTTCCTCCCTCACTCCCTCCAGTCCCAACAGAACCAACTCCGGGGAGCCCTTAGCCCCCTCCCCAAAGACCTGGACCTGTGCCTCCTGTACTTCTTTCCAAAAGGGTTACATTTTTGGGCATCTCCACCAGATATGGGACCCAGTGCCCGTCCCCCGACATCCTCTCCAACAATCCTGCAAGACCTCAGGGTAAATCTTGTGCAGTCGAGCCGGCGTATAATGCCAGCCATACAGTATCTTATACCAGGCTTCTTGTAGCTGAGCCTCTTTGGCTACCTTTGGAATCAACTTCCATAATCTTACCCATACTTCCCTGCTAATTTCCTTCCTAATGATCTTTTCCAACCGAGTCGTATACGGCCACGAAGCTCGAGGAATGGCATTATCCAAGAGTTTGTATAGGTTCGACATCAGACCCATAGAGCCATCGTGGGTGGTCAAGAACTTTTCAAACGGGGTAAATTGGTGGGTGGCTGCTGCTTTAATCTCATTATTCTAGAGCCAATGCCGCAATTGAAAGTATCAAAGCCTTTCTTTTTCCCTCACCCCAAAATCTTGCTTGCATTCTATGAATGATCTAATGTTTGGGCCCTGGTACATGTACCGAATGATCTGGCACCCTCCTTCCTGCCACTGTCTGAATGCCCCCTCCTCCTTTTATTGGGTTGAATTCCGGATTATTAAAAATGGCGGCGAAAGGGGATGGAAATGTCATAATCCCATATTTCCCCACTAGCGTATCCCAGGTATCAACTATCATCCTCGTTATTGCACTGAAGTACATGTGCTGAGGTCTATATTGGCGGAGTAACCCCAGCACTTCCCTCAGATTATGTCTTGCTAATGCCCGGTCCATTGCCATCCATTGCTTCCCCTTGGGGGTTGCGGACCCTTCTCGTATAATTGGCAGCTGAGCTGCCTCGTAGTATAACTGCAAATTGGGGTGTGCCATCCCACCCTCTCTCATCGGGGACATTAGCTGGAACCTACTAACTCTCGGTCTCTTCCCCTCCCAGACAAAGTTTGCAGTCATCTTCCCCAATGCTCTAAAGAAACTGGCTGGGACGGCCTCTGCAATCGCCTGAAATAAATATAGTATCTGAGGGAGGGTCACCATTTTGACAGCTGCGATTCTGTCCACCCAGGATACCTTAAGGTTCCTCCACGTTTGGAAGTCCTTCTGGATTGCCTTCAACATGGTTGGGTAATTGGCTGCATACCAGCCCATGAGCGAGGGTGTGATTCGCACCCCCAGATTTTTAATAACAGCTGGGTGCCATATGAAAGGTAAGGCTGCCTTCAGTGCGGTCAGTTCTCTTCCCCTCACCGTTAGCTTGAGCATTTCTGACTTGGTGAGGTTGATCCGAATGCCCAGTGCCTCTCAGAATTTCTTGAGTAGCTCCCTTCAAGCCCTCAGTGAGTCCTCTGGCCTAGTGAGTGTAAGGGTGTCTCTAATTACACTCACACAAGAATAAATACACCCCTCTAGGGAAATAAGGCAAAAAGGCGATCTTGTAAGGATAACAAGTTTATGAGAATGTTAGCAAAGGACTCTGCTGCCCGAACAGTCTTCTCCTGTCCCTCTCCCCGTTCCTTCCTGCCAGAGTGGTCTCAAGCAGGTGTTTATATAGATCCAGCTTGCTGTGGCGATGTCACTGGAGCTGGATCATGGCTTCATCCCATTCCGTCCTTTTTCCTTAATAGGGATGCTCCAAAGCTTTCTTTCTTCGTTGTCAGTGTTTTCCTTCAGGGCATGCTGTTCTACATTTTGCTAGCTATGCAAAAACACACTGTAGCTCATGCTTTCCTCCATTTTGCTAACTATGCCAAAACACAATGCAGCTCTGCTGATTTTTACAAACCTTGAGGCCTAGCCCAAGGAAAAACTAAACATTGTTTTTTGTGTACAAACATTTTCCAGTCATTCTCTCCATTTTTCAATCATCATGGTCACGTTTTATCTGGGTCCTGTAGTCTCCTCCACACTTTATACTTTATAATTTTTTATCTCTAAATGCATTTTGCCACACAAAAACATGAGAGTCCTATTTTTAACATGCATGGACTCTTGATGGACAGTGGACACCTGGTGAGTCAGTTTGTGCTGGCCATAGTGACGGACACCGTACACTAAGCCTGCGGTCTATTTTGAATCCCACAGGCCACATTCCTTCTGGGAAGAAGGGGGAGTTTAACTCATCTACAGCACTAGTTAAGCTTTTAAAGTTCCTGCGATTGGACAATAAATCTATCCAACCAATAGTTAATTGCGCCTTATATTTAGACAATAACTACCTTCTTCAGGGCTCGTCTATGTCTGTGTATGTGATTATGTTTGCATGCGAGAGCCTTCCCAGTGCCCCTCCTGCCCATAGTCTATTTTAGCACCTTAAGGAGGTCTTGCCTAACTCTAAAATGCCTGGTGGTTCAGGAGGACCCTGGTTCCTTCCCAACATGCCCCCTTTTTATTACTTCTACAGTAACAAACGCATCCCCACCTGACATATCTACAACCACAAAAGTGTCAGTTTGAGTTTCGCTGTTGATTGTATGGCAAGGTGCATTAGAACCCCCAATTGATACCATCCTCTTTGCACTACTAGGTACTACATTGACAAAACATTGGAGACCCAATTGGCATGTGCAGAAGAGAACCAAGAAGAACACGATAACAGACACCAGTATTTTTCCTGCTGCCCCCAGCCGTGACGGGACTCAATCAAAAGCAAGCGACAGCCAATCTGTGTTCTGAACTCCACCTTCTTTCTTCATTTGAACACCTAGATTGTGCACTGCCTCCATGATGTGGGATAGTGACCCATTCCCGGCATCCTCCTGGGGTACAAAAGTGCAGCAGCTGCTTCCCAACTTTTTACACACGCCTCCTTCTATGGCTGTTAACAGATCCAGCATATAGCGATTCTGCATTGTCATGAGTCTCAACACACAGAGCCCTACTTTGATGTCATTGAACCCATATTCTGTATCATTGGCGAGCTGGACTAGCACCCATTGGACTATTTGAACCCTCTTGGTGTTAGCAACAGCTTGTACCCCAGGAGCCAAAAAAGATGAAAAGAAAGTCTCTGCTGAGCTAAAAAGTTGATACTCGTCAGGTATTCCTCTGAGCAGTGCGGGAGAGTCTTTTCAGATAGGACTCCAAAGGACTCCACAGGAATGTGGACCACGGAAGCACTGCACCGTTAATAACGGTGCCAGAGCTTCCGTGAAATTCTGCTGGCAGGTGCTGTTCTGCCCACCAGGGTCAGACTTGGCAGGCGAAACGGTGCTCTCCAGCAGACTCGTAGTTCGCCGGCCCGGAAACAATGGTGCCAGTAAGCTTACCGGCACCGTTCTTTCCGGACCAGCAAACTTGTAATGAGGCCCATAGACTCTACATGGGCTATTACTTCTTTGCTGTACAAGATCAGTCCATCTGCCGGGCACGTCACTGTGATACCCTGGAATTTGTTGTTGACATGTGAGTAACCCCCCAAGGAGAAATATGGTGCTTGTAGACACTTGCTGTATTTCATACTGCCATTGCATAGCGATGGGTCTAGATCGATGCTCCTCAACTGCACGCTGTGTGGCTGGAATGTGTCATTTATCCTACATAGTGAAAGATGTACCAGGCATTGTCCCTCTATAATTGGGACTGGACGTGGAACTAAAACCTTAGGAGCCCCTGACTCATGCAGGATGAGTGCACACACCTAACAGCTTTCATTCATCACATTCCTTCCCAGAGTATGCATATTGGAATACCAGCTATTAGACGACTCTGAATGCTGAATGTCAGAAAGGGCGTCCAAGCCCAACCCCTTATATAAATCATACGTCATTCGTATTTCCCCTTTTATTTGTCTAACAAAATCCATGGGGGATGCCCGGCAAAAACTGAGACATTGTTTGAGTCTTATTTATCATAGACATATTCATACCAGCCTTATTTTCCTTTATATGTAACTGTCCAACCCCCCCTTCATATGGCCAACCTATATAACAGACATACCTTCATACACTCTGAAAACAACGACCAGTGTCAAACAAAACCATATAATTATTGGTCTATCAAGAAAGCATACTGAGGAATTCCTAGAAAAAATTACATTCAGTTTATAATTATCCCTACATAACAGAGAGGTTTGAACACGTCAGTCAGGCAACCTTGCTTACCCCTGGAAAGGAGAAAAAAGGTTACCAAGAAAGAGAGAAAGTAAGAAAGAGAGAGAGGCGTGAGAGAGGGAGAGCAAGGGAGACCCTTTTCCTACCAGGGCCGACCGTGTTCTAGACCTTCAAAAATTGAAAAATTTAAAAAAGATTAAAAAAAGAAAAGAACAATACAAAATGAAAAAAGAAAATTCAGGGGTGTGCCACTGCACACCACCCTGGCATGGATCCTTCACTAAATGTCTTCTTCATCAGTTATGTCCTTAATCTGTCAATTGAGCTTTGCAGGCTCTCAATGCCTCGATGAGAGCGACAAGTTCCACTGCCTGAGCTGAATAGTGCATAGGTAATCTTTTCATGATCAGAACTTCATTCTTCCCCCTTTACCATGCACCACTGTCGCCCCTGTGTGCCTCCGTCCCGTCTCATGGTCAATTATTGATGACCCATCAACATATAGTATATCTCCTTCCACTAGCTCTAACTTCACCCTCATATGTAGCACAGTCATGCATTTTCAGGTCCTCACCAGTGGATGCCTCTGTCAAAAATGTGGCGGGGTTCACCATCCTACACCTTACTATATGAATATGAGGATTGGATATTGTAATCTCATATGCAGAGGATCTCTGAGTCGTCAAGTTCGATTCAGACCGTTCCAAAATGGCGAATAGTCAATGTTCCACAAACACGGTAACAGAGCATCCCATGACAATAGTGGAACTTTTCTCTATTGCAAATGCAGCCGCTGTGAGTGCTTGTTCTGCATGACTGATTTGAGTGTCCCACTATAATAAGCCAATGCTTGTGGCCCATTGTGCTCTTTTGGGTCAATACTGCAGTCATGAGCAGTCCATCAGAGTGGGAAAATAAATAAAACTCCTTTGTATAATCCATTGTTTTTAAAACAGGGGCCGTGCATATAGCTTCTTTCAAGTCCACAAATTGCCTATTCATTTCTTCAGTCCATTCTAATTTTCAATTTTTTGGCTTCTGTCCTTCTCTGAGACTTTGTAACAGCGGGCTTGTGTAGGCTGCGTAGTCTAGGATCCATGCCCTACAATAATTACATAAGCCCAAAAACTGCTGCATTTCCTTGACAGTACTGGGCCTATGGGTGGCGCGTACTGCCGCCACCCTATCCGGTTGTATATTTTTCCCCAAATATAGTACCTCCTGTTGGCAGTATTGTAGCTTCTTTTTATCTGCCTTGTACCCTTTGTGAGCTAGCAATTGCAATAATGCAATAGAATCCCTCTTGCACTGCTGTTCATTTTCACTACATAGCAGCAGATCATCCACATACTGGATGATCTTGCTAGGCACCTGAATATTTCCCAAGTCGGCATGCAGCACTCTATTGAAAATACTTAGACTTGCACAGTACCCTTGAGGCAATCTTGTGTGCTTGAAGCGCTGTTGACCATGCGTAAATGCAGTGAGATAAACAAAACCAAGAAAGGTCCATACTGCTGGAGATTCAATTGGAAAAGTACTTAAATAGTAAGTTATTCAATTCGCAAGGTATCACTGAATTTTAGGCTACTATGCACTCAAAAAGCAACCGAGGTAGTCTCAAGTTAGAAAACATTGAACATATTTATTTTACAAGAAAATATTATAAAGACAAAGTGCATGAGTGATTAGAGAAGTATTTCTTATACATATATTTTATAAGGGTAAGCTCAAATGAAGAATACACGAGTAAGGAGACAAAAGCAATAATTATAATTCAAAAACTGTAAAAAAACAAGCTAGGAATTAGCAAAAACTGAGTGGTGACCACAAATTAAGCCAACACTCTCCATTTTGATTAGGATTCAGCCATAAAGGTTTTTCGGTTGACAAATTTGTTTAACTGACAGGTCTGCCTACGTGTATGTGTCAAAAGAAATAATAATACTCAAACAGACATCTTAAACACGTTTCGGCAAAAGAGCCACCTGTCTGGCAAATAATTCCATAAACATGATTGGGGTTGCCTTCCTCAGGGCGAAATAGCACACAACAACTGGACCCTGTGGGGAAACAGACATAGACACAAATGAGTAATAAAAAAGGGAGATAATCTACCAGGATTGCTCAGAGGAACAGTTAAAAGCCAAGAGGCATAAAAATTACCAATGCAGGAGACTGTGGATGAGTACAGATAACCAGGCGCTGTACTGGCCGATGACCGGTGCAAGGCGTCTTGGTAAATGGGCCAGGGGTGACCCTCAAAGGTGCAGCATCACCAAGAGAGGGGGATGCATACAGAAAAACACTCTCTAAAAGCGGGAAAAATGAAAGAATAAATGTTTGATAACTGTTATTACAGAAAATGGTTTGTCAAGGAGAAATTGCTGTAGAGTTGAATAGCTACCTGTGAGTCATAGTCACTTGAAAGATGTGGTATGTTGATTTAACGTATTTCAACGTGTTCGGGAAGGGATCTTGTATTCACAGGGTTTAACAGCAAAGTGAAAAACCTGCAATAGTTGAAGACGTGTAAGTGTGTAAGTGTGCTAACACTGAATGTTTGAAGCACTAATATACTTATTAAAACAGTGTTCAGTGGCTCATAACGAGCACCTACCTTGAAAAATGATTTTGGGAGCGGCTGATGATCTGAGCCGTTGCTAGGAGCAAAATTCTACCGCGTCTTGTCGTTTAGGAACACGCAGTAGAAGGAGCGCAATGAATGCTGATTCTGAAGTGCAAAAGACGGAAAAGAAACATGCACGATTGAAGGTTTGATAGAATAATTAGGTGTGGAGCAGACAGAAGGCTGTGGGGCTCCTTACCGCCAGCTCACGAATAACTGGAGCGATCATCCTGACGGGCTGCTCGGAAGGAAATGCAGACAGATTGGATAGCAGGCGCATAGCCGAATGAAAGAGAGGCAGTGTCCGAAAGGCTCCTCCTATTGGGCCACGTCACTAAGCAGGCCCGATAGGTTGACGTGTGACCTGCCTCCTCTTGTTGCAAAACTGATTGGTTAATAACAGCCCGGCCTCGAAAAGGCGTACGAGCTGACGATCCATGCACCTCTGAAGTGAAAGTGCGAACGGGTCTTGGGAGGCTGAACTTCCCACCGGGGAACTGACATGGACGTGAATTGTGGAAGCATTCAAATGAATGTTGGTGATTCTTAAACAGGGGGGATATGGTGGATATTGAATCAAAGGGGATTGGACCATGCTAAAAATAGCCGCCGAATCTCGAATGATGTTTAAAAATGATGGGAAATCCTCCATAATGAATGTTTTGCGAACAATGGAGTCTATGAAAAAGATGAAGGTTGTTTGGTACAATCGTTAAATTCGGGTAAGTGGAGTCAAATGCACAACAAGCATGAGTGTTAACAAATAAAATATGGGTGAAGTTAAGGAAGGCAGCTGCTGATTAAGAATAGTCATAACAGCAGAGAGGACTGGGGCGTCGCATGCAGAAGGAAGAGGAAATAGAAGGGGCATGATATGTGTTCACGGTAAGGGGAGAAACTCCTCATTAAGTCCATTAATGTGGGTTGATAAACAATGAATCGATCGTGCTTCCTTCTGTAGGAGGCAGCGAGACACATTCGTTGTGTTTTTGACTACATCTAAAATCCACCAAAAAATATCATTGCCAGAGTGCTGTAGTTCAATATAATGATTTACAAGATTGCAGATTCCGTCCGGCACCGAATTCTTGACCGATGCTCAGAAATCCTAATATGAACTGGTCGAGAAGTTTGTCCAACATAGCGCAGGCCGCACGGACATTGGATACAGTATACTGCTTGTTTGGTTTTGCAGTTTGTCATGGATGATAGAGTCCAAGTTCTGGCACCAATTTTAAACTCTTTGAGTTTTTTTGTAAATTGACAGACAGAACAAGATCCACACGGGAAATGACCGACAGTTGTTCTGAGGTCCCACAGTCCCAGTCTTGGGGGGTCTTTCTTGAAGGTGGAATGCACAAGTTTGTCATGGATATTTTTTGCCCTTTTTAGAGCGAACCTTGGCATTGGAGCATTGGGCAGACTGAGTTTCACAATAGGCCAATACTTAGTGATCACTTTTTTAATCTGAAAAGTTTATGGTCCATGAGTTATGACACACGTCATTTTATCTCCGTCAGTGCCTGATTGGAGGTCACTAACAGGTTTTGGAGAGAGCAATGCGTCTCTATCTGTAAAGTGTGCCCTCTTTTTAGCTTTGTTAAACAATCTTTTGGGAGTAACCTCTTTCAATAAGCCGACTGCTTAATTGTTCAGATTGTTCATAGAAGTCATCCAAATTGGAGCAGTTCCTCCGAATGCGGAGGAACTGTCCATAAGGTAAGTTGTCATGGAGGTGACATGGGTGGTTGCTTGAATAGTGCAGCAAGGTGTTGCGGGCACTTGCTTTACGATATAGCGAACAAATCAATTTACCCGAATCATCTTTGATAATCAGGTCCAGAAAGGCAATTTGTTTTGCATTGAATTCCATTGTGAACTTAATGTTGGTATCAATATTGTTTAGCCAGTTCAAAAAAAGTTTGAGGTCTGCCTCAGTTCCAGTCCAGATGAAAATAATATCATCTATGTACCTCTTCCACTTTGTCATGTAATAGCGGAAGGGGTAGGTAATGGATAAAATGTGTTGTGTTTCAAATTTGAACATGAATAGTATAGCTAAACTGGGGGCAAAAGCAGCCCCCATTGCTGTGCCCTTTGTCTGTAAATAGAATTTTCCATTGAATTCAAAATTATTTTTATTGAGTGCTATGGTCATGAGTTCCAGAATGAAATTATGTGGGACTCGGTCTTGTGTGTCATCTTCGGCAAGAAATTCTCGCATGCATTCAATTGCCTGATCTTGAGGTATACTGGTATACAAGGACTGAACGTCCATTGTCACCACTAGGTGTGTGGATTGATCAAATTCCAGATTCTCATAGATCGTGATGGTATGGGTTGTGTCTCTGAGATAAGTTTCCATGTTGACACTGAGGGGTTTCAAGAATGTGTCAATAAATGTACACAGAGACTCCAGTATAGAGCAGCATCCAGAAACTATTGGTCTCCCTGGTGCTGTTTCCACATTTGTATGTACCTTGGGGAGAGCATACATGGTAGGTATGCAGTCTTGGCTTGTAGTCAGGAATTTAGCTTCTTTGTCTGTTATCCATCCACGGTCATGGGCAAATTGTACTGCACTCTCAATTTCAATTCTAATTTAATTTGTGGGATCTTTCTTGAGTTTTTATATAGCTGACTTCATCTTGTAGTAAATCATTCATCATCTTTAAATATTGTGCTTTTGACATAACAACTATTCCCCCACCCTTATCAGCTGGTTTAATGATGATGGAAGAATTTTTTGATAGTTCCATCAGTGCTTTATTTTCCAGCATGGAGAGATTGTATCTGAGAGGTTTCACCTTGTTCTTAAGTTTGTCAAGGTCCTGAAGGATACATTTTTCAAATGTCAAAATTTCTTTAGGGATTTCATTATCTTGCTGGTTCATTCTCAGGAAATTCATTAAAGAAAACTTTAAGGCGGACAGTTCTGAGAAAGCGGCAAATCTCTACTTCAGTTTGGAACCAGTCCGTTGATTGGGTGGGTACAAATGAGAGGCCTTTTGCAAGTACTGAGATCTGTGCAGGTGTCAATTCGATTTTGGCTAAACTGAAAATGGGCATGTGTTGCTGACTATTAGTTATCTGTTCACACGTCTCCGTCCTCGAAATTGGCGTCGTGGCGGGTGCTATGGAGGAAACCATTGTTGTCCCCAAAGTGGGCCTACTGGCCCTCCTCTGCCTAAAAAAAGGAGGGGGCGGTAAGTAGTTTCCAAATACTTGTTGTGGTTGTTGATTATACCGACCTTGATCGTCTGAGCTACTACTGCTTGAATTCGAAAAAGATACCCAGCGAAGTCTTCCTTTGGTTTTGGATTGTGATAAGCCTGTTTTTTGGCAGCATCAATGTATTCGTCCGTAGTATAATGTCTGATAAGGGAAAATGTTATCTAATTTAAACTCCTGAATATCTAAATGTAACTTCTTTGTCTTTTTAGTAATGGTAGCTGTCTTAAAATCCTCAAAGATTTTGTTAGTTCTTTGGAGCTGGTCACGGGTGTTGGTGATAGCTGTGTTCTCTAAGAAGAGCTTTTCTTCTTTTTCTAGTTCCTTCTGTATCTCAGCACTCAGTCTCTGAGCAGTTGTGATAGTTAGGACTATCACGTCTCTACTGCAATTAATTGCAATATGACTGAAGGTAGTGGTATACTCTTTATCAGTTAGGAAAAGGCAAGGTTCATTGCGAATGATTAAACCTGCAGGGATAGTATCTGCCCTAAGAAATTCACAGAGAAAGTGGCCATGTAATTCTGTTCTAAAATTTTTCTTTTTGAGTTTGAGCAGGTCATCGCAACATGTCGATTGGGCCAAACCAGCATAAGATCCAGATGGATAGCATTTTATGATTTCTGCAGTTTGTTCAAGTGAATAGCTGAAGGTTTGTGCTTCTGCCATTCCGTGTTGTACCAAAGATCACCCCCTAGAGATGATGCACCGATGAGTGAAAAATGCAGTGAGATACCATGAATCAGGGTGGAGTAGGATCGAGAAGAACGCATTCTTCAGATCCACCACTGTGAAGTATGGCACTGTCTAGGGAATGCTAAATAGGATTGTTGCAGGATTCAGAACTACCAGAAACTCCTTCTACACCACGTCATTAAGAGGACGTAGATCCTGGATCATCCTCCAACTACCCCCTGTTGCTTTCTTGACTGGCTATATGGCCGTATTACACAGGGATGTGGATGGCACAACGATCCCTTGCTCTAATAGAGCCTGAATAGATGGTTTTATTCCTTCCTCCGTTTCCCTTGACAACAGGTACTGCTGCACCCTCGGTGTACTGATCCTGACTTCAACCTAATCTCTACTAGGGTCACATCTCTCAGTAACCCAACATCATGCGGATTGACAGTCCATAATTGTGATGGCACATATCGCATGTCCTCCTCAAAAAATAAAGACGGGGTCACCACTGCCATCAGGGGGCACTGTACCTTCCTATACTGCACCATGGTATCACAGGGGACACAGATTTCCAAAAAGATCCCCCTATTTTGCTCACTGTCCTCAAATAACTCCTCATCAGTCATTTCCTTCAATTGAACTGTCAGGTCTACACATAGTACCGTGCGCCACTGGCACTCGTCCTGATCTGTTCCAATCAGGACTACTCTTTTGTCTGACACTAATAGTCCTTGCAAATCTAATGACAATAATGTCCCTGCCACCACCTCGAGTGGCACCATGGGTCGGAAAATAAAATCTGTGGGCATTCCCCAACATTTTGTCACAATTTGAGGAACTGCTTTTGCTAGTACCTTGATGCTATAGACAAATATGTCCGGGACCACAGGAACTCCACAGACTACTGACTCCCTTGCCATTGCATTAATTATTACCATTGCTCAAGCTACGCACATCCCAGAAGTGGAACACACTACCCCCTGATCTGTGAATTATATAGATACATTTAGTTTACTGAGCAGATCCCTACCCAACAAGTCAACAGGGGAACTCTCTGAACATAACAAGGGGGTTCATACTACCTACCCTCCCACTTTTATATCCAGCTCCTCAGTGTATGGAACCGTAGAAATAGCCCCAGAGAGTCAAGAGTTTTACCCGATAATGGAAAGTTCCTCTCCATAATGCCAGATTTAGTTGCACCTGAATCTACCATAAATATAAATTGCTATATAATTGTTTCCTATTTCCGCCTCCACCAAGGGCTCCTCTTCAGGGCATGCGGTTGTCAAAAGGATTGGACAGGTGAGTGCTCTTTGTGGGCTGTCCTAATCAGAATATGTAACTCCTTGGAACGGGGCGCCCTTTCCCCCTGCCATCCTGTTAATCTGTGTTCCATTACCCTGCTACGGTTGTTGCCCACATTGCCCTTACATGTCAGCCCTACAAGGGAACTGATTTTGACCCCCTATCCCAAATTGCGGGTGCCCCATTCCCTTAGGCCCTTGGAATCCCTGCCCTGGAAGTGATGGTCCATAATGAAATCCCATTCAGGGCCTGTTCCTGCATTCCCTTGCAAAATACCCCCATCTCCAGCAATACCAGCACTGTGATGTTCCCAATCCTTCTCCCTGGGACCCGATCCTCTCCCAAAGCCTCCTGCTCTTACTCCTCGAAATCCCCCTCTTGCCCTTGGTGCTCCTTCATACTGCCAATGTGGGTTGGGTACTGTCCCCCAACCCCATTGTCCCTGTCCTTCTTCGGCCCATAATGCCACAATTGTGGCATTCACAATCTGTTGAGTATCTCCTGTTCTTTCCCCCTGAGCCGGTGTTGTCACCGGTGCTTGGATGACAACCTTATTTAGTTTTTTTTCCACTAGTTTTGCCTTGTCCATTTGCCGCTGGGCGGTCTCTCTGTCCCGCTCCTTAATTCTCTTACAATGGTGGACTATTATTCTTTGGCCCTCATTACGACCCTGGCGGTAAGTGAAGAATGATGCCGGTAAAGAATTACCGGCCTCGCTTACCGCTCTGGCCGATTATGACCTGAAAAAGCAAGTAATTAACGGTGCTGCTAAAAGCGCCAAGGGCGCAGTCACGCGACTCCCCCATGCCGTAAATACTGGCATGGCGCAAAATGGGGAACATCACGAGTCATGCGGACATGCAGTTAACGCCCTTGTGAAGGCCGTAAAGTACCTTACCGCCATGGTGCTAATACCGCCATCACGGACCAACCGTAAACTGCCATGTGCAGTGTTCCCAACTGCCACAGGTGCACACAATCAGCACAGGTGGAGGCAATACAGACTGGGCAAGCACAAAAGGAGCACACCCCACCCCTTCCCACACCCAGTCACACTCCACAATGATTCCAATACTGCTAGTAATGCTGGGGCTGGAGGACCTGATTGCAGTCTACGACAACAACAGCAACAGCAACAACAACAACAACAACAACAACAACAGGCAGCACAGAGGAGACACACGAGGAGAAGGAGGGCAAGGCAGGGCCAGCATGTCCCACCAGCACAGCCAGTGCAACCACGCAGGCAGCCCCCAATCCCACGCATCAGTGCCAGTCCATTCAAACTAACCGCTGAGCAGATCCACACCATGTACCGCCTGGACCGGGACACCATCACCACCATTGTAGACATGCTACATGACGACACTGTCAGCCTCATTGAAACACGCACCGCCATCCCACCCCTACTGAAGGTAGTGTCTGTGCTCCACTTCCTGGCCACAGGCACCTACCAGCACACAGTGGGGCACTTGCATGGCATTTCACAACCATTATTCTCACGTACGCTGAACCAAGTGCTTGATGCCCACCTCAAGCACACAGACAACCACATTTCCTTACCACGGTCTGCCCAGGAGATCTCAAACACCAAAGTGGGTTTCCATTCACTGGCCGGCATACCTGGTTGCCTTGGCGCCATCGACTGCACCCATGTGGAATTGGTGGTCCCACATGCCATGGAGGTAGCATACCGCAACCGTAAGGTATACCACTCAATCAACATGCAAATGCTATGTGACTCAAACAGGATCATCACACATTGTTGTGCCCCAGATCAACCCATGATTCAATGGTTCTGCGGAACACCACAATACCACGCTACATGGAGCGATATGCAGGGCAGAGATCCTGGCTTCTCGGTGAGTCGCATGGCCATGGAAATGTGACGTGGGTAGGTTATTGAGGCATAGATGCACACTTCACCTGGCTGAGATTGGGGGGGGAGAGATGCATACTTCACCTGGCTGAGATTGGGGGGAGAGATGCATACTCCACCTGGCTGAGATTGGGGGTGGGGAGATGCATACTTCACCTGGCTGCAAGTGCCAGAGGAAATGGAGCAAGCTCATTCTATAGCAGCCCAGACTGGAGTTGACACCTGACCACATGATGCAAGATGTAAGCAGCCCTACCATGTGAATGAAGCGGTGTCCCACCCATTTCACAGCCATTTACATGTGCACTGTACCAAATCACACCGCATCCCCTCAACAAACTGCAGCTACAAGCAATGACTATAGCCAATACACAGCACCAAACACCATCAACTGAAAGGCCAGTCCCCCATTACTGCGTACAAAGGAGTCACATGAGGGTCAAATACATCAATACACCACTACACTGACACAGAGGCCCAACTACGTTGCATAACACCATTTGTTGTGCGTAGTGAGATCATCATGAAGCTGACACCAATGGTGCCTGGATGAAAGCATCCAAATTACTGGACATCTGCCAGATCACACAAACAACCGCTGTGGACAACACAGTGCATGGGCACTCACAAGAAACTGGACCCCCCCCTGCGTACACTAGTTGATGGCATGAAAAACAGTCCATTAGAGGAATACACACATAGCAGTCACATCGTCTGACTCCATTCATGCATGGAAATGGGGTTGAAATGCAGAAATAAATGCATGCCATGGTGTCACTTAATGTGGTCAAATATGATGTGACAATTTACACATACATTGTTGCCCACATGCAGGTGATACAGGCTATCCCTTGAAGAGGTGTGACTCCTTACCCCAGTCCGGAACCCACAGAAAAGGCACGAGGAGGACTTCAATTGTGCCCATACACGAACCCGTGTGGTGATTGAGCAGACATTTGGCCTCTTGAAGGCACGGTTTCACTGCCTCAGCAGGTCTGGTGGGGCACTCCTGTATCGCCATGAGAAGGTGGCAAAGATCATCATGGCATGTGTCATGCTACAAAATATGTGCATCAGACGGAATGTGCCCCTGCCCCCTGACGCTGAACTGCAACCACCTGACGAAGAGGATGAGGAGGGTGGGGATGGGGCAGCACCTCAGGGAGTAAGCGATGCACAGGAGGGACGTGCCATGCGTCAGACTCTGATCAACCAATTCTTCTAGCACACATGGACGGGGGGTGTCACATGGAGATGGCACTCGGGGCACTGGGTGTTGCAGGGTCATGGGCACTGTAGACTGTTAACCAATAAAGCACACGTACGCAATAAGAAATGTCCACACATGTGATTTCTGATTAACCAAAAAGTGTATTGAACAGGGAAAACTAAGTGAACAGACCCACCACCCCACACACCCACTCCACCCTCCCCCCTCTACTCCCCAACACACCCTCTCCCCCCTCCCCTCTCTACTCCCCAACACACCCACTCCCCCCGGCCCCCTCTACTCCCCAACACACCCATTCCCCCCTCCCCCCTCTACTCCCCAGGACTGTGCACAAGTGGACAACGTGGCATGAGTACACAAGGCTGTTCCTATTGGCATCCCCATCTCCCAGCATCCGGTGCACCCCTGTCCGATCGCCACAGGTTCCTGCCTGACCTCGCATGGGGCTGGTCCTGGTGGAACTGGCAGCCGAGGAAGAACTTGGTTGCTCAGATGGACGCATGTCCCGGATAGCTTGAACCAAGTCAGACAGTACGTGCTGCACAGCGGCCAGTTCAGCACAGATGTCCTTTGAACTGGACTCAATGGCAGACCTCAGGGAAGCAGCACAATCACGCATTTCCTCCCTAGCATTGCCACATTCGGTGATATGCTGTGACAACATGCCAGTTAGTTCTTGTTGGCGCCTTATTATTGCCTGCATCCCCTCTTGGGTGTTTTGGCCTGAGGTTGATGGTTGAGGGGTGTCCATTATCCTGTTATCCTCTTGCACAGGTGTGGTTGGGCTAGGAGTAGCCGGCCACGAGTTTGCTGGGGATAGCCCGTGTATGGTGTTGTCGAGCAGGTTGCATGGGGACAGGTTGGGGAATACAGTGGGCCAGTGGGGGGAGTATCAACATGCAGCACATCCCCTTCCTCGTCGTCCGAGATTGATGCAGTGGCAGCTGTTTCCCCAATGGTGCTGCTCTCAGCCGATGCAGTACCTTCAGCGGACAGCACTTGGCAGATGCTGGATGTTGGTGGTGGCAAAGTGGTGGCCGTGGAGCACATTGGTGCTGTGGCCTGTGGTGTTCTCTTGGACATTTCCTGTCTTGGAGGTTTCTGTATGCCCCTCGAAGTGGAGGGCCGGTGTCGTCCCTCTTCCACCCCGGCCTTCTTAGCTGGGGTGGTATCAGAGTCCTCATTGGTGCTGTCTGATTGTGAGCCTGTGGGGGTTCAAAGGAGGGAGAGGGTTAGTGATGGGTCTACGGGCATTGAGCATACATTGTAGTGGCTGCATTGATATGGATTGGTGGATGAGTCACATTGGAGGGAGTGACATACAGGTAGTGTCACTCTTGGATGGGTGATGCATGGAGGCATGTGGGTAGCTACAGAAATGGGGTGCTTCGTGCATGTGGACAGGGTGATGCTCTGCACTGTCTGTAGGCAGTCTTGTGCTAATGTGTCTGGTGGACCCTGGTATGCATCATTGCACTTCCCAATCATCTTGACATCATCATAGTGGCATTGGCATAGTTAGAATTGAGACACCTACCTGCATTGCCTGATGACGGGGCTCTTCTCTCCATGTCTCCAACTCCCTCTATGCACTCCGTGCCTATGGTGGAGGCACATATCTCCTCCCACGGCTGGAGTTTTAGGGGTGACTCAGCACCTCCGCCTGTCGCCATCCCGATATTCCTATTTGCCGCCAGTATGCTCCTCACGCGGAGATGTAGATCGTCCCACCACTTGCGGCATTGTTTTGGGGTGCGGGGTGTTGTGCCGACAGCACTGACCCTCTGGGCGACCATATCCCAAATCTGCTTCTTCCTCAGCAGCACCGGTCGGGACATCTCTGTGGCAAACACGACGTCGGCATGTTCTTGGAGGGTTTCTGCCAACATGGTCAGTTCCTCTCTTGAGAAGCGCTCCTTGTGCAGCCGATCTCCGCTCTTTTTTACAACTTTTGGCATCCTGCAATCAGAGGGGTGAAGCTGAAGGTGTGTTGGAGGTCTGGGGGTCAGATGTCTCCTGGTTACAGAGGATGGCAATGGATTGTGTTTTTAAAGATGGCCGCCGTGCTCTTTCCCGTTCCTGTGTGATGACGCTACTTCCGGTTCCGCTTATTTACGGTCACCGCTAATAGCGGTTCCCGCTATTTTCGGTTACCGCTAATGTCGATAGCTAGGATGCCGGAGGTGCTGTTTGCACTGCATACGATGCCGGTAAGTGGGATTTTTTGTACTTTAGCGGCATGGCAGTGATTTGATTACCAGCATGGCGCAATGCTCATGGCCGCGAACTAGTAATGGACCGCTTTTAGCGGCCCATTGCAAGCACGGACACAGTAATTGCGCCATGCCGGTAATGACCGGTACTTACCGCCAGGGTCGTAATGAGGGCCTTTGTATCTCCACCCACCCTTTGGTTTCAACTCCCACAATTTTATCTAGTGCCTTCTGGACCTCTTTTGATACTCCCCTCTTTACGATAAAGTAGAAAAATGGTACTGAATGGTCCCATTGACCTCCTGTCTCAACTCTCCAAATTTCCTGCAATTTAAGAATAAACCTAACCAGGTCCTCATCATCACCCATTGTGCACTGCATTAAATAATGTAAGTCGGGGTTATCTGCATACATCTTTCGTAGGGCATCCCATACCCTTGCCCTTACTTCATTAAAGGCTGCTCCATCATGTTTGTTATTTGAAAGACTTATCCCAGGGTACACAGCCCTTACCCATACGTCCCCAGCCTGGTCTCCGACTAAGGTCTCCTGGTGCTAAGGCTACCCCTGCTGTTTGTTTCTTAAATTCATAGATCGATTTACTGGCTCCGGCTGTAAGCTGGTGGAGAGCTTTAATCAAATTATGTTTGTCCATTTGAGGCCATGGCACATACTGCATTATCCCTACTCCTTTATGTATAAGAGGCATCTGCATGTCTATTTTGTTTTTAACCCCTTTTTTAAAAGTATTTTTCTGATCTTGTACTACCACCATTAAATCTGGTCAATTTCTTAGTCCATCCCTTCCCACCGCCTCTTGTCGCAGGCATGGGTTTCTCGCTGCCTCCTCGCCTTAATCTCATTCTTCCCCTGCCAATTAATTATTTCTGCCACCTTGATCTTCCCATTCATTTTCCCTCGCTGGTTCAACTTCTTGTCCCAGAACCATCCATACCCTCTCCCCATCATCTTTTTGGATACAAACATTGTTTTATTGCCCCAGGGTTGATTCGAACCAAAGAATCTCCTGACTACCCTTATTTCTGGTGGTACTTCTCTAAGTTCTTTTAAACTGACCAACCTTTCCCTCAACGCTCTTAACCCGTTTATATCTGCTTGTGAATCCCCTGGGTACACAGATACTATGGGAATGTCAGCACTTGTGGATGGGTTATATGGAGTTGGAGGTGCAAAAGCTCTTGAGTCTCTCCCCCCCTAGTTGCTGATCCTGATGATACAGTTGTTGACAATTTCTCTACCACTGGAGGATTATAGACTGGATTCGTATACACTACTGCAGGTTTAGGCGTTACAGGGTATATCCCCTTACATTGGATCTCTTTTTTTATCTTCCGCATCTTCCATATCCTCGAATAATTGCCAGAGATCGAAAATCTCTTCTTTTTTGTAACTTCTTTCCCTTATATTTTGCTGCTAAAAATATGGGAATTCTTTCTAGCGTGTTTCTGTTATGAGAGCCGTGCTCTGGCCAGGAGCAGGACATCCCCCCTTCCTTTGTTTCCAACACCCATTGAGCCTCATTACAAGGTTGCCAGTCCGGTAAAATCAATGCCGGTACGGTAATACCGGCATCGTTTACTGGACCGGAGTATTACAAGCAGCGATGCCGGTCTCACCGGCTTCGGCAGGCACCCGCTGTGACCAGGCTCTCCCTTGCCGGTATGAGCGCGGACACGCACCGGCATGCCACAGTCAAGTGCACATTAAGAGTTGCACGGACATGCAATTACCGACATGGAGATGCCAGTAACAACGGATACCATGATGCCATAAACACCGGCATCGCGGAGCTAGCATTAATAGGGATCTGCTGTGTAGAAACCCACCACGGGTGCACACAACCAGCACAGGTGGGGGCAATGGAGTCTGGCACAGCACAAAAGGAGCACTCCCACACACCACACCCCTCCCAAATCCACAATGCTACCATTAGTAGTTGCAATACTGGGGCTGGAGGACATGCCTGCCATGCTACTCCTTGAGCAGGCAGTGAACCAGAGAATGCAGCGAGGACAAGGAGGGCCAGACTGGGCCAACACATACCAATTGTGCAGGCAGTTCTACCCCACAGGCAGCCACCAATCCCTCGCCTAAGGGCCAGTCCATTTGACCTAACCCCTGCACAGATCCACACCCTGTACCGCCTGGACAGGAACACCATCTCCACAATACTGGACCTCAGTCATGATGACCTGGTGAGCCTCATCAACATCCGGAGAGCCATCACCCCCTTGCGGAAGGTTGTGTCTGTGCTACACTTCCTTGCCACAGGCACTTACCAGCACACATTGGGGCAGCTGCATGGCATCTCACAACACTGTTTCTCCCATGTGCTCAGCCAGGTGGTAGATGCACTCCTGAAACACGCAAGGGACCACATCTATTTACCATGGACTGCGGAGGAGGTGATTGCAACCAAAATAGCATTTCATGCACCGGCAGGCATGCCAAATGTAATTGGTGCCCTTGACTGCACCCATGTGGAGCTAGTAGTCCATCATGCCGTAGAGGTAGTGTACTGCAACAGGAAGCTCTACCATTCCCAGAATGTCCAGATGGTGAGCAATGCTTGCAAAATCAAAAGGAATTGCTGTGCAAGATTCCTTGGCACCACACATGATGCCATGGTGCTGTGCAACTCCACTCTTCCCCGCTACATGGCATGAGACACTGCACAATGTACCTGGCTGCTAGGTGAGTCTAACCACAGGGCCATGAGGGGTGCTGATTGGGGGAGAGGGGGACCACAAGCATAGGCAACCTGTCTGCTGGCTGGGCCATGAGGGGTATTGACCGGGGAGGGGGGACCACAAGCATACGCAACCTGTCTGCTGGCTGGGCCATGAGGGGTATTGACTGGGGCGGGGGGATCACAAGCCTAGGCAACCAGTCTGCTGGCTGGGCCATGAGGGGTGTTGTTGGGGGGGGGACTACAAGCATAGGCAACTTGTCTGCTGGCTGGGCTATGAGTGGTGTTGATTGGGGGCGGGGGAAACCACAAGCATAGGCAACCTGCCTGCTAGCTGGGCCATGAGGGGTGTTGGGACATAGCACAGGATTGCATGTATGAGCACCACAAGTGCACACCACATGCATGAATCAATAATCACCCCTGACAATAGGCGTAAGCATTACCATGAATGCAATGCATTGCAGATAGACTGCTTTGGGCAAGAGAAGTCAAAGTCACATGAGGAACCAGACGTTACATACCTCTACATCCCCAACCTGCACAATAACAAATCACACACATAGAATGGAACAAGACCACACACAGCGTCCCGTGTGCCTAAAACTGTGAGCCTAGTTAATTCACCAGACTGTGGGCCACAGGCAATGGATGCAGATGTGGCATGCCTACACAGCAGTGCGTACATGCAAGCAACATACACAGTGCTCACACCAGCACATGCATCAGGAACACCATGGACCACAGGTACCACAATGCACCACCCTGCATTCACAAGGCATGAAATACAGAAGTGCAGCAAAGGAAATCACGAGTCATGCTGCCATGCCTGAGATAAATTCAACTGCCACACAGAGAAATCTCAGTCACTGCACTCACTCCACGGGTACACCGCAGACCAGTATGCCTGTCTTGTCACCTTAAGGGACACCTCCAAAAACAATGGATGAAGCATGGAAACGATTGCAATCATCAATCAGTTACAACCACTAATATATGATTGAGAGGTGCAGGACTCATCCAAAGTACCTCATTCCCACCATGCCACTCCCCTCCCAGCAGTATCACAGAAACATAACCCTTCACTGGCGGACATCCCACCAATGTGAATGTGCCATAGTCATATGGGGGAATGCGTTGATGGACATGTACGTGGTGACATCAAGTAGTCGAATGCAGGATTTGGAAACCACTGTGTTTCATGAAGCACATTAGGCAAATGTGGCATTATGCACTGTGCATTCATAGGCCATTCCCATTGGTAACACATCCAACAGATGTGAGCACATCATGGGCTTTTGGACTTCATTTGTGAGAGTGCTGTTTCTGATTGAATGGTCCTTGGGACGTGACCAACACCACCTCAACCCCCCAATCCATGGATCATCCCTAAGTACACTTACCTGGGTATTTGAATAAGGAACATGTCATGTCCAGTCATGAATATCCTGTTTCATGTAATCATGAACACTGTACAGGCAATGCTTACAAGGAATAACCCAATTAATCACAAGTACATTCTCCATTGCTCCCATGCAGGTGATGCTGGGTATACCCTGAAGCCGTGGCTCCTGACCCCCATCAGGCAACCAGTGTAATGGACTGTGCAAGGGCTGTCATTGCTGCATTACCCTCATGGATGCACCTGGCAACGCAGTACACAGCCCTGCTCACCAGCCTAGCATTCTCATGCAGGCCGTTCTGCATGGCCTGGCGTGTTACCTCAGCGTCTGATATGAACTGGGTCACCAGGGCCTGCATTGCTTGCTGCCGGCCTTCCATGCACGTCATTCGCACCTCAATGTCCCCGATGTGCTGTGGCACATGTGCTGCCAGGGGAGGTGGGCTGCGAGGGCTTGCAGGGCTGAAAACAGCTTCATCGCTGTACGTGTCCGGCGTAATGTCCTCGCTGCGCTGTGCGCACCTGAGTCATGTGCAGGCGCACTAGGCGTGCTTCCCTGCAGGGGTCCTGTTGTTTCGCCCTCTTCTTGCTGGCTGTGGGTTGGTGAGTCTACCCACTCCTCCTCACTGTGAAGTGCAGATTGTGTCGCCTCACCCTGCTCACTTGGAACCGCTGAATGTACATCCTGGGGCTCACTGGCCACAGGGGATTGCGGCTCTTCCCCTTGAAGTGTCTCCAGTGCCGCCCCTGATGTGGATGTTGGTTTGGGGGCCTTGGAGGCAGGAGCAGTGGTTGGTTTGGGGCCCTTGCTGCCAGATGTGGATGTTGCCAGGAGCAGTTTGCTGGCAGGAGTCATTGTTTCCTGGGGGCCCTTCCTAGAGGTATATGGTGTCTCTGTGGGCTGCTGGCTGGCCAGAGTGTCCTCTTGGCAGGGGGCAGTGGCGTGGACGGCGTGGCATGCTTTGGTCTCGACTTAGAGGTTGACGGCTCCTGGCTGTGGCCAGTGTGTTTGCTACGGCGCTGCCGTCCATCAGCTCTCTGGGAGGTTGGGGCGTGCTCACCCTCGCTGTCTGTTCCAAGGCCTGTGGGGGACAGTGAGGCAGGGTATTAGTCATGGGTGTGTACACATCCAACATGCATCGATGGTACTACATTCAGAGTCATGCGCATTGCCAAGGACATGTTGGAGGGGACTGGCTTGGTGCACACAGGTCTGGGGGGGATGCAGTGTCGGGGCATCCTTATGGTGTGACATGTTGTGCATGGTGTCTGTTGGGTGTACTTGAGGTGTGTAGAGGTTTGCGTGCTGTGTCCATGTCACAGGGGCTGTATGGCATGTGGTGTTTGATTGTGGAACTGATGTGCACACATCTTGTACGTAGAGCCATTGATGATTACACTTTGTGTACGTACATGGTGGGTGTGTCAAGTGTGCAACTGGTGGCGGTGATGTGTGCATCTTGCCATGAGGTGTCACAGTGGGAAAGGCTGCAGCTGTGCAGTTATGTGTATGTGTGTGTGCACATGCTGATGGTGCTTGTGTTGTCAATTAAGGGGTCATGTGTGCTGTGTCAGTGGGGTTTGTTGGTTGTGTTCGTGACAGGTACATTGTAGTTATGTGGGAGGTAGCTTTAGGTGGGTGCTAATGCAGCATGGAATCCGTGTCACCTACTTGCCTTTTTGACTTCTCCATTGGGGTTTGGGAGGAAGGTGTGTGGTGTGACTTTGGGATTAGAGTAAGGGAGACTCACCATCATCATCATCTGTTGATCCAGCTCCCATCTCGGCAACTCCAACACCTTCAATGCCCTCCATGTTCAGGACCGTGCTGCAGGTCTCTTCCCATGTGGCACGCTTTATGGGCGATGGTGGACTGGCTCCAGCAGCCATCCCCTGACTGCGCTGGGCCGGCAAGAGGTTGTGGACCTGCAGACGGAGGTCATCCCACCGCTTGTGGCAATCGCTGACTGTCCGCGCTGTCGTCTCCACCGCAGAGACCTTGCGGGCCACCTCCTCACATACCGCATTCTTCCTTAGTTGGGCTGCCCGCCGCAGGTCTGCACAAAGCACAACATCTGCATGTTCAACCAGTGTGTCGGCCAACATGTTTAGTTCTATGTCGCAAAATCGGGGTTTGCGGCGACAGGCGGTGCTTTGCCTGGTTGTCATGTTTGTCAGCTACCTTCCTGCCTACTCAGTTCTCCAGTTCAAGTGCTGTGGACTGAGGATTGCAATGGATTGCGTTTTAAAAGATGGCTGCCGGTGCATTACCCGTTCCGGTGCGATGACGTTGCTTCCAGTGCCGGTATTACCGGTGTCGGCATACCGGTACTTAAGGCATTGCCGGTGCCTGCAGCATCATGGATGCCGGTATCGAGGGTTTGGGGGCTGTTACCTGCGTGCCGGCGCTACCATTACCGGCATGCCAGAATGCGCATGCACGAATGCGCATGCACGCTGACTCAGAATGTACCGTAGATTCCGGCAGCAGTGCTACACAGACACAGTAGCACCCGCATGCCAGTATTGTTGTTTTTTTACCAGCAAACTCGTAATGTGGCCCATTGACTATGATACTTTTATATCCTGTCACAGTACAGTGGCAGGGTCCTATGCATGTGTCTTATTGGGGTTTCTTCCCCCATGCTAATATTGCGCATCCCTTATGCTTTACTTATACCTTACTGCTATAATGCGCACGCTGCTGCTAGTTACACAAAAATACAGATCAACCCACTTTTTCCCCCACCCCTTTTTTCCCACTTTGTTTTCACACGCACACACTGCGACTCATCTAACTTTCTTCTTTTTTACCACAAAAGACAGCAAGAGAAAACATACAAAAATAATTGACTAGAATCCAGGTCCATTCCTTATAGCGAACCACTACTTATTTTTTCCTAATATCCTCCCTATAGTACTCCCCTTTCAGCTTTTTTTACATGCTGAGGATCCCATTGCTTTTATCGTCATAAAAGAATTCTGTGTGGCACTACCTTCTCAACCTATTATGGCTGAGGATCCCTTACCTCACAGTCTTTATATGTTGAGGCTCCCTTTCTTCCCTGTCTTTACACGCTGAGGCTTCCTTTCTTCCCAGTCTTTAAACGCTGAGGCTCCCTTTTTCCATTATAAAAAGTAGAAAAACAGAAATATGCGACAATTTCAATACATAACCCACCTCCTATCCAATCTATACTTTAACACGTCACCTGAAATCCTATCCAATTTATACCGTACCACATCACCAAAGGTCCTATTTAATCTATGGCACTGACCTCGTACTTCACACATTCACACCTCATATACTGTCATACACACATGTCCCCTCCTTGTTATCTCTTACAAGAGTCGACTTACATGTGCGTGTTCACCCGAATTTCCTGCATTACGGGGTCCAATACTGGCCTGTCCCTCTCTCTGGAGTCACGCCCCCGGTGCAGAGAGAAGAGAGGATTTCTATTAAAATGGATCCTTCTAAACCCGCTCAGGAAACATGTGTTTTTTTATTTGGGGAACCGGTCACTGTAGGCGGGCATGGCTCTTTTTCCTGGAGAAGTGGGCTGGAGCCTTTCCCCAAAGTATGGGAGGAACTGGGATCACATCGGGATAGTCACCACTTGTAAGGGTGTCCCTAATTACGCTCACACCAGAATGAATACACCCCTCTCGGGAAATAAGGCAAAAAGGCGATCGTGTAAGGCTAACAAGTTTAATTTTACAAAATGAGGATGGTAGCAAAGGACTCTTCTGCCTGAACGGTCTTCTCCTGTCCCTCTCCCCATTCCTTCCTGCCAGGGTGGTCTCAAGCAGGGGTTTATATAGGTCAAGCTTGAAGTGGTGATGCCACTGGAGCTGGATCATGGCTTCATCCCAAACCATCATTTTTCCATAATAGGGATGCCCCAAAGCCTTCTCTCTTTGTTGTCAGCGGTTTTGTCAGAGCAGGCTTTTCTGCATTTTGCCTGCTATGGAAAAACACACCGTAGCTCATGCTTTCCTCCATTTTGCTAACTATGCAAAAACACACTGCAGCTCTGCAGAATTTTACAAACCTTGAGGCCTAGCCCAAGGAAAAACTAAACATTGTTTTTTGTGTATAGACATTTTCCAGTCATTCTCTCCATATTCCACTCATCCTGCTCATGTTTTATCTGGGTCCTGTAGTCTCCTCCACACTTTATACTTTATAATTTTTACCTCTAAATGCATTTTGCCGCACAAAAACATGTGATGCTATTTTTTATGTGCATTGATTCTTGATGGACAGTGGACACCTGATGAGTCAGTTTGTGCTGGCCATAGTGACGGACACCGCTGTCCATTTTGAATCCCACAGGCGACATTCCTTCTGGGAAGGAGTGGGAGTTTCACTCATCTACAGCACTAGTTAAGCATTTAAAATGCCTGTGATCGGACTTTACAAATCTATCCAACTAATACTTAATTGTGCCTTATATTTAGACAATAACTACCTTCTTCAGTGCTTGCCTATGTCTATGTTTATGTTTGCATGAGCCTCCTCCCCCCTAGTCCATTATAGCACCTTAAATAGGGCTTGCTTAACTCTAAAGTACCACCAGCCGCACCACCAGCAGTTTAAAATTTGCCTGGATCATTCTAAAGAAAATACCACTCCACTCGGTCGAACGCCTTCTCAGCATCAAAGGAGAGGAGGACCGAGGGAGTGGCCGTCTTCTGTGCCTTCTCTACCACATGCGCCACTCACCTAATGTTATCAAATGTCTGTCTCCCAAGTTTGAACCCCGACTGGTCCAGGTGGGTAAGAGCTGGAAGAAGCCCCTTTAGTCCGTTGGCCAAGCTTTTAGTGTACACCTTAGCATCAATGTTTATCAAGACTATTGACCTATATTATTTACATTTAGTTGCATCCTTCTTGGGCTTGGGAATGAGAGTTAGTTTGGCTTCCTCCATCGATGGGTAAATCCTCCCTGACCCCCTGAAATGATTAAATAGGTTTGTTAGGTGGCAAACTAATTTGCCGGCATAGGTTTTATAGAAGGATGCCGTGAATCCGCCAGGGTCCAGGGCTTTGTTACAGGGAGGGGGGGCGGGCTGCTATGACCCGCCAAACCTTTTCCATTGTAATTTCATGGTTTAACATCTCCTACTCGTCCCCTCCCACTCTAGGCAGGTGAATTCCCTCATGAAAGTCTAATTGTTGTTGGGACTGAGGGTCTTGCGATGAATATAGGTCTTTGTAATAGTCAGCTAGGCAATCTTAAATTTCTTCCATTCGAGTGTAACGGATCCCAGGTCATCCATTATTGCCCCAATGTTAGTACCGTTTGCGGCCCCCCCTTAAAAACCGTGCCATAAGCGCATCCGCTTTGTTGGCCTTTGCGTAATACCTCTGACAGATGAATAGTAGCAAGCCTTCTGCTCTTTTTATTTTTTATTCTAAGGGCACCCAGTTGACCCACTGGTCATCTGTACATCCTGATTAAGTTCCTCGATGGAGCCTCTTTTTTCAATCCGCCTCCTAGCTTCCTCGACCTCCTCCTCTAGTTGGGCTTCCAGTGTCCCCAGCTGCCTCTCCTGTTGTGCCTTTGCAGCTATACACTCCCCCCTTATTGTTGCTTTGAACGCGCCCCATCTTATGCTCTCTCCCGAGTCCGAGCTCCTGTTGAGCTCAAAGAAGGCCTTGAATTTTCCCTCTAGTTCCTCCCTGAGAATTGGGTCACACATCAGCTTCCCCAGGATCCTCCACCTCCATCGCCCAATCCTGTACCCCGGTAGGTGCATCTTCATTGACACTACCTCATGGTACGCTATTTCCAGGGGTCCTACCTCAACCCCCTCCACTGCCCCCATCAGGCGGGAAGAGACCCATATATAATCAATACAGAATTGTTTCTAGTGGACACTGGACAGGAATGTAAATCCCTCTTTGCCCCCCTTCACCCCATTGCAGATATCACATAGTGCCAGGGTCTCAAACCTCTCTTGAAGGGTGACCGAGGCCACTGCCCCCTATGCATTCTACTGCCCAAAGTCCTATCCCAAACCCTATCCTAGGCCAGATTCACATCTCCGATTAGTATTATATGAAACTCAACTTTTTTATAATAATTGGTCATTTGCCACCTTTGGGCCTTTCCCATATGAGTGCAAACTTAAGTTTTGAACCAACGTCATGTGTTCTCGGATTCTAGTGGCGGTTTGCGAGATTGGGATGGGGGCCTCCTCTCGTTCTTCCCTGGTTTCCCAGAGCATGTCCAGGACATCTCTGGGCTCTCTTCCATAGAGTAACTGGAAGGGGGAGAAACCTGTGGAAGCCTTGGGGGTTTTCCTCACGGCAAATAGTGCCCATGGAATCATTCAGTCCCAATGTTTCCTGTCCTTGTCTACCAATTTCCGTAAAATTAGCTTCAGGGTCTTATTGAATCTTTCTACCAAACCATTGGTCTGGAGATAGTGCACAGAAGTTTGCAAGGTGGTAATGTGGAGTAGCCATTTGACTTCGGCCATAAGATTACTCATAAAATGTGTACTCTGGTCTGTTAGTATCTACTAGAGAAATATGGTAGAAGATGTTTAAAGATCTGCTGTGTGGTATTGTTTCGCATTGGGAAGGCCTTGGGATATCGGGTCGCATAATCCACGATCACTAGGATATAAATGTTGCTTAATTTAGATGTCTCTAGAAGTCCTATTATGTCCATACGAATTATTGAAAAGGGGACATCTATGATCGGCAATGGGTTCAGAGGGGCAGGTAGTTGGATGTGCGTGCAGGTCTTTTGGCAGATTTCAAATGTCTGAATAAAAGTTTTTATATTGGCGTGGTTCCCTGGCCAGTAAAACTTCCCACTAATATGTGCCTGGGTGTTAGCTTGTCCTAAGTGCCTCCCGGTAAGGTGGGAATGCGCGATCTCTAGCACAACCTTTCAGTGGCTCTTTGGTATTACCAACTGTGTTTTTATCAAACCTTCTGTGGAAGTTTCTCTTCTGTAAAGTAGCCCTTGCTTTAAGAAGAACAAGGGCTTCCCTTCTCTATGTCTTCCTCTTCTGGAATTGCTTGTAAAAAAGCTTCAAAGAGAGCTAGATAATTTCGCTGGGCAAAGGTTAACTCGGGATAGATGGTGGGTTCTTCTTTCATTTCTTCAATGTTAAGAGATTTATCAGCTTCCCCAAAGCCTAAATTACCTCTTTCTGTTTTATCTGGTTTGCTTTCTTTAAACTGAGGAAATAGAGCTCGTTCCAAAATTCCCTGGGAAATGTAATCTCTCCAGCGTACCTCAAAAGGGACTTCATCATGATTCTGTAAAAGAACCTTCACATCTCCCTGGAAGTTGGGATCAATAACGCCTGCTAAGACATCTATCCTGAACTAAGCCAGATTGTGGGGCTAATTGTATCTAGCACACTGTAGGGGTTATCAAAACCAAGTCTTTAGGAATCATTCCTCTTTTCCCAGTGGGCGAATAATAGCTTTCCTACTGCTACAGATATTAAACCCTATTGATTCCTTGGTAGCAATGCAAGGGTTAGAGGCTCTCTGACTAAAAATTGTAGGGTTCCCCAATTAGTTTCAATAGAGTCACATCCCACTCTTACACCATATGTAAAGAACTCATGGTGGCAACAGTAAAGACAGACGCAAATGATCACGATTGAAGGGTGTTATTTAAACAGTATGCAGGTCAGAAAAACACCTAATCTAAACCTAAATCTAAGATGGGAGCAAGCTTCGACCATCAAATGAAAAATAAGGCAGTCCTTATGGCGTCTTGTCAAAATAAAGGCCCTATACTAAGAAACACCTATTGCTAATCCTTACAACTAAATAGAGAAACAGTGTGGGATAAGGGTTTCAATAAAGAAAGACATTTTTACAAATAATAAGTCAGGATGTGATTGCCAGGGGTCTCCCATCCCCACGTTTTGAGCATGGGACAAGGTGGGTCTCCTGAGCACAGCACACACTCGAGCTCTTCCAGCATGTGCCGACAGTTTCATATCAGCTATCAGTTTCTTCGATGGTTAAGTCTCTTCAATAAAAGTTGCTTGCCTTTGAAGAGCTGATGCTTTCCAATTAACAGAATAAATGTTTGTTTCCTTGTAACACTTAGGGTGATGATTTCTCACCCCTGGGTCCCACTCTTCCGGGCGCCAACCCCTCTCGAATCTCAGCCTCCCTCCGCCGGGTTCACTATGGCTTTTCTAGCATTCACGAGTCTTAATGTCTTATAAAACAGCTCTCAGTGGACATCCCTCTGCTGGGTTCACTGGGCCTCATTACAAGGTTGGAGGTAGCCTTGCCGGTAAAACCGGCAAGGCTACCTCCAAACTCCAACCGGGTCCGGCATCCATGAATGGGCAATTACCAGGCTATTCCGGCCTAACTGGACCCGGTAATTGCCCTTTCGCGGGTGCCGGGCCCAGTACATCCCCATTCCCATTTGAGCCCCACAGGGCTCAATGGGAATGGGGAGGGTGGTAGTACCGGTACCGTTAATAACGGTACCAGTGCTACCATCATGTTCTGCTCCCGGGTGCACACGATGTGGCGCCTGAGGGCCCCTTTCTTTTCCACAGCTATTGCGAAATAATGACTCCATCCCGCACTCTCAAACTGCCTCTGCCCTCAAGTGGAGGCCCTGCTTGAATAGTGGGAACTTGTTCTTCATCACCTTATCCACCTTCCTGAGCTGCTCGAGACCCTTGAAGAGACCCTATTTTGTCAATTGGCACTAGCGCATGCAGGTACTATTCTCATTGTAGGGCTTGGACTGCCTCTTAGTTAGGGGTATTCTGAATGTAGAACTGGGTCTAAAGATTACTTGCACTGCCTGTTTTCCTCCCCCACTAGGTGGTCTACATATTTCATGCTTTTAACCCCTTACACCCCATTGGTCTTGTATATATATTGTGTTGATAATGGTGTAATGGTGTATTGGTTTACTTTAGTGTTACTGTGATTCTTTGCTATGGTCAATGTTACAAAGGCCTTGCCCCCTCGATTCACCGGTTCTGATGAACCGCTTGGCTTTCCTTGCATCTGGAGTCAAGGACAGTCTGTTACGCTCATCTGATATCCACGAGGATGCCACACGATGCTGGATGGAGGCTGTTCGTTGTCCTGGACCCTTTTCTGCTTGTTTGTATGTTGGCTGGTGAACAGGTCCTATGACAGGAGAATGGGGGTTTAGATACTGAGCCTGTGATGGGGTTCCCACCACCCACTGACCAAGTCCCTTCCCTTAGGGTTATGCCTCACCTTATTTTCTTGTGCGTGAAGCTCTTCGTCCTGCGTCTCCGTGCAGGCACATGTGTTAGTTGAGTGTGTTCTGAGGGCCTAGTTACTTCACTGGTCCTGTGCCCTTGTGTCGGGTCCAGTCCAGCTGGGACACCGACTTGTTTGTGTGCTCAGGTGAGTGCTTTTAGTCTTTGTTGCTTCTCCTGTCTTCTTTTTGTTCCCTGTGCTTTTCAGTGTTCTCTTTCCCCTTTTTGCTCTTAATGTCTCTTTCTGTCTTTCACAGAGATTGTTGCTGAGATAAGTAGTTTAGCACGTAGCGCAGCGCTGCACAACGTGAGCCAGTTTGCTAACCTGTATTCCTTTTTCTCCTTCACGCAGGAGACAGTGCGATGATAATCCGGAATGCAGTTCGTTCGGTGACCGGCTATGCAGGTAAGTGGATAATGGTATTTTGTGTTTTTTTCAGTCACTGTTGCACATTAGCGTAGCGCGTTGTTAGAACCCGCTGTTAATGTGGTCCTTTACTTTGCAGGTTGCAGAGCACTCCGGAGATGGCAAAGCCACCGAGCGCGGATGGATGAAGAAGCTGTTACTCACAGGTTATTGTTCCTCGCTAATGCTGTTCTCGTTCTTGCAGAGATGGGTGAGCCACCGAGTGCAGACTGATGCGCGGATGGATGTTGAAGCTACTGCTCACAGGTAAGTGTTTCTTGATAATGCTGTTCTTGTTCTTGCAGGTTGTCGGTGGAATCCAGGGATGATGCTGCAGATTCAAGCTTCCGGAGAATCAGATGAGCTGTACACGGTGAGCGTTACGCTGCAGGAGTGCAGAATAAAAACGTTTGACCAGGCGTGGTGCATGGAGATGCTCACTCGGCTCCCATGTCCTGTCCTGAGGGCCGTACCCTTTCCAGTCCACTAAATAATTTAACTTGTATTGTTGATTTTTGAGTCTAGGATGTCTTTAACTTCGAATTCAGGTTCTCCATTAACCAATATCGGATTTGGTGGTGTCGTAATCCGGGTTCCAGGTTGAACTGGCTTTAGAAGTGAGACGTGGAACACAGGATGGATCTGCATGTTCGATGGTAATGCTAGTTTAACCAATACCGGTTTATGATAGCCTTGATGGTGTAAGGTCCTAGATACCTGGGACGAAATGTTCGGGATCCTCTTATGGGCACATATCGAGACGCTAACCAGACTCCATCTCCAACTTGGTAGATTGGGACTCTTCGTCGGTGTTGGTCTGCGAACCTTTTCTGTCTTTCTTAGGCTTGAATCAGGTGTTCTGCCGCCTTCTTCAAAGTCTGAGTGATAGTTGTATGTGAAGTTTTTACTGCTGGCATTTCCAAGGTCGTGGGGACGTCCAACTCAGAAGTGCGTGGATTTCTTCCATACATGGTATAGAACGGACTCTCTCCTGTACTGGAGTGTAATGAATTGTTGTAGGCATATACGGCTATCCATAGCACATCCTTCCAACCTTCTTCAACCTGATGTAACATGCACCTTAGGTATTGCTCTAATGCTTGATTCGTCCGTTCTGTTTGACTACCAGTTTGTGGATGGTGACTGGTGGACAGACGGATATTGCACAACTCTTCTTTTTTTTTAAACAATTTTTATTATTTTAAACAAACAACACTCCAAACATTACAACCATTTTGGACGTACTTTTTCACTATTAAATCATTACATTATTTGCTGCTCTCTTCCGTCCTCCCCCCTCCCTCCCCAAAACCCTGAGCCGTCGTTTCCGTGCCATCTACCTGAGCATCTTCAGGTATCTCAATTATCATTATCTCATCCTGGTCTTCCATATCATGATTAACCTGGTGGGGGTTCACCATCGAGGTCACCAGTTGCCTCCAGGCTATCAGGGGGCCTACCTCCTCCTCCCCTCCTCTAGTGACTGCTGCCCATTTTAGGAGGTCTGCCCACCACATCTCCACTCTAGGCCTGTGGGCCGCTTTCCAACACATTGCTATCCTGCGCTTGGCCAAAATATAGGCCAAGTCTTTCATTTTGCTAATATGTTTTAGGGTACGTGGCCTAGGGAAGCTCCCCAACATGCATGCCCAAGCAAACTCCACGTCAAGCACCACCACCCGGATGGCCATTTTCGTCTTCAGTTCTACCCAGAATCTCTTCACCTCTGGGCAAGCCCAGAACATATGCAACAGCCCCGCCTCCTCCTCTCCGTACCTGGGGCATTTCTGTATAGCTGAGCCACCAAACCTGGCTATTCTACCGGGGATCAAGTACGCTCTGTGGGTGATATATAACTGGATCTGCTGGAGTCTCGCATTCCGAGACACCTTCTTATGGTACCTTTGGGCTCTATCCCATTGCCCCTCTGTCACGGGTTCACCCACCTCCCTCTCCCAGTCAAGCCTCAATTGGATCAACTCCTTCCCCGCCTTCGTACTCAGTAGTTCGTATATCCGAGATATTTCGTGCCCGCCCTCCGAGACATCGTACATCATTTCTAAGGTGGCATCGGGTTCTTCTGCAAGTACTGTTTCAGGCCACCTTTCCCTCACCCGTTTCATGATCCTGGTGTAAGTGATATATTGGCCCCTATTCTCCCCAGTCTCCTCCAGCAACCTATGGAATTCCACTGCCTCCCCCTCCTGCCATTTGTCTCCAAGGGTGGCCAGGCCCACCGGTTCCCAGTATCTGCGGACCCCTTTGATCAATTGGGAGTCTTCCCCACATAGCACAACCAGAGGGACCTGCTGATAGAGCGGGTCCGGGTCCCCCACAGTTCTCCATTCTCTATGCAAGACCTCCCAGCCTCAACAGTTGCTGCATCTTCGCCACTTTTGTCTTATGCAGCCATACTGTCTCCTTTAGGAAGCATGGGGAAGAGTCACCCCGCAAGAGCCTGGCTTCCGCAGAATCCTCTGCGGACAACCATCTGGATACATATAATAGCTGTCCCAGGTAATATAATTCAAAATTCAGTAGGTTTATGCCTCCCTTGTCACACGAGTTTTGGAGTTTCCACAGGGCCACCCTGTTCCTAGAATTATGCCAAATGAAGCCCCTGCACTGGCTATGAAGTTTAGCAAAGAAGCAAATGGGGAGCAAGAACAGGACATTTACAAAAAAATGCAGCAGTCTAGGTAAAACCACCATTTTGAGCAGCGCTGCTCTTTCCATTATGGCCAGGGGTAGTTTGGACCAGAAAACCATGCTATTTTTTATGCTTTCAACAGCTTTCTCTGTGTTGTGCTTGTGCTCTGCCTCTATCTTATGGTATATGTTTATGCCTAAATATCTAAACATCTTGGTCTGCAAGGGTATCTGCAAAACTAGCAGTTTTTCCAGTGGAACAACTTTGTACCACCCTAAGGGGAATACGCTGGACTTCGAAGGGTTTACCGAAATGCCGGAGAGGACTGCATAACGGTCCATCACTTCCAGCACATATTGCACGTTCTCCTCTGGGAAGCTCAGATAGAGGAGCATGTCATCTGCATAGAGTGATATCAAATGCTTATTTTCTGTCATTTGTATCCCCACCTGCCCGTATTGCTGCCTTAGGCAAACTGCCAATGGCTCCAGCGCAAGAATATACAACATGGGCGACCAGGGGTATCCCTGCCTAGTCCCTCTACTGAGTTGCCTCTTATCAGAAATTATAGTACCCATTTTCACCCTTGCAATCGGGGAGCTGTATAACATTTTGACCCATCTAATATACCCCGGTCCTATCCCGTACCCTTTCAGGGTCGCCATCAGCCACGGCCACCTCACTGAGTCGAAGGCTTTGACCGCGTCCAACGACACAATGGCCAGTTCACCCGGGTCTTTTTCAGTATGATCGATAATGTGGTGAAGCCTCCTATGGTTATCCGTAATATTTCTGCCGGGGACGTATCCCGTCTGGTCCGGGTGTATCAATTTGCCAATTACTCGCTTAAGCCTATTGGCAAGCACTGCCGTGACTATTTTGCTATCTTGATTAAGCATCGATAAGGGCCTATAGGACCCACAGTCTGCATTCGGCTTGCCCGGTTTCAGAAGCGGGATGATCACTGCTTCACGGAGAGATTCCGGCAGCTTCCCTTGTTCGTAGGCCTCATTAAACATAGCCAGCAGTGGCTGGAGTAGCTCCTGCTTATATGCTTTATAGAATTCACTGGGCAACCCATCCGACCCAGGCGCTTTACACGTGGGCAGGTGTTGGATCACCGCATCTAGTTCGTCTGGGGTGATTGGGGCCTCCAGCTCTGCTCGCTCTGAGTCATCTAAGGTGGGAAGCTCTATATCTTCTATTGTGTCCTGAATTTCTTGACCCACTTCTCCGCCTGCGTCCTCATACAAGAATTTATAATATTTAAGGAACTGCTCATTTACTCCTTCCTGGGTGTTAGGGATCTGGCCTTCCGCATTCTTGACTTCTCTGATCACCGGAAAGGGTGTCTCATTTTTGTATAACCAGGCCAGTAGTCTGCCCAGCTTGTCTCCCCTCGCTTGTTGTATTTCTTATAATTTAGCTTACATAGTCTGTCCCAAAGTTCACTACTAGCTCTTTGTAAATCTCTTATCTTAGCAATATTCTCTCGGGAGGCCTCCCCCCTTCGCATCAAGTCCTCTAGCTCTCTCTCAGTTTCCTGCAAATCCCGCTCTATGCCCCCTGGAGCCCCTTACATTTTTATATGGCCACCCCGTGCACCACCACCTTAAATCGTACACTGCCAGTATTAATATCAAAATATTCCTAAATAGCCACCCTCAGATCCTCTCGGAATCCCGGGTCCTGTAGGGCCTCAGCTCTGAGCCTCCATGTCGGGATTTTCGCCCTGTGGGGGCGGTATCGCCTATCCACGACCAAGGGCGAATGATCCGAAAGCACTCTAGCTTTGTATTCTGCGCTCACCATTTCTCCCGCTATCTCAGCCGCAGCAAACACATAATCTAGCCTGGTGTGCAGGTCATGTGGAGCTGCGTAATGCGAGTATTGCCTGTCCGTTGGGTGCAACCGTCTCCACATGTCCTCCAGTTTGAGGTCTGTCAACAGTGTCCCAACACTCTAGCTGCTGGTGCGGGCCTTGCTAACTTGCTATCCGACCTGTCTATTTCAGGGTTCAGGGTGCAATTGAAATCTCCTCCCCACAATAATGCACCCCCTAACATGGGGCTAATTTTACCATACAATGACCTAAAATAGGATGCAGTGTCGTGGTTCGGGGCATATAAGTTAATGATGTTCACTTCTTTGTTTTCCAGGAGTCCCACCATCACCACCATCCTACTTTCCGGGTCTATCGTCGATCTGAGCAATTGGAACGGCACATGCGGTGCCACCCATGTGACCACCCCTCTTGCATATGCCGAGTATGTGGCTCCCGTGATGCTCCCCTTCCATTTTCTCCTTACCACCTCTAATTTCTCCCTGGTGAGGTGGGTTTCTTGTAGTAGAGCTATATCAATCCTCATCCTCTTTAGGTACATCATTATTTTATTACGTTTTAGGCAACTGTTGAGGCCCCGAACATTGCATGTCACGATTCTAAGGTTACCCGATTCCATTGGCTCGATGTTCTCCTACCCCCCACCACTTCCTATATCTTCCCCCATGACTTGTATTCTGGCTCAGTTCCCAGTCAACTTCCCCAACTTCCCCCTCACTCCCTTCCTCCCCCTTCCCCCCCCTCCCTTCCAAACCCCAACAAATGCCCATCTCCATCCCTGGATCTCAGGCCCACCCGTGTCTGGTCCTAACTCGTGGTACCAAGGACTAGGACCCTGCGGGGCGTCACCAAACTAATAGTGACCTAACTAAGCGTAATGCTATGGGGATTCGAGGGTTGACCCCCGGGAGCTCCCTCTTGTATAAGTAGAATTATTCAGTCCAATCCTGCAAACAAGCACATACCCACACAGCACAGTCCTTGCAAGCCTTATTTACTACTATATTCTAGTCCCAGTGTCTCGCGCTTTGTCACCATGGGTGCCACAACCGCATGTTACTTATCTTTTCCGGCTCCAGTCTGGAGCCCCGATTCTTGGGGGTGGCTCTGCATATCCAGCCATCCCATAGCGTCCTCCGGCGTATCAAAAAACAGAGTTTTGTTCGTGTGGAACACCTTCAGTTTGGCTGGGTACAGCAACATATATCTATGACCTGCTTCTCTCAGTCTTCTTTTAACTGCCCCGAAGTTCATTCTGCTGCGTTGCACCTGCAAGGTGTAGTCAGGGTTTGCAGTTATTTTCACGGGCCCCCTTTCAATCGTTCCCCCTTTCCGGAAGAATTAGAGTATTCTTTCCCGGTCCCGGTAGTTCAGAATCTTTGCGATCAATGGCCTGGGGGGGCTCTCGGGGGCGGCCTCCTCATCAAAGCCCTGTGCGCCCTTTCAACGGCAAACCCGTGGGTCAGCTCCCCTCCGGTTATTTCCTGTAACAACATGGTTTCCACATATTGAGTTTGGTTAGACCCTTCCATTCCTTCTGGCAATCCAACGATGCAGATGTTGTTGCGTCTAGCGCATCCCTCCGCTTCTTCTGCTGTGTTTTCCAGGTTGCCTACTCGTTGCACAAGGGCATGGAGTTCCGATCTGTGGGCGGCGCATTCTGCTGTATTTGGGGCCATCTCTTTTTCCAGATTCCCGTTGCGCCCCGCAAGTGTTCTTACATCCTGTCTTAGTAAGTTCACATCTTCCTGGACCGCTCCCACCTTAAGATCTAGTGCCACTTTCAGTTCATTCATGGCCAGGACCAATTTGGTCTCTCAGGCCACTTTCAGGTCCGCAATTGCTGCCAGCACCTCCTGGATTGTGCCCGGGGCCTCCTCCGTTGCAGCGACAGTTTTGTCCTTGCTTCTGGCTCCCTCCGTCCCTTGGGGTGTCTTGGTGTAGGCCTCCAGGGCTGTTTGTTCTTCGGTCTTACGACTTTGTTAGACATGGTGCTGTGCTAGCGTGATATGGGCCAGCCCAGCCACGTCTCGCATGAGGGTCCGTGTGATGTCGGGCTATACCTGGTGTTTGGAGCCCCTTTCTGCCGTGTTGGGGGTGCGCACCCACAACCCACTGCGCTCCTGAGGTGGGCCGTGTCTTGCGCCCACTCAGACTTATTCCGCCGTTCTCCGCTATGTTTTCTGCCGTGTGGGGCGCACCCCTGCCACTCCGGGGTTGTGTGCCGACTGCCCTCTGCACTCCCGGAATGGACTGTGTCCTCCCTCGTATCAGGTCCAGCTCCTTGGCATATCACAGGCCTACACTGTGGCCTCCCAGCCACCGATGTCCAGGTGCATTCGCCGGTCTCCCCCACTTCTACGCCGGGACCTGACAAGGTCGCCCGGCAGTTTAACTCACAGCCGTGTCTTTCTCCCCTGCACAGGGTCCAGTACCGTGTCCAGCTACACTCTGCGTACCACTTTGAGTACTACGCTTGCCCCGGGGTGGGCTGCGTTGTTCAGCTTCTCAGCGCAGGTTGCAGTGTCTTCCCGTTTCGGGCCCCTGTCCAAGCAGCCCATCGATCACTTTCCTTCTCCTGGTTAGTGAGATGAGGGCCTTCTCTCCCCGTAACTGACTAGGGCCCCGGTGTCCTCTCCTCCTGTAACCAGGCCCAAGCTCCTCGTTTTCCTTTAATGCACCCACCTTTGTTACAAGCTGCAGCTACTCCGCTGCCGAAGTCGTCCTGTTGTGTGGGGGGCTCTTGCTTCAGGGCCAGATGTATTTTCGCTTGTTTCTGTTACATGCCACCGAAGGGCTCAACTGGGCCCAAGTCTGGATGCACTCCGGCTGCCCGCTCCAGTCTCTACAGGCAGCCCTATATATCCCTCTGGTGCGCTGCCTCGCCGCACCGCCAGCTGGGGAGCCTTCCAGGATCCTCCGCGCACAGGCCTCTCAGCGGCTGTCACCCGCCGGCCCTGACACCGTCCACCCGGCAGATCGGGCCCCACTCTCCTGGCCAATAGTTCCAGTGGCCCCCGACCCACTATAGCACTGTGTGCGGCACCGCGCCGTGTAAGACACTCCAAGGGGGGGCTCGCAATTACATCCGCGCCATTAGCCCAATGTCATTATGCTTGCCCAGCAAGGCTGTCGCAGGGCCTCGCCGGGCACCTTGGGGCTTTAAGCGCACCGGCGCAACGGGTCCCGGGCACCCCCAATCCAGGCGCTGCACTCCGCCACCCTGACTGGGCACCGGTGCGGCCGCTTCTATAACAGCGATGCAACGCCGCAGGCTCTGTCCGCTCTCTCCCCCCCCCTCCGGCACGGCGGCTACAGGAGCCACTGCTTTCCTTGGGGCCACCAGATCATGTGTCGCATCGATGGGTTCCAGGCGGTCACCCCTCCGATGCGTCCTCACTGCAGTCCGACACACCCTCGGGGCAGAAATCCGCCGGCTTCCCCGTCTGTGTCTCTGGCCACTGCTTCTCTCCTTGGTCCAGCGGGGTCTTCCTTCTCGCGAGTGCCCCCGGTTGCTCCCAAGCAGGATGCCTCGCTCCTCGGGCACTTGTCATTGGCGAGATACGCCCCGCGCTGGCCGGCTCGATCCTCCACAACCTCGCGGTCCCTTTATGGCCCTTTGTACTCTATCGGCCATCTTGGATTATTCTCCGTTGCGGACAGTTCATTTCTAGTTTCTGCTGCGGTTTCTTCAGCTTGCCTTCCCACAGGCTGTATGTGCGCTCATAATGTGCTCCCAGTCTTCATGCTCCACCAGGTGTGCCGTGGACGTGCATGTCTTCATTTTTCTCAGGATCAAGAACGGATCTGTGGGAGCTCCCTAGAGGAACGTCCTTTCACGCAGCCATCCAGCCACGCCCCCTCCCCATTGCACAACTCTTCCTCCAGAAATTAGACACAAACTGACTGCCTCGGTCTGAAATCAGGAAGGAGGAAAATCTGTGTAGCTGCACAATTTCTTCCACGAATACCTTCGCCAGACTAGATGCATTTGGTAGACCCTTAAGTGGTATGAAATGGGCCATTTTTGAAAAGAGGTCCACTACCACTAGAATAGTGTTGAATCCTTGGCAGGGCGGCAGGTCGGTGATGAAATTGAGAGAGAGTGTGTGCCAGGGAGCAGGTGGAACCTCCAACGGCTGCAGAAGGCCCGGAGGTCTTTGCTTTAGGGATTTATTCTGCGCACAGATGCCACATGAAATAATAAAATGTACGATGTCCTTTCGCCAGGTTGGCCACCAATAATGTCTTTTCACCTTGATTAAAGTTTTGGCTATCCCAGGGTGCCCTTCAATAAGAGAGTCATGATAGCCTGAGATGACTTGTTCTTGTAATGCCTTATTTCGTAGATATAAACGTCCCCTAAAATATGGGAGTTGGTCCTTGAATGTGCGATGTTCACCTTGAGCCGCCCAGCCTTGTAATGCCTCAGTGTTCATTAGGAGCTGAATTTCCTTATGAAGTTCGTCCAAAGACAATGTGGCAGTGAGACCAAGTAGTCTGTCACCCGGAATGATGGCTTCAGGGTCTGGGGTTGAGTAAGCATTTTCATCAACTCCCATGCGAGATAAGGCGTCTGCCTTACCATTCTGAACTTTGGGTCGATAGGTGATTATGTAATCATACTCAGCAAAAAATAAAGCCGACCTAAATTGACGAGATGATTGAGCTTTGGCCGACTTGAGGTATTCAAGGTTCCGATGGTCGGTGATTACAGTGATGCTATGTCTGGTGCCGAAGAGGTAATCCAAGCCTTAAAGGCTGCTTTAATAGCTAGGAGTTCTTTGTCCGTAATTGTGTAATTATGTTCAGGTGCAGATAATTTACACGACCAAAAGGCCACAGGATGTAATTGGCCGGTTCCAGAATCTCTTTGGGAAAGAACTGCCCCAATCGCTATGCTGGAGGCGTCTGTTTCTATTATATATGGGAGGTCTGAGCGAGGGTGTCGTAAAACTGGGACTGAGGTAAGCCTCCTCTTCAGTTCTTGAAATGCCTTTACTGCCTCTTCAGTCCATTGGAAATGCTTGTTTTTCTTTTGTAACAAAGAAGTGATCGGGTGTACAATCTGTGAGAAACAAATCGGCGGTAAAAGTTTGCAAAACCGAGCATACTCTGGACACCTTTCACTGAAGACGGGGATGGCCAATTAAGAATGGCATCTACCTTGTGCATATCCATCCAGACGCCTCTAGGAGTGAGGATGAAACCCAAGAACTCAACTTCGGTGACATGGAAGGAGCATTTCTCAAGTTTAGCGTATAGTTGGTGCTGACAGAGTTTTGCAAGGACGGAGCATACGTGCCTGACATGATCTTGTTTGGAAAAGCAATACACCAAGTTGATTTCAAGATGGTGGCTTGTGTAGGAGGACGCATCTGACTGTCTCTCCCCTCCGGACCGCACCATACAAGCCCATTAACAATGCAAATCGGGCGAGTCTGTGCCCAATTATAGAGAAACTGGTTGGCGATCTGACAGCAAAAGGAAGAATAAAGCACGGTGATCCTACAGAGCCCTGAATCGAACAGGAGAGTCCGAGCAGCAGGGAGCCTGCACCAGCGGGGTGGCCGCACACAGCTGGACCCTGCGGAGTGAACTCACCGGGCAGGAGACCGTTGGCGTGTGAGGCTGTGCTCTACAGCAGGAATAGCCGCATGGGGCCCCCTGTGTGGACTTGGCACAAGATGGAGCAGGGGGCGGAGATTGTGGAAGCTCAGGCAGTTCTTCAGGGATCGCCTTCGTGGAGGGCTCCGGCGGATGATCTGAGCAAGACGCAGATGGATTGCCGGGCCGGGAATAGCGCGTTCCCTGGTTGACTTCCCCATGGCCGCGGTGCCCTCACTTACCATCGGCGGGGCTGATCTGGCGTGAGGAGCTGCCTCGGGAGCCAGCGGGCCACTCCTCCTCCCTGCGCAGCCTGCCCGAGGAGAGCGCTGGGAGACCCGGCATGTGCCGCCACGGAAGTCTGCGGCCCCTGACAGCACTGGGGCCACGTGTGTGTGAGCGGAGCGCCCGGCTGCCCCGGGGAAAGAACGGCGTGGGAGAACACCATACCAGAGGCAGGACACCCCCGCGGCTACCAGCTCTAGGAACGGGAGCATGCCCTTGGGGTCAGCTATACAGTGGCCCGACCATCTACTAAACAGGGGGCTACTTCCTCCACACCATATGAATCAGCAGTGAGGCCTCCCGAAGGGGAACTCCTTCTACCCATAAGGCAACGATAAGCTACCGCGCAGCATGGTTTTCCCACGCCATAAAATCAGAGGGACCTTCAAGCACCTACAGCCATGGCCACAGTCAGCGATGATTAGCAAAAGGCGCCTCTCCGCGCCCGTCGTTTTTCAGCCCCCAAGGGACGGATGCATCTCCTGACTGCTTCCTCATACAACAGGTGGGAGGGCGCGCTTCGCAGGTGCTTGCAACGAGGCTTTTCGGAGGGGGGACCATCTTACATGCAGAGTGCTGGCTGGCAATTAAACAGCAGGACTTTCCCCCAAAACATTAAGCCAGGGACCCCCACCCTCTCCGACCACCACAGCCACATTCAACAGCTATTATGCAAAGGTGCCACTCCCTGGGGGCAAATGCACTGAATCTTAAAGAAAAAACATAAATTGCACAATGATATCCTTGGACAGACCTTCCCACTATTCAAGCTGCCTCCTAAACGAACTGCCTAGGCAATAACTGGGTATCCTCTCCAGAATTTTCACACAGCCCCTCTGCATTCTCCACAACTTAGCCCTACAAGGTCTTGTGTGGTGCATTCATTTCTAAATCAAGGGCGAAGTCCACAGCGCAGTTCCCCTCCACAGAGAAAACAGGGTAGGAACCTACGGCAGCTCTGGGATGTGCAAGAAGACTGTACTTCTAAGTCGGAAGAGTTCCTCCCACTCAGACACAACCCATCGTAAAGTAACATGGAGGGAGGTGGAATGAGCAAAGAGGACATGCAGACCTGCTTCAAAGAGCTCCAGTCACAACTGATTAGCTCTGTTCAAGAACAATTTAAAATCCTGAGTGGTGAATTGAAACAGACCATTCAGGAAATCAAGCAGGATGTAGCCAAATTGGACGAGAGGACCGATATAGTCGAGAGAAAGATACAGCAGGTAGAGGAAGACTCTTTAAAATCGTAAGAAACGTTGTACAGGATAGCCCAGACAACCATGTACCTGGAGCAGCAGTGCGAGGACCTGGAAAACAGGTCGAGGAGATCTAACGTTAGGATTAAAAATTTGCTGGAGTCTATAGAAGATGCAGATCTGATGGCGACGGTAACGCAACTGTTCACCTAGATCTTGGCTGAGGAGTTGGAACCAAGGGTGGGGATCGATAGACTCCAAAGGGTGGGTCTAAGAGATCGGCTGAGCCAGGAACGAGACCCAGGGATGTGCTAGTAGCTATAACCTCCTACGTGGAGAAGGAACAGATACTTCAAAAAGCCAGGAAAGCCCCCCCCCGGTGAGAGTGAATGGCCAAGAGGTACAGTTATACCAGGACCTAGCTCAGTCCACCCTTCTCAAGAGACGGAGGATGGGCCCAGTGGTTCGTCATTTGTCATCAGCTCGGGTGAAATACAAATGGACATTTCCGTTCAGCCTCTTGTTCACCTGGGAGGGGGTACAACATAGGCCAGTACCTGTGAAGAAGGCAAAAAGATACTGGGTATATCAAGTGGCAAAGTCAGTCAAGGGTGTTAAACTGCAGCAAAAGTTTAGGGGTTGACACATGGAGGGAAAATTACATACAATTATGAAATCTTTCCTAACAGCCTGCATGACACATGGCGAGCAAAAAACGGGGAAAGACAAGGCTTCACACACTACTCCCACGTATATAACTCGTTATCGAGAATAGACTACATATGGGCATCTACGGATTTAATAAGAAAAATCAAGTAGGTGGAGGTAGGTCCTATCTCCCTTTCAGATCATGCCCCAATTACGACGTCTATAGCACTCAAGAACAGGGGAAATAGGGTGTGGTCCTGGTGATTCCCAACCAAACTCAGAAATTCAGGGAAAAATTGATATGTATTTCACAGAAAACGACACGGTGGAGGCTCCGCAGGAAACAGTGTGGGACGCCTTCAAGGCGGTCCTGAGAGGCGAACTAATCGCTATGAAAGCCAGGATAGATATACAAATGGCGCAGTGGGAACGAGATCTGGAGGCACAACTGTGAGATGCACAGAAAGAGGCGGCGGCTAACCCTAGTAGAGCCAGGAAGCGGGCTATGCAGCATATCCAGGGTCAACTGGAGCTCCTTCAAACTCAGAAAGTTGGAAAATCAATTCTGAGGACCAAACAAAGGTACTATATACTCGCCAACAAGGGGGACAAACTACTCGCTCAGCAGCTCCGGGAGAAGACTACAGAGAGGACTATTCTAGCATTGCATTGGTGGACTTCAATGCTGACCAGAAAATGACTAATGATGAAATGGGCAAGATCATGAGAACCTTCTTCCAGGACTTGTACCGTACTGGTAACCCAAATGAGGGAGAACAGAAGAAATTCCTTCAGAACGTACCCCTGCCTCAACGATCGGAGGAAGCCCGAGAGACATTAGATCAAGATATCACACCGGAAGAAGTGCTACAGGCCATCAAGCAGCTCCCCAAGAACAAAGCACCGGGCCCAGATGGTTATACTGAGACATTCTGCAAGAAGTTCTGCACCACACTAGTCCCCAGACTCACAGTGCTCTTTAGCACTTTCAAATCAAGGGGGAACATCACACCTTCCATGAATGAGGCAAAATTAGTGCTATTCCCGAAGCCAGACAAGGACCCCACCCTCCCTGGATCGTACAGGTCAATTGCTTTCATAAACTTGGATGCAAAGCTATTTACCAAAGTCCTAGCCAACAGATTGACTGTGTACCTGACCTCCCTGGTGGATGCGGACCAGGCAGGCTTCGTCCCCGCAAGACAAAAGGCGGACAATACAAGGAGAGTATGCCACATAATAGAAAAGGCGGAGCACACGAACACTAGGGCAATATTAGTAGCGCTGGACGCTGAAAAAGCATTTGATCGAGTCGAAAGGTCGCAGCTCTTTCACACGATGGAACAAATGGGCTTCGGGGAATCCTATATGAGGATGATAAAGTCAAATTATAGCAGTCCCACCTTAAGAATCTCAATCAATGGCTTTCTGTCTCAGGTTGTCACCCAGACGAGAGGAACCAAGCAGGGGTGCCCACTTTCCCCCCTCCTATATGCCTTGTTCCTGGAGCCCCTTCTAGCGAGGATACATCAACTGCATCAAATAAAAGCGATGCAGATGTGGGGGCTTGAACATAAAACCATGGCCTTCGCCGATGATATGTTGCTAGCCCTAACAGAGCCTACCACATCATTTCCTGGACTTGTGAACGAACTGGAGGCTTTTGGAGCCATCTCAGGCCTCAAAATAAATAAAAGCAAGTCGGAGATACTAAACTTGACAGCAGACCCAACAACCATAACAAATCTGGCTCAGAAGCAAGGGATGAAACTGGCAAAGAATAGTATAACATATCTGGGAATTAAAATCAACTTCACAATAGAACAACTATACATGCAAAACTTCCCAAATCTACTTACCCAACTGCGAAAACTTCTGACAAGATGGACGCCCCTCTCCACCTCATGGTGGGGGCGGATCTCGGCAGTCAAAATGATAATTCTTCCCAAGGTTCTCTACTACTTCCAGGCTCTCTCGATCAGACTCCCCAAGTCATTCCTTCACTCATTAAATAGGATGACATCTGCATATGTGTGGCAGCATAAGAAACCAAGGGTGGCAATGGCCACAATGACAGCGCAAGTGAGCGAGGGGGGAATGGCATTTCCTCACTTCAAGCGTTATTACGAAGCAGCACAACTGCGGGTGATCAAGGAATGGGTGGCGGACATCCCACAGTTCAAATGGACGAAGCAGGATATAGCAGTAGCGGGTGCCCCACTCTCAAATCTTTTGTGGTCCCACAAAAAGCACAGACATTTGAACACCAGAATAAGCGAGATAATGAGCGCCTCCCTCAATGCATGGGACTCAGCAGTCAAGAGGGGGAACCTGACAACACATCCATCCCCTTTCACACCGCTGTTTGGCAACCCTGATTTCCCACCGGGGATGGACCCTAATGCATACACCACCTGGAAACAGGCAGGCTGCACTAAGATCGGCAACATGTATAAGGCTCAATCAATTAGATCTTTCGATGAATGTGTCCAGGAACGTGTAGTGGTGAGGATGGAGCATTATCAATATACCCAGCTGATGTACTGGCTATCCTCCTTGACTAATAAAGAAGTGTGAACAAGGGACCTCACGAAATTCGAGACTTACATGACAACGGACCAAGGTACTTGCAAACTGATATAAAATTTGTATGCACACTTGAACTCGCAAGGGGAGGAGGTCGGGTGGATATATATGAAGAGGTGGGAGGTGACATTGGGGGCGCAATATCGCGACCCCACTGGGAGGGGGTACGGTGAGATGTCTCCAAATTGACAAGGTCGATCCACCTGAGGGAAATGTGGCAAAAAGTACTACTGCAGTGGCATCTGACGCCAAAGAGATTAAAAGCAATGTTTCCCAACACAGATGGACAATGTTGGCGAGGATGACATCAGGAAGGAGATTGGAAGCATATATGGAGATCATGCCCATTCATCGCAGACCTTAGGAATGAAGTCACGGTCCAAGCGGGGAAAATGGTCCAAGGGATCAAAAATCTAGGGGAAGGAATATGGCTGGTGAAACTTTGGGATCCAAAACAAAAAACATACACCAAGCGCCAGCGGAAAGTGATCATGGTCCTAGTGATAGCAGCATGGTTAGCGATAGCCCAATGCTGGAAACAACAGGCGCCCCCAACACAACTCCAATGGCTCAGGAAAGTTTGGCACTTCGTTACTATGGAGTGGATGACCTATAAAATACAGGGAGCCTCCGAGAGCTTTCAATCGGACTGGGGCCCGCTTCTTCAGTATTTGCAGAGTGACTATATGCTGCAGTGGTGTCCCCACAGAATTTGTATCCTAAACTTGTTTTAAATCTGAGAACTGTTCTGAGCAACTGTGACCAAGCGCCAAGATACAGCCGTCTTGAGTTCCAAGGGAATAAGTGGGGGGGCAAGGGGGAGGAGGGGAAGGGCATGTTTTGAAGTTGAAGCTTGTTATATGTTGAAACTAATAAAAAGATCTTTAAAAAAGAAAGGAATACACCAAGAACAAGTGTTGTCAATGTACACTAGGGCACATACGTCGATCAACTCTCGCAGTACATCGTTCATGAAGTACTGGAATGAGGCAGGAGCATTGCAAAGCCCTAAGGGCATCACCTAATATTCATACAGCCCATACCTGGCACAAAAGGCGGTCTTCCATTCATCTCCTTTCTTTACCCTTACGAGATGGTATGCCCCTGTGCGGTCCAATTTGGTGTAAATTTGAGCATCTTTAACTTGGTCCAGCAGTTCCGGGATCAGGGCTAGAGGGTACCATTTTTTTACTGTTACTTGATTTAGTGCACGGTAATCAATGCATGTTCTTAAGTCTCCCTCCTTCTTGGGTAAGAAGAATAGGGGTGAAGCTGCCGGGGATTTAGACGGGCAGATGAATCCGTTTCCCAGATATTTGTCCAGGTATGATTTCAGATGGAGGTTTTCCGGTTCCGTGAGTGCTTAAATGCGACTACATGGAATTTGCGCTCCGGGTATTAGGTCGATCTGACAGTCATATGGCCTGTGAGGGGGTAAGGTATTAGCATGCTCCTTCTGGAAAACATCTTAGAAGTCTTGGTATTCGCTAGGTAACGTACTCGTTACACCTAGAACCACTGCCTCTTTACCTTGAGCTGGTGTTAACGGATCAGACATTGGCGCATTTACTTGGTAGCTGTCATGACCCTTGCCCCTGGCCCTCACTGGCAAGTCAGCCTTCCAGTTAGGGCCAGGTCAAAGGCCTTAAAACCTCATCAAAAACTCTCTTGGAGTCAGTCCTGGCGCCGTTGGCGCAAGGCTCATAACCATCATGAAGCCCAAATTAGAATGGGACTATATACTTGGGACTATTTAACTTGGGGGGGGGGGGTGTTTCAGCCAACATGGAGGCACACACATAGCTCAGTTACAAGGAACTGAGCTATGCGGTCTAGTCTTTTGGGTCTGGCATGCCTGGGACTACTTTACCTGGCCTACTTTGGGTGTGGCAGGCCTGGGACTATTTTACCTGGACTACTTTACCTGAGACTATTTAAACCACACCCAAACAGCAGAACATGCTTTGCATTATTCTGCAGTGGGCAGCGTAACGCTCACCGTGTCCAGTTCTTTGATGCCAGTTTACCTGAAACCAAGGACCTGCAGAAAGAGAAAGAACACTACGAAACTTACCTGGAACAGTATCCTGTCTTCAATTCATCGCCGACTTCAGTTCCACTCACCTGAAGGTACGAACTCCATCATCCGGCACCGCATGCATCCTGGAATACCATAACCTGGAAAGAGGAGAAAGAAAGACAGCATTAGTAAGCATTTACTCACATTTCCTTCCGAATGAAGAAAGCCACACAATTCTTACCTGGGTAGTCATCTTCTGGTCAGTATCATTGCTGGAACATTACGGCGCTCGGCGAGGAACATCGCAACCTGCAAGGAGAGAAAAGACACAGGTTAGCAATATAAAAGTCGAAACAGCACCGCGCATCGCGCATTATTTACCGGACAGCATCACACACACCGCGCTTTCACCTACCGACCCATGCTCATCTTCAAACTGCATGACAACTCCAAAATACCTTTCCATACCTAAAAGGAAAGAAGACATTATTATTTGAACTAAGAGGAACATAAGAACTGCATATAAAGACTGTAAAGCAGCAAACCTACGGAGTCGCAGCAGGCCTGGATTCCCACAGGAGGGGCTTGCACCAGTGAAGTAACTTGTCGCTGCTCGCCCCCACATCTACGTGCCCCTGCCACGAGGAGCAGGATGGAGAATCCACCTTCTACAATATTAAGGTGAGGAGAGGGCCCATGGGGAGGAAGGAGTTGGGGCCAAGGGAGGTGGGAAAACATAAAGACAATCTGGTATTGAATCCAGCTCTCCTATATTGCAGACCCATCTTTAACCAGAGGCCTTACCAAGGGACCAGGAGAAGGTTCGAGAGTGCAAATCATCCAACCAGGGCTGGGTGGCGTCCCCGTGGATACCAGGTGAGCGTAACAGTAGCAGTCGTGAACACAGTCACTGGAAAAAGTCAATTTCTTTGCATGCCAGTCGATGCTAGGATTGTGAGCCACCAATCACGGCATCCCCAAAATCACCCAGAACTGAGAGGCCTTGATATGGTCGAAGGCTATGGCTTTCCGATGTCCACCCTGGCACAGAAGCATTAATTCTGCTGTGTGTTGAGTTACAGGACCCGAAGCTATCTCTGTGCCGTCAACGGTGGTAGCCTTCTCAGTTGTCGTTTTCTGACAGAGGAGAAGTCCCATCCTTGTTGCCAGGCCTTGGTCGATGTAGTTACCAATGGCTCGGCTGTCTATCTAAGCCTCCACGGCATGCAACCGAGACGGTTGTTGGTAACTGATCAAAATCACAGGCAGGGCAAGGTGTGAGGTCTGTGGCTCTTCCTTTTCACTCGACAAACGGACCTCTACGCTTGCCGGGCCTGGAAGTTTTCCGACTCAGGTTCTCCTTACTTTTCAGTAGCACCGACCCTTCTCCTAGGAAGCTTCAGTGGGCAATCCCTGAGGAAATGTCCGAGCTTCCCACAGTACAGGCATTATTGTTGTTGCCTCCTTTTATCTCTTTCGACCTTGGTCAATGGGCTGCGTACCCCCCCAATTTGCATGGGTTCTGAAGACTTTTCTCATGCATGTGGAATATACTCTTTGGGACGTACATACACAGTACGATTATCTGTTCTGGCCAATCGGTCTTTCGATCCTGCAGCCTGTGGTCGAGCTGCACAACAGGTTGACTAATTCATCACAGTCTCTTGGTAGGTTTACCACCTGGGCTAGAACGTCTTTCAATTCCCCACATAATCCTCGATGGAATAACGTGGTTCTTTTCTCCTCCGGCCACCCAGTTTCAACTATGAGTCTGTTAAAGGTGGCGATGTAGGTCAATAAATCTTGGCTGCCCTGGCGAAGAGACAGAAGTTCATTGTCCAGAGCTAGACCTTGGGTGTGTCGGGCGAACAGCTTTTCCATTTCCTGTTGGAACCCTCCAAAATCTCGCAAGAGTGGATCATCCTGTTTCACCAACGGTACAGACCAATCTGCAGGCACTGCCACTCAGATAGGACAGAACAAAGGCAACCCGTGACTGATCGTTCGGAAAGGCTCCGGTTCTGCAGAGAAAATGGAGGCGGCACTGGTTCATGAACACTGCATACCTCTTTGGATCCCCAGTGAAATGTTCTGGTGGGGCCAAAGGAAGCGCCCCAGGGAGGATCACTTGCACCGTATTGACAGATGTGGCGGAAATAGGCGGAACAGTTCCTGGCAATGGGGCCTGACCGGCCTGTGTTTGGAATAACTGCCTAGCTAAATCATCGGTACGATCCTTGGCGACTATCAATTCCCTTCTAAGACCATTGGTTTCTTGCTGGGTGGAGTGCACTTCAGCCTGTAGTTCCCCCAATAACTGGGCTAGTTGATCAGTCTCAGATGTTTCCATGATGCCCAGGTGGATGTTTTAAGGAGGCTTCGCATTCTGCTACGCTCACCTGATATCCATGGGGACCGCACACGATGCTGGATGGAGGCTGTGCGTTGTCCTGGACCCTTTTCTGCTTGTTTGTATGTTGGTTGGTGGACAGGTCTTATGACAGGAGAATGGGGGTTAAGATACTGAGCCTGTTATGGGGGTTCCCACCACCCACTGACCAAGTCCCTTCCCTCAGGGTTATGCCTCACCTTATTTTCTTGTGCGTGAAGCTCTTCGTCCTGCATCTCTGTGCAGGGGTGGGTGTTAGTTGAGGGCGTTCTGAGGGCCTAGTTACTTCACTGGTCCTGTGCCCTTGTGTCGGGTCCAGTCCGGCTGTGACACCGACTTCTTTGTGTGCTCAGGTGAGTGTTTTTAGTCTTTGTTCCCTCTCCTGTCTTCTTTTCGTTCCATGTGCTTTTCAGTATTCGCTTTCCCCTTTTTGCTCTTAATGTCTCTTTCTGTCTTTCACAGAGATTGTTGCTGTTGCGGAGCCGTAATGCCGGATAATTAAAGCTGAGAAAAGTGGTTTAGCGCGAAGCGTGGCGCTGCACAATGTGAGCCAGTTTGCTAACCTGTATTCCTTTCTCTCCTTAGGAGGCAGTGCGCTGATGATCCGGAATGCAGTTTGTTCGGTGATCGGGTATGCAGGTAAGTGGTTAATGGTGTTTTTTTTTTTTCAGTCACCGTTGCAGATTAGCGTAGCGTGATGTTAGAACCCGCTGTTAATGTTGTCCTTTACTTTGCAGGTTGCAGAACACTCCGGAAATGGAGAAGTCACCGAGCGCGGACGGATGAAGAAGCTGTTACTCACAGGTAATTGTTCCTCGCTAATGCTGTTCTTGTTCTTGCAGGCCACGAAGCGCCCCGGAGATGGGTGAGCCATCGAGCGTGGACTGATGCGCGGATGGATTTTGGAGCTGCTGCTCACAGCTAAGTGTTTCTTGATAATGCTGTTCTTGTTCTTGCAGGTTGTCGGTGGAATCCAGGGATGATGCTGCAGATTCAAGCCGCCGGAGAAGCAAATGAGCTGGAGCTGGACACGGTGAGCGTTACGCTGCAGGAGTGCAGAATAACGCGAAGCATGAATCCCAGTTCGGGCGTGGCTTATATAGCCAGCCACACCTGAAGATTCAACCACACCCAAAACACTAGCCTGCATGCTTCAGTTCATGGAACTGAGCTGCAGGAAGTGCCTCCATGTTGGATTAAGGCCAAAAGTGGACTTGCCTTATTCTTGATAATGAGCCTGCCGCCAAAGGCGCCCGGACTGTCTCCATGTCTGCTGTTGATGGGTTCTTAAGCCCCTTAGAGTCACTGTGGGGGGGCTGTAACCTCAATGCTGTCAGGGGGCTGTTGCAATTGAGGGTGTCAGAGTTAGGGCTCATGACACGGTACCACAGCAGCAGGCGTCTTTCTCTGTCCTGCTCATCAGCATAGGCATGCTCTGTGTACCAATGACATCTTTTGCAACACACTCTGGTTATTGTTCGCGGTCTTACAATTCCTTCCACAGAGGTTTTTGCAGATATGTGTCATAAAGTGCAAGGTCGCTTCTCTCCTTGTCACCCCTTCGGTTCTCGCCACCTTTCTCCTCCTCTTGAACTGCCATGCCTGCATAGCTGTCTCGTTGTGCGATCTACCTTGCTCGTATTGTGCTCTCATGCTCCACCTTTTATCCCTGTGGGGAAGGGAAAGCGCCATCAGGTGTGTGTGATTCTGATCAATTGTCTGACTTTGCCTGACCCTTGGGTTGGGACATATCATGTTAACAGCTTTATTGTTAGTCCATTGTCTTTCGTGTCGGGAAAGGAGGGGGTGACATGAGGAATGATATTCTTCGTCCTAGGGCGTTTGGTAAATTCAGAAGGGTGAGATAGGTAGGGTTTGTTTGTGAAACAAATGGGAATGACTGGGATTATTATCATAAAATGACCAGGGGGAATTGTGGGAATGTGTCGTGCCTATCGTACTCTGGTGTACCCTCCCGAGCCTCCTCCTCACCTCTTTCTTCGGATGAGCTGTCTTGGGTTTCAGATGGTTACTTTCGCCTTGACTTCTTGCCTTCCTTGGATTTCTTTTCCTTGATCTTCTTCTCCTTCTTGTCGTGTAAATAAGGTCTGGTGCCCCGGAGGCCACCTTGACAGGGATGAAAACCCACCCCAAAGGGAACCCTGGGAAGCCAGTCCCGGACCAGGGAAAAAGCTTTGAAGCACCAAAAAACCCTGGTAAACGTTATACAAAGTGTCTCCACCAGGACAGAAGATGGAAAGTTCAAGAAAAGGTTCCGTTACAGTAGTGACAATACAGTAGCAACTTTCACAGAGAGGCTATTAGCGGTCACCGTAAATAAGCGGAACGGAACTAGCGTCATCGGACAGGAACGGGAAAGAGCACGGCGGCCATCTTTAAAAACACAATCCATTGCCATCCTCAGCAGCCAGGACCTGTAGGAAATTGCGGTGTGTGAAAACCAATCCACAACAACACTGCAATGTCCAAGGCCGTGAAAAAAGGCGTCTCCCACCATCGTAAGGAGCGCTTTAATGAAGATGAGTTAACCATGCTTGCGGAGACCTTGGAAGAAAATGCTGATGTCGTGTTTGCCCAGAGCCTCAAGAGGGAGGCCATAATCAGAAAGAAGGAGATCTGGGCACTAGTGGTGCAAAAAGTAAGCGCGGTTGGCAACACGCCTCGCACTACCAAGGACTGCAGGAAGAGGTGGGATGACTTGCGTCTGCGAGTCTGCAACATCCTCTCGGCCAACATGAGCCAGGTCATGTCAACTGGTGGAGGAGCAAGCTCTCCCATAAAGCTGTCCCGGTGGGTGGACATATGTGCAAGCCTGATCGGCATAGAGGCCATTGAAGACCTGGGAGACATGGAGTGTGGCGCAACGTCATCAGCAGACGGAGGTGAGTGTCCTAAGAAAACACAGTAATGCAGAGTCTGATGATAGTCCACCAATATATCTGTCTAAAGAGAGGCAAGCCATGGCCCAACACACACATTCCCAGCATAGTTGTTGTATGCAGCACAGACACATGCAGATGCCTGCAGCAAGTCAATGCCATACCTTACACAAACCACACTAAGATGTCAATGGCATAAGTCACAATGCATGCAGGCCACAACAAATCTGCATGTCACATAGCATATGTCAGCCCCAACATGAGTGACCCTGACGTATGCCTGCATTACCCACCCATATAGCAAGCAACGTGATCATCAAAACTCAACTGCCTATTACCCTCTCTTGTGTAGATGAGCAATAATACAAATGTATGCATGATGCTTCTCAAACCATCACTCATGCCGTCCCTCTCTTTGACCCCCACAGGCTCAGACCATTACAACGAGGCCCGGGACTCACCCCCACAGCCAACCACACCCCGGAAGAGGGTCCGGGATGAGGGTAACAGGCCTTCGACCTCAAAAGCCCAACCCAAGCCTCACCATGCACCACAGAGGAAACCGCCTCCTGATGCCACGGCACTGGTGCCGCCAAGGGCCGTCAAGACAGAACCCGCCACTCCAGTCACGTTGGCACAGGACACAGCTGAAGCTGCACTTTCAGCAGAGTCCAGTTCAGTCAGGGAGGCGGCAGCCACAGCACCCCTGGCTGAGGAGGAGGCGCAGGAAGAGGTGTGGGTGCCCGTGGAAGACGACTCCTCCGAACTGCCTCGCACACTAAGTCCGGTACCATCCCCACAGCTCACATCGGTGGACTCTGACCACGCCACCACCCTGTAGGGGGGGCAGTTCAACCAAGGGACTATGAGTCCCATAGGGGAGCCGACAGAAATTGTTCATGACACCCAAGCACCCTCCACCTCCACAGGTGTACCAGTGGGGTGCAGCGACATGAGGAGCTAACTGCCCTGGTGCGACATTTTGTAAGTGACAATGCCCAAGCAAGGCAGGAGTGGCGTGAAAACACTGCCTCTCTGGGCAAGATCGTTGCCAATAACACTGCCTCCCTGTGCAAGATCTTTGCCGAAAACACAAGTCGACTGTGTGAGGAGCGAACAGCCCTGCGTCAGGTCCTCAGCCGCATTGCTGATGCATTGGAGGCTGAGCGTCCGGCCCTCCAAATGGAGCAGGCGGCCACACCATCATCCTCTAGCTCCACACATACAAGCCCACTGCGCAGGTTGTTGCGCACCCTGCGCCGCCCGGACATGCCACCACCAGGTGCAGGGAGTGGCAGGAAGTAGACAGTCCAACATGATGAAGGCAATTGACACTTGTTTGGACATGTGTGGGGGAGTTGTGGGAGGAGTGTGAGGGGGGTGAGCGTGTGTGGGGGAGTTGTGGGGGGAGGGGGATGAGGTTGTGTGGGGGAGTTGTGGGGGGAGGGGGGTAAGGGTGGTGGAGGGTTAGTACACATTCATCTTCATTGTACATTTCAATACACCCGTTGTGTTAAAAAACAACTTGAGTGGACATTCATCATTGTGCATGTGTCTTTTATTCATATACAGTGCATAGTGTAAATGTACCCCCACACCCAGTGCCCTCTGTCCAACTATCATTTCACCCTCTGCAGCCATGTGTGTCAGAAATATTGTGCAATCCCTGACTGACACACAGCACGTCCCTCCTGTGAATCGGCACCGCGATGATGTGCAGCCACATCTTCTTCATCCCCTTCATCATCACCAGGTGGTAGCAGTTCAATGTCAGGGGGCAGGGGCAGGGGCACGTTCCGTTGTGCAGCATGACACATGCCATGATGATCTTGGCCACCTTCTCATGCCTGTAGAGGAGTGCCCCACCCGACCGGCTAAGGCAGCGAAACCGTGCCTTCAACAGGCCAAAGGTCTGCTCAATGATCACACAGGTACAGGTCTGGGATCGATTGTAGTCCTCCTCGTGCCTGTTCTGTGGGTTTTGGACAGGGGTGAGGAGCCACGGCTTCAAGGGATAGCCACTGTCACCTGCATGGGAGGCAAAAAAAGCTATATGCCAGTCGATTCATGATGTTCAGCTGTACTAGTCACACATGCCTGCAGAATGTCGTTGGTCACATGCACAAGTCCTGGTAGCATGCACGCCATTTTTAGGCCCTCAATGTGTCTTGTGCCATTGAATAATGGCGTGGGTTGCATCTTCAAGATGATACACGGTGCGCACTGCTGTCTTGTTGGTCATCCATTGTGGACGCATATGGCTGTGTTCATGTCAATTTGTGATGTTTTGTGTTCTGAATGATATTCTGACTTGGAGCGTTGGCAGTGAGCTCTGAAATATTAGGCATTCAGCACTCATTTTTCCCATGGTGACATGCAGCATTCCTGTGGTTGTGGCGGCCCTGTGACAGAGAGTGGATTCTCTTGGTGGTTCTGTTCAATGCACTCCCATGGATGCTTGTCCTGTGTGATGATCTTACTGGCGTTGCATACCATCTGCACATTGATGGAGTGGTATTGCTTGCGATTGTGGTACACCACCTCCGTCGCATGCAGGACCACCAACTCCATGTGGGTGCAGTCGAGGGCACCTATACAATTTGGCATGCCTGCCAGTGCATGGAAGCCACATTTTGTATCAAAAATCTCCTGGGGAGTCCATGGTAGGGATATGTAGTCACTTGTGTGCTTGAGGAGGGCATCCAGCACTTGCTTCAAAATGCGAGAAAATAAGGGTTGTGATATGCCATGCATGTGCCCCACTGTGTGTTGGTAGGTGCCTGTGGCAAGGAAGTGGAGCACAGACACTACCTTCAGTAGAGGGGGGATGGCAGTGCGTATTTCAATGAGGTTGAAAATGTTGTTGTGCATCATGTCCACGATGGTGGTGATGGTGTCCCGGTCCAGACGGTACAGGGTGTGGATCTGCTCTGGGGTTAGGTTGAAAGGACTGGCTCTGATGCGAGGGATAGGGGGCTGTCTGCGTGGTACCGCTGGCTGCACTGGTGGGGCATGCTGGGCTTGACTCACCCTCCTTCTCCTCCTGCGTCTCCTCTGTGGTGCCTGCTGTTGCTGTTGTTGCTGGTGTGGCAATGCAAGCATGCCCTCCAGCTCCAGTATTGCTACTACTATTGGGATCACCTTGGTGTGGGAATGGGTGTGGTGTGTGGGTGTGCTCCTTTTGTACTGGCCCAGACTCCATTGCCTCCACCTGTGCTGATTGTGTGCACCTGTGGCATTTGGGAACACTGCACATTGCATTTTACGGTTGGTTCACGATGCCGGTATTACTGGCATGCCGGTATACCCTATTAGCACCTTCATGATGCCGGTATTTCCTTGTCCGCCTGACCATTTCCTCCCATTAGCGGCATGCCGGTATTGCCGGTATGATGGGCCCCGTGTGATGTATGCGATGCCGGTAATCCTTTTTTCCATTACCTCCAACCTCAGAATGACCCCCTTTGTTTGGCACAGCATTCAGAAGAGAACTGGAGCGTTTGTTTCACCCAATCAATGATAGGGTTGTGAATTTTCAACCAGGACAAGCCAAGTATGACCCCAAATTGAGGGGTCGAAATAAGATCAAAGGTGATCCAGTCGGTATGTCTGTAGTGGACATAACGATAGGGCCCGTGTGTTCAGTGACTCGCCCCGACACTAGGCATGATCCATCCACTTGTACTACCATTGCTGCGGGTGATGAAAGCTACACGTTGGTTCGAAGAAACCGGATGTCTAATAAGCCTGACTGATTAATAGAAGCCGTGATATTAGGCTCCCCTCCGAGATTTAGTATTCGATGCAGTCTCATGATTTTTGCTGCAAGGGTTGAGGCGTACATACTCGGTTGAGGTATCCTAGGGACCACTACTTTTGAAAATAACGGGTCCCATGCCGGTTGTTGATTGAAGAAAATGACTTGACATTATCACTAAAGTGTCCAAGTCCTCTATGAAGAATTGATTTGCCAGTGAGGATTGGAAAAAGCGACTAGCCGCGAGCCTTGGATGTTGTTTACATGTCTACACTCCCACTCTTATTCCCTTAAATACGTTGGACCTACTTGCCCCTGAAGAATTTCTGCTGAGTAATCTTAGTACAGAAAGAAACATGTTGGGTTGGGGAATTTGGTGCTGTCATAGGCAGCACTGGTAATCACTGTATTGAGCACTTTTTGTATTAGATTGCATAATTTATGGTCGCTCATTTGTGAAGATCTTGTGGTTCTTATTTGTAATGAACAAAGATTGTATTTTTAGTATGTCATTTTATATCTGTGATTTAGATGTGACAATTGGATGAAATAATGAGTAATGTCAGGCTGTTTGATTGAGTATGAATGAGGTATGTCTGATGTATGGTTTGTGGTGGGACAATATGAGAATGTTATGCCATATCAGCTAAGTCATTGACTTTTGAATTTGGTTTATAAATATAATGATATTGGCACATTTGATGATTTCTAAAATAATCAGATCATTTTATGATGTTTTTTCTATATGTGAATAAAAATGTTTAATTATTTCATAGTGTCCTGTGATTTGAATTGAATGTTTTCATCTCACCGACTGGTTCCATATGGATACATCGCTTTCTATTTTGTGTAGTGAACAGATAATGACTGTATAGATGTGTGCATCATGTTAAAGCTCTCCACACAGAAACACTAGTTCTATGATCTTTGATGTTGAAAGAGATATACCGGTTCTATCCAGGCTAGATCATAGAACAGAGATATGCCTGGTATCCCCTGTCACTCCTGTATGTTGCTGATGATCCATCCACAGCCTGTACCTCTTCGGGCTTGACTTTTGGAAACATAAGCAACCATTGGTATTTAGCTAATTGAATGTCAAAATAATTGCAGCTAGCACCAGAATCCAACATAACCGGGCAGGAAAAGGTCACATTGGCTAAAGTGGAAAAACACATAAACAAATAAATGTGTGAAGACGGGAAAGGTCCCTCCGAACCATCCATAGGTAGGCTCATCCTCCAGGTCCGGTTCAAGGACGAGTCTTGGCGTTTCCCGCAGGCTTCAGCAGCCTTTTGGGGCATACACGAATGTAATGTCCTGACTGGCCGCAATAGAAGCATAAATTGTTAGCCATTTGCCTTTCCCGTTCTGCCTTGGTCAGGGGACCTCTCATAGCCCCAATCTGCATCGGCTCAGGATCCCCTGACGTAGAGGGAGAGGCCGGGTCTGCTTTAGGAGAACGCATGCCGGTGCTCGACGTTCACCATGTCGTTGCCGTAGCCGGGCGTCTACCTGTAGGACCAGGTCCATCAATTCAGGAAATCCTGACGGAAAGGAAGGAACAACTGACAAGGCGTCTTTTAGTTCTTCAGACAGTCCTTTATAGAACACTGCAGCTTTCATTTGTTCTGGCCAGGTTGTCTCGGCTGCTAACTTGTTGAAACAGGCAAGATAAGGCAGGAGCTCCTGCTTACCTTGATTTATGGCTAAAGACTCCAAATCAGAGGCCTGAGCCTTACACTGAGCATCAAAGACAGAATTCATGGCACGTATCAGGGTATCAAAATCATACAAGGCCGGGTCATTGGCTTCTAACAACAGGTTGGCCCAAGCTGCTGCTGTCCCACCTAAATGGGACAAGACAAATGCTGCTTTTGTAGTGGCATCTGGAAAGGCTAATGGGCGACAAAGAAAGTGTAGGCGACATTGATTAACAAATGTCCGGTAGGTCTTGGGGTCTCCCATAAAGCGCTCTGGAGGGGGCAGTGGGAAAGGCCCAGGGAGCACCACCAGCGTAGGAGCAGGGGGTTGCGCAACAGGAGGGGGTGTGGCAGCTGTAGCATCACCAAATTCCTTATCATGAGGTAGAGGCTGCACAAAGCTCTGTAACACATCCATGCGTTGATGAAGCAGTGCATGAGCTGATGCCATATCGGTGCGTAAGGCAGAAAAAGCCTGCATAAGTGCGACCATAGGATCAGCCCCAGGATCCATATCGATAGGCAAATAGAAGGCTCCTTAATCTGTCATGATCCTGTGGAGGGAGCAAAAGAAGTTTACCCCTTCTAGGAGACTGTTCACTTTCAGAATTATGTATCCGTTGAACAGTAGACCGTAGACAGAAAAATCTTCCCCCCCAAGAGCCCGCTTGCAGGACAAAAAACACCTGACAGACCAGGGGCTTGGGTGAAAAGTCAGGAGCAGCAACAGAGCTAAGGAAGAAAGACAAAGATCACAGGTTCAATGTACATTCACTAGATCAACAGATCCCTGCCGCAGCTCCATCAGCAACCCTACTCTTACCTGCTGTGGTTGGTGGTGAGGCGATGAACCTACTTGTGTGTAGAAGAGTTGTTGTTGACAAGTGATAGAGAGCAACAAGGTCCAAGGGATGAAAAGTCCCAATCAGCTAACCCGAATGGCACGAGGGCACAACTAATGTTCAAAATGCACAATCCAATGTGCAACAGATGAAAGTCCCAAAAGTTCCTCCCAGTGCAGCAAAGCGTCCCAATATACAATCCAATCAAGACAGCAGAGCATCCCAAAAGAAAGATCCACTCCAAACAGTAAAGCATCCCAAAGAAATCCTCCAAGTGAATAAACAAGTGACCCAGATGACAAACAGCAGAGCGTCCTGGGGTCACTAAGGTGCAGGGTGAAATAGGTTGATGTAGAAAAGCAGTCACTGGAATATTCTTGGTGGAATAAAAGGGCGGCAGGAGTTACCAGGATTAGCCTGCCCGCAGTCAATACAGGAATCTGTATCCCGTGTGGAACGTTTGAAATCAAGATGCAGCGGCTGCACACAGAACTGAGCAGGTGTGTGTGCCAGCTCGCGGCGTCAGTGCTGGAAGCAGAACAAATTAGTCAGGAAACACAGTAACCGATATGTGGCAGGACATAAGCAGTGTCAGGTGGAAAGCCAGGGGCCCGGTAATCAGGGGGAACAGAACGGGGCAGGAGCCTGGCATCGGACACAGAAACAGGGCAATGCGAAATCCGTATTCATGAAACAATCTGAGGTCAAGATACAAGAATCAGAAAAGAACGAGGCGTGACTCAACACAAAGGCAAGGCAACGGTTAAGGAGCACTGCGGCAGCGTTCTCTTCCTGTACATATAGCTGCACGGTGGGAGAAACGAGAGACACACTGCGTACAAGTCACGTGACCAGCCCTGACTTGAGGACGCCGGGGAATGCAGTTCTTTCTACATTGGCGTTGTGACAGATGCCACGGCAGTCCCCATGCCATCGTAGTAGCAAACCTCATTAACGGCGGCATGGCACGGGTTATGACAGAAAGTCTTCTTTTCAGTTGTTTAACTGCCTGGGATTGTTCTGGACCCCAGTCCCACTTGACTCCTGCCTTGAAGTTCAATCGGGTCTTACACAACTGTGCCTTCTGCAACTGGGTAAGAAAATAGCAGATTTCTGCTATATATGTTCCTCCACAATTGAGCTCTTGATCAAAACATCATCCACATAGGCCAGGTTTCCTCTTTCCCCATATCGGGCATGGACTTATGTAGGAAGATGTTGAACTCATTGCCGTAGTTGTGTGTATAAAAAGGGGGTTTGGGTCCACGTGTACTGCTGCCCCCCGAAGTTAAAGGAAAGCTTGTACTGGTCTTCCCTACTCACGAGTACTGTCCAGTACCCGTTGGTCAGGACAATGGCGGTGTACACTTTTGACCCTTGGATCTGGGCCAGTCCCTGATCGATGTAGGGAAGGGACCATCTTGACATGTGGACACATTTGTTCAACTCCCTCAGGTCTGCACATAGTCTCCATTGGCCGTTTGGTTTGAGGATCCCCAGTACTGGGTTGTTGAAGGTACTGTGGATCAGACAAATCATCCCACAAGATTCTAAATTCTTAATAATCTCTGTGAGTGACTCCCTGGATGCGAGAGGTAACCGGTATTGTTTCACAAATGCGGGAGCCCTCTCGGGGGTCTGTGGGAATGATAGTTGAATTAATGGTTGTGTGTCCACAGTCATATGAGTCCACTGAAAAGATATCTTGGAATTCCAGGAAGACCTGTTTTGGCTTTTGTCTTTGCTCCTCGGTCTCACAGGCATCAGCCAGATTGATCCTTTCCTCGACCATCTGACTGAAACCTGGAAAGACCTCAGGCTTGGCAATTTCAACGATATTCTTCAGTTGGGTGGAGAGATCTATTTTGATGGTGTTGACCAGGACAGGAGATTTGTGGTAGTGGTCCTTGACTTTGAACACTACCTCCTCCCTTCTAATGCCACAGGTCACCTCTTCCACACTGTAGGGGCAGGAAGAGTGCACCAGGAAATTCCCCCCATGCCTAGTAAAAATCTTTTCTGGAGGAATACTGTTGCTGCTGTCGAAACAGTCGTTTGGGATTGGTCCCATGATTTCTTTACCCAAATCAATAGAATAATGTTGGGCATCAACTGCCATTCCAATAAAGGTGTCTGCACCCAAAGTGATACTTCGAGGGTCGCTGTTATCCACCAATATTCAAATGGTGTTGTGTTCTAGGTCTACTAAAGGTGTCGAATTTAAATATAAACCTTGTTGTTGGAGATGGGAATTTATATATATATATATGCGTCCTGATGTTTGAGGATCTGTCTTCGCTTAATTTTAGGGGAAGAGTAAATTGTTGCATCTGTCCTGGGATGGTAACCTCTTCTTGCACTTGAACTTGAACTGCATAAGGCAGCAATTGAGCTGACCGGAATGCTTTTTCAATGTTGTCAAAGCCCATGGGGTTACTCCCCAGTCGGGACCAGGCTTTATTATTAATTAGATCCAAATTGATTGTGAATCGGTTGAGAATGTCAGTTCCCAGATAAAAGGCGGAAGGGACATCTCTCACGACCCAACAATTATGGTCTATACTCTTGTTGCCAATGGAAATCTCTAGCATACACCTGCTAGGAAGGTGAGGTTTGGAATTTGGGGTTTCCAGACCTACCTCCCATTTGTCAATCAATTTAAATGTGGGAATGGTAGGATCTTTTGGGAGTTTCCTGAAAAAGTTCTTCACTGATGAAGCTCCTTCCATTATTCAGGCATACTCTGGCGAGCACTGATTCCTCCCCCTCATTTAACTGAATGGGGATAAACAACTGCTCGCCCTTTTTCTGAATGTCCATCAGACTTTGAGCAGATTCTTCCTTGTCTGGTTTCACAGGACTCAAGTTTTTTTCTGATTTTGGACTGGTATAAAATTTTAGGGTGTTCCCTTCCAGTGTGGCTTGCCACTTAAAACTGGGAGGAATGTTGATTTTCAAGAATGGAGACGGGTTCCCATCATCAGTTAGTTCTCTTACAGAGATGACAATGATGTCTGCGACTTGGTTATTTTTAAAAATGGAACTCTACTTTCTCAGAGCGTTGATGAAGTACGTGACAGGTACCATTCAGGCTTACATAATTGGTACTCATTTTTAATTTGATGGGGCGGTTAGTCTGAGTCCAGAGGGCCTTGTTTACACAGTCGATCAGCGGTGATAACCTGCTCAGGAGATAATTCCCCAGTAAACAAGGTGTGCCCTCTGGAGTCACAAGGATCACTGGATGTTTCAGCCGGTGCCGTCCAATTTTTATGTCCAGATCCGCAGTCTCTTTCACGGAATTATCATTCCCGTCGAAATTTTGGAGTTGTCTGGGAAGTAGTGTGAGTGGAATTTGGTGGCCCTTCCCTCATCCTGAGTTTAGTTGGTCAAAGGCTCTTTTTGACAGAAGGGTGGCTTGGTATCTAGTATCCACCAGAGCTGATAATTCACACTGACCTTTCCATTAGCGAGACCTTGTCTGGGTGATAGGGAGGGCTCGAGTCATACCTCTGCTGCTCCTGAAAGGGGTAACTGTACCTTCTCCTGGAGTAGCTCGGGTACTAGAAAATTCCTCCCATAATTTTCCATCCTGAATCTCCCTTCTCATGGGTTCATGGATCTAGTGTCCTGGAACCGGGGAGAGAGAGGAGGATTGTTTTGTAAGTTCTGGTTTGGGGGATATCTGGGAACAAGTTCAGATTGGGAGGTGGGGTAATACTTCTCTCCCGAGAGAAATTTGGAGGGAGGTTTCCTGGTGCAGTAATTACCTGATTAGTCCCCCCTTGTTCCGGGGGAGCGTATACATACCCAAGGATTGGTTTAGTACCCTTATACCTAGGACCTATATTGGTGGCAGGGTCCGAGGGATCATTGTTCTGGGCACCCACCTGACTACCATTAGATTGGGCCGGATTGGGGGGATCCCTTCTGCTTTCCATTTTGCTTGATTGCAGGAGGGTTACTTTTAGGTTCCCCCATCTCCAGATCCAATGAAGGGGTCGTTTTTACCTCTGCCACCTTTGCAGCAGCAGGGGTGTTACATGGTTTTGAGGTTTCGTCAGTATTTTTACTCTCAGCAGGCTTCTGGACCTCATAAATCCTGGTGGAGTTTTCAATCACCTAATTCAGGGTCCTATGTTCGTGAAAGTCATAAACCAACTGAATCATTATGTATTTAGGTAGAGCATGGAAATATGTAGTTATGAACTCCCTACTATGGGTGTTCACCCGACGTGAAGTCTGAGCAAATGCGCGCTTTAACTCCTGCACAAACTCCCTCTGCGCCTGATCTTCCTCACACTGCAAGTTATATGCAGCCGTACGGGTCTCTTGTGGGTCTCTTGTGGGTTCCTATGGGTGGAATTATTTTTCAATATGGCCGCCTTATAAGTGGACCATTTATGATGATCCTGGTCCTCCAGTCCTGAAAGGAAACTGGAGTACTCGGGTGAGAACGTCCATTTAGCAAATGCTATACAATTCACATCATTCCTGATCTGGAATGATGCCATCATCTGCTCATAGTTCCAGGTGCTCCCATACGGAATACTTGGCATTCTTGTGATATGGGGTCATAAGCTCTCTATGGCTTTGATATGTCTTATTGGGTCTTTCACAAAACCCTTGCTCTGCTTCGCTGTCTTTTTCTTCCTCTGCACCTGAGTCCATTCACCTTCTGACTCAGAACTGCTACCGGTACTCCCTTCCCTGTCTTCTAGGTGCTCCCTATCTCTATGAGACTGGGAATATCTCCCAGAACCACGGGGTCTGTACTCCTCTTGCCTGGAGCAAAGTAAACTCTTAGGGTCACTCTCCCTGGAGATCCTTTTAGGCTTAGGACAGAACCCAGTTTCCTCATCCCGCCTACCAGGGATTCTGGGGAATTCCCCCTTCCTCTGAATATACAGAGGTTTTTAGAATGCCCTTCCTAGGCTGAGGGTCTGGATTTTCTCCTTCGGCGAAGTGGACAAGGTTGCCTCTTTGTAATCGCATCTTCAGCCAATTTAACTCCCTGACTTTCTCCTCATACGAGTTTTCATGATCTGAAATACTTACCGTATTATTCCTTACTTCCCAGGACACACTGGTCCGGCCACTTTCCCTTCTGTGTGGTGGAGATGAATACTCATCAATATCATAAAGGCACTGGCTTCCCTGATCAGTTGGACTAGGCCTGGGTAATTTTAACTGCCTCATGTCACCCTGTTCTGGATAGGTGGCATGCATGAGGTCAGTTCACTTTTGTGCATGAGAGGATATAAATGACTGGCATGGCGCCCCTTCTGGGAGGGGTGCCACACCTTCATCAGTGGGTCTTGTCCCATATCTTGATTGGTCAGGGTGCCTCAGGTCCTGTTTATAATTTTCGATTTCCTTTGGTGAGTCCCTCCACCCTGCTCTGAGCTACCAACCGATCATTTTTTTGCTGCACCTCCTGCTGAAGTGATCCATTCTCCCCCTGTGAGCAATGTAAGCTGCTTGCATATTCGAGGCGCTTTTCCTTCAGGAGACAAATCTCTTTCTCTTGTTCACCCCTACATTTTGCTGCCTCTAATAGTCCAGCTTCTATTTGCCTCACTCGCTCTACTAACGTATTCCTCTCTTCTCTAATTCTGCTCAGTTCCTGAGAACCTGACTGACCTTTTTCTACCTCCGTTTCCAACTGATTTATCTTCTGTAATAGGACGCTGTAATCCTGATTTAATAGGTCTTTTTCCTGAATCAGTTGTGTCCTCTGTTGTTTCAGAGTACTTACCTGCTGATATATATCTGATGAGGTCATTTTGGGAATCAACACCTTTGATAATTAATTTACTGTTTTCAGTTTTCAATTGTTTTATTTCTGATTGGAATGTGATAATGTCCTCCAAGACTACTCTATTATAAGCAGCCTGGTCATATAGTGTAACGCTTACCTTGTCTCCGCAGGAGCATAAATGATCCAACCCCTGTTAATCTGCTATACTGGTTTTGTTGGGTTTTTGCTCTGTCATAAAAAAGAGACAAAACAGGAAGGGAGAACTGTAATCAATATAAATGGCGATTCTATTATGGATTCTCCCCTGCTTTCCACCCTGACTGGCACCCCCTTTATACTTCTAAAGCCCACACTCTCCTCACCTGTGTTTTGTTATTTGGGAGCTCTCTGTCCTGCCTTCACGCAGGGTTGCGTGGGTGTTGAGGCTCAGAAGACAATAATGCTGTTAAAACGGTAAGCCTCTGAAGGTGTTTTTATGATTGGTAGAAGTCTTTAGTCAGAAAAAAGGCACTAATGGCTCAAAGAAAAAAAAAATTCTGTGGATGGAGAGATCTCTCTTTCTGACTTTAATTAATTTATTATTTGCATTTTTAAAGCGCTCACACAGCCCAGGGGCATCGAGGCGCTGTTACAGAATTTTTTGTTGTTGTCTTAGTTGCATATTTATAATGCGCTTAAATACCCAGCGGTTTCTAAGCGCGGACCCAGGGTTCAAACCTGTGTTGCTTTGTGTTGTCTTGCTTCCAAGGCGAACACGTTGCCACTGAGCTATCCTCCCGGCTTTTGGGATTTAATGATTCTCTTTTTCTTTTGCAGGTTTTATGAAGAGAAAAACTTTCACTGAAGAATTCAGGCGTTGTCGAGGAAAAAACATTAAGACCTCTCTTGAGATATGTAGGCCTGCTCGTGTTCGTGAAAGTGTGTGGTATGAAGTACCTTCGGTACCCCGCTATGGGCTTTCTTCTTGTGGTAAGTATGCGCGCGTAATAGGATAAAGAGCGCGACACAGCATGTGTTCATTTTCGAAGCTATAGATTTATTCGGTGAAGCGCAGCATTGGAATGTGAGGAAAAAGCTTGTCAGAGCCTCAGGTACGTATACGCGTATAGTTCTTTTCCTTCACTCTTATTCTGTAATGTTCGTTAATTAACTATGGTACCTTTGTCTTGCAGGTTTTCGGAAGTCGAAAATTCTTTGAATGATGCTGCGGCCGTGGACGAAGACTGCTGACTGAACGGTGGACTTCGAAGGAAGAAATCACCTGGTGGAAGACAGCGGCTGCGAAAACTTTGGTCAGGTAAGTTTAAGTCTGTGGTCTGTGAATATTCTGTGAGCATTTCAAGTTCTTAATATGACTTTTTCTTTTATTCTGCAGGTTCTGTGAGCTGAGCGCCAGTAGCATTACACTGCTGTCAGCGGAACTAACACAAAGCGCCCGTTACAGCTTAGGCGGGGCTTATATAGCCTTCTATGCCCAATGTCTGGTTCTCTATGATAACTTAAGCAGTGACCCACAGGGCAGCCATTTTAGGGGACCTATGAAACTATGAATTTCTATGGGATCTCATGGGTACCTTGATACTGGGGAACGTGAGAATGCCATGTTTGCCAAGCTGAAACCCATCAAGAGCCTACGGATTGGGACAGAGGATCCCAACTTGCCCGGAACTCCTGAACCTGAAACCCTGGAAGTGAACATGACATTTAGCTTGTGTTACAGTGTTCTCAGATTTTCTACACACTCTTTTTGTGCATTTTTTAGTGTAACAAACTGTGTTTCACGCTCTGAACACTCTTGCTGCAGTGTTTTATCTCAGATTTGAATTGTTGAACAAGATCCTGGGCCTGTAACAGGTCTCCAGCATGATTCATTCTACTAGCCTCACTATTTTGCCAATGCTCTTCTAGTAAAGGCAAAGGAAAATAAAACTGAGTAGTTAGCTGAGCCATTTGTATTTGTTCATCACGAGAAGTTGTGGTCATATAAAATCCCTCAAGTGCATTGTGTAATATCCCAGCTTCAAGCCAAATATCATTGCTTACTGAGGTAACGTCCTGCACAATTCCGGTTTGCCAGTTTCCTGTATCATCCTCAACCCATTCTCCTTTGAGAAATCATTTAGTTAGGAGATGCTCCCTGGCTTCTCCAATTTGTACAGTAGTCATGCACACAACTTTCTTTATACAGGAGCAAACACACCCTATTCCTGCTTGATTTCCTCACTCAAATAAATTCTTACACACTCTTAATTTTCTACCTATACTCCTCCCTGGAACTCAGGAGTCAAGTCCTAGTGGCACCTTAACAAAACAAAGATGACTTTCCCTAGACCAATGCGATTTCATCAGAAAGAATAGACTGACACAATGTACTTATCATCGGTCAGGAATAGGAAGCTGGGCCCTCACTTTGTAACGTTTTATTGAGAAGCCACCGTCAGCACGGGGAGTCCCTTCCCTTCCCACCTAAGTGGTTATTCAACAAACTGTTTAATACATTCTTTATTTAGCCCTATCTCAGACACATATCATGCCCCTTGGATCTCTCGCCCCTGAGCTAACAATGAGCCAAGAACCAGGCCAGTGAACAGTAAATATATTGGTATTTATTTCAATTAAAAGTAATAGAAATTAGCACAAACATATCGGAAACACCACTTTATATGTGGCACAACACAATCAAATTCTCTCAGCATAAATAAATTCACAAAAGGGAATTAAAAAGAACACAGACCCAATTCTTCCCTTTCTGTAAATTGTACTTCACTAAATAATTACACTGATCAATTATATCATTTCGCCCAAACTTTTGGTTTAAAACAAAGACAGGGTGATTTATCACTTTGTTTTTCAGAACCCCCCTTGCTTTGGTCTATGCTGGGAAGTCAGACAGAAGACAGAAAAATCATAATGCTTTGGGGGATTTTGGATTTCAGACCCCCCCCCCCTTACTGAAAGTCCTGTGTTTGGGAAGCTGGATAAAAAGGTTGGACCGATTTAAGAACAACGACACCCCTCTTCCTTAAAGAAGTCGGGGTTAGCTGGCCAACAAGGATTACCTAATTCAATTATAGGCTATAGTTTTCAGCGCACACTGGGAAGTGAGCTTTGTTAATTTCAAATTGTAACAAAATTCACTCTGTAGTGTTCTGCCAAATGGGGAATTAATTAAATTAATATGTTTGGTTACATAGGCTAAGGATCTACACAGTCCCCCCATCACCCACTATAAAGGGAAAGGATTCAAGGCAGGCAGAGTCCCCACACCTTCTGGTTTTCCAGGGCTTAGTTCTACTTACATAGCAAGCCTCTGTTTAAGTTTCAGGAAAGCCAGCTGCATCTCAGGACACTCTGGAAAGATAGGGCAGGGGTCTGGTCACTCCACTCTCAACGATGGCCTCCCGCTTTCCACCACAGGACCCAGTCAGTTGTGAGGCCTTCCTAGAAATAGACAGCTCCACCCAGATGCACTCTCAGCAATCTCCTCTGGTGTCTCCTTACAGCTGTCAGATGGTAAATTTCAGCAGCCTTCCTGTCTTTCTCCTTTTTCTGTGTCCCTGGTTTTGTGTCCTCGTTCCTAGTGCAGTCGCCCTTATATAGCAGCAATGACATCACCAATTTTACAATCTTGGGGAGGTACCCTGCAATAATTCCTGCCACTAGGATTGGACAGTTACCCCATCTCTCTTCCCAACCCTGCCTCCAAGTCAGGATTGGTTTAGTGGTCTGGAGCACCATATAGCAATTCCCATTATTAATCACCCCTTTGTTCTCCTTTCAACTTTTTGGCAAAAACTAGTTATGTTTCACAACTTCATAATTTTACTAGCAACTGGCATACTAAACATATTTTCTGTTTTAGCTGATCATGGAGCATTAGATAAACCGACCACCAAATCCGTACGATATTGCATGGCCATGTGGCACATATCTGCATTTTCCATAAAACGTACAACAGTTATGAATATGTGAGTTATTAAGCATATCCCTAATTTCATTTTGATGAGGAAATAAATAACAATCATGATAACGCACCATTGGCCTTAAAACAAATGAATGGCAGACAAAATGGAAATGACAGTGAGGTGACAGATCGGTGTACAACTAACAAGATTGTGAAACAACATGGTGCAATGATCGAGCCATCAATGATACACATGTCAACTCCATTAATGGTGAAGAGGAGGAGATCACGGTGTGCCGGTTTTCAAGAAACCTCAAAAACCGGTGAAATAAGAGAATTCGAAAGACGAATGGGGTTCATTAGCAAGATGAAAGCAAGAGAAACTCAGACACCTGGTAACTATCAACAGACCATTGTCGAAAAATGTTTGCACAGAAAGTCAAAGCGAAACTTACACAAGGAGAACCAAATAAAGTGGATAATCAAGAGACATCAGGAAGATTATATGGCTATGAGGAAAGACTAGAACAGCAGGAAATTGGAAACAACTTAAGCGATGAACAAGATGATGAGGAAGAGGTTAGAACAATTGAAAGACCAAAAAGCCCACAAAATGTACGAATGTCTGACTGCACTCAAAGCAGCCAGACAGGAAGAGATGAGATAACAAAATGCATAAGGAGTACAAGTATCAATTGGATCAAGCCCAAAGAACAAAGCTCCGACCACACAAACCACAGGTAAAAATCGTCTATCCATTGCAGCAGGATACAGATTCATAACAACGTCATGGCTGCAATGACCATCTCTCTAGCACCATATACCAAGCTATACGAGATGATAAACGAGAACGTAAAGGACAACTCGACCATGCTGGCAATACTGCATTCTAAATTAGTATACCTAGAAACATTTAGAACAAAACTTGAAGAGCAACTAAATCAGGAAGCAGAAACATTAGCAGCATGGCAGAGAAGGCTATGAGACTTAGCAAGTGGTGAACAAGGGGAAAAAACGACAACCATGCACACCCTAATGGATTCCATAAAATGGATGAGAAAACTAGTTGAGGAAAAAGAGAGGGGCCAATATGGAGAATCAGAGGTCGAAAACTTAAGGAAAGCAAGAAACGCAAGGAATAACATCCCAGCACCCGATCAGTCCAACACACCTCTAACTAGCCTAAGTTCAAATGCCACTCAAACAAGATCTGTAACAAACAAAGTTGATGAACTAGAAACATCAAGGAGAACCGAACTAGAGGAAATAGGAACGCGAGAGGAAGACACCAGGGGTGGGGGGACTGACCCAAACAATTGGCAGGCAACAGCAGGAAGAAAAGGCCCCAAGTTAGTACAGAACAACAAAACCCCTAGTAATAAAAAAGGAACAACAGGATTAAGTCAACAAAACCAGGCAGGAAAACCTGGTTTATCTAGGAACAAACACGTAAATAACCCATCAAAGGTTACAGATGGGGGAAAGGAATGATCTACCCAGTCTTTCTGACAAAACAAATACAGACGACTGCAAGGAAACAAATTGAAGACACCACTGAACAGCAATCAAAAAGAAAAAAACAGGAATATGGTAGAGAATGCCAGAGAGAAAAAAAAAGAATATAAAAAATGGAGTAAAGAGAAGAGTGAATGGCTCTTGGGCGTTTTTACGGAACATCCAAATGCCACCACGATCGAAACTATCAACTTGCATTAAGAACGCTGAAGCGGAGGAGCTGGTTACCAAAACCGCAACAGCAAGGAAAATTGCGATAAATCTAGATACAACAGACGAAGATTGTGAAAACAACTCAGATATAGAAGTTGGAGAGATGACAAATGACCTGATAAATGGCGCATCTTATTACATTGAATTAAATGAATCCCAAACAAAGGTGGAAACAAATGAAGGTCTTCAGACAGAGTAGGAACATTCTTACGACATTCATGAAGAAAAAATTGCAAACAAAAGTTCTTTCAGTCAAGAGGAAGAAACTGATGACGAAAGCTCTCAGGTCGAAATGCAATTTCTCAGCATGGAACATAAACGGAAATTAAGAAGTATCCATGAAAAGCATCCAAACATCACTCACGAAATAAGCGATGAACCTAAATCTAAATACTGGAATCGTAAAAGACCAGCAGAAAAAACAAATAGCTCTCAGCAAACAAAAAGGACAGAACATTTCGATGCAGAAAGTCCTAAAGACACATTAAAAGTAAGGCTTGAAAACATCTTTAAGGAAAGGAACAACACAAACTTAAACCGAAAAAACGTGCTACACTTGTTGAATTGTGTAGCAACACTGAAGAGCATTTCATCAGACGATATTGCAGTCAGGGGTCAAGTCCTAAAAATTAAAGTGGGGGGACTCATCAACAAACACGATGGGATGTGATGTTGCCAGAAATTAGCATATCAAGGTAAAATATGCACATTTCATTAAATTGGCTTTGCATAACCACCCAAATTGAAAAGGACGAATGGCATTTGCCTTTTATAAAATCAGCAGACACACAAAACCAAGACATGATAGTTTCTTCTAATAGTGTTTTTGAAAACATTAAAAGGTGTGCATGTTTTAAAATCCAAGAACCAATACAATTGTTTTCCCTGGGACTTGCAGTAACGAAATGGGATATTTCATCTTTAGTTGTTTGTTATTTTTGATCAGGTTATATAATGCACTGGTGAAGTGTCTGGCCTACAAACCTGACGACTGTGGTTTGATCCCTGAGGTCTACATAATTTCAAAGAAGACATCCAATGTTCCTCTTTTAGCTGGGGGGGACTGACTCCACCCTCTGAATAAAGTGGGTGGACTCCACCCCCCCCCGCGTGTACCCTCGACTTGAGTCCTGATTGCAGTCGTAGAATACATAGACAATAAAATAGAGGACAGAGTGATTCTGCACTTTAAAAAATCTAAAGTAAAAGACCACATCTTGAAAGGAAGCTCAAACCTACTTAGACTGGGATATGAAGTCAATGGTTACAAGTCAAGCCTGGCAGACAGTTCAATTCAAGTTTCCAAAGGAAAAAAAACAGGAAAAGAACTAAAAAAAGTCGAGAGGAATGGTCAAGGAGACGACGAAAAAGGCATTAAAGGTAACATTTGAGAACAAAACTTTTGGAAAAACAAACACAAAATTAAATGAATTAAAAAAAAGAACAATCATGGATGACCAAGGACTGGTCTTAGCTTGCGTCGCCCTTAAGTAATCCAAACAATATTAGCAAACTAAGAAAAAGGAGATTCAGCATAACCTTTTAATCTCATCTAATACAAGAGGCTTCCGACACTTGTTCAATCGACCAAACCAACATCTAAAGAAAGCAAAAATGATTTGCCTGCAGGAGACCTGGCTTCAGGAAATGCCAATATGTGAAAATTACAAAATATATATGAATCCAGCAAAAAAAGGAACCAATGGAAGACCTTTTGCCGGTCTGCTAATGTTGATAAAACAAACCCCAGAATTTAGAATCAGGAAACGTGGAAAACCCAACTCTTACGTACAGTGGGCAATAATTCAAACAGAAGACCATGAAGATTTAGAAGGTCCGAAAATGTTAATAATAAACACATACTGGAATCCCGAAAGAATCAACACCTTAAAGCTGGTGAGCGGAATCAATAAAACAATAAGAGAAGCAATGGCAGTTGTTACACCTTTCCAACGCTGGTCCATGGTCTATAGGAAAAAGATGCTTCATTCTACAAGACGGAGGGCTGCAGAACCCGGCAGAATGAGCCTTAGCGCTCTAGTTGATTCACGCTGTCAACGCACGTCGGCAGAGAGTCACGTGACCCTATTAAAGGATCGTTTATACTCGTCTCTAAGCGTCGCTACTGTTGCCAGAGACGCTCCGTAAGTTCGAATCTAGGATGAAACCTTTCCTAACCAACTTTCTGTCTTTCGTTGCTCACTCTCTCTCTTGTTTCCCTCTTCCCAGAGACTTTGTTCCAGGTTTTCTCACTATCAATTCTCCAACACGCCAGACTCTCCCGCGCTTCTCTATCCGTTACGCTCGTTCAAGTGTACGGTGTTCAGTAGGACCCAGAGCCCCTCTCATACAGTGAGTGTCTCTTTCTTGGGTTTCGGGTTTCTCCTCACATTCCCATACTTACTCGTTCAGTCTTTTCAGGATTCCCCCCCCCCGGCGGTACGAGATCCAGGCTCACGAGCAGATCCTTACGCCACGCTCACCCTCTCCATCACTAACGACCGTTCAAGCCAGACTCCCGTAAGGATTCTCCTTTCCTCTCCTTTCATAGTTTTCTCACTCTCCATCAGCCATCACTTACCTGTCCTATTTTCTCCCGTAGGGCTTGTGCCTCAACCCATTGAAGAATTGAAGATGCACATGTGAAGGGATTCCATCCATCCGGGAAGCCTCCATCCGCTTAATCAGGGTTTTTTCCCCCAGAGGGTTTCCCTGGGGTTCGTGCTACCCCTCCGTGGGTATTCGAGCTGCGGGGGGGGGGGTGTGGAGGCTCCTCCGGGAGATTCTTGCTTTCTGCAGTTGCTGCTCCCATGTTGGCCGTCTGACCAGGTTAGTGTTATTGTGAGTTACTTAATCTTAACAGCAGTGGAGTCTCAACTAACCATTGTTTTATGTGGAGAATAAACATACAATGTATGAATAAACAAGGTCTTCCAAGACTTGATCAATTAAGAACAGGTGAGAGTGATGCAGCAAAGTAGACACAGATGGCTGAAGCTAACAATTTATATGCTGAACAGGCAAGTAAAAGGAGACATTCCACGTAAACCAACCTGGATGAATGGGTGTCATTAATCAACAATTGACTACATTTGGATCTCCAAGAACCACCTATACAATGTAAAACACTACAACATATTACCACAACATGTAAGTGACCACAACATCTTGAGGTTAACATGGATCGAAGAAAACAAGATCAACATACATGACAAAATAGGGTCCCTGGAACTCTCAACCAGGGCGGAAATCGCCTGAGACTGAGGAAAACAGACATTTTAGCAATAACAGACAAATACGAGCAGCAAATAAGGATAGGAACAGGTGATACTTATTTCGACGCACTATTAAAGACCTGTAAAGAAAAAAAATACGGCTTCAAACTGCCACTACTAGAGCCAAAACATTAATATAGTGAGTTGGTGGTTAAAAAGAGAAAACAACAAAGACAAGAAATAAAACAAATAAAGAATATATACAGCAAGTGTGAAGAACAAACACGCCAAATCAAACTAAAGAAGCAATACTATAAGAATTGGCTGATTGGGTTTAGACAACATCAAGATCATGAACAAGGAGAAAAGATGCCCAGAGCGATGGCACAAGCGGCAACAATAGACATGTGGACGATAATTAACCACCAAACTCTAAACCAACAGGGTCGCTTCATAAGTGGAGTCTCGGAAAAAGACTGGATTAACCATTACGCCAGAGTATTCGGCAATGCAGATGATTCAGAAAATGACACCTTGGTAATATATCTGACCAATGGTATCTGGAGATAGAAGACGGTCAAATTGAGCGACTGACAACAAAATTGAAAGACGCCTGAGCGGCTGGGCCGGACGGGTTAACAAACCTAGATCCACAAAAATAGGCTGCATTGATCACCCTTATCTTTAAGAATATTGTGAAACAAAGATGTGTACCAGTATCTTGGACAGCAAGTATCATGGTACCAATCTTTAAAAAAAGGCCAGCGAAACGACACCTCGAATTATCGGCCGATAGCACTTCTTTTTTTTTTTTTAACTTTGGTTTTATTAGTAGTTTTTAGAAGGAAAAAACAAACGGCAACGCTGGGAGCGTTGTTATCATCACTTTTAACATTGTCATAAAACCCCCAGGTTCCCCCCCCCCCCCCTCCCCCCCCACCCCAACTCCTCCCCTCCCCCCAGATCAAAGTCACTTCGCAAGTCGGACAGCTGGGGCTGTCATCGTAGTTCATTGTACGTTGCCACAGAGGTATGCTATGCTCTCACGTCCAAATTGGCTGGATGGGATCCGCTGTCTCCCGGGTCCTGGGCTACTCCTACATCCTTGGTTGAAGCATTCCAAACCTACCCCCCGCCAACTCGCCAGAGTGTTCTCATGTTGTCAGTGGGGGTCCCAACCCCATGCCCCGTAGACCCCATACCAGTTAACCTGAAAGGAGCCCAGTTCATTATTTACCATGGCCGTCAGTTTATCCATTAAGAACATGTTTTTGAGTTTCTTAAGCCAGTCTTCTTTGGATGGGGTCTCTGGGCTCTTCCACCTTTGTGCAAGGGCCACTCTACCCGCCCGTAACATCGTCTCCCACATTCTTGGGTACCTATACAGTTCAGTGTCCTCCGGGGGGAGGCCCAGCAACATCGTTAGGGGGTTGAGTGGGATTTGTTCCTCGGTGACCTCGGCCATCCACCCCCGTACTTTCTCCCAGAACTCCTGCGCCTTGGGGCAGGACCACCACATGTGCCCCCTCGACCCCACTTGGCCACAGCCCCTTGGACACCTGGGGGACACTCCCGAAAACATCCTGGACAGTTTCAACGGGTCCCTGTGCCAGCCCTGTAAGATTTTGAAGTTGTGTTCCATGTCCGATGTAAATAGGTTCCCATGGAATGCTATCTTAAAGACTTTGGACCACGCCTCCTCTGTAAGTGGTTCTCCCGCCAGGTCATCCCAAAACCCTCGGAACCCTCTTCTCCCCTCCAAGTTAACGGTGTTCAGTATTCGGTACATTTTGGAGACCGCCCCCTTCCTTGATGTGGCCGTGTCCAGAAATTTTTCGAAGGGGGTCAGCTGTCTCCGTAGGTTCTGGCCCCATGATTGGTCGCAAAGGATGCCTTTCAGGCGTAGATATTCAAAGATTGAAAGGGACTCCCGCCCCAGTGCGTCTCGCAGGGCCTCGTATTCGAGGAACTCGCCCTCTTTGAACAGTTGTCCCGCCCATTCCAGACCCCCGTCCGACCAGGACTGGGCACTCCTGAAACCTCTGCTGCCTAGTTTGAGAGGGTGGCCCCAAAGCGATGACATTGGAGAGGGCCATGTCGTGAGGTATGAGGTTGTGGGTCCCTCTTTCCAGAGTGTCCAAAGTATTCCCAGGGTTGGGTGGGCTTTCAGTTTGCTAGGGATGAGTCTGCGCGGCAGCCACAGGAGGTCGCGCACTTTCAGAGGGTGGGCATCCATATCCTCAAGGTATGACCAGTAGGTGCCCATCCCCTCCTTCATGTGCTCCAGCAAGACCCGCAGCTGGGCGGCCCGGTAGTAAAGGAGAAAGTCCGGTAGTCCGAACCCGCCCTCCTCTCTGGGTAGTGTTAGGGTGGCCTTTCCTATCCTCGGGGCCCGCCCTTGCCATATAAACTCGCGGATTGCTTTTTGTAGATCGCGGAGCAGCTGGGTGGGGACCTCCGTTGGGAGTGCGGTGAATAAGTATAGTATTCTCGGCAGAACGTTCATCTTTATCGCTGTCATGCGCCCATACCAGGACAGAATCATCCCACCCCATCTCCTCAGATCTGACGTAACCCCCGCCAAGGTAGGCCCATAGTTCACCGGGGCCAGTCTCGAGAGATCTCTGGTCAGGGTTACCCCCAGGTACCTGATGGAATCCTTCCCCACCGCAATCCCCGCACACCTGTCCCGGGGGTCCAACCTCGGGTCCTGGACCCTCATGGGTAGGAGCTTTGATTTTGCTGCATTTATTTTTAGTCCCGAGAACTGCCCGAAGGCTGTCATCAGCCGCAGTAGGGGGGGAGCGAGGAGCTGGGCTCCACCAAGTATGCTAGGATGTCGTCAGCGAACAGGGAGAGCTTGAACTCTACTTCTCCCCTTTTGATCCCTTTGATGTCGGGGTGGGCCCGGACCGCTATGGCCAGAGGTTCCATCGTCAAGACGTATATTAACGGAGAGAGTGGGCACCCCTGTCGTGTTCCCCTCGTGAGGGGGAATGAGTCAGAGAGTTCCCCGTTCACCTGCACTCTCGCTGTTGGGGCTTCATAGAGGGCAGAGACCCAGGTCCTGACGTGAGGCCCGAAGCCCATTCGACGGAGGAGGAGTTGCATGTACCTCCACTCGACCCTGTCGAATGCCTTCTCGGAGTCCAAGGAAAGCAAACTAGCCTCTAGGTCTGATTCCTGGGCATAGTGGATTAGGTCAATAGTCTTCCTGATATTATCTGAGCCCTGCCTGCCCTTCACGAACCCCACTTGATCCCCGTGTACTAATTTGGGCATTATCCCCTCTAACCGTGTACCCATCACCTTGGCTAGGATCTTTACATCTATGTTTAAGAGGGAGATCGGGCGGTAGGAGGAGCAGTCAGTGGGGTCCTTTCCTTCCTTGGGCAGTACCACTATGATGGCTCTCATCATCGTTTCCGGCAGGGTGCCCCCCTCCAGTACTGCATTGAACACCCTCGCCAGGTGTGTGGCCAAAATCGACCGGAACCTCTTATAGAAGAGTACTGAGAACCCGTCTTCCCCCGGGGACGTTCCCGCCTTCATCCCACCGATTGCATTCTCCACCTCCTCCTCTGTGACCCCTCCCTCTAGACCTCCTGCCATTTCGCCTGTCAAGGACGGGATCTGAATGGAGTCCAGGAACTCCTCAATCTGAGTGTCCTCCCCGGCATATTCTGAAGAATATAGTTGTTCATAGTAGCGTCGGAAAGCCGCTCCTATGACTGGGGTGCTATGGTCTAGTGAGCCCTGTTCGTTTCTGATCGCCCTCACCATTCTGCTTCGCTGGACCTCTCTGAGTTTCCAGGCCAGGATTTTATCGGCTCTATCCCCCTTCTCATAGTATTTTTGTTTCACTAGCTGGAGGTTGCGCTCAGTTTTATGCAACAAGAGATCTTTCAATTGGAGTTTGTAATTTTCTAGGGCCGTGATCTGTTCCATAGCCAAGGGTGCCTCCGGGGGGCCTCCCGGCTGGATCTGTGCGATCTTTTCCCTAAGGGATTTTTCTTGGGCCTCCCTTTCCCTTTTTTTCTGAGCCCCCATTCTTATGAGAACCCCGCGTAAGGTCGCCTTGAAGGCGTCCCACAGCACGTGCGCACCCACCTCGCCATTGTCGTTCAGCTTAAAGTATTCCACAATGGCGTCCTGCACTTCCTGCACCAGGACGTCGTCCTTCAGCAGGGAGTCGTTGCATTTCCATCGCCCTTTTCTGCCACCTCGCCATTCCCCTATAATGGTGGTACGGACCAGGTCATGGTCGGACCAGGGGACCGGGTCTACCTCGTAGCCAGAGACATATGGGCGCAGGGACTCGTCTACCAGGATGTAGTCTATACGGGAGTATGATGTGTGGATTGCAGAATAGTATGTGAAGGAGGGGTGTTCTGCCCTAGGGGTCGGGATGGTGTCCACTAGGCCCAGCTCTGTGTTCGCCCTTTGGAAGGAGCGGGCCATCATTTCGTCTGCAGCCCTGGTGGGTTGGGATTCCAAGCGTTTCCTATCAATTTTCGGGTCCAGGACCATGTTAAAGCCCCCCCCCACCACCATTGGCCCGCGTACGAATAGTTTCAGTCTGTCCTTCACTCCCTCCCAAAATTGCGCCTGGCCTTCATTGGGGCTGTACACAACTGCAAGTGTTAAAGGGGAGCCCCGCAGGGAGCCCCTCGTCAGCAGGAATCGTCCCTCTGGGTCTTTCAGTGAGGCTTCTACTTCAAAGCCAATGTCCCTCGCTAGCACTATGGCCACCCCCCTTTTCTTGGTCTTGTGGGAGGCGCTGAGGACTTCTCCAATCCCCCCCCCTCGTAGCTTTGGTTCTTTCCCCTTTGCCCAGTGCGTCTCCTGAAGGAAAAGCACGTCTAGTTTAGCCCTCCTGAATTCCCTGCAGACCAGGGATCTTTTGGTGGGGGTGTTCAGTCCCCTCACATTGAGGGAGCCCACGCCCAGGGTAGGCAGATCCTCAGCCATTTTGTAAGAATAACCAGCTACCGGATAGCTGACTCGTGGCACTTTCCTTGTCCGGCTCATTTCGTGTTATCCTCTGATCTCCCATTTCCCTTCCCCCCCCTCCCCCCCAGGTGGTCCTGTAACCTTTCCCCAACTGACCCCTGGTCCCCCCTGTGAACGTAACAATATCAACAAACCCCCTACCCCCCTCCCCCCACCCCGGCGTCCAGCCAAATAGTTCTACCATTGTTGGTAACTGGCCGGACCACCAGCCTACCGCCTCCTGCTGGGTGAATATCCAAATTAGAGCCTCCATGAGCCCCCCCTACCCCCTCTCCCTCCCCTCAATGTAACTCTCATACTTGCTGTTCCGGGAGGGTCCACAAACGTTCGGACCCCATGGTCCTGGAGCCCGGCCTGTCTGCAGGCCGGAACAGATGGTGAGTCCCCGTGGTGAATTCTTTACACAGTTCCCCCGAGGCTGATGACGCCTGCCGTGAGATGCCTCAGCTCCCTTCCTCGCCCGGGTCCGACAGTCCCGCTCCACCCTGGCCGGGATCCGTGTCATTCCTGTCCGTCGATGGGGATGGAGGGTTCAATTTTTTGAATTTCCGAGGGTCAGTCTTTTTTCTCCTCTCTCCTCGTGACCGGCGCGCTCTGGCTTCATCCGCGGCGAACCCGGAGGGTTCCCTTCGCGGGGTCGGGTCCGTTGTATATTCCTGTATTGCTCCCCTTATATCTTCCTCTGTGATCAGGTTCACTCGTTGGCCTTCGTATTCGAACATGAGGGAGAAGGGGAACCCCCATCTGTAGCGTACCCCCTTTGTTTTCAGCATCTGGGTCAGTGGGCGGCACATCCTCCGTTTGGCCAGCGTGTATGATGAGAGGTCCTGGAAGATGGCCACCTGAGCGTTGTTATAGGTTATCTCCCTAGATTTCCTGGCCTCCTCCAGGACCTTCGCTTTTTCAGTGTAGTAGTGGAAGCGGACCAGAATTGACCGGGGGCCCCCAGCTCTTCCCCCCGCTCTATGGATCCGATCAAACGTCGGTTCGGTTGCCATCTCATCCGAGAAGAGGAGGGTAATGATGTCCTTCACCACCCTGGTTAAGTCTCTTTCCGTCTCCCCCTCCGACTCCGGCACCCCGAAAATCCTGAGGTTGTTCCTCCGCTCTCTATTTTCAAAGTCGTCCATTTGTCTTGCCCTCTCCTCATCTTTCTTTTCCAGGGCCGTTAGTCTCAGGGCCGTGTCCAGCTCCTGGGTCGCTGCTGAGGACTGGTTGGACTCTAGTTGTGACAGTCTATCCTCGACTTTGTCCACTCTGCGGTCCATGTTTTCCATTTTTTGGGCGATGTCTGCCCGCATGTCCCTGATCTCCTGCAAGACCGAGGCAAAGCCCTTTTCCATGGTGAGGGTGGGCAGGGGTGGGGTCTCGGAATGAGACATGCCGGCCCGTTGGTCTGGGTCGCTGTTCTCCCTGCTGGTGCCTTGGTAGCGGTACTCCTGGAGGGTATGGCGCCAACTCATTCGGTCCTCCTGCTTCTCCCCTCCGCTGATGCGTCCCTAGGGGTAAGGGACAGAGCCCGGTCGGGGAACGCGCTCTCTCGCCTTCTGGTGTGGCCCTCTGTGGGGGGCCTCTCGTGGGCGGGCACTCGCCCCACCGACCTCCGGTGGGGGCCTCACACCCCCTCCCCCCCTTGTGGCCTCTGTCTTTGGAGGTAGTTCTTAGGGTGGGGGGGAGCGGCTATGGTCGTCCAATCGCGGTTTGTTGGGGGGCTCTCAGGCGCGACTCCTTCAGTGAGAGCCCCCAGGCGGGCACTCGCCCTGGGGTTGAGCCCAGGGGCCTCCACCTAAGAGAGTGATGGGCTCGAGGGTACTCTCCTCCAAAAGATTTGTGTCCCCCCGCGTCTTCCTGACTTTTTTTTTTTTTTTTTTTTTTTTTTTTTTTCCGGGGGGGCTCGCGAGGGGGGGGCGGGGCCGACTCGCCCCTCCGAGCCCACCGATGCGTCCCGCAGCTGGTCCCCCGGGGTCCTTGAGGGTTGCGTGGGGGCTGGGATGGGCTTCCCCCACCTACCTCGGCGCCGAGTTCGGGAGCGCGGGCAGGCCGCCTCTCCCTACGCGGGTCGCGGCCCGCGTTTCTCCCAACTCCTCAGCGGGGGACTCCCCCTCCGCGACGGCTCCTCGGCAGGGTGCCGCGGGGGTGTCGCCGGCGGGTCTTCTGCCGGGGCGCCGGCGCGCTCCGTGTTCGGCGGAGTGAGGGGATCGCGCGCGCCCCCGAATGCAGGCCGCCGCTTCCCCTCTTGATGGGTGTGATGCTGCCTGGAGCTCCCCGGGGCTCCTCCCCTCGGGCCGCGGAGCTCGTTCTCGGGCCCCCGGGGGTCCCCGGATGCCGCTCCTTCGCCTCGGGGGGCACTCGAGGTTCACGGGCCCCGTGAGCCGTAGATCTCTCGTGGGGGGGTCACGGGGGGGGGCTCAATCCCTCTTCGTGTCCCAGTTACGGCGGGAGCGGCGTGTTCAGGCTGCCATTGCCTGTGCGCCCCCTGGTGGCCTCCCGATAGCACTTCTTGATGTAATTGGGAAGATGTTTGCATCACATCTCCAGAGAATTCTATCAGATTGGGCAGAAAGAAATCAAATCATTGACACGCGTCAGTCAGGCTTTACGAAAGGCACCGGGACGGATCTCAATCTATTCATTCTATCAATATTGAAATTCAACGCCATCAGAGCAAAAGAAAAATTACATCTAGCCTTTATAGATCTATGACAAGCTTTTGATGGAGTCAACTGGCAAAAGCTATGGTGAAAACTATAGATTTGGAAGTGCCCTGAGGAGATATTGCAGCTCATTAAACCCTTCACGAAAACACCAGCATGCGAGTAAGGATTAACAACGAAGGAGCACTATCTGCAGACATAATCACCAAAAGAGGTGTAAAACAGGGCTGCCCAATGACCGCAATCCTCTTTAAACTGTACATTGCTGATTTACCGGAAGCTCTGATACAAACAAGGCACTTTCCTCCAAAAATCAACAGTAATGAGATCTCAATATTATGCTATGTGGACGACATAGCTCTCCTAGATCAGACCCAAATCGGCCTACGACATCTATTAGGTAAACTTCAGGATTACATGGAAACTAACAGCTCATTCATAAACACCAACAAATCATAAACTTTAACAATAGGAAAAACAAACAAGGCTAGTGTAAAGAAATTTAAGTGGAAAATTGGAGGGGAGAGTTTGTAAAAGGTAAAAGCATGCCCATGCTTGGATATCAAATTCAATCAGTCAGTTGGAGAAAAAAGCTGGGAATAAGTACTTTTTTCAAAAGTAAAATTGCTGAGCTCACAAGGAGCCATACTGAACGGCTGATTTGGAAAATGTTCACTAGTCCCTCTGCGTTCATTCTACATTCAAATAGTAGTGCCTATCATCACATACGGTGGGGAAGCGGGCCTGAACTTGTCCTGGAAAATCTGGACAAAATTAGAAAGAAAGTTCTGGAAACCAATTCTAAAACTGCTGAGATGCCTCCTGTTTGCTGCTATAAGAGCCGAGCTAGGACTACAATCTCTTTACTCAGTAGTGAAATGGAAGTCCTTGGCACTACTGAGAAAACTGTCCTTGCCTGAACCAGTGATTGGCTAAGAAATCCTATCAACAAACGCAGAAGGTAAGAGTGCGGCTCTACTTAACATCTGGAAGGAAAAATGGATATAACAATTGGAACATATAGATTCATCACTGGAAGAACTAATAACGAATCCAGATAAAGTAAAGGAAAAATCAAAAAGAGATGATTGTATAAGAACTAGAGAACTAAGACTGAAATATAAATTGCAAAAAAACACAGCTAACGAACATCGAAAAAGAAACACACTGCACCAATATTTAACAACATTTCCCAGCAAACATCATCGTGAGAGGATGATGCAGGTAAGGCTAGACGTGTATCCAAACAACAAATTTAGACATAAGAGAGGGCAGCGAGGTTGAAACAAAAAACAGTGTAGATTTTGTAAAATACAAGGAACTTTGGAATCTACAAAACAGCTGCTGCCAGACTGTACATCTGTGGCAGAAGAAAGAGCACAATGTCTAAACAGCTATTTTGATTACTTTAAGACCAAAACAATAGAGGAATGGTGGACATACTTCTTACAAGGAAGAAACCCGCAATTTGCGTGTGCTGGAATACATTTTCTAGACAAACTTATGAGAGAGCAAGAGACAAATGATAAACAGACAAGCATCTAAAAGAATGGCACAGACTCACAAGAAAAGTAGCTCTAGGACTTCGCAGCAGTTAGAGATTCACCCTTAAAGTCTCCCACCTCTTCGCCTCCTTACCTGTGGTCACTTCGTCGGATGAGCTCTCGGAAGATATGCCTCTTCTTTCACGCCAGGAGTTGTTAGACTTTTCTTTGCAGGTTTTAGGATAAGCTCTTCGGGAAGCCACACTGCCTAAACGCTATAAGCCGGCAGTAGGGGCTTCCAGTGAGTCCACCCCACTTCAGGGAAAAGCCTTGCTGAAAAACCCTGATGGTATCTTGAATCCCAGGTAAATACGATCTTCTCTCTCTGTTGGTTTCCTTTCCGATCGTAGAGACTACAATTCCCAAGATGCACTGGAACTGCTAGTGTGGATGACAAGGAGCGTATGATTCAACTGAGAGGAACCAGAGCCGCCGTGGCCAGCAGGAAGGGGATTCCAAAGGTAAGTGGAGTAGCAGATTGAGGAAGTAAGTATAGAAATATAGTAGGCGGTACCGAACAACGGTAACCGCAGTCGCTGCTGAGCCCGGGAAGAGCGTTAAAGAATAACGCGGAAGGGAAGGCTCAGGAGCAGAACGCAAAGGAGGAAGACAAAGAGGGAGGAACAGAGTAAGAACGGAGGAATGAGTGATAACGTGTGGAATACGGAGCACTCGAGCAGCGTGTAAACCCGAAGGAAAGTGTAGGGTTGCAACGCGCCAAGTGAAGCTTCCGACGCGTATTTAAACACGTCATCAAAACAAGAACAAAACACTAGTACGCTGCACTAGCTTCAATGGAAGCGGAGATGGCTCATCCCTTCCTCCATTGTTCCCATAACTTCCAGTGAGGACGATTCATGACAGTAGCATTTGGTTTATTCTAGAGAAGAGACAATGGTTTTAGGGAATTAGAGTGCATTCGAGGAAAAAAGGATTCAAAGTGTGGTATACTGGAAATGTGTAAAAAGTTTTATATCAAACTAGTTCACAATAAAAAATAAAAAACAAAAAATAAAAAAAACTAATGCCAGGCCGTTTTTCTTTCATTTTTTAAAATCTTGCTATTCATGTGAAAGGCACTTCTGTTTGGGGCCTTTAAATGTACCCCACAAAACTCAAGCAGTGCCTGCTCTTAGCTCCTATTTCCTGCAGTACCATGTCTTCTATGTAGTTGGTCGGCTTCAGCTCTTTCTCGCCCTCAGTAATCCCAATTATTCATATGTTAGTTCTCTGTGCCGACCTGCCACTTCTTCTGCTCTGTTTACAAGAGTCCTCACCCGCTGCTTCAGTATAGAGACTTCCTGGGAATTTTCATTGCAACTGCTTGCATTTGCTTTTAACTCCTTTTCCAGCACCCGTGTGCGTTCTGACAATGCTCTGACGTCCTGTCTTATAAGTGCATTGATTTTGCATTCCAGCTTCGACTTCAGCTCTGCTATGGCCTCCAGTACTTGTTGGTCCATTCACTCCGGTGCTTCTCCTCCCTGTGCATCTTGCACTGTCGTCTTCGCGTTGTCCGTCACCTTGGTCGGTTTGGAAAATGTGTCTATTTTTTTTTATTTTTATTTTTAAATTGTTTTTAATCATTTATGATTTTTTACAAGATTGTCATACAAAAATAATTTTATACAATAATTCAAAATACATACAATTTTTCACGGAATTAAAATTCATCAAGTATCCATTCATACTATTTGAATAGCATTATATTTTTCTTTACAAAATTAATCATCTATTATCATAGGTAAACAAAGATTGTTCATGAAGTTGACAGAGGCAATGAGTACACTCATATTAGGTGAGTTTAGTAAACAAGACCATCTCAGACTAGGTTGGATATTAGCAACAGTGGATAGATGTTTTTTATACATGTTGTTTCTTATTGAGCATAATGCGGAGCACTCAACAATTAAATGCTCTAAGGTTTCCTTTTGAAACAAATTGTTGCAAAATCTACAAAAATTATCTGAAACAGCTAGTTGCCTACGCTGTGCCAAGATATCTCGTGTAGGCCACAAGTTCAAACGCAATTTCATGATCGCCATACGGACGTGTGGTGAGGGCGATTTATTCAAATAATTTGCAACAATTCCCAGTTTTTTGTCTGGGAAGATACAGATGTTAAAATTTTTATAACCTAAACAGATATCTTGATTAGACAACCAGTCTTTAAGATAGATTTTTTTCTTCGCTCGTTCAGGATTTTGAACTAGGGTCTCAACATCTACATCCGCTGTAGTCAGAATTTGATACACATAGCAGGTCCATCTTGCAACAAAGTTATGATTAGATGAAAATAAGTAATTGGACAGAGTAGCTATAACAGTATCCGCAGCTATGTTTACTAAGCATTTTCTGAATAGTGCACAAAGTTGCCAATGGTATTTGGCATGGAGTGACGTAAGTCCCAATTCATATCTGATACATGAGACTGGGGTTGATTGAGGTAAATGCAATAGGCTTCGCCAATATTTAGCTTCCAATCTATCTAGATTTTTAGCATCAATGATGTCTCGTGTTTCCAGACCATAGAGGAGTGTAGGTGTCACTTTTTGTAACCAATAACATAAAACAGGCATGATGGAAAATTTGCCGTATTTGTGAAGAATTATTTTTGATTGGGAGGTTGCAACCATCAGTTTATTTTGCTGTGACTGCTGGTGTTCAATGGTTGTTGAATTTGATTCAAACTGCATTCCCAGATATTTATAATTGGATACAATATCTAAAGTAATATCTTTGACCATCCATACAAACTTGAATCTTGGTGAACATCTTGGTATATCCACTAGTATCTGGGATTTTTTGATGTTTATAGAGAGTTCATTTTCTTCAAAATAAGTTGAAAGCGCAGATATTAATTTCTGGAGACCTATAGGTGTTCTAGATATTAAAACTAAATCGTCAGCGTACCACAGTGATTGTATCACTGTGCCATTCATTTTGGGAGAATCTGTTAAGATCGAGGAAAAAACTTGTTGGACATCATAAATAAAGAAATTGAAGAGCGCCGATGCCAAAATACAACCTTGTTTCAATCCTCTAGATGTTTCTATTATTGTCGATAGCAAGCCGATGGTGGATAGTCGAACCCGGATAGACGTGTTTGAATGTAAGGCATATATTATGTCTACTATGTCTTGTGGACAATTGTCTCTGCTTAATTTTTGAAATAGTTTTATACGGGAGACAGAGTCGAATGCTGCATTTAAATCGACGCAGGCAAAGAATAAAGGGGTTTTGGTATAGCGTGCTTGCATTTTTAGGGAATTAAGAGTCATAAGATTGATTGACGTCCCTAACCCACGAACAAATCCCGTTTGATGTGGGTCTCGGCGCTTATTTTCTTTTGTCCAGTTATTAAATGCTGACAGAACTAATCGAGTGAAGATTTTTCCTGGTGCATCTAATAACGCTATCGGACGATAGTTTGATGGTATACTTCGGTCTCCTTTTTTAAATATCGGAACTATGATGGAAGTGCGCCATGAGTTTGGAATTCTCTGGGTTTGCAAAACTTGACTAAAGATGTTGTTCAAAATTTTTGCCCAGTATTGTTGTTTTTTTACCAGCAAACTCGTAATGTGGCCCATTGACTATGATACTTTTATATCCTGTCACAGTACAGTGGCAGGGTCCTATGCATGTGTCTTATTGGGGTTTCTTCCCCCATGCTAATATTGCGCATCCCTTATGCTTTACTTATACCTTACTGCTATAATGCGCACGCTGCTGCTAGTTACACAAAAATACAGATCAACCCACTTTTTCCCCCACCCCTTTTTTCCCACTTTGTTTTCACACGCACACACTGCGACTCATCTAACTTTCTTCTTTTTTACCACAAAAGACAGCAAGAGAAAATATACAAAAATAATTGACTAGAATCCAGGTCCATTCCTTATAGCGAACCACTACTTATTTTTTCCTAATATCCTCCCTATAGTACTCCCCTTTCAGCTTTTTTTACATGCTGAGGATCCCATTGCTTTTATCGTCATAAAAGAATTCTGTGTGGCACTACCTTCTCAACCTATTATGGCTGAGGATCCCTTACCTCACAGTCTTTATATGTTGAGGCTCCCTTTCTTCCCTGTCTTTACACGCTGAGGCTTCCTTTCTTCCCAGTCTTTAAACGCTGAGGCTCCCTTTTTCCATTATAAAAAGTAGAAAAACAGAAATATGCGACAATTTCAATACATAACCCACCTCCTATCCAATCTATACTTTAACACGTCACCTGAAATCCTATCCAATTTATACCGTACCACATCACCAAAGGTCCTATTTAATCTATGGCACTGACCTCGTACTTCACACATTCACACCTCATATACTGTCATACACACATGTCCCCTCCTTGTTATCTCTTACAAGAGTCGACTTACATGTGCGTGTTCACCCGAATTTCCTGCATTACGGGGTCCAATACTGGCCTGTCCCTCTCTCTGGAGTCACGCCCCCGGTGCAGAGAGAAGAGAGGATTTCTATTAAAATGGATCCTTCTAAACCCGCTCAGGAAACATGTGTTTTTTTATTTGGGGAACCGGTCACTGTAGGCGGGCATGGCTCTTTTTTCTGGAGAAGTGGGCTGGAGCCTTTCCCCAAAGTATGGGAGGAACTGGGATCACATCGGGATAGTCACCACTTGTAAGGGTGTCCCTAATTACGCTCACACCAGAATGAATACACCCCTCTCGGGAAATAAGGCAAAAAGGCGATCGTGTAAGGCTAACAAGTTTAATTTTACAAAATGAGGATGGTAGCAAAGGACTCTTCTGCCTGAACGGTCTTCTCCTGTCCCTCTCCCCATTCCTTCCTGCCAGGGTGGTCTCAAGCAGGGGTTTATATAGGTCAAGCTTGAAGTGGTGATGCCACTGGAGCTGGATCATGGCTTCATCCCAAACCATCATTTTTCCATAATAGGGATGCCCCAAAGCCTTCTCTCTTTGTTGTCAGCGGTTTTGTCAGAGCATGCTTTTCTGCATTTTGCCTGCTATGGAAAAACACACCGTAGCTCATGCTTTCCTCCATTTTGCTAACTATGCAAAAACACACTGCAGCTCTGCAGAATTTTACAAACCTTGAGGCCTAGCCCAAGGAAAAACTAAACATTGTTTTTTGTGTGTAGACATTTTCCAGTCATTCTCTCCATATTCCACTCATCCTGCTCATGTTTTATCTGGGTCCTGTAGTCTCCTCCACACTTTATACTTTATAATTTTTACCTCTAAATGCATTTTGCCGCACAAAAACATGTGATGCTATTTTTTATGTGCATTGATTCTTGATGGACAGTGGACACCTGATGAGTCAGTTTGTGCTGGCCATAGTGACGGACACCGCTGTCCATTTTGAATCCCACAGGCGACATTCCTTCTGGGAAGGAGTGGGAGTTTCACTCATCTACAGCACTAGTTAAGCATTTAAAATGCCTGTGATCGGACTTTACAAATCTATCCAACTAATACTTAATTGTGCCTTATATTTAGACAATAACTACCTTCTTCAGTGCTTGCCTATGTCTATGTTTATGTTTGCATGAGCCTCCTCCCCCCTAGTCCATTATAGCACCTTAAATAGGGCTTGCTTAACTCTAAAGTACCACCAGCCGCACCACCAGCAGTTTAAAATTTGCCTGGATCATTCTAAAGAAAATACCACTCCACTCGGTCGAACGCCTTCTCAGCATCAAAGGAGAGGAGGACCGAGGGAGTGGCCGTCTTCTGTGCCTTCTCTACCACATGCGCCACTCACATAATGTTATCAAATGTCTGTCTCCCAAGTTTGAACCCCGACTGGTCCAGGTGGGTAAGAGCTGGAAGAAGCCCCTTTAGTCCGTTGGCCAAGCTTTTAGTGTACACCTTAGCATCAATGTTTATCAAGACTATTGACCTATATTATTTACATTTAGTTGCATCCTTCTTGGGCTTGGGAATGAGAGTTAGTTTGGCTTCCTCCATCGATGGGTAAATCCTCCCTGACCCCCTGAAATGATTAAATAGGTTTGTTAGGTGGCAAACTAATTTGCCGGCATAGGTTTTATAGAAGGATGCCGTGAATCCGCCAGGGTCCAGGGCTTTGTTACAGGGAGGGGGGGCGGGCTGCTATGACCCGCCAAACCTTTTCCATTGTAATTTCATGGTTTAACATCTCCTACTCGTCCCCTCCCACTCTAGGCAGGTGAATTCCCTCATGAAAGTCTAATTGTTGTTGGGACTGAGGGTCTTGCGATGAATATAGGTCTTTGTAATAGTCAGCTAGGCAATCTTAAATTTCTTCCATTCGAGTGTAACTGATCCCAGGTCATCCATTATTGCCCCAATGTTAGTACCGTTTGCGTCCCCCCCTTAAAAACCGTGCCATAAGCGCATCCGCTTTGTTGGCCTTTGCGTAATACCTCTGACAGATGAATAGTAGCAAGCCTTCTGCTCTTTTTATTTTTTATTCTAAGGGCACCCAGTTGACCCACTGGTCATCTGTACATCCTGATTAAGTTCCTCGATGGAGCCTCTTTTTTCAATCCGCCTCCTAGCTTCCTCGACCTCCTCCTCTAGTTGGGCTTCCAGTGTCCCCAGCTGCCTCTCCTGTTGTGCCTTTGCAGCTATACACTCCCCCCTTATTGTTGCTTTGAACGCGCCCCATCTTATGCTCTCTCCCGAGTCCGAGCTCCTGTTGACCTCAAAGAAGGCCTTGATTTTTCCCTCTAGTTCCTCCCTGAGAATTGGGTCACACATCAGCTT